>NC_083579.1:51460303-52199470 GCF_027579695.1 Neoarius graeffei
TATTTTTTCCCCCCAGCACTTCTCAGAACAAAGTTGTGCCCGTGCTATCTTCTGTTTATTATCCCTACAGTGAAACACAGGATTCACATGGGTTTGGTCCTTCTTCACTGTCTAAAATGCAAAATTTTGGTTTGTATCATGTGACAGCGTCTCCTAGAGGACACACTCACGTTGCGTGTAAGCATGAATCCTTCATCGTGTAT
This sequence comes from Neoarius graeffei, assembly GCF_027579695.1. Lineage (NCBI taxonomy): Eukaryota > Metazoa > Chordata > Actinopteri > Siluriformes > Ariidae > Neoarius > Neoarius graeffei. The sequence goes on from NC_083579.1 coordinate 51,460,507, forward strand.
GAGCGTCTGTGCAAAACGTCCTGGCATGAATGCAGAAGTATAAATCAGCCCTTAGAGTTCATGGGAAACGCTTTATTAGTCAGCAGACATTATCATAAATAAATACCTTCAATATTCCTGCACTTCTGGCGCACTTCGTACACAAGCCTCTCTGAAAAAACAAAAAGCAGAAAAGAAATGGTAATTAGGACTATCTGATTCCCTATGTAATGTTTACAACCTGATGTTTATTTTGGAAAGCTTAGCAGTTGAGGCTGATGATCCTGATTAGAGGCGTGTGCTGATATGAGAGGTGTGTGTTTACGTTTGTGTGTATGAACTCGGTGAACTCCATGCCCCTGGGTTACTGTGTTGACTCACCTCGGGTTCTTTCATCAACGATGTCTTTCACTTTGGGCTTCTCTGTGCCTGTGCTTTTACGAGGCCTTTTGGCAGGTGGGGGCGCATAGGCTGCGGCTTCAGGCTCCACCCACATTTCCGGGTACACTTCCTTATATGGGTTGCGCTCCTCTGTAAAAGGCCGGCTCAACAAATCAGATCAATCAAAACAGACTGGAGAATCATATAACAACAGAACGCTACTACGTGAATTAGCTAGTCAGAGAGTAATGATATTAAACCCAAGGCACTTATCTCCAGAACACCAGAGTGTACATGGGCTTTCAGGATAAGCCCTTTGATTTGAATACAGTTGAAAAAAAAAAGACTAGATCAGTTTTGCAGATCCCTAAGAACCATTACACACATCAGGTATGCAGCACCACATCTCTCAGATTGTTTGGTCAACAACATACATGTACAATAGGGTGCATCAGTTGCCCTCACTTTCATAAAATCTGATGCATTTTTGTTTGGGTGTTCCTTTTCACCAATAAAGACATCCTGTAAAATTTTTTGACCATATTCAAAAGTCTAATGGTGGCACCATGAGGTTCATTTTTTGCCAAAAAACGCTTATTTTATGTTTTCACATAAGGTTTGAATCACAATGTTGGACTCCATTTATTGATTTCTTGTGACCCAGAGATCATGTTAAGAACCTTTGCAAGGGACTGAGAAGCATTAATGTGATTCATAATACATTTGTATTGTTTAAAAGTAGTTGAACAATGATTCAATGAACAGCTAAAACTCAAACTGTGCTTGATAATATATTTAGAATATGTACTAAAAATGTGGATCTAATGCCGCTTTTCCACTACAAACGCGGCTGAGTTGGGCTGAGCCGTGCCGTGCTGAGTTGGGCTGAGTCAAGCTGAGTGGGGCTGTTGGAGTTGCATTTCGACTACAACCGCGCTGAACCATGCTAGCTGGAAGTGGGTGGACACATTGGGTGGAGTTAGCGAAAGTGGGTGGACGTCACGTGATGTCGTTAAGCGGTGCAAACAGTGGCATCAGTGATCTTTTAATCGGTAGTCTCACGACCCGGATAGTAAACAATAAACATGGAGGACATGGAGTCGTTAGTGTTGCTGGTCTTGGTTCTGTGGCTTGTTGTCACCGACAACGCCAACAGATACTGGCAAGAGCGTATAGATGAGGCAAGGCGCATAAGGCTTCAGAAATTCTCGTAATTCTTCTTCTTCCGGGTTTATGGTGTTTACAGATCCCAGCGTGCTCGCGGGGCGTGTGTGGGCATGTGAGGACACTCCTCCTCACCAATCAGTGCACAGGGGAGTGTCTGCTCACGCCCCCAGCCTCACTCAGCTCGGTTTGGCTCGCTTCAGCCACACTCCAAAACCGTGCGAGTTTTGGGGGCTGAGCAGGGCTGAAGCGAGCTGAGTCGTGCTGTTCTGAGGTAGTCGAAACGCGAGCCGTGTCGGGCTGAAGTGAGCTGAAGCGAGCTGAAAAAGGGTAGTGGAAAAGGGCCATAAGATATTTGGTATACTAATAGGTGCCATAATGTTTCATGAAAAGTGATCGAAATTTTGTCATAAAAGTCATAAAATAGCAGCTTTTTCTATAACTTTGAGCTCCTGGTGCCACCATTAAACTTTTGAATTTTGTCCAAATATTTCACCCAGTGTGTTTTCTTACCAAAAGGAACATAAAAACAAAAATGCATCATGATCAGAGGAACTTTTCATTTTTAGGGGGCAACTGATGCACCCTAATGTACAAGGTTGAGAAACAAAATATACAACAAATACCAAGAATTTGACTCCACGTCAGATATGTGTCTTCACTTGTACAGGAATGCCTTTTAACCACATACTCCCTTTCAAAAGAGCATGGCAATAGCATTTACCTTCTGGAGGCTCCAGGCTCTTGGGGCCAGTGGGCTGGAATCCTGTCATGGCCCATTCAATCATCTGCTTGTTCTGCATGTCCACCGACTTACAGGTGTCAGTGTCGTCACTCTCAGGACAGGTGAGGAATACTTTTCCTGCTCTACTGCTGGCTACCTGAACATATAATTTCAGCAGTCGGGTGTTCTGGTCACATTTCTGCATAACACTAAACACAAGTTTATTTACAATCCCATTGGTGAATGCGCTCTTGAGAGTTTAAAGCTGTACCTGTAGCACCTCATAGATGGCTTTCTTGTACATTGGCTGTTTGTTGTAAGTCGGCTGGTGGAAAGCACTGCAGAAGGAACTCAAAGGCAACAATTTCTCAACACAGACCTAAAAACAAGGGATATTTGGAACACAATTTCAACTACGGTTGGTGATGCGCCACTCGTGGGAATATAATTTTAATATTTCAAATATTTTCCCGTAACATATTTAGAAACACATGCACAGTTTTCCTGGAATAGGCTCTAGATCCTGACCAGGATAAAGCCATGATTGAAGATGAATGAACATAATTGATGACTTGAAATACATACCACAGAGAATTTGCCATCACCGAACCACATGACCCATCTGGTTCCCTCAGCAGCTCGGCTTCGACCGGTCATCCACCAGGAGACGATGCGTCCAGGCCACCAAGAGAAACCGCGCAGTTTCCCCCACACCAGTTCACCAATGCCAAAGCCTCTGCCATCCTGTACAAGCCACACAGACCTCATCATCCAGTCCACAGGGAGTTCTGTATTAAACTGTGGCTTATCTGCTCTGTTCTAGTTGCTAAAGCTTTCATCATTCCTACACGGTAACAAGCAACTATTTTATACATATCATAAAACTATAATAGCTAGCAGTTCTTAGGAACAAATATGGCAGAAAGCCATATCTCAAGAAACGTACTCAATCAGATGTGCCTGGCAGATTTTGATCAATAGCATATTAAATTCTGTTCCAAAATTAGATGCAATAATCCACAATCATGCTTCGATTTGTCATTCTTTAACAATTATCCTGACAGTGACAAGTGGACACTTGCTGAAGATGTGCCACTACCTCATACTCAGCCTCTGTGTCAGTGGACTTTGGTGAGGTCTTGTCTCCATCCCCTATAGGCACTGGCTCTGGCGTGGTGGCCACTGTAGGAGATGCTGGGTCTGTAGGCTGTTGCTGTTGCTGGGGTGTAGGCTGTATTTGTGGTTGTGGCTGAGCTTTGGGAAGAGCCTGGGTTAGCTGCTGCTGTGTTGGTGGTGGCGGTGGTGGTGGCGGCGGCGGTGGTGGTGCAGTGGTCAGTGAGCTGTTGATGGTGCCACAGGCCATCTGAGGCTTGGCCTCCACCTCTCCATGCTCCTCCATCGAGTTCATTATGGAAACCAGTTTGGCCTTCTTCTCTGCCTGCAGCACGTGGGACAGGAACAGAGAAGAGAGAGAGAGGTGAAGTGCATTCAGCAGAGGCAGACTTGCTTTGACAGCCCCTCCTGAGAATGACGCGGCTCCATGATGATAATCACTAGGTCTGTTTACACTACAGTAATCCCACATGCCGAAGCAAATATTTAAAGTCCTCTTGATTAAGAATGAGCAACTCCCTTCTGAGACTGAGGAAGGTCAAAAAATGAAAAATATGGAAACAATCCCCCGATCCCCTAAACAGAAAGCCATTTGTGGCCCCTTTGAAGCCATGACGTTTCTGTTGTGGTTGAGGTGCACGGAAAACAGCATGGTGCAGAGTTCACTGAGTTTGTCGAACCGGACTCATTAGGTCAACAACAGAGGACGCGAGCCAAGCCGTGACTTAAGCTGCTCACAGAAAATCCCCAACAGCTGTGCACATTCTGCAACCCCTCTCTCTGTTTCTCTGTTCTCGCTCTCGCTTTCTCTATGGTTTAGCCACTCACGTGAATCTTTTTTATAGCTATATGCCTTTCTGCTGCCAGCACCCAACACCATCTCAGGTTTCAATCACCACAGATGTAAATTGGCCAAGGCAAGTTTGAAAGGAGGAGGAAAAAGGCATTTCCCTTTTGTTTCACCTCCTCTATTTTCACCCACTACATCTAGTAAGCTCCAGAATTATTGGCACCCTTGATAAAGATGGGTAAAAAGTTAGATAACTGTTGGTGGTTAATCGGTTTAGTGTCATACTGAATAGATGAATATTTAAATAATATTGGATGGCTCTGAGTGGTATATCAGATATATTCCATTCAGCCAGCATGATATTGAACGAGTCGAAGACTCGTTCAATATCATGCTGGCTGAATGGAATATATCTGATATACCATGAAAAAAAGCCATTATTATTATTATTATTATTATTATTATTATTATACTACATACAAATTCCTTTAAGGTGTTCAACATATCTTTCTCTTTCAAAATTCTCTCAAAATCTTCCGTATGTAACGAAGCATGCAATATCGTAACCCATATTCAACGTTCATTCTCCATTGGTGGAGTGACGTAATACACGTCGGATAAGCGATATGCTAACAATATTGCATGGTATCAAACCAAATGAATGAAACCCGCTAGAATGGAATAGAATACATATATATTATTTACCAGCTTAAGGTCGGTCCGTATCGTGAAATACCGTGACAGAGGTCTTGAAAATTCTGACCGAGGCCTCTGGGCCAAGGCCAGTATTTTCAAGGCCGAAGTCACGGTATTTCATGATACGGACCAACCTTAAGCTGGTAAATAATATATTTATTTTTTTCTTTACCAAATTCTAACAGAAAATGAGAGCGCCCGAAAGGGAAACCCATCAGGGTAGTAAAATTCGCTTTTGCTGTGAACACTGTCGTTATCGCTATCCATGCTGTAAAATTAATGCGATTATACTGAGAAATGCGAAAATAAATGTTGACAAAAAATTGCTACTATGTTTGTTGTTGTTGTGAACGAGCGAATCGCCAAAGGTCCGTAACCGGGGCCTGGATCGTAGGATTCCGGACTGCTCGCGAGCCAATCAGAGTGCACGATTTGATGGAAACCGGACCGCAAAAAAAAAAATGTTTTTATTCCATCGAAAAAGTGTCCTGTATGAATAATAATAACCTTTAATTGAAGTAAATTTAGTACAAGAAAATAAAACAACCCTTCAAAAATATATTTTCTAACAAAACCATAGTTATTGCTATCCCTGTATTTAGTGCTGTATGACTTGCCTTTGCCAAAATAACAACACTGAGTCTTTTCCTATAAAGTTTAATGAGATTGGAGAACAGAGAGCAGGAAGACTCCTCTCCAGGTCCTCCAGGGGTCAGAGGACTGGGATGATTCTCTAATAATTCTGTGTGGATTTGGATGTATGCTTTGATTCATTGTCCTGCTAGAAGACCCAAGCAAGACCCAGTTGTAGCTCCTTGGCAGAGGCAGCTAGATTTTCATTTAACGTTTCCTACTACTTCACGGAGTCCATAATGCCATGTATCCTAACAGGATTCCCAGAGTCTCTGGAGGGAAAACAGATACCCAGACCCAAATTCATCACAAATCCTTTACTGTACTTTACAAAGGGGATCATCCTTCATTTAATGCCAAACCACCTTGAGGGTTTGTTGCCAAGATGCTCTATTTTTGTCTCTTCTGACCACAGAACCCAGTTCCTGTAAAAGTTCCAGTCGTGACTAGTAAACTCCAGGTGTTTACATTTGTGGTTAGAATGAAAAGGCTTTCTTCTGGCGCACCTTCCAAATTGTTTGTTAGCATGGAGGTGGTGTCTAATTGTAGATTTGGAGACTTAGTGACCCCAAAATGCTTCTGTAAATCTCCAACTGTGATGCTTGGAGAAATTTTTGCTTCTCTAACCTCCTACTAATTGTGCATTAGGGAAAAATACTCTCACATCCTTTTCCAGGCAGGTTCATTACAGCTCCGGTTGTTTTAAACTTCTTAATTACTGCCCAACAGCGGATACGAGCTGTTTTTAAGGCATGTAGCTTCTGTATTTTTTTTTTGAGCCATTGCCTGTTTTATGAAGCTTAACAAACGTTTGTCTTACTTCATTTGTGAAATCTCCATGTTGATGAATGATGAATGTGTACATCATATTTACACCCTAGAGAAACAGGAAATCACAGATGAACATTTATGAGTTTCTAATCAAAACACTCAGGTGAACTTAAACAAGTACAATATAAATAGCAGCGTGCTTTAAATAGGCAAAATATTACATTTTCTCTATCAGAATTTCTCGACAATAACTAATAAGGATTTTTGGCGGGGTTTGGGGATGACTGTATATTTACAATCACACAGATCCACAAGAGGAAGTGAAGCCAGGAGCACTGAGTCAAATGTTTGGACACACCAACACTGAGATTTTCTTAATTTTTACTATTTTAGAATAACAGCGTTTAGCAGATGTCCTTATCCTCAGTGACTTACATTACTTATAGACAGTTGACTGAGCATTTGCTGTGTTGTGCATGATGCCATAGCCATCCGTGGCCAGGAGCTCAAGAGAGCAAAACTGGACCGTGCTCTCAGGTACCCCTTTTCCACCAAATCAGTTCCAGGGCTGGTTCGGGGCCAGTGCTGGTGCTGGTTCACAACTCGTTCAACTTGCGAGCCAGCTGAGAACCAGCTTGCTTTTCCATCGCTCGCGGTGCTAAGAGAAGACACGTCATTACGTCGCTGTATACGTCATTACGTCGCTGTATACGTCAGTTACGTCGCTACGTTTGCATAAACCTTGGCGCGAATATCGAAGCAAAAACAATGCAGCAACAACAACAACAATAATAATAATGGATGACTTCGCGTTTGTACAGCTGCTGCTTCTCGTTGCTTAAAAATGGCGATCTTTCGCGGTCTTGTTATTGTTGTCGGTCTTAACAACTCCGCCCCCCCGCTGACATAAGCGGTTCTTTCCTCTGGCCCAGCAGAGAGCTGGTGCTAGCCTGGAACCGGTTTTTCTGGCCCCGGAGCCAGTTCTTTGTCAGTGGAAACAGAAAACCCGGTTCCAAACTAAGCACTGGCCCCGAACCAGCCCTGGAACTGGGCTGGAAAAGGGGCAAGGGAGGGGTGGCAATCCACTCTCTCTCTCCCGTCAATTACAGTGATGCTAGTTAATCATGGCCGTCTGTGAGCTCATGCATCATGCGGAGGGTGGGCGGGTAGCGCTTTTCCCTGAGTGTGTTACACAGCCCCGACACTGCATGAACATGATAGCCTTCGCCCTGCATGGTTGGTAGCTGCCGTGTAATAGTCTGTGAGTGGGAGGTGGCTATAACTAAATTAGGAAGAAAGTTTGTGAGGGGGTCAACGACAATACTTTATCAAAATGTTTTCAAGACAAGGAAAATATATAGTTAATCTGTTAGTATAGTCAAACTTTTGATTAGTAGTGGTGAGAGAGAGAGAAAGGAAGAAGAAGAAAAAGAAGAAGAAGAAGAAGAGAGGGGGTGATGATGTGGAGTAGAAACATGTGGCCTCCACTTTAGTTTATAAATATCTGTATAGCTTCTCTGGCTGCTTCAAAGCACTAGGGCCATATGCTTTAAATGTTTGGCAGGCCCTCAACAGAGACTGTAGGCTTTTGTGAGCAGCTCTGTCTGTACGTGCACATGTATATTGGTATTGTATCCCTACAAATTCCAGGTGCTTCAAGTCAGGTAGACACACATGGATGCTTTAAAAATAATCTGTAGTCTACAGTAAGCCTTTATCTAATCCAAATATTTGCTCGGGCTCCCTGTACTGATTGAACCTCCTAGATTGTTCATTATTGTTCGGGATAGTAGAGAATTTATATATGATACAATAAACCACACCTATAAGGAGGAAATATCGCAGACTGAGTGAAGTTGCACTTGGCATAAAAACGTCTTACGTTGGAAAAACAACACCATTTTGTTGCCCGCTGAACTAAGAATTAAGTAATGGGAAAATTCTGCAAAGACCCTTATCTTGCCCACTTTTTCCAGCAAAGGAAAGGAAGGGGTTATTTATCTAGAAAATCTATTGAAAACTAACTCCCCCAACACCCCCTGCTCACAGCGCTGGGAAGTAAAGAAGCGTGAGGTGGCTATAAGAAGTCGGGGTTTGTTTCTGGACATTTTCCCAGTTGTAAATGCCCCCTGCTCAGGGGCCTCACTGCAGGAAGAGTTTGACTCTCCAAATCACAGGAGAGGAGGAGGGGAGGCATGGAGGGTTATGGAAGTACAGTACAGTACAGTCTTTATCATACACACACACACACACACACACACACCACTGACAGCTTTGGCAAGACCAAGGCATCTGTGCCACAGGTCGTGTGTGAGGCAGAAAGCAAACGAAGGAATTGTCTGTACTGCTGGATCAACTAGTAAGCACTACTGACGCCATCACAAACAAAATAAATCAATCCAAATTCGATTTAGTTTTGGTTTGCAGCAACAGATCAGAGGACAAAGCACAGACAGGCTAATGTCTGATGAAAGAGGAGACCGCAAGCCTTTTTTTCCATACTACACTCAATCACATGGTGGAGTTGTTCAAATCATAACTGTCTTGTCTCTTTGTATTCATGGGCCAAAACCAGTAACGAAAGGCCCACGAAGGCAACGGGGCAATCCATTCTGATAATGGAGCCCAGCCTGCTCTCTGGATGACAAGAACATCCCCAAGGCAATACCATACACACACACACACACACAAGAACAAAATTTGCTCACCCTCAATGAATGCTATCTCTATAATTTCATGTTGTGTCTCCAAAGTAATATTAGTGCAGTGTACCATGGATTTTAAAGGTTCTGACTGCAAAGTTGAATTCTGGGCAAAAATGTTCTATTTGCTGCTGTCGGACTTTTGAGATGTTTCACGGTGATTTGAGTTGAAACTGAGGAGTTGCGCTGATGCACACGTCGTGGATCCTATGTGTAAATGTTTTGCCGAGATAAAACGCATCCCACATTTTACGATTCTGGAGACTGCCGAAGCAAGTGAGCAACAATATCATGTGACCACTGTGGGGTGTGTTTGACCTACTTTTAACCAGAACAAGTCGGCATAGGCAAAGATGGCGGACTCCGCTCTCCCGCCAGCTAAAAGCCAGCGGAAAAGAAAAGGAAAATATAAAAGCGAATCCGCTAGAAAGCATGCCAGAAAAGCGATGGAAACCTAAAGGTTGTCCGCAAGAATTTTCGTGAAGGGACAGGCCGACTCCTGGAATCGAAAGAAGGATGAAACAGGTGCGAAATCTGACAGAATTTGCAGCGCTTGTCTTGGATTGGTGAGTCTGAGTATGGAGTTACAGGTATACACCTAAGGTTTTGATTTTACAGATAAAGAAACGAGAACAGGGGCGGCACGGTGGTGTAGTGGTTAGCGCTGTCGCCTCACAGCAAGAAGGTCCTGGGTTCGAGTCCCGTGGCCGGTGAGGGCCTTTCTGTGCGGAGTTTGCATGTTGTCCGCGTAGGTTTCCTCCGGGTGCTCCGGTTTCCCCCACAGTCCAAAGACATGCAGGTTAGGTTAACTGGTTACTCTAAATTGACCGTAGGTGTGAATGTGAGTGTGAATGGTTGTCTGTGTCTATGTGTCAGCCCTGTGATGACCTGGCGACTTGTCCAGGGTGTACCCCGCCTTTCGCCCGTAGTCAGCTGGGATAGGCTCCAGCTTGCCTGCGATCCTGTAGAACAGGATAAAGCGGCTAGAGATAATGAGATGAGAAACGAGAACGCAAAAGCAGTAACAGAGAAGAGATACTGTACATTCGTCTTTTGCTTCACGGATCTATTCATGAATGTAAACCACAAATTATCCCTCCGACTCAAAACTCTCCGACATCGATGCAGAGTCACGATGTTTTGCACGCGTCGCCATCTTGGTGTGACACAGTTCCATAGTTATGATAATTAGTTCAAGCTCCTCGTGTTCGGCTGTTTCCATAGGCCCATACTGTCTAGCTTAAGAGGTAGGAAAACGGTCCCAAAAATGGAGAAAAGCAACCCTCAACACATCAAAACGACCACATCTCGTCTGCATATTGTTCTTGCGGGACATGGGAAAAGGCCATGCACAAGAAAAGAATTAAAAAAGTTCAGATGACTTTGCAGTCAGTATCTTTAATAGATAAAGGAAGGAAGTGAAGTGACCTACACTTGGAGGTTCCACTGTTTTCAGGCACACTACAGAGGTCACAGCACAGGCCACAGGTGGTTTCTACTACAGATAGTAGGTAGTCATATAACTGAGGTTACAGGAAATTATGGTCAATTGGTAATTTATGGTTGATGTCTGAAATGGTTAAGGCAATGAAAAACAAAACGAGCAAACATTTCTGCATACAGTCAGCGTAAATAAAATGAGATATGAGACTAAACCGGTCACTTTCACTAGTCGTTAAAATGTCATATCTGGCTTTTTTCTTGAATGCCCAAGCAGATAAACTAATCATCATTTACATCCTACACATATTATGTTGCGATAGTTCAAGCATCTGATTTCTCTATATCTCTAGATCATGACCAAGCCACATACAAACACTTTTTAAATTAAAATTTAAAAATAATAGTCTCATTCTATTTGCAGATAATTTTGTTTCTTTCTAGAAAAGCTTGAAGCGAATAAACATGTCTAGAAATCAGCTTAATAAGCTTACATTATCTCACATTGTTTTACTGCAATCTCAAAAGTAAGGAATAAAACATGATAATAAAACATGTTAGTATAAATACGGAGATGATTATAGGAAATCGCTCGCTCTGATTGGTCGAGAAATTGAGACTATTTCTTGATAATCACCTCCAGCAACTTGGCAAAATGGCGGCCAATTGCTTTGTCACTGTAAGTGAGGAAGAATTACAAATTATGAAAGAAAATGCTGTTCCTAAAAGCACTAAAGATGCTACAAAGTTTGGTCTAAAACTATTCCAAGGTAAGGTGGAATTGTGATTTATTTTATCCATTTCGAAACAAAGTATTTTATGCGAGTCGGCACAGATAAGTGACACAAGTGACACTTTGCATGTCGCTTTTGAAAACTGAAATAAATTATTTTTAATACAGTTGTTTTAAATAAATCACCTGTGTATTTATACTAAAACGATGATCCACCTCGGGCTCAGTGAATATCGGTGAATAATAACCTCGACTTCACCTTGGTTATTATTCACCGATATTCACATCGCCTTCAGCGAATAATTATTAAATGTTGCATGCTGTTATAAGATAATAATCAGCGCCTGGGTGGTGTGACGCGGCACAACGCAACGCAGAGTTATTGTTACCACCCCAAAGTTTGTTATTTTTCTTTAACAGAATGTCCCAAATTGTTTTGTCTATCAAGAATTTGTCAACAATTACAAACTTCTTTTATTCATGAACATGCTGTATCTTTAACTGTTTAGAGTTACATTTAGTGCGACTGAGCATTTGCGAAACAACTTAGGCTTCATCCACACGACAACAAGATTTTTTTTTTTAAATATCGCGTCCACATGGGTAACGGATCAGTAAAATATCAGGTACATATGGCAACGCAACGCTTGCTGAAAACGATGCAATACACATGCCACACCTCTACGTGCGCTGTAAGACGGTTCCCATCGGAGACACCAGAACAATAGAAGAAGTAGACGCATGCGCATAAACCCCTTCTTCTGTAGCATCAGCCACATAAAGTTTTGATTATTAATCAGTAGCGTAAAACGAAAGACGCGGAAAGAGGAATGAATGGGGGTAGATGGAAGCCGGTACGCCAACATTCTGATATCCTCCAGAATTCTTTAATGGTCCGGAATAAATTGAATGCTACACGTTGATGGATTACTTTGTTCTTCTACGCCCTTTTTGAGGAATGTATTGTCGGACTTAAACCAACATCTGAAGAGGTGAGATCGCTCCTTTTTTTTCCCCATTTTTGCTGGCGGGATTGTTTTTGTTTTTGGAAAGCAGTGAAAATATTTTGTAAGCGCGTTTCATGAGCCAAGTTATAGGATTTGTTGACAACTCGCATCGAGTTCGTTACACTTCTACCCGGCGTGAAGCACTGACAGTCATGTGGTTGTGACGTCATCGTAAACAAATCCGTTCTACTCATCCAGACGACTTCGCAACGGCGCCGTTGCCAGATTTTTCCACTCTGGAACCCGTTCTCAAAAGATTTCGTTTTGGGGCACTCAAAACGCCAGTGCCGTGTGGACGCCAGGCCGAAACGATAAACAATTTTATCAGATTCACCTGAATCCGTTGCCGTGTGGACAGGGCCTTAGTTCCTGATATCATCTACATGAACGGTAGCCATAAACAGTCGTTCCCTCACCAGACTTGAAGTTAATACGATGAAAAGAAATGCAGCTATTCATGTTACTCAGAAACCAAAAGGCGTAAACTCCTCGGTCTACTTTTCCATGGCTGAAAACTTATGAACTGCTACAAAGCGTAACACTGGCCACTCCTCCTTTTGTAAATAAATTTCTCCTTACAGAAAACATCACCGTATTAACGATTATACATTTTTCTGTGATAAATGTACCATATGATAACCTTATAATGAACACATTAATATAAACCTAAGATTTGAATTATAGCCAGCGTTATTTTCGGTGCATTTTCAGGACGACAAAATTAGTGAGAAACCACCAATGACTGCACACCAAACAGGTCATTTATGTAAAAGCTCGGTACAATACAAAGAAGATGCCCTGGAGAAGCTGTTCAGTGCTTCCTCTGGCAGTGTGAAATTGAAATGTGACATTCCTGTGGAGTATGAATTGCCGTCATCATTATCATGACAACTGCGTATATTCTGACGTGACCTCTGTGAGGGGCTGAACAAAGGGTCCTCACTTCTTGGCCTCTGGAGAGCACAGGACAGAGGATGCATCTGGCCTCCATTGTGGAAAGTCTTTAAAGAGCTCCAGCAATTAGGAGCCTTACAGAGGTCAGCCATGCAAAAAGAAAGCAAACCAAGCTCTAATAAAGAAGTGCTTTCAAACACTCGCTCTTTTTTTCCTTTCTCCTTACATGGACAAAAATCGTGTTTTTTGTCTTCAAATTCTGTCATTTCACTAATAACTGCTTAATAATTGCCAAAAATATTAAGCTTAAAAGAGCCAGGCAGGACTAAAAGCCTGGCTGTGTTTGTGCTGCTAGCCTTGACCCACAGCTCTGGCAGTGTGCATACGCCATGCAGGTTCACTGGGTTCGTTCTCTCCATTTGCATATTCTTAAAAAGACAGGCACCATATTTCCGTTTCGACACAAGCCAGGGTGAAAGATAATATTTACATGCGTATATCATTTCTTCCCGGTCTCCAAAGCAAGAGATAAGCTTATCAGCATTGCTTAAATCAACAACAACTGCACTAAAAGACATATTTTCCTCCAAAACTCTGACATTCAGCAGAAAATAGAGCACTATTTTGCAGCTTGTTGCTTTAAGCAGACACAGGAAAAAAGAAAGCATAATCAACCAGCATATAACATCTAAACTTCTGCAGTTTTTGCAAAATGGCAGCAGACACTTTGAAAGAAACTGCAGCGGAGACACTGAAACAGGAAATACTTTGAGCATGCGGCGATCCCCTGCGATTACATACAGTCAAACAAGTCTACTTTTTTTTTTTCTGCAGACTCCAGCGAACGCATGGGCTCCCTCCTCTCTGAACTGAAAGAGATGGGATTCCTTTAAGCCACCAAGAGCAGATGGTCCATAACAAGTCTCCTGGAAATACCTGAAGTCAGCATAATTCCTCCCTTAGCACAGTCTACTCAAACCTGCATGCTGCCCCCCCACCACCACCACAGCACCCTCACCCCCACCCCCCACGCACGCACGCACACGCACGCACACCCGGCGCTATCAACAACAAACAACTCAGCCGACCTACCCATGCACGCCTGCGCTCAGCACTTTAAATCCAACGTGTGTCTCTCAGGCTTTTTTTCCCTTGCCCCCACTCTCGGGTTAGAGGAGACCACTCAAAAAAAGAGCAAGGAAAAAAATAGAAAGCATGAACATTTCTTTGTCTGGGAATTCAGGGTCAGGTGGTTGTCGACAGGAATTCTGGTTGGCTAGAGAGGACTTGCAAAGTGTTGGCAGGCAGCCAGGAGGCCGTCTTGCAAGGAGCGCTGGAAACTTGCTGCAAACCTCATCTTCACCCTTATATCCATAGTATTGGGTTCATTTCCATAGGAGAGAGGAGGGACGGGGAGAAGTGAAGACAAAAAAAAAAAAAAATGGGTGGGAAGGAAGAACTGACTGTAAACTTGCAGACTTATTGAAACAAAAACATGTTTGACTTCACTCATATTCTCAATTCTCTTCAGGCGCTACTTTTACACCATAACTACTGTCCTACTTTAACAAAACTCGACTCACTACACTGGTAACTCTTAGCTTGGAAGACGAAGCAGCTCATCACTCCCAGTCAGATGTGTTTTCAACTATTTTGAGCTGAGAGGTGCGCAAAAGCATGACAACACAGAGCTTTGGAAAACAAGCTGAATAACAACAAATATGGGCTTTTCTATAAAATGCTTACCCAGAGAGAGCGGAAGAAAACATACCCTGGCTTGACCCAACGGATAATCCCAACCGTCCATGTGGGTGCCTGCTGCACTGGAATGTTACGATGATCACGAGACAACTGCGTATCCTGCTAATTTGGCAGTATTTTCAGCTGCCCTGACATTTTTATGGCTTCTCCTCAGTCCTTCTTTGACAAAGGGCAAAGGGGGTAGGGAAGAAGCTTAGGGGGGGATGTCATCCAATAGTAGGCCCCTTTTGGTTGCCATGGAGACAGAAAATTATGTAACTCGGAGGCTCTCACTGTACCCTACATTACTAGAAGGAAAAAATGTCTCTTGCCAGCAAAAGACTGGAAAAACTTTGGAAAGATGCCCTACAAGCTCAAAGAGCACTGCATACGCCATGATCTTCTTAAAGGAGAAATCCACCCTGAAATACTTGCTCATTAATATTTATAATTACACATGTCAAGTCAGTTTATTTGGATAGCGCTTTTAACAACAGACATTGTCGCAAAGCAGCTTTACGGAAAAATAAAGATTTTAAACACGTGAATTAAAGCATTTATCCCTAATAAATGTATCCCCTTACATCAGTTAGTTATGGTCCACTAATCTGATTAGTCATGTGCCGATTGATCGGGAGTCATGATGTTTATTATAACTGGGACATTTCACTATTTGGATGATTCGCTTGTCTGTGCTTGCAAATTCCAATTCTAGCAATAGTTCATTACAGTAAATCCGTTACTACACTTGGTACAGGCTGTCGGTCAGTTTGTGCATTACCATGGCAACACACAGGGCTCTGACCAGCTGTGCCTCTGGGAGCTATTTCCATTGACGGTGCAATAATAGACAAAATATTTGTCCATGTCTTGTCGGAAATATCAGTTACTTGATATTAATTTCTTCTTAATATAACTGTTATATAAAAGCAATATCGCATTCACAACTGGGCTGTTATGCTGAATGTTGGCATGGCTATGATTACCGGCAGCCTCATGGCGACACACGAATGTGCCAAAATATAGTACAGCAGCATTTGTGATATTACTTAATTACCATGTGATACTCATTACATTACAGCCATTTAGCAGACACTCTTATCCAGAGCAGACGTACAACGTACCCAGAGCAACCTGGGGAGCAGTTGGGAGTTAGGTGCCTTACTCAAGGACACTTCTGCCATTCCTGGTGGTCAAGGGAATTGAACCAGCAACCTTTTGGTCCCAAAGCTGCTTCTCTAACCATTAGGCCATGGCTGCCTCATATTCAGTGATGTCCAAGATTTATTTTATAATTAAAAGTAGACAGCCTTTCAATTTCATAAAATCGGTGAAGTTTACACTACCGTTCAAAAGTTTGGGGTCACCCAGACAATTTTGTGTTTTCCATGAAAAGTCACACTTTTATTTCCCACCATAAGTTGTAAAATGAATAGAAAATATAGTCAAGCCATTTTTCTGGCCATTTTGACCATTTAATCGACCCCACAAATGTGATGCTCCAGAAACTCAATCTGCTCAAAGGAAGGTCAGTTTTATAGCTTCTCTAAAGAGCTCAACTGTTTTCAGCTGTGCTAACATGATTGTACAAGGGTTTTCTAATCATCCATTAGCCTTCTGAGGCAATGAGCAAACACATTGTAGCCTGGGCCCGCCCATCCTAAGCGTGACGCAACATGAGGGCCTGTTCTGAGCTTAGTCTGGCCAGGCAGGCTATCTACAGCATTTCCAAGCTCCCGAAAAATCGGGAACCAATCAACTTTGAGCATCTCCAACGGCCCTGGGTAGAGGCGTGTTCAAGGCAGTGACGTAGTAGAACTACGACTGGAAGCCATAGATTGTTTACAGCAGTAGATGCTATATTGAAAGCATTCAAAGGGAAGTTCTGATTGAAAACGGAGCAAAGAGCAGCCCTGGAGGTATTTATTGAAAGGAAGGACGTTTTCGCCTTGCTCCCGACCAGCTTCGGTAAGAGTTTAATCTACCAGTTACTCAAGCAGTTTCCGTCGCGTCGCATACGTCAGAGGAAAGAGTGATGTGATTGGTTTAAGCTTCGTCACAGCCTTTTCTGGCTTCGACCAGTAGCAAACTGAGGCATTTCAGGGAGGTGGGTCAACCACGGGCTCTGGGAAACGGTTTGGCTTAATAGCTTGGCCAGACCAAATGCTCAGAGAGCTTTGAAGTCGCGTTAGCCAGGCTAAACACATTGTACCATTAGAACACTGGAGTGATAGTTGCTGGAAATGGGCCTCTATACACCTATGGAGATATTGCACCAAAAACCAGACATTTGCAGCTAGAATAGTCATTTACCACATTAGCAATGTATAGAGTGGATTTCTGATTAGTTTAAAGTGATCTTCATTGAAAAGAACAGTGCTTTTCTTTCAAAAATAAGGACATTTCAAAGTGACCCCAAACTTTTGAACGGTAGTGTAGTTCCCTCTGAAATTTGGTCATTGTGATATATGTATATTTCTGTAATATCTTAAAAAAAAAAACAGGCCATTCTATGGCTGGGAAGTTATTTAATTTGAGGGGATTCCCTAGCAAATAACGTGCGTGAAATCGCTCGCTTCACGCAGTCAAGCAGACAGAGGAATTCCGTGTGCGCATGCACATGCTTACCTTAGTTATCGTCTTCCTCTTCATCTTTAGGGTTTTACGGCGACTGGCATCCAGTGTTGCATTCTACTGCCATCTACAGGTTTACTTTGACCGTGCACTGACAGTTACATCATTCTGTCGCTAAACGAACAGCTGATCACACCGAGGTGCTCGCTGACCGCCGATATTTTTTTAGTTTGGTCCTGCGTTTCCTTTCCTTCACAACATAACGTCTTTTCTTCTCACTTTCCATTACTGTAGTCGGTCTTTCCAGTTTCGTTCATACACTCATGTCTGCCATTGTTCTCTCTTGTTTCAAATTTGTATCCCACAACGCCTTGCGCAAACGGGGATAGCACACCACATGATGCATGACATAGTATCTTGTATTGCATCATGGTGAAGTGAGAAGAAATAGCGGAGAATTTCGGGCCATGTGGCCCTAAATTCATTAATTGTTCTATTAAAAAAAAGAATAAAATGGAAGTCTGTGATTCGAATTCAGTAGTTTTCACTCCATTAAACAAAAATAATTGGGTGTCAGGGAAAATTCTTTTTATGACCTAAACTTGAAAAATCTGAAAGGCAGTCTACCTTTAAGCTATGAGTTGCTTTATATGGTTTCCTCCATTAAATAAAAAATGCCATTTGACTCCCTACTGACAGTGGTGACAGATCATGTGCTTCAGTTCCACCTAAAGTGACCTTTGCAGTAGTGCTTTAGTCCTTTATTCTGTCCATCTCTCTCACTTCCTCATCTGTACATTGCCTCAAAAAGACAGGGGTTCCAGTGCCTCACCGTTCATGCGAATCCCACTGTCCTCAATCAGTGTTCTTGACATCTCGTAGATCGCTAATTGGTGATCACGCCCCCTTATTCAGGTCAAGTGTGTCATATAGAGGTGTTACATTCTGAAACTTGGGACTCCAAGTTTGTTATCTCCACTATTAGTGCACTGGATCTCTCATTAAAGCTGCAGTAGGTAACCCGTAGAAAAAAAAAAACGTCTTGTCATATTTGCTAAAAGTGTCCTGACAACGGTACAGGAGACAGATAATCTCATGGAAAAAAATCTGGGTCCTCTGGCTCCACCTAGTGCCCCTAATGTCATTTACAAAAATCCACCACGCCTGAATCAAAACAACCAATCAGAGCCAGGAGTGTTTGACAGCGTCTCAGTCACTTCTCTTGCACACTTTAAGGGCAGCCAGCCCCCCTCCCCTGCACATGCTCTCACTCATGAACACCTGAAAGGATTCAAAATGATTCCAAGCCACATTTCTGCTTGACAGGTAATTATCCATGTTTAGTTGATGCTTGATTTGATTTTCAAAAATATTAACAACAAACCTAAGATGGTAAAGGTTACAGTAACATTCCGTAGCGCATATCTCACATTACTGTGATGTTGCAGTCAGGCTAATGTTAGCTTGTTTCTGATGCTAAGGCTACTGGTTAGCGTTGTTTTTGATTGATTGATTGATTGATTGATTGATTGATTGATTGATTGATTGATTGATTGAGTCATCTCATCTCATTATCTCTAGCCGCTTTATCCTGTTCTACAGGGTCGCAGGCAAGCTGGAGCCTATCCCAGCTGACTACGGGCGAGAGGCGGGGTACACCCTGGACAAGTCGCCAGGTCATCACTATCCCCCTGTCCACACGAGTACGCGGCCTCACCCAATACGCTGTCGTTTTGAAAAAAATCTCCGTAAGCACGGCGTCGTTTCCAGAAATATCTGCGTCCACACGGATTCACTGGAAACGACCCAAAACGCTGTAGTACATATGCCAGGCCTGTATGTGGCGCTGTGACGCCGCCACACCAATACACTAAAACCGGAAGAGAAGCCATGGAGCATGCGTATAAAGGTCACGCGCTGTTTACAAACAAGCTCATAACAGGAGAAGAGGACGATCATGGCCAGCGCAACTCTGAGAGGAAGAGGAGAGTCTTTTGTGTGGACCGACAATGAAGTGATTGTTGTTGTTATGACGCGTCTAGCGGCGGCGGCTGAGGTTGAAGGTTAGAGAGGCGGGGCTTATACGTCGTCGTTTCTGAAAAAATCCGCATTCGCTGTCCAGACGACTCCGGGCTATCCGGTGTTTTAGGATTTTCCCACTCTGGGACCCGTTTTCAAAAAATACCGGTTTCACACCTCGAAAAAGCCAGATCTGTCTGGACGCGAGGCCGAAACGATAAAGTATGCGGATTCGACAAAAATGTACTCGTGTGGACGGGCCCAGACACAGACAACCATTCACACTCACACCTACGGTCAATTTAGAGTCACCAGTTAACCTAACCTGCATGTCTTTGGACTGTGGGGGAAACCGGAGCACCCGGAGGAAACCCACACGGACACGGAGAGAACATGCAAACTCCACACAGAAAGGCCCTCGTCGGCCACGGGGCTCGAACCCGGACCTTCTTGCTGTGAGGCGACAGCGCTAACCACTACGCCGCCCCCTGATTGATTGATTTTATTGAGTAAAATAATGCACAAAATACATAAATATAGTGTACATTAAGATACACGGATAACACAAGAACGTGTATAACACTTATTTCCATTGTGGTCCGGCACAATGGAAAGTTTTATTTGAAAGTTGCTGAAAATATCTTTATGAAGTGCCCAGACAGTCGTATTGGTTTGGTGTTTGTCCTGATATCCATGAGTGCCTGTGCTCTCAAAAGTAAATATTCTTATAAGTGATTTACCGCTTATTCATCACTATTCATAACAGCATCTGTTATCAAACAACTTCAGTTGCCGTGGATGCTAATCTGTGTGTGCATGGCAGCCTCCGCTGAGGGGAAGGGCTTTGGAGGCAGGGCTGGAGTGCAGCAGAGAAGAAGGAGGAGGGACCTGAACATTGTACTCATTCAAATTTTCGAGCTGAAGTCCACTCTCTTCTCAATCCTCCAAACTGCAGCTTTAATATGAGTGGCTGAAAATAGTGAATGAGAAAAGAAGCTGTTGCGCTTTTGTTTTTAGGAGAAAACAGAGAAACCTGTTATCACGTTTATCACTTATGTTTGAGATAACTGAAATTTTTTTTATATTTAAATATAACTGGATCTTTGCTAGAACACCCCCCATGATGTCCTCTAATTACTCAAAGAATAACAAAAATACAGCAACTGCTGACAAATTAGCACCAGAATCACATCACAACTACAGTGGTGCTTGAAAGTTTGTGAACCCTTTAGAATTTTCTATATTTCTGCATAAATATGACCTAAAACATCCAACAACACATGTTTGTGGAAGTGTATCATGGCACGAACAAAGGAGGTTTCTGAGGGCCTCAGAAAAAGCATTGTTGATGCTCATCAGGCTGGAAAAGGTTACAAAACCATCTCTAAAGAGTTTAGACTCCACCAATCCACACACAGACAGATTGTGTACAAATGGAGGAAATTCAAGACCATTGTTACCCTCCCCAGGAGTGGTCGACCAACAAAGATCACTCCAAGAGCAAGGCGTGTAATAGTCGGCGAGGTCACAAAGGACCTCAGGGTTATTTCTAAGCAACTGAAGGCCTCTCTCACATTGGCTAATGTTAATGTTCATGAGTCCACCATCAGGAGAACGCTGAACAGCAATGGTGTGCATGGCAGGGTTGCAAGGAGAAAGCCACTGCTCTCCAAAAAGAGCATTGCTGCTCGTCTGCAGTTTGCTAAAGATCACATGAACAAGCCAGAAGGCTATTGGAAAAATGGTTTGTGAATGGATGAGACCAAAATAGAACTTTTTGGTTTAAATGAGAAGCGTTATGTTTGGAGAAAGGAAAACACTGCATTCCAGCATAAGAACCTTATCCCATCTGTGAAACACGGTGGTGGTATCACCATGGTTTGGGCCTGTTTTGCTGCATCTGGGCCAGGATGGCTTGCCATCACTGATGAAACAATGAATTCTGAATTAGACCAATGAATTCTAAAGGAAAATGTCAGGACATCTGTCCATGAGCTGAATCTCAAGAGAAGGTGGGTCACGCAGCAAGACAATGACCCTAAGCACACAAGTCGTTCTACCAAAGAATGGTTAAAGAAGAATAAAGTTCATGTTTTGGAATGGCCAAGTCAAAGTCCTGACCTTAATCCAAACGAAATGTTGTGGAAGGACCTGAAGCGAGCAGTTCATGTGAGGAAACCCACCAACATCCCAGAGTTGAAGCTGTTCTGTATGGAGGAATGGGCTAAAATTCCTCCAAGCCGGTGTGCAGGACTGATCAACAGTTACCGCAAACGTTTAGTTGCAGTTATTGCTGCACAAGGGGGTCACACCAGATTCTGAAAGCAAAGGTTCATATACTTTTGCCACTCACAGATATATAATATTGGATCATTTCCCTCAATAAATAAATGACCAAGTATAATATTTTTGTCTCATTTGTTTAACTGGGTTCTCTTTATCTACTTTAAGGACTTGTGTGAAAATCTGATGCTGTTTTAGGTCATATTTATGCAGAAATATAGAAAATTCTAAAGGGTTCACAAACTTTCAAGCACCACTGTACACTATTTGGCAAAAAATGTTTGCAGACAACTAACCATCACCCCCCCTTGTCCTTGAACATCCCATTCTTAAGCCATGGGCATTAATACAGACTTTGCTATAACATCCTCCACTCTATTGGGAAGGCTTTCCACTAGATTTTCTCGTGGCTATGTATTGCCCATTCAGCCACAAGAGCATTACTGAGGGAAGGCTCTGATATTGTAAGAAAAAAAACTCAAGCACAGTCTGAGTTCCAGGTCATCCCAAGGTTCTATGCAGGCTACTTTTACGCACTGACCTTGGCAAACCATGTCTTTATGGCACTTGATTTGCACACAGGGGCATTGACATGCTGGGACAAGATTGGGCCTCTGAGTTCCAGAGCAAGGAAATTGTGTGATTTCATGTTTGTGGAAACAGTTTTGGGAAGACCCGCATATGATGGTCAAGCATCCACATACTTTGGGACATATACTGTATTTCATCCGTTTATTCATTAATTCATTAATTTTCTATACCGCTTATCCATGGCAAGTCGCATGTGAGCTGGAGCCAATCCCAGTTGACACTGAGTACGTTTACATGTACATCCAAATCGAGCTGCCGTCGGTAATCGAGCAAAGGGTCCCAGCAGGGGTGCCAGAGAAATCCAATCCTACATGCACACAAGGAAATCGAGCTATTGTGTGAGGTACATTGTGCACCCGAGCCACAGGTGGCGCTACACGCCCCATCATGTTGGTACACTTCCGGTTGTCGTCATGAAGAAGAGCTATTCAAGAGTGTAAACAAAGTTATCGGTTCCGTGTTCTCCATTGCGCGTTTTTCTCCCATCTATGAATTTTAATATATTCAACTCCTTAAGCTGAATGAGCATGAACTCTGTCTCCTCATTGCTCCAGAAGTGCACGTTTCTGCTCGCCATTTTCTCTTCTTCGTTTGTTCCTCCTGACCTCTTCTGCTGCTCGCTACTACTGTTGTCATGCCGACCGAGGCTGTCGTGTTTCCCGCTTGTGGTCTCGTCACTCCCGGAAGGGGCAGTGCTGAAGTAAGTAGCTCGACTACGTAGCTCGATAGGGTATACATGCACTCAGTAGCTCAGCAAAAATCGCATAATCTAGGTCGTGTAGCTCGATTACGAGAAATCAAGTTCGGTTCAATTTCAGCCAAGCTAAGGTGTTTCCATGGCATTTAGAACTTCGATTTCAGTCGAGCAACGGCAGAAATTCGATTTTCTCTATGTGCATGTAAACGCACTGACTGGGTGAGAGGCAGGGTACACCCTGGACAGGTCGCCACTCTAACACAAGACTAACACAGAGAGACAGACAGCCATTCACACTCACATTCACACCTGTGAGCGATTTAGAGTAGCCAGTTGACCAAATCTGCATGTCTTTGCACTGTTGGATGAAACCAGAGCATCCGGAGGAAACCCACACAGGCACAAGGAGAACATGAAAACTCCACACAGCCTCCATCAACTGCAGAACCCAGAACCTGCCTGCTGTGAGGAGACAGCGCTAACCACTGCACCACTATGTCACCCTAGTTTATATCAGTTTAGACATACTTAATGTGTTTCAAGGTTGACGTTTCCTGAACATCAGTTAATGCAATGGCATATGTGTCCAGCACAGTCACTAAGGTGGTGTTTACATTAGACCGTATCCGTATCGTTTTCGTCGCGGATGCACTGTCCGTGCACATTAAAACGCCGGGAAACGACTCCACAGGCGGAACAGTTTGAATCCGCCAGGGCCCACGTATTCAACCCAGTACGTATCTGATCCGGTGCTGTGTAAACATTGAGGAACGAGGATACGCAGTGCTGAGCTCTAGCTGACATCGTCATTGGACAACGTCACTGTGACATCCACCTTCCTGATTCGCTGGCGTTGGTCATGCCACGTTGGTCATGTGACGCGACTGCTGAAAAATGGCGCGAACTTCACTTCCTGCTATTTGTCCCGAATCACTGCTCGTGCGCTTCACTCGCGCGCTCTGTGAGCTGCGCAGGGCCGGAGTGCGCACCCTCCAGAGGGCACTTGCTGTTCAGGGCGGAGTGATTTGGAGCGCAGGATGCCTGCGGAGCCGAGCGTATCCGTGTATTGGCGTTGCTGTGTGCACGCGAATCGTGTATTGGCGTTGCTGTGTGCACGCGAATCGTTTTAAAAACGTTAATCTGATGATCCGCTGATACGGTCTAATGTAAACACCACCTAAAGCAGTAAGGACAAATGACTAGAGCAATTTTAACCTGAGCTTAACAGGTGAACCCGTCATAATGAAAGCTTAATGATGATTAAGTATCCATTCGTCCCTCTGTGTTATTGATTTCCCATTCCTCTGTCATCATAGGGTGGTGCAGTGGTTAGCACTGCCACCTCACAGCAAGAAGGTTCCGGGTTCGAACCTTACGGTCGACAGGGGCCTTTCTGTGTGGAGTTTGCGTGTTCTGCCTGGGTTTCCTCTGGGTGCTCCGGTTTCCCTCACAGTTCAAAGACATGCAGATTAGGCAAAAATACCCAGCATACTTAGCGCCGGTCCCAAGCCCAGATGGATTGGAGAGGGTTGTGTCAGGAAGAGCATCTGGTGTAAAACCTATGTCAAAGCAAATATGCACTACAGACCTGCTGTGGCGACCCCTAACAGGAGCAGCCAAAAAAAGAAGAAAACTCTGTCATCATAGAGGAGAGCAACTTAGTCTTACTGTAGAGCTAGTAAGGAACAACACACGATGGACTGTACTGTTATATAAAAATAAATGTGTGATGTGAAGCACAGGTTTCGTATAACAGCACGACCCATTGTGATTTGCTATCAGTTGCAGTTGTTAATGTATTAATAAACAGCACATCTTTTTAAATGCTTACAGTAATTTTTAATGTTACAGAACATCCACAAGACAACAGTAATGCAGTACATTACAGCAATACACAGTCACTTGCTCACTGTATTCCATCTCTTGATGTTCATCTCATCTCATTATCTCTAGCCGCTTTATCCTGTTCTACAGGGTCGCAGGCAAGCTGGAGCCTATCCCAGCTGACTACGGGCGAAAGGCGGGGTACACCCTGGACAAGTCGCCAGGTCATCACAGGGCTGACACATAGACACAGACAACCATTCACACTCACATTCACACCTACGCTCAATTTAGAGTCACCAGTTAACCTAACCTGCATGTCTTTGGACTGTGGGGGAAACCGGAGCACCCGGAGGAAACCCATGCCGACACGGGGAGAACATGCAAACTCTACACAGAAAGGCCCTCGCCGGCCACGGGGCTCGAACCCGGACCTTCTTGCTGTGAGGCGATAGTGCTAACCACTACACCACCGTGCCGCCTCTCTTGATGTTAATGAAACAAAAAAACAAACAGCATGTCATGTGACTGGGAAACCGGAAAGCACAAACTCCTTTGTTCTGAAGACTTTACAAAGCACTGACAACTGAGACTCCTTCCATAAATGTTAAAGGTAGACTGCCTTTCAGATTTTTCAAGTTTAAGTCATAAAAATAATTTTCCCTGACAACCAATTATTTTTGTTTAGTGGACTGAAAGGTACTGAATTCGAATTGCAGACTTCCAATTTTAGTCAGTGAGCACCTCGGTGTGATCAGCTGTTCATTACCTCCGCCAAGGAGGTTATGTTTTCGGTAGCGTTGGTTTGTTTGTTGGTTTGTCTGTTAGCAACATTGCGGAAAAAGTTATGAACGGATTGCTCTGAAATTTTTTCCAGAGGTGTGACTGGGCACAAGTAACAATCCATAAAATTTTGGCGGTGATCCGGATCACCTTCTGGATCCCGGATTTTTTTTAAAGGATTCTTGGCGGAGGTCTGCGCTCTCCGAGTGCTTTTCTAGTTTAGTGATAGAATGATGTAACTGTCAGTGCACAGTCAAGGTAAACCTGTAGAGGGCAGTAATGCAACACTGGATGCCAGCTGCCATAAAACCCAAAAGAAGAAGAAGAAAAAGTTAAACCTGCGCATGAGTACACCGGACTTCCTGTCTGCTTGACTGCGCGAAGCGAGCAATTTCATACATATTATTTGCTTGGGAATCCCCTCAAATTTTTTTTTTTTTTTGGTGGGGAGGTGAGATATTGCGGAAATAAACATCTATCACAATTACCAAATTTCAGAGGGAACCAAATTTCACCGATTTTATGAAATCAAAAGGCCGTATCACTTTTTAAATAAATGTCTCCTAACAGAAAGTTTCACCACATCAACAATTATATATTTTCCTTCCTTTAACATGTTTTGTTTATCTGTTGGTTTTTTTATTAGCCTTAAATTATGTGGAGCTTCCCTCTATATGAGCTGTTACTATAGGAGTGATATTGTGCTGTTACAGAAATTTAATCAACACTTTTTCCTTTAAGAATTCAAGAACAAGCCAGAGGATGATGTACAGAAATTTATATCGATCACTACACAAATCTAATATGTATTAAACAAGGGATGGGCTTTAGGTTTAGCTTACGACCAGTAAAACTGCTCATGAAATAAATGGTACCTTCAGATGAGTCATCAAATACACTTGGCTTTCGCATGTTTTTTTTTTTTCCCCCTCACTCTCAAGCTCTCTGCAGGAATAAGTTCTTGGGTTATAACAAACATCTCTTTCCCAAATCCTAACCAACACGATTAGAGCGAATGTGCTTTTGGATTAGCACTTGTCGGTGTATATGGCTCTTGCGTTTCTACCTCCCTATCTCTCCAGTACTCACCTCCATCTTCCACTTGGCCAGCAACTCCTCCCTGGTCCTCTTGCTAATGTAATAAGGGTCACCGGCCTGGAAGGTTACTCTGGGCATGGGTCTCTGGCGCAGACTGATTTCCCAGCCCACTCCCCCACGTAGCCTGCCTCGAGCTCCCTGTTTATAGGGACAAATAAAAAAAAAGAAAAGAAAAAATAACCGCTTGTTTAATTCACTCATGTTATCTTTCTGTGCTATCGATAAAAGAGGGAAGGAAGCTGGTGGTTTTGTTTTCTGACAGTGATACGGGAGAATTTGCTTGTTGGAGGGAAAAAGGCCAGAGATCTGGGCAATCTATAGAGTGTGTGAGCACTCCAACAGGGAGCTACACTAGTTGGCCTGTCTTCCTATATCCCCTCAGCCAGCCACCGCTTATGGAGGAACGGGACTTTCCATTCAACCGGAGGACCAAGTGTATTTGATATTTCAAATCTAGCAGCCATCAGGGTACCATTTCTTTCACAACAACCCCATATCAGAAAAATTGCTTTGTAACTGGTTTTGTAATCATGCAACTAGAAACCTCTTCACTGCAGACAGCATATTGGGGGGAAAAAAACAATGTAGTGGACCATACTGAACATATCGTATATTGTACACACATTTATACAATATACACATATACAATATACACACAGAGACAGAGGATGGAGCACACCATGAGAATTCCATACCTCATTCTTCGATGAGTCCCCGATCTCGTCCTCCCGGTGCTCGACATCTAGAGAGAAACACAACCGCACAAGAAGACATAATTACCGTAAAAGATCTTGATAGTCCAACCAGACGTTGCCAAACTGGAGATCGATATCTGTTAGGAAATGTAATGTTTCCTAGTAACTCTTCTAGACAATGATATAGAGCTTAACACTCTCTTTGTATATATTCTACACATGCACAGTGAAATACAAGAGGATGAAAGACTACTGGTTGAAAGCACATTGGAGATAAATTTAAAAAGAAAAAAAAAAGCAGTGGGAATGAGGAAGAATTTAACAATAGATTTAGCTGTATAAGAGAACTGATCTATATTTACCAAATTACTCAGGGGTAACAAAGTACCATATTGTTTTTATAGATTGTTGTATTTGGCCATTCTAAAATGACAAAGGTTATGATTTATACCTATTTTTATTACCACCGCCAACTTTGCTGGAGAAGGTTGTGTTTTCGCCTCCGTTTGTTTGTTTGCCTTTTCCCAATGTAACCCAAAAAGTAGTGAGTGGATCTTGATGAAATTTTGAGGAAAGGTGGGTTATGGGCCAATGAAAAATTGATGACATTTTGATGCAAATCCAAATATGTGGCTTGGAGGCAGTATGCACTCTACCTAGTGCCTTTCTAGTTTATAATCATGCAGAGGTTGTTATTCAAGTGGAAACAGTGCCAGTGTAATTAACAGTTATTCCACGAAATCGAGTCGTACATGAGCTGAGAGTCGATGAGGTGCAGACAGATAGATAGATAGATAGATAGATAGATAGATAGATAGATAGATAGATAGATAGATACTTACTTACTTTCTTACTTTCTTTCTTAATCCCAGAAGGAAATTGAAGGTATCCAGTAACATTTCCGCATTGCACAAGATCAATACAAAAACTAACTAGCATTATACGTATAAAAAAACTAAAAAACAAAATACCAAAAGAAATAAAACATTACCAATAAGAGCAAGTAATAAAATATACAGCTCTCAGTGTGGGAGGTAGTGAGGTAGTGCAGTTGACAGTAACCAGTCACAGTGCAAATAAGCATGTAATGAGCAGTGCAAATACTTTGTGGAGTGACATACAACCCCGATTCCAAAAAAGTTGGGACAAAGTACAAATTGTAAATGATGAGTAGCATGCTATAGATGCACAATGGTGTAACATAGGGAAAAAAATTAAAAATTCAAGTTTTGATTTTATGTACTGAAATAACTATTAGGCACAATTTTTACAATATCTATATAAATTAGTTGTTTTTACCCATTTTAACCTTGAAATCAGCATTTTAATGATTACCCATAATGCATTGTTTATCACGCTAAAACAAGCAAAAACGTCATAAGACAGTGGAAATACTACCTTTACTACCTTCACGTGGCGTCTTTCTCGATCGCACGTGCCTAGAAGCGTACCTTCAAGAACATTCCTGGGTGGTCACGGACTGTCACGTAGCCTAGTTCGGTTGTGAAACTCGCTAGGATGGAGTATTTTCGCGAGTTTAGTGGCAAACTTTTGCGCCGCAATTTCTCTATTCTCGAAATTTGTAACCTGAAACCCTACAAGAAATGTTTCATAATGTTTGGGATTTTGAAAAATGCTTCTAGCAAATTTATTTCGCTGTATTTTTCCGTGAAACTTGGCATAAATCATCCTTAAGTGATGAGCGTGACATTGTTATTTTGGTATGGGTCACGGAGTTAGTTGGAAGCGGGAGAAATGAGAGTTTCTCAACTACAGCAGCACTTCTCACCACAGATGGCTGGCGTGTTTCACAGCGTTTGGGATTTACTAAATCGACTAAATCTCTAGATCTACTGAAGCTACGAGGATATAAATCACCAGGATTCTAATTTACTGGGTGAGAAGTATTATATATATTTTTTGAAAGGTTTATTCGCGCTACAAGTCCATGAAAGTTGGAATTGTTCGTGAAGGGGTTAGTTAGACTTTGGTAGCGTGACGCACACAACAAGCAAAAGAAAAAACAAATTTTCTTCCGAATTTCCTTGCTTTATCAAAATTATTTTTTGATACATTAAAAGACTGTGTTTATAATATTTAAGCGATTTTTTTTTATTATAGAGAATATTTGATCAAAACTTTCAAAACAGCATTCAAAGTGATTTTTCATGGGTGTAAATGTTACGCGTGACGTCCATAATTACGTTAAATTTTAAGAACTAAAATTCTGTTAAAAATTCTAGATTTGTGCTATCATTCTGGGGTTTTGCTGAATAATACTTTAGGGAGTTCTCTTACAATGCTGAAAATTCAATGAGTTTTGGTGAAATTCTAGAAAAGTTATTTACATTTTAACATGCCTGATAGCGATTGTGCTCACACAGCGCGCTACTCATAAAATAAAAACAGAATGCAATGATGTGGAAGTTTCAAAATTCCATATTTTATTTAGAATAGAACATAGATGACATATCAAATGTTTAAACTGAGAAAATGTATCATTTAAAGAGAAAAATTAGGTGATTTTAAATTTCATGACAACAACACATCTCAAAAAAGTTGGGACAAGGCCATGTTTACCACTGTGAGACATCCCCTTTTCTCTTTACAACAGTCTGTAAACGTCTGGGGACTGAGGAGACAAGTTGCTCAAGTTTAGGGATAGGAATGTTAACCCATTCTTGTCTAATGTAGGATTCTAGCTGCTCAACTGTCTTAGGTCTTTTTTGTCGTATCTTCCGTTTTATGATGCGCCAAATGTTTTCTATGGGTGAAAGATCTGGACTGCAGGCTGGCCAGTTCAGTACCCGGACCCTTCTTCTACGCAGCCATGATGCTGTAATTGATGCAGTATGTGTTAGGGTTTTGCTGGGATTCGAACCTGGTTCGTTGGTGTGATAATCCAGCAAACCCCCACTAGGCCACCAGGGGGATGACTCAAATGCAGAGGCGTGAGGCGGAAGTAGAAAAAGAATCAAAAGGTTTATTTAAACTATATACACTATATACAGGGCAAAACAAAAGACAAAAAAAAAACCAAAGAGTATAATCCAAAAGAAAAGCAAAGTGCAAAAATTCAAAAGCTAAGAAGATCAAAAAACACAGTACAAAGGAAACTGGAGATAAACATAACAGCACAAAGACTCCGTGACAAGAGGACTGAACTCAGGGGTATAAATAGACAAACTAATTAAGGACACAGGTGAAGATAATTAGGCAATTAACACAAACACAAAACACAGGAACAGTGGCGGCCTCTAGAGGCCAAAATAAACACGACATGAAAAGGAAATAACAGCGGCCTCTAGAGGCCAAAACAGTCCTAGTCCTAACAGGACCCCCCCCTCTAGGAGCGTCTCCTGACGTTCCCAGGGCGATCCGGATGGGCCGAATGGAAGTCCCGACATAGTTCTTTATCAAGGACATCCCGAGCAGGAACCCAGCAGCGCTCCTCAGGACCATAGCCCTCCCAGTCCACCAGATATTGCAACCCGCCGCGGACCCGGCGGGAGTCAAGCAGGCGATTCACAGTGAACACAGTCTGCCCCTGGAAGATGCGGGGGGGTGGGGGGTTCCTAGGGGCAGGGGCATACGTAGACGTCAGTACGGGCCGTAACAGGGAAACATGGAAAGTGGGGTTGATCCTCAGAGTCCGGGGCAACTGGAGCCGGTAGGAGACAGGGTTCACCCTGCGCACCACCTTGAAGGGGCCAATGTAGCGAGGAGCAAGCTTGCGGTTCTCCACCCGCAGTGGAAGGTCCTTAGTGGACAGCCAAACACGCTGCCCAGGGCGGAAAGCGTGTGCAGGTCTTCTATGGCGGTTGGCCTGAGTCTGGTTGGTTCTGGAGGTCTGTATGAGGGTCTTCCTGACCTTGCTCCAGGTCTTGCGACACCGTCTCACATATTGGTTGACCGAGGGCACCCCCGCGTCCTCCTCCTGGTCCGGGAACAGAGGTGGCTGGAACCCGAATTGGCACTGGAATGGCGACAGCTTAGTGGCCGATGACTGCAGGGTGTTGTGGGCGTACTCCGCCCATGGCAGCCAGGTGCTCCACGATGTCGGGTTATCCATAGCCAGGCCTCGCAGGGTGGTTTCCAGGTCCTGGTTGAGCCTCTCCGTCTGACCATTGGACTGTGGGTGAAACCCAGAGGAGAGGCTGGCAGTGGCTCCGATGACCTTGCAGAACCCGTGCCACACTCGGGAGGAGAACTGGGGCCCTCGGTCTGAGACGATGTCCTGTGGAAGACCAAAGACTCGGAAGACATGATTAAACAAAAGTTTCGCAGTTTCAAGAGCAGAGGGGAGTTTGCACAGTGGTATGAAGCGGCAGGCCTTGGAGAATCTGTCAACTAAGACCAAAATGACCGTGTTACCTTGTGACTCAGGGAGACCCGTGATAAAGTCGACTGCCACGTGGGACCAGGGACGCCGGGGAATGGTCAGAGGATGCAGGAGACCCTGGGGACGCTGTCGTGGGTTCTTGGTTCTG
This sequence comes from Neoarius graeffei, assembly GCF_027579695.1. Classification (NCBI taxonomy): domain Eukaryota; kingdom Metazoa; phylum Chordata; class Actinopteri; order Siluriformes; family Ariidae; genus Neoarius; species Neoarius graeffei. The sequence goes on from NC_083579.1 coordinate 51,492,328, forward strand.
GTGCAAACCTCACAGGACAGGACAAATGACCTTACTTCCTTCTCCATGTTAGGCCACCAGAAGCGTCTTTTCAGGAAGTCCAGGGTCCTCCGAGCTCCCGGGTGGGCGGTGAGAGGGGAAGAGTGACCCCACTGGAGAACCTTGGCCCGGGCTTGATGTGGGACGTACAAGAGGCCTGGTGGCCCCGTCCCAGGACCGGGGTCCTGGCGTTGGGCTCGTCGGACAGCCTCCTCAATACCCCAGCGGACAGGGGCCACAATCCGGGACACAGGGATAATAGGCCCGACTTCATTCTCCCTGTTAGTGGCAGAGAACAGTCTGGACAGTGCGTCAGGTTTGGTGTTCTTGGAGCCGGGGCGGTATGAGAGGGTGAAGTCAAACCGACTGAAAAACAGGGCCCACCTAGCCTGTCGAGGGTTCAGTCTCTTGGCTTGCTGGAGGTACTCCAGGTTCTTGTGGTCAGTCCAAACCAGGAATGGATGTTGTGCTCCCTCCAGCCAGTGCCTCCACTCCTCAAGGGCCAGTTTGACCGCTAGCAGTTCTCGATCCCCCACATCGTACCGGGACTCAGCAGGACTCAGGCGGTGGGAGAAGTAAGCGCAGGGGTGCAGCTTTCCTTCCGAACGTTGAGAGAGCACCGCGCCGACACCACTGTCCGAGGCGTCCACCTCCACGATGAATGGTTGGGAGGTGTCCGGGAGAACCAGAATGGGTGCCGTGCAGAAGCGGTCCTTGAGGTCTTTGAACGCCTTTTCTGCCTGAGGAGACCAGCCATAAGATCCACCTGTCCCTTTGGTGAGGTCTGACATGGGTGCTGCCACAGAACTGAAGTTCCTGATGAACTTGCGGTAGAAGTTAGCGAATCCTAAGAACCGCTGAACCTCCTTAACGGACTTGGGAGTAGGCCAATCCCGGACGGCCAGGGTCTTGGCAGGGTCCATTTGGAGTTGGCCTGTCCGTACAATAAATCCCAGAAAGGAGACCTCGGGAACATGAAATTCGCATTTCTGGGCCTTGGCGAACAGATTGTTCTGTAGCAGCCTCTGGAGAACCTGGCGGACATGGTGGCGGTGCTCCTGCACGGTCTTGGAAAAGATAAGGATGTCGTCGAGGTAGACAAAAACGTATAGGTTAATCATGTCCCTTAAGACGTCGTTGATTAGGGCCTGAAAAACAGCTGGTGCGTTGGTGAGTCCGAAGGGCATCACCTGGTATTCGTAGTGCCCAGACGGGGTGTTAAAGGCAGTCTTCCACTCGTCTCCCTGTCGGATACGGATGAGGTGGTATGCGTTCCGTAGGTCCAACTTGGTGAAGACGGTGGCGCCTTGGAGCAGGTCGAAAGCTGTGGACATCAGCGGAAGGGGATATCGGTTGCGCACAGTGATCTTATTCAGGCCCCTGTAATCAATACATGGTCGGAGCCCCCCATCCTTCTTGCCGACAAAGAAGAAGCCGGCTCCAGCAGGTGAAGTGGAGGGTCGAATAAACCCAGAGACCAGGGCATCTTTGAGGTATTCCTCCATGGCCTTGCGTTCTGGCTGAGAGAGTGAAAACAGTCTGCCACGAGGAGGGGTAGTCCCAGGGAGCAAGTCGATGGCACAGTCGTAGGCCCGGTGCGGAGGAAGAACGGCGGCCCTGCTCTTGCTGAATACCTCCTTGAGATCCCAGTACTCTGTGGGAACTTGAGATAACTCGGTGAGATCAGGGGGCTCGGCAGAAGACACAGGAGAGCTAGAGAGCAGACAAGAGGCATGGCATGCAGGGCCCCATTCCACAACCTGGCTTGTTACCCAGTCTATGCGAGGGTTGTGGCGAGTAAGCCAAGGAAGGCCTAGAATAACTGGGAACTCAGGTGAAGGAATCAGGTGCAGGGATATTTCTTCCTTGTGACCTTGAGACTGGAGGAAGACTGGAGAAGTAACTTGGGTGACTCTTCCATCACCTAACGCTTGGCCATCGAGGGCAGACACAGACAGTGGGACTTCAAGAGGTGCAGTCGGAATATTGATGCTTTGGGCGAAGTGAATATCCATAAAGTTCCCAGCCGCCCCTGAGTCTATCAAAGCTTGACAAGAGTGGACAGACTCACCCCAGGAGATGGAGACCGGGATGTAGATTCCTTGGCCAGGGAGTCCGGGAGAGAGGGTAGGCCCCGTCCCAACCCTCCCTCGGCTGGACGGGGCGGTCCTTTTCCCAAGAGTTCGGGACATGATGCTCGGAAGTGACCAGGCTTGCCACAGTAGATGCAGCACTTGTCCCTCCTTCTGCGCTCCCTCTCAGATGCGGAGAGGCGAGTACGACCCACTTGCATGGGTTCTGGACAGTCACTGAAGGAGGTAGACGGTCTCCAGGTAGAGGTAGGGAGGCTGGGGGGGCTCAAGGCTTGGTGGCGTTCTCTCATCCTGTTGTCCAGACGAATAGCATGTGAGATGAGGGTTTCGAGGTCACTTGGGCATCCAATAGAGGCCAGACCGTCCTTGATGGGGTCAGACAGACCATGGTGGAAGGCTGACACCAGGGCAGTCTCGTTCCATCCACTTACTGCTGCGAGTGTTCGGAACGAGATGGCGTAATCTGCGACGCTTCCTCCTTGCCGGATGGACATGAGCTTTCGGGCTGCGTCGGTACTGATGTCTGCCTGATCGAAGACCCGAAGCATCTCTTCAGAAAACAGCTGGAAATCAAAGCACTCAGGTCCCTGTCTTTGCCAGATAGCAGTAGCCCAGGCTCGCGCCTTACCAGCTAATAAGGTGATCACAAAGGCAATCTTGCGGCGATCCGTAGTGTAGGTGGTAGGCTGAAGCTCAAAGGTGAGTTGACACTGGGTAAGGAACTCTCGGCACTCACTGTGCTTGCCGTCATACCTCTGTGGTGCAGGAAGGCTGGGTTCGCGAGGTGAAGAAGGCAGCATTGCAGGAGGCACTGGAGCAGGAGTGGGAGCTGGATCAGGAGCAGGAACTGGATCAGGAGCAGGAGATGCAGGCAGAGATGTCAGCTGTGCCAGGGTTTTCCCAATTTGCTGAAGCAGTTCCTCGTGGCGAGCGAGGGCCTCACGTTGGCTGGTGAGCGTACGTCCATGAGCGTCCATGGTCGCTCCGAAGCGTGTCAAAGCTGCCATAATTCCCTGAAGGTTGGCCGGGTAGACAGTTGAACCAGCCTCTGCTGAGTCGGTCATGACGGAGTCTTTCTGTTAGGGTTTTGCTGGGATTCGAACCTGGTTCGTTGGTGTGATAATCCAGCAAACCCCCACTAGGCCACCAGGGGGATGACTCAAATGCAGAGGCGTGAGGCGGAAGTAGAAAAAGAATCAAAAGGTTTATTTAAACTATATACACTATATACAGGGCAAAACAAAAGACAAAAAAAAAACCAAAGAGTATAATCCAAAAGAAAAGCAAAGTGCAAAAATTCAAAAGCTAAGAAGATCAAAAAACACAGTACAAAGGAAACTGGAGATAAACATAACAGCACAAAGACTCCGTGACAAGAGGACTGAACTCAGGGGTATAAATAGACAAACTAATTAAGGACACAGGTGAAGATAATTAGGCAATTAACACAAACACAAAACACAGGAACAGTGGCGGCCTCTAGAGGCCAAAATAAACACGACATGAAAAGGAAATAACAGCGGCCTCTAGAGGCCAAAACAGTCCTAGTCCTAACAGTATGTGGTTTGGCATTGTCATGTTGGAAAATGCAAGGTCTTCCCTGAAAGAGACGTCGTCTGGATGGGAGCATATGTTGCTCTAGAACCTGGATATACCTTTCAGCATTGATGGTGTCTTTCCAGATGTGTAAGCTGCCCATGCCACACGCACTAATGCAACCCCATACCATCAGAGATGCAGGCTTCTGAACTGAGCGCTGATAACAACTTGGGTCGTCCTTCTCCTCTTTAGTCCGAATGACACGGCGTCCCTGATTTCCATAAAGAACTTCAAATTTTGATTCGTCTGACCACAGAACAGTTTTCCACTTTGCCACAGTCCATTTTAAATGAGCCTTGGCCCAGAGAAGACGTCTGCGCTTCTGGATCATGTTTAGATACGGCTTCTTCTTTGAACTATAGGGTTTTAGCTGGCAACGGCGGATGGCACGGTGAATTGTGTTCACAGATAATGTTCTCTGGAAATATTCCTGAGCCCATTTTATGATTTCCAATACAGAAGCATGCCTGTATGTGATGCAGTGCTGTCTAAGGGCCCGAAGATCACGGGCACCCAGTATGGTTTTCTGGCCTTGACCCTTACGCACAGAGATTCTTCCAGATTCTCTGAATCTTTTGATGATATTATGCACTGTAGATGATGATATGTTCAAACTCTTTGCAGTTTTACACTGTCGAACTCCTTTCTGATATTGCTCCACTATTTGTCGGCGCAGAATTAGGGGGATTGGTGATCCTCTTCCCATCTTTACTTCTGAGAGCCGCTGCCACTCCAAGATGCTCTTTTTATACCCAGTCATGTTAATGACCTATTGCCAATTGACCTAATGAGTTGCAATTTGGTCCTCCAGCTGTTCCTTTTTTGTACCTTTAACTTTTCCAGCCTCTTATTGCCCCTGTCCCAACTTTTTTGAGATGTGTTGCTGTCATGAAATTTCAAATGAGCCAGTATTTGGCATGAAATTTCAAAATTTCTCACTTTCGACATTTGATATGTTGTCTATGTTCTATTGTGAATACAATATCAGTTTTTGAGATTTGTAAATTATTGCATTCCGTTTTTATTTACAATTTGTACTTTGTCCCAACTTTTTTGGAATCAGGGTTGTACACGTGCAGTGTGTTTTGTGATAAAAAGCATAGTATATTACATGATAGGCATAGTTAAAGTATATATCAGTACATATAGTATATGGAATAGTGTGATAGTATAGGATATATAATATTAAGTTAGTATATAAATATTAAGTTAGTGTGTGTGTGTGTGTGTGTGTGTGTGTGTGTGTGTGTGTATATATATAGCAGTATGTATAATATATAAGTAAGTAGGTACATTATGATAGTATATAATAAAGTATATAATAAGGTAAAGTACAACATACCAGTTTATCTACAAATATCTCTATATACCCATCTATGCATATAATGTACATCTATGTAAGCAGCAGAAAAGTGCAATGGATATGAAATGAGCAGTGTAACTAGTCCTGAGTACAGCAGAGTCACAGAATCTTATTTTTGCTGAGCTGGGAGGAGTTGAACAGTCTAATGGCCTGAGGGACAAAAGACTTCCTGAATCTGTCCGTGGTGCAGGGCAGGGACAACAGCCTGCCACTGAACAAGCTCCTCTGCCTGATGATGGCGCCATGCAGAGGGTGGTGAACGTTGTCCATGATTAAGAGCAGTCTGCTCAGGGCCCTTCGCTCTGCCACTGATGTAAGGGACTCCAGCTCAGTTCCCAGCACAGAGCCAGCTTTCCTCACCAGCCTGTCAAGCCGTCCAGCACTTCTCTTCTTTATGCTGCCTCCCCAACACACTACAGCACAGAAGAGGACACTGGCTACCACAGACTGATAGAACATCAGCAGCAGTTTTCGGCAGATCCTGAAGGACCTGAGCCTCCTCAGGAAGTAGAGTCTGCTCTGACCCTTCCTGTAGAGGGTGTCAGTGTTCACTGTCCAGTCCAGCTTGTCATCCAGATGTACACCCAGGTATTTGTAGGTCCTGACCATCTCCACATCGACCCCTTCAATAGAGATCGGCTGCAGAGTCAGCCTGGACCTCCTAAAGTCCACAAGCATTTATTTTGTTTTGCCAGTGTTCAGCTGCAGGTGGCTGGATTTACACCACAACACAAAGTCCTATATCAGGCTCCTGTACTCCTCCTCCTGTCCATCATGAACACATCCCACAATTGCAGTATCGTCCGAGAACTTCTGCATGTGGCAAGACTCAGAGTTGTATTTGAAGTCTGATGTGTAGAGAGTGAACAGAACTGGAGAGAGCACAGTCCCCTGTGGTGCTCCCGTGCTGCTTATCACCGTGTCAGAAATGCCGTCCCTGATCCTGAAGTGTTGTGGTCTCCCAGTGAGGTAGTCTGTGATCCAGGAGACCAGATGTGTGTCCACCTCCATCTCCTGCAGCTTATTTCTCAGTAGAAGGGGCTGGATGGTGTTAAAGGGGCTGGAGAAGTCAAAAAACATGATCCTCACTGCGCCGCTCCCCTTGTCCACATGAGAGTGAGTCCTGTGCAGAAGATAGATGGCGTCATCCACTCCCACCTTCTCCCAGTACGTGAACTGCAGTGGGTCCTCAGTATGGTGGGCCTAGGGTCTGAGGAAGTTCAGCAGCAGTTGCTCCAAGGTCTTCATCACGTGTGATGTCAAGGCGACCGGCCTGTAGTCATTCAGTTCCTTTGGTTGTGTTTTCTTAGGAACTGGAATGAGGCATGACGTCTTCCATATGACAGGAACTCTCCCGAGGCAAAGGCTCAGGTTAAAGATGTGGTGGAGGGGCTCCCCCAGTTGGGCAGCGCAGGCCTTCAGCATCCTGGGACATACCTTGTTCGGGCCTGCTGCCTTCCTGGGATGGAGTCTCCTCAGCTCTCTCCTGACTTGGTCTGCGGTGAAGATGGGGGGACTGGGGGAGTGGATGTGTATTCCGTCTGCAGGAGGTGTTGATGGCTCTAATGCTGATGATGTTGGGGGTGAGGGCTGATCTGCCGGTGATGGTGACGGTGACGAGGTAACAACTGCTGCAGGAGGAGGGGAGGAGGGGGCAGCAGGAGCAGGACAATCAAACCTGTTGAAGAAGTGATTAAACTGGTTTGCCCTGTCCATGCCCCATCTGCTGAGCTGCCGCTGTTCTTCTTGTAGCCTGTGATGGTTTTCATCCAATCCCAGACCTCCTTCATGCTGTTTTCTTGCAGCTTCTGTTCCACCTTTTTCCTGTATGACTCCTTGGCCTCTTTTAGCCGGACTTTGAGTTTCCCCTGTACACGTTTCAGCTCTGACCTGTCTCCATTTTTGAACGGCCTCTTCTTTTGGTTGAGGAGGCCCTTAACTTCACTGGTAATCCAGGGCTTGTTGTTTGGAAAGCAACTGTATGCGTTCCTTACACTGGCATACAATAGGTCTGTGGTCCTGTTTTTCCTAGTGGGACAGTCCACAAACTGATGAAAGGCAGGGAGAGTGGAGTCCAGAATGACGTGGTTAAAATCCCCAGAGATCGCGAAGAAAGCCTCGGGGTGTTGTGTCTGCAGCGCTGCTATGGTGGAGTGAATGACGTCACATGCCGCCTGCACATCCGCAGGTGGAGGAATGTAAACACAGGTGAAAATCTCATCTCATCTCATTATCTCTAGCCGCTTTATCCTTCTACAGGGTCGCAGGCAAGCTGGAGCCTATCCCAGCTGACTACGGGCGAAAGGCAGGGTACACCCTGGACAAGTCGCCAGGTCATCACAGGGCTGACACATAGACACAGACAACCATTCACACTCACATTCACACCTACGGTCAATTCAGGCTACGTTTACATTAGACCGTATCTGTCTCGTTTTCTTCGCGGATGCACTGTCCGTTTACATTAAACCACCTGGAAACGCCAGGAAACGGGAATCCGCTAGCGTCCACGTATTCAATCTAGATCATATCTGGTCCGGTGCTGTGTAAACATTGAGATACGCGAATACGCTGTGCTGAGCTCTAGCTGGCGTCCTCATTGGACAACGTCACTGTGACATCCACCTTCCTGATTCGCTGGCGTTGGTCATGTGACGCGACTGCTGAAAAACGGCGCGGACTTCCGCCTTGTATCACCTTTCATTAAAGAGTATAAAAGTATGAAAATACTGCAAATACTGATGCAAATACTGCCCATTGTGTAGTTATGATTGTCTTTAGGCTTGCCATCCTTCCACTTGCAAGTGGTAAGTGATATGCGCTGGGATCACACACATAGCGGCTCAGTCCCGAATCACTGCTAGTGTGCTTCACTCGCGCGCTCTGTGAGCTGCGCAGGGCCGGAGTGCGCACCCTCCAGAGGGCACTCGCTGTTCAGGGCGGAGTGATTTGGAGCGCAGGATGCCTGCGGAGCCGAGCGTATCCGCGTATTGGTATTGTTGTGTGCACGCGAATCGTGTATTGGTGTTGCTGTGTGCACACTAATCGTTTTAAAAACGTTAATCTGATGATCCGCTGATACGGTCTAATGTAAACATGGGCTTAGAGTCACCAGTTAACCTAACCTGCATGTCTTTGGACTGTGGGGGAAACTGGAGCACCCGGAGGAAACCCACGCGGACACGGGGAGAACATGCAAACTCCGCACAGAAAGGCCCTCGCCGGCCACGGGGATCGAACCCGGACCTTCTTGCTGTGAGGCGACAGCGCTAACCACTACACCAACAGGTGAAAATGGCGTGTGTAAACTCCCAAGGCATGTAATACGGTCGGAGACTCACGACTAACAGTTCAATGTCCCGGCAGCAGATGATCACCTTAACGTTTACGTGTCCCGGGTTGCACCATCTGGTGTTGATAAACAATGCGAGTCCCCCACCTTTGCGCTTGCCACTCAGCTTCGCATCCCTGTCTGCTTTCACTGTAGTGAATCCAGGTAGCTCCACATTAAAGTCTGGTGTGTCGCTGTTAAGCCACGTCTCCATGAAACACAACAAACTTCACTCCCTGTAGAGCCTCTGGGTTTTCACCAGTCCTGCCAGCTCATCAGTTTTGTTGGTTAGTGAGTTCACATTCCCCATAAGCACCGACAGAACCGAGGGTTTGTACCTCCACCGCCCATCCATCTTCTTATCCTTGCGCTTGGCCCTGGCTCTGCAGCCCCAGTACCTCCTCCTCAGTTCCGCAGGTATAGAATGGACAATGCTCTTGCGTTCCCTCAGTCGTAGGGCAAGCAGTTGTTCCCGAGTATAACCACGAAAATCTCCACTGCGCTGCATGTTGACACTAGAAATATCCATAGAATATAAATACTCACCAAAAAGACTAAAAGAAAAACGCTAAAAAAAGCACTAAAGTCAAAGAAAGAATATAAATACACACCCGAAAGACTAAAAGACTAAAAAAAAAACAACCACCCTGCTAAAGTCAAAGAAAGGCGATATGGACGGAGCTACTGGAGAAGCCACCGCTCTGCATCAGCGCTATCCTTCGCTACCCTTTAGGCTATAAGCCATGTACGACGAGATTGAGAGGAATAACTGTTTTATTATATCCACATTCACTGGATTTTGAGAAACAGAACATTTTTATTTTTTGCAAAATCGATAAATAAAAACTTCAAACAAAAACGTCCGACAAAATTATTTCCGCTTAGAATGTAAACAAACTGGCGAAATGACAGTAGCAATTTGTGAAAAATGCGATAATAATTCTTAAAAAATAAAAAAAGATTTTTATTCCATATTTTGTTGCTAGGGTGGCACGGTGGTGTAGTGGTTAGCGCTGTCGCCTCACAGCAAGAAGGTCCTGGGTTCGAGCCCCGTGGCCGGTGAGGGCCTTTCTGTGCGGAGTTTGCATGTTCTCCCCGTGTCCGCGTGGGTTTCCTCCGGGTGCTCCGGTTTCCCCCACAGTCCAAAGACATGCAGGTTAGGTTAACTGGTGGCTCTAAATTGACCGTAGGTGTGAATGTGAGTGTGAATGGTTGTCTGTGTGTCAGCCCTGTGATGACCTGGCGACTTGTCCAGGGTGTACCCCGCCTTTCACCCGTAGTCAGCTGGGATAGGCTCCAGCTTGCCTGCGACCCTGTAGAAGGATAAAGCGGCTAGAGATAATGAGATGAGATTTTGTTGCTGGTTTTTTTTTTGGGGGGGGGATTCTTTTTCTTCTTCTTTAAAGTTTTTTGGCCGTTGGCAAGCCAACTTAAAGGTGTATTACTGCCACTGACTGGGCTGAAGTGTGGAACAGGAGATATGGGCAGGGGACAACTATATTCTTTTAGCTATTTCCGTTTCTTTTAAATACTCTGACAATTTTTGGGGTTTTGTTTTCGAGTCGAGTTTTTATTTCATCCTCAATTGGTTCAGCAACATGCACCGCCATTTTGCTTTTCTCTACTCACAGTATATGAGCTGATAGCCTAGTAGTAGAGTAGCTAATCAGAGCGCACAATTGCTCACATCCAGTGAATGTGGATAGACTCATGCGGTTAACTTTTGTATATTGTTAAAATGTGATTTAGATGTACTCGAAATGTAAAAACCATTTCACAATCATTCAAAACAGCACTGCCTGATTTTTTGATGTTAAGCAGAAAAGCCCCATGGTGTGTACGTGTGTGTGTGTGTGTGTGTGTGTGTGTGTGTGTGTGTGTGTGTGTGTGTGTGTGTGTTGTAAGCTACAGGACATACAGCAGCTACTCCAGTTCATATTCTGCTGCCTGCAAGCAAAATTCTTACCCAGTAACCTTTGAGTTGCTTTGGCATTTTAATGCTCCATTGAGAACATATGGAAAAGTCATTTTTGAGTGAATTCAGACTTTAAAGAACACAGTCAGTTTTGTCATGTGCAAGTAATTGCATTGCAGTGATTTTCAAAATGTCAAGAATATCCCCGTTACAGAATAAAGTGCAGTTTGGTGTATTCTCGTTATAATGCTCTTTTTGTGAGGTTATGATCGTTTGAAAGCATACAGTCCAGATCTATATCATCCAGCTCTCTCCTAGCAGCTCAACTGACATGAGTTTGTGCCAGACGTCGGCTCAAATGACAAATGAGCAATGAGGGTCATTAACATTGTGAAGCCCCTGGCACATTCTGAAGTGTCAGGCTACCTGGATGAAGACGGTAGAGTCTCAGTGGCTGAGACAAGGAAACTGTGTGACTCAGAAGGTTGTGGTTGAGCCTTAAGGAAGCGGGAGGTTAGGGAGTGTGAGCCAGAGTGGTGATGAGTATGGAGGGAGGCCAGGTTTACTTTGGCTTTGTTCACACCCCTGACCCTACATCTCATCATGCTGAGGCTCCACAGCTGTGTGCTATTAGCCCTGTCCCTCCCTACCCCCACTGCCTGCTGCACACTAACCTTAACTCTGAGCATAAGCCCTTTTCATACAGATATTCCACAATACTGGCATAAAGACGGCACCTCAATATTCCAGCTTTGGTTGTTTACACTGAACAAATAAAGTCGGCAGGAAGCCATGGCAGTGTGTGTTTTTACACTGTGAACCGACGTTCCACAACCAGAGGCGTGACATTTCACAATGGAGCGTCGGCATCTAGGGTGACGTATCAATGTGTCAGAAATATGAATACGCCAGGAATTCCGATGTTGCTTTCAAAACATTGGCGAGTGAACTGAGTTTTGAGGTGCTTTTGTTAACCGTGCACGTTTATACTAGCCTGGGAAATCCCATGCTGCTTTGCACAATCGTTCCGATCTGAAAAGACAGCATGGAAACTATGGTCTAAAGGCTCGCCTGAGTTAGGGAGCCAATCAGAGAGTGGGGAGGGGTGGAAAGACGGTGACGCGTACTACTCGACAAACGGAAGCTTGTAGTTTATTTGGGACTGTTTACGGATCACGTTTAACATGGCGGCGAGCGATACGGACCAAACTTTCGATCAAGCTTTAGACACTGTTCTGAATAGTTTAGAGCGAAAGTTTGTTTTAAAAAAAGAACAGCGTTTGGCGTTACAGTCTTTCGTTGACACGAAGACAGATGCCTTTGCCTTGCTCCCGACAGGGTTTGGTAAAAGTCTCATTTACCAACTAGCCCCCTTAGTGGCTAAGCAGATGGGGTTTAGCCAAACCCCGGTCATTTGTTTTGCCTTCTCTTTCTCTTTCCTTCTCTTCTTCGCCTCTTCGTCTTCTTCGTCGCTCTAACTACGTCACCGGGTACAACTGCCATGATTGGCCATGGGCTACGTATACGCCAAATGATAGACATTCGCAACGTCCAATAAACGGCCGTTGACAATCGTAAACCACACCTCCCCTACGAGAAATTCAATAGGCGGATTCCAGACCATATTTCACTTGTGATATGGTCTGGTGTTAACCAGACTACGTTTATACCGCTCTGCAAACACAAGCAAAGTTCTTGAGCGTCACATGCAACATGTAATCACTTCCATTAAATAGTTAAAAGTTTAGAGAAGTAACAGCCTCAATATACATGTTTGTGTCCTTTAGCGAGAGAGAGAGAGAGAGAGAGAGAGAGAGAGAGAATCAGAGTAATGTTGGAAGAGAAAGTGTAAAATAGTCGGAAGTGATTTTGAGGAAGAAAGGCACACGGACCTCAGATGCCGTAAATGGCGCTGTTTGAATTCACGCTGGTCTTGGTAGGAAAAATGTCAATAAAAATGTCACACCCCTGTTTCACCATGCCGGCTATCCTTTTTACAGAGAAGTCAATTCTGGCTCTGTTGATACCAATTGTTCTGACTCTGAGGAGGAACAACTCAGACCCCCGGTTCCACATTCAACCATTTTATACAGAACACGAGGCGGAATAAAGGCATAAGATTCCCACCTTGAATAGGCTGGGATGATAAAAGGGGCTACAGAGAGCCACTTGGGTTGAATCCATCAGCAGCTAGCTGACACGTAAGAGCAAAACCTTTATATTCGACCGTGGTCTGTTACAAGCTAATGATTGGGAAATTTTTAAGCCTTTGACACTGTTTGCATGATGTTGCCTGGAGAGATGCTGAACCAGCATCAGACATTTTCATCTAACGGTACTTGCAGCATAAATCAGTACGCCATACAAGAAGGTTCACAGTTCTGAGGAACATGTACAAGAATTTAACTGTAATCAAAATGAGCACAATTCTGGAAATTCACAACAGAGTTATGAATGTTAAAAATCTCAAAGGATTTTTTTTTTTTTTTTGCAATATTCATGGCAAATTTTCCAATACATTACTTAGTGTGCGCCTTCAATCAGAAAATTAATATTTCAACAGTGCACATATTGTTTGTAATGCTAATACAGTGGTGCCTGAAAGTTTGTGAACCCTTTAGAATTTTCTATATTTCTGCATAAATATGACCTAAAACGTCATCAGATTTTCACACAAGTCCTAAAAGTAGATAAAGAGAACCCAGTTAAACAAATGAGACAAAAAATATAATACTTGGTCATTTATTTATTGAGGAAAATGATCCAATATTACATATCTGTGAGTGGCAAAAGTATGTGAACCTTTGCTTTCAGTATCTGGTGTGACCCCCTTGTGCAGCAATAACTGCAACTAAACATTTCCGGTAACTGTTGATCAGTCCTGCACACCAGCTTGGAGGAATTTTAGCCCATTCCTCCGTACAGAACAGCTTCAACTCTGGGATGCTGGTGGGTTTCCTCACATGAACTGCTCGCTTCAGGTCCTTCCACAACATTTCGGTTGGATTAAGGTCAGGACTTTGACTTGGCCATTCCAAAACATTAACTTTCTTCTTCTTTAGCCATTCTTTGGTAGAACGACTTGTGTGCTTAGGGTCATTGTCTTGCTGCATGACCCGCCTTCTCTTGAGATTCAGTTCATGGACAGATGTCCTGACATTTTCCTTTAGAATTTGCTGGTATAATTCAGAATTCATTGTTCCATCAATGATGGCAAGCTGTCCTGGCCCAGATGCAGCAAAACAGGCCCAACCCATGATGCTACCACCACCATGTTTCACAGATGGGATAAGGTTCTTATGCTGGAATGCAGTGTTTTCCTTTCTCCAAACAGAACGCTTCTCACTCAAACCAAAAAGTTCTATTTTGGTCTCATCCGTTCACAAAACATTTTTCTAATAGCCTTCTGGCTTGTCCATGTGATCTTTAGCAAACTGCAGACAAGCAGCAATGTTCTTTTTGGAGGCAAGGCAAGGCAAGTTTATTTATATAGCACATTTCATACACAGTGGCAGTTCAATGTGCTTTACAGAGGTAAATACAAAACAGTAAAAAATTACATAAAATAAAGGGGGAAGAAGAGAGAAAGTTCAGTAAAAACAGCAGAATAAAATGGAATAAAAGTTAAGTAAAGTTTAAAACATGTAAAGATGATGATATTTATCAATTAGCAGAAAGCATCTGAAAACAGCTTGGCCTTTAGTCTAGATTTGAAGCTGCCAACAGCAGGAGCATTTTTGATGTCCTCTGGGAGTTGGTTCCATAGCTGTACTGCATACTGCAGTGGCTTTCTCCTTGCAGCCCTGCCATGCACACCATTGTTATTCAGTGTTCTCCTGATGGTGGACTCATGAATATTTAACATTAGTCAATGTGAGAGAGGCCTTCAGTTGCTTAGAAGTTACCCTGGGGTCCTTTGTGGCCTCGCTGACTATTACACGTCTTGCTCTTGGAGTGATCTTTGTTGGTCGACCACTCCTGGGGAGGGTAACAATGGTCTTGAATTTCCTCCATTTGTACACAATCTGTCTGACTGTGGATTGGTGGAGTCCAAACTCTTTAGAGATGGTTTTGTAACCTTTTCCAGCCTGATGAGCATCAACAATGCTTTTTCTGAGGTCCTCAGAAATCGCCTTTGTTCGTGTCATGATACACTTCCACAAACGTGTTGTGAAGATCAGACTTTGATAGATCTCTGTTCTTTAAATAAAACAGGGTGCCCACTCACACCTAATTGTCATCCCATTGATTGAAAACACCTGACTCTAATTTCACCTCCAAATTAACTGCTAATCCTAGAGGTTCACATACTTTTGCCCCTCACAGATATGTAATACTGGATCATTTTCCTCAATAAATAAATGAAACAGAATAATATTTTTGTTTCATTTGTTTAACTGGGTTCTCTTTATCTACTTTTAGGACTTGTGTGAAAATCTGATGATGTTTTAGGTCATATTTATGCAGAAATATAGAAAACTCGAAAGGGTTCACAAACTTTCAAGCACCACTGTATATCTTTATGTGAGCAGAATTTCTATTTCTGCACATATATGTTTGTGACTTGCAAAATGCAAAAAAAAAAAAAGGCCATGCAACTTTTTTTTAATATAATCACAAACTTTGATTATTCTCCTTCCTTGGAACTGATTTACATCCTAAAGTCTTTGTTTATGGAAGGACACTGTTCACTGCTAAACAGCTTTGTTTTGCCTGGAATGAGAAGCTCAGGCAGGGGGTAACGAGAGGCTACAATTTCTAGTGACCTGAAACACTAGCAGGGCAATTACAATGATTCATGATTCACGAGTAATAGTCTTAAGAAGAGCATGGGAAACCTGTGAAGGACAGCCAACCTCAGTGGAGCTCATTAAATTTACACCTCCAACCTGACACATAAATATCAAATCCCTTTTCCCAGCTTCATTTTCCAGAAGTCCTTCTGTTATACTGCATTCATTGCTATTTGACTTGTGCGAGTATAGACATTCAGTTTATCGAGAGGAAGCTTTATCAGTTTATCAAGTTTATGATTCAGTTTATCAGTTTATCAAACCTCAGAAGATGTAAAACCAATAAAAGTAATCATCTTTTTTCATAGTTTCTGTACTAGATATGTCACAATTATTACATAATTGACTTTTTTAGGTGTTTGGTATTAATCATTAGCAGGCTTTCGTCTAAACCGGGGAACAGGGGCGCTGCGCCCTCTTACTCTCGGCGTGCGCCCTCTTACCGAAATGCCGATTGAACCCCAAGTCACACTTAGGCCATGCACTTATATGCTACTGCACAACATGCAATCTTTCTCAAAACGATCTTTTCTCCGTGAAAACATCCCAGCAACACCACGTGACAATGTGTCTGATCATCAAATACGTTATAATTACTCCAAAAATATTCCAATCATAGTAGATACACCGCCGGACGGTGCAAAAACAATCCGAATTGGTGTTTTCCAGACTGAGGCGCCATGTTGTTTAGTTGTTTACTTGTCGCGGCTGCTCTCGCGAGATTTGACATGGGTTACATACAAGGTCAGCTGACTTGTAGAGCAAGAGTTCTCGAGACTGAATGACCTTTCACCCACCGACGCGGGAGCTTTTGACAGAAGTAGTTCGCGAGTTGTTTTTGTTGACACTTGAGCATTTAAAGATGTCACCCCGCGGCACGAAACGGAAGAAAGCCAAAGACTGTCCGGGGCAGAAGAAGATTACTTCTTTCTTTTTCAATGTTGACAGACAATTTGTTACAATTTCCCTCTCAGATAGCCTCAGAATGTCCCATTGTAGACTCAATTTTTCAAAGGCTTCGCACGGCGGAGGGAGGGGGGGGACAACCGGCACCATCCCCCCCCCGTCGCTTCGCTCCCTCGCCATGGTGAGCGCCCTCATACTAAATTTTTCTAGAAAAAACCCTGATTAGACTGAACAATTTTACAATTCCAGATAAACATGTAACCTGTAAACAGAAAGTTGCATCTTAATTATGGACAAAGTGTCTTAATTACAAAAGCTCAACATGCAGTATGAATGGAAACACATAACAAGTGCAGATGCTTTGGGAGCATGGTTCGGGTTCACTCGGCTCTTCAAATGGTCCGGTTAGAGCAATGTGGGTAGCAAACATCCAGCAATAATGATCATGTCTTGCATAACATAACAACACAGTAACAAACCAGGTTCACGCAGTGAGTCTGGCTCCATGCTCATGTTGCCTTTACTCACACACCTGTCTCTATAAATACCGGATGACTTGATAATTGCCTGAGAAATTGAATCAGATGTGCTAAAATGGGGGAAGTGTACGGAACAGAATGAGCAGAATGAGAACCACTGGATTGCCCCGAGATATATCACCATTTCTGTTCATCAAATATTAATTTAACAGTTCGCTGATACTCCCAGTCATGCTATTCTTTATGTACCAATGATAGATTTAGCTACCATGAGCGACCCAATATCAAACCCAAATGGAAGCAAAAGACATTCACGTTTGTTCCCTGGTCTGACTCACACCCAGCTACAAACAGACATCTCGATCATCTCTCCTTCTCTCACACCCACTCATACACTTTGTCTCACAATGGGAAGAAATGACTACATAACCGGTTACTGAGGCAGAGGAGGGGTCTTTTCCACTGCCGAGGTCAGCGGGTTCATGAGTGTAGCTGATATACTGTGCCTGTATAGATCTCAGTGTGCGAAACACTGAGCTGAGATCCTTCCTCTGCTTTCCAGATGAATGACATAAAAAAATGTATCATACACTCCTGAACCTTACAGTTGTATATTACAGTATTCTGCATTTCACTCTGTTAAGAAACCTGAAAGTAGCTTGGAATAATTATGATATTAACGGCCTATTTTTGATAAACATCAACGTTTCTGAGATTGGCAAACAGGTGTGGATCACTGCTACAGGAAATAACACACATAAGGATGTTGTCCTTCAAGCCCTACGAGCTGAACGTGCTTTCCATAAGGCTGAAATGGATTCTTTTTTCATCCAGTCCGCAAAAGGCGTACAGAAGGACGCTTACAATATGCGTAATTCGGTAAGGTATGTATAATAAACCCATGTGACTTGCAAGCCCAGTAAATCCAACCATATGTCATGAACTTTATATACATGAATGGGCACGATATGTTTCAAAATAAATTTTATGAAAAGCCTCAACTTATTCAAATAGCAGCAGGCTTGGTTAAAATACACTGATGGCATACGGTGTGGAACACTGAACATTCGAATGAAAGTTTGCTATGCAACATATACTTGTGACAGAATGTTGAAATTTAGGGTATGAAAGATGGTGCAGAAAAGTTGCAAACGAACATTTTGTAATATGTATATTATTTGCTTTAGATTATATAAATTATACAGATATAACTGCCATACAAGTCCATGTGAATGTGGTGTTACTATCGAAGCATATTAAAACAAGCACATATTAATATAAACCTGTGATTTGAATTGCACCTAGAACTACTGTCAGAGCTTCGGTTATAGAAAATCAATCAACTCCTTCAGACTAATCAGAGCTGAGAATTCAACAGAGAACAGAGCTGTGGTATAAATATGTATAATTTGAAATAAATTCAAATCTCTGACAGGAGACAGACATAAATATTATCTATCTATCTATCTATCTATCTATCTATCTATCTATCTATCTATCTATCTATCTATCTATCTATCTATCTATCTGTCCTCACTGGATGTGAGCAATCGCACGCTTTGATTGGCTACTCTACTACTAGGCTATCAGCTCATATACTGTGAGTAGAGAAAAACAAAATGGCGGAGCATGTTGCTGAACCAACCGACTACGAAATAAAAACTCGACTCGAAAACAAAACCCCAAAAAAATACACAAAAAAGCAACAAAATATGGAATAAAAGTATTTGATGGTAAGAACATATCTTTTTTTTTCCCAAGAATTATTATTATAGCATTTTTCACAAACTGCTACTGTCATTATGCCAGTTTCTTTACATTCTAAGCAGAAATGATTTTGTCAGATGTTTTGTGTAAAGTTTTTATTTATCAAATTTGCAAAAAATAAAAATGCTCTGTTTCTCAAAATCCAGTGAAAGTGGATATAATAAAACAGTTATTCCACTCAATCTCATCATACATGGCTTAAAGCCAACTCGGCAATACGCACCTCGTCGGCCGTCAGCTCATGTTTGACTCAATTTTGTGGAATAACTGTTTATATATGGGTCTGTCTCAGAAACTGGGTACTGTGGGGGGTACCCCACTAAATATACTCACAGTCAATAAACTATACGGTTTTGAATGGTGATGTTGGTTTTAATTTGAAATAAAATGATGAAAGAAATAATATAGATAAAACTAAATCTTTGATGTGAATGCTCTATTCAGAATTTGGCAAAAATTCTGCAAATTTGTGGAAAAATGGCAGCTTGATCTGGGACATAATAAATGGTTGACTACATCGCGTTCCCTTAAAAAGGCTGTAGTCCACTGAAAAGTCTACAGTTATCACTAATTGTATTTTAAGTTGTAACTTTATACACCTAAGGATTGGTGCGCTCACAGAATAATCATAACCATAATAAAACATCATGCAAAATATTTGATCACCGTTGTAACTCCATTTTCCACATACCCAAAACCAATACGATCGCGTGCTTTGATCTAAATGGAAAGCCTCAGGCTCAAGGTCACTACCTCACCAAAAGTAGTAACTTAAAATCACTACGCCATATAAACATTTAGTTATAAATCTGCGATTTTTGTTTTTTAAAACGAAAGCTGAAAGTTAGGTATAGAATATGTTTCTTACAGAATATGTTACGATGGTAGCTGGTCTTGTATGAATTTCTGAGCTATAAAATGAGTTGTGGTCTATTTTTTACCGTAGCATGTTATTTGTGTGCGGGGAAGGACACGCATTAACAATTTGCATGTGTAGAATGGAATTTTCCACTCCAACAGTTAGAAGTTGGTCATGCTTCCATTTGCGGTCTTTCTGTTACACGAGTGATCTGTTCGGACGTTATCACTGAAAAGGTGAGTTTTGACAGTTTTATTTTGTTTTCGTCTTGCAGTATAAGGCAATAGAATGTTTCTTTTTCATCTTACTTTCACATTTCGTAGTGTTTGCGTATTTTTGGCCAATATTTTGCAACCATGGTCAATTTAGATCGAACTTTTGATAGAATCTACGGCCAGTCATTTTGCCCCGCCCCCCCCTCGCGTTCCGTCCGGTGCGGTAGTGATGTCCCGTTGCTCGCGCGCCGCAGCAGAGACCCGCGCGACCTTCAGCCGGTACAGTCGCTGTTCTTTTACCACCGCCGTTATTCTCATCTTTCCGGTGTGTTCTTGATTTTTCCATTGTGTCCTATTTCACCATATCAAATACCCCAAATGTATCATATTATTCACATTTAAGTGAATAATCAATTCAGTCATCATAACTTGGCATTTTTAACCCAAGCAATCAAAAAGACGAAATTTATTCAATATTTTCACTCATCTGTGAAGGAGAGGCTTTCATTCTTCATGATGTAGTTATTTTATATGTAAATCAATTTTACAAAAGCATTTGAATTGTAATCGAAAAAAAATTTCCACAGCGGAGGCCAGATAAAGCAAGATGCTATCTTTATTCTTATTAAACATGACAAAAGAAACATTGAGTGTTAGGTAAATACAAAAAAAAATATAGTAAAATTAGAAAATTTATTTTTTGACCATAATGTCCCAAATGAGAGGCCAGTTTCTGAGACGGACCCATATATATATATATATATATATATATATATATATATATATATATATATATATATATATATATTTAGCCTGGGTTAACAGGCTGATACAGTGCCAAGGAATAAATATCTATGATATCTATTTGGGATATGCTGTGTTTTGTGCACTCGGTGAATGAGTGCATACTGTGTTTTGGGAGCACTGTGTAAGTGGCTTGGGCAGAGTGCCATCCACCTGGCACAGTCCCTGCTGAGAGAGGGGCCATAACACAGCACAGTGCTGTCTCTCCATGCACTGCACCCACCCAGGGCATGTTGCCAGGAGACAGCTGTCTCCCTGGGCTTTATTTACTGCCCTCATCAAGGTCATAGCCTGCTCTGGCCAGGAAATATGGTGAGAGAGAGAGCGAGAGAAAGAGCGAGAGAGAGAGTGAGGGCATGGAGGTCTGACTGACCGCATGACCATCATTTAGTACTGTGCAAAAGCTTTAGACCACCTGAGAAAATATATTCACACTCTTAATCTGTACAACTGGATCTGTTTATTTGCTTGGTAATAATATTATTTATGATTTTACTATAAGAGAAATACAAGACTTTCCTGTGTTTTCAAAGGGTTTTTGTGACTCCCCATAGAATACACAGCTGACAGTCCTGTATCAGATATTTCCAAAACTTGAAGTATTGACATTGGCTTTTTTTTCCTATCTGTGTGATTCCGATCAGCTTCACAGCTTTTCTCATGACGGAGGTTCAAGGTGGCGGATAATACTGTTCCTGTCAGCTCCGACATCAAGCAAGTCTTAACCTTTAATCTCCCTAAAAACCTGTGGGTTTGTCCAGACTTAAGGCCTCAGCATATTTTATGTGGAGATGACTTCCGGATGGCTTCCATGAACAACATGACGCAACTGTGGAGCAAACAGACATTTTGGTGTGCACAAGAGAGCATGGCGAACTCCGCAGACATGCTTCTCAACCAAGCCTGTGACCAGGGCTGAACGATATGGACAAAATTTCATATCTCGATATTCATGCCAGATATCTCGATATCAATACGATACGATATGACTATGGGTTCGGTGAAAACCAAGCATTTTTCAGAAAAATAAAAACATCATAATACAAAAAAATGTGGAAAATGCAGTTTTATTTTTAAGAACTCACTGCCCGTCATTAACATAAATTACAAATAAATAAATTGCAAATCAAACATTTTACTGCAGCTCTGCTTTAACAATAGGTCCATGGTTGTGGACGAAATGATCGATTTCACGGAGCTCGGATTCAACATTCATTTTACACTCATTATAGCGTTTCGGAATGGCCGCTTGATGAAAATGTGTTCGGGATGGTATTTTATAACGCTTGTCCAGCGTCTGAACCATTTTTTTAAAGCCCTCTTTCGAGACCGTGTACACAGGTACCATGTCTTTTGCAATGTTATAGCATCTGTAATTTCTTTATGTCTGGTGGACGTCGACTCGTACGGTGTAACGCTACTGAACGCATCAGCAATCAAACTTTGCTTTGGCTTATTTTGGGATGGCTGAGAAGTCCCCGACGTTTCTATCATCGTCATACACTCTTCGTGCAGCACGCGATGGTGGTGTTTCAGGTGGTGAAACATGTTTGTTGTGCTACCTTGCTTCGTCGCAATTTTTGCTAAGCACGACCTGCACAACACCTCACTCTGGTTAACATCGTCCTTTTTGAATCCAAAAACCTCCAAATAATGGAGGATGATTTATGTTTTGGCACCAAGTCAGATTCTGCACCGCCATCGGCTGCATTATCTTCTGCACTCATTTTCTTTCTTTCTTTTTAATTTCCCCGCTGTGTCTGTAGTGTGTGTGCACGCGTCGGTCTCCATCTCCCTCGCTCCCGCCCTCATATGTTTGTCATTGGTTGGCTTCAGCTGTCGATCCACAGCAAGCATGAAATAAGGTTTGTGGTTGGCTGGCCTTAGCGGTGCATTCAAGGGCAATCGTAAAAATGATGTTTGTTGTGACTGCCAGGGCTGTACATGCAGGGCGAGCACGGGGAGGGGAAATCTATATCGTCTATATAGTTGCTTTTTCGATATTAATATCTTGAATGTTCATATCTAGATATAGATACAATAACGATGTATCGTTCAGCCCCACCTGTGACTAGCCATTACAAAAAAGCTTCCCCGAGCCGATACAGTCCAAGCAACAAGTAGGTTTCACCAGCACTCTAAACTCACCGTCCTCAACTCTTGATTTACTTAATGGTCTCATGTACCTTCTGCATCTTATTTCTCTTTTCCCTTTCTTTTGGGAAGAAAATAAGCAGCTCTTCATCTTACTTGTGTTCAATCATTTATTTAAGTATTTCCAACAATTAGCCAAAGCACTTTGCATCAGGCAATCTCCTTCTGGGAGTCATGAAAACGGTCATGAAATTTTAACAGTCGTCGGGATTTTTATTGCAGTGTTGTACAAAATAGTCGACAAAACACAACTGCAATTTTTTTGCGTTTCCACTGAGTGATGTTATGCGATTCGGGCTGGGTTTTCTCCTCTCATGATAGTCATTTGGATCTTTGAGACCTGATATTTGGTACAGGATTTTGACTGCGGTGGTGTATAATCGGATGCGAAAAATGTTTCCATTTCAATTTTGCGAAATTTTGCTTTGTCAAATTGTCTGAAAAACCACCTCCTGTGAGCGTATAAACTTTTATGCAACATCACTACGTTCAGACTGCAACCTGAAACGACCCATATCCGATTTGTTGTGAAATCCGATTTTTTTGTTAGGCCGTTCACATTACCAATTATATGAGACTTGTATGCGATCTCCAATATGAACGGAAAACGACCAAAAAGTGTCCCGCATGCGCAAATTGACACGTAATAAGCACATCTACGTAATACGTAAACAAAAAAAAAGCGCACTCTTCAATGGAGATGAGGCGAGACCTGGCAATGTGGTTTTTGTGGCGGCGGCGGAACTCACACAATAATCTGATTAATGTGGGCAGCAGACTAATGAGACCAAAGGTGTCAAATTACTGGAAATTTCCAGAACAATCTTATAATCTTGTAATACAGGATGGTTTAAGTTATAAATCAGTTATAGAAACTGTTTTATTTAATCAGGCTAACAAATCAACATCCAGGTCCCTACCAAATCCACCATTAGCTTGACCAATTCTATAAAAGTCTATTTAAATTCTGAAAACTGTACAAATGTTGTTGTTGTTTTCCACCAAAGAGGCGGGATTAGCCAACGCAGAATAGTGACGTTTGTCTCTTGCTGATGACGTGTAGGTCGCATGAATGCGACCTGTCCGGTCAGACTGCAGTCGCATGTGAAAATAACGGATACGCATCGGAATTAGCAGGGTTTTTTCTAGAAAAATTTAGTATGAGGGCGCTCACCATGGCGAGGGAGCGAAGCGGGGGGGGGTGCCGGTTGTCCCCCCCCCGCCGTGCAAAGCCTTTGAAAAATGCTCCAATGGGACATTCTGAGGCTATCTGAGAGGGAAATTGTAACAAATTGTCTGTCAACATTGAAAAAGAAAGAAGTAATCTTCTTCTGCCCCGGACAGTCTTTGGCTTTCTTCCGCTTCGTGCCGCGGGATGACATCTTTAAATGTTGTAACCCATGTCAAATCTCGCGAGAGCAGCCGCAACAAGTAAACAACTAAACAACATGGCGCCTCAGTCTGGAAAACGCCAATTCGGATTGTTTTTGCACCGTCTGGCGGTGTATCTACTATGATTGGAATATTTTTGGAGCAATTATAACGTATTTGATGATCAGACACATTGTCACGTAGTGTTGCTGGGATGTTTTCACGGAGTCGGTAAGGGGGCGCATGCCGAGAGTAAGAGGGCGCAGCGCCCCTGTTCCCCCGTTTAGACGAAAGCCTGGAATTAGGACCACATATCCAAGCGGCCTGGGTCGCATGTGAAAAAAATCGGATCTGTGTCGTTCAGATTGTCAATAATAAATCGGATACAGGTCGCATATGGGCAAAAAAATCGGATATGGGTCGTTTCAGGGTGCAGTCTGAACGTAGTCCATGTGAGTTTTTTCAAAACTCACGTTTCCATTACTCGTTTTTTTTAGTTTCATATTGCACATTAAGAAGGTTAATGGAAACCCAGCTAAACATTCTGGAGCACTGGTATGTCATAGATAATTATGAAAGCATGGAAAGTATCCAAGCTTGTAAGCAAGCAAAAACGGTTTGGTCTTCACAGACATCATCTCTGCATTAAGCATGATGAAGTCTTTACACTCCTCTCTCTGAACACACTTATCCTGTTTAGTTTCACTGTCCAATGTACTATATAATTATGGTACTTATAATTGATGGTAGTTACTGAATAATATGGTTTAAGAAGAATAGCTGAATAATAATCTTAACTAGTTTGTGTTTGCAAGATCCTTATTCAGATGAAGGTAATGTACATGTAATAAATCAAAACCTGGTGGAAGTTTACAGAAGTCGTCATTTTGCTTTCCTAAGCCATTTCTACGTAAGTGATTTGATGGATACAAAACCATGATGTCGCTCCTGTATTTGTAATTACCATCTAATACACTCATGCACTTGCTACATCCCACCAACAGGGCATGTGATTGAGCTATTAAACCAAATTAAGTGTGATGGAATTTAATGCATGTCCTTAAGCAAGAAGTTTGGAAATCAGACTTGACCTCTACTAGCCAATAGAGTTTTTTGCTAAACGCAAGAAGTGACTGTTTTTGATTAATGTTTATTTGCATTAACCTTTGACGATCCAAAAGCGTTTGCACGTTACTGTACACTGTTACTGAGTGTGCTGTCTTTGAGAAAGTAGTCTTATAATTTCCCAGTTAATACTTACATGTGAATGAATAATGACCTGTCCTGGAAAACCACAGCTGCCAAATTTCCAAACGCAGTCCCAGAGCCAAAGAATGCTATAGGAGTGCTATTTTACAATACCTCTCCATTCATCACTAAAGGCTGCAGATTGTATAAGGATGATGACACACTGTGGCCTTCAGCCCATAAGCACTCACTGACTCAAAGAGCAGGCAGCTATTGTAACGCAATGCTTAAACTTAACTCACATTTAGTCGGTCGCTCCAGTTTCCGTCTTCCTCGTTTCTTGCGAGGTAGAATTGGCAACGTCTCCTCTTTGTCCTTGTCGGAGTCACACTTGTCCTGGGCAACAACAAATCCGTTCTCCAGGGAAGGGCTCATGCTGCAGACAGCCTGGCGAGGGAGGCCATTTTCCAGAGCATTCTGCTCCTGCATGGGGCGAGAGCCTTCCGAGGATCTGTTGCCATGCCTCTCTCCTACATCCCCATTATGAACCTGAAGCTGTGAACAGGACTGGATTCCCGTTCCTCTGTGACTCTTGGACACACCCACCAGCTCTGTCAGTGATCCACAACTCTCCACCTGCAACAGGAAATGATAGTATTAACATTCGGAACAAAAAAGCAAACGTTTTCAGTGTTGCAGAGGAGCACAGTCTTAATATCCTGAAAGTAAGTATAAGAAGTTAAAATAAGAAAGTTTCTCATCTAGTATTGAAGACTATATGTTGATTCCTATAATCGTAGCACTTGATCAATATATGTAATATGTAATAAGTTTTTAAATAACCAATTACCACAAATTGCAATTTCATGGAATATGATTTTAAGCATTTTAAACTATTGGTAACCAAAAGATTTACTTTAAATAAGCTTTACATTCATGCGTTGTGTATGACATGTACTATTAAAAGAAAGAGAAAATGCAACGCTATATGGCACAACTGGTAATTGCATTGATATTTATGTTGAAACTGTACAGATCTCTAACCCTAACAGTGGAGTATGTAAACATAGAAAACGTATTTCTGTTACCTTATGCTAGTTTCATTCATTCTTTATAATAATGTTGTGTATACACCATAAATGAATGCTTTAAACTCTCAACTTATTGTTCAGGGATTCATCTTAAGCCTATTCAGGAACTACTAGGGATTACTCAGTAAATACCAGGAAACTAAAAGGAAAACGATGCATAAGACATCCTTACTGATGTATCCTAAAACACAATTATGACCGCTTTATCATTAACACACCAGGCAATAAAGCAGCAGGTATAAATGACTTCTTACCAGGGGTGGAAAGTAATGAAACACATGTACTCTGAGTACAGTACTTCAGTGAATGGTTCACTTTAATGGCCTTTTTTGAGTATAATTAAATTTACTTGTGCTTTTTTTTTTAATAAAATATTCAACTTTGTTACGTTTTATTTTTGATCACCATTACACACGTTAAAAAATGCATTTAACCTCAGAAGCGTGTAGCGCCAATTAAAACACAGTCGGTGCGAAGTTTAAATCATTCCATTTCGAGACCCAGCCAAAATAAAGCTGTTTTCTGCCGAAAGACTACACTTCACGCACCATATGCTTACTCATCAGCAGCAATGTCTGAGAGAGTGGAGACGGATGTGCATCCCTGGCTCAATTTATAAGGCATTTTTGGTTTCAAATGCTTCAGAGGAAACTACATGATAATGATCTGCAAATTATGCAAACCAAAGCCTGTGAAGAGATCAGCATTTCACAGCTTAACATCTAACCTGCAGAAACATGTACAGATAAACCATAAGCTAGCTGAGTAAGCTACACTAGCTTGCCAGATAGTTTGAGATTTTACAGTATGAAAGCTCTGTATTAATATTAAGAAGTTTCTTTGATGTTCGGTAGCAATTGCCTGTTGAGTAAAGTATATCTAAGCGTTGCTACGGCTTACAACCCCGATTCCCAAAAAATTGGGATGCTGATTAAAATGTAAATAAAAACAGAATGCGTTGATTTGCAAGGCTTTTTAACTTGCATTCAACTGAATACAATAAAAGAGAAGATATTTAAAGCGAGACGGCCTTTCGATTTCATAAAATCGGTGAAATTTAGTTCCCTCTAAAATTCGGTCATTGTGATATGATTATTCCTGTAATATCTCACAAAATATCAGGCCATTCTGTGGCTGGGAAGTTATTTAATTTGAGGGGATTCCCGAGCAAATAATGGGCATGAAATCACTTGCTTCACGCAGTCGAGCAGACAGAGGAAGTCTGTGTGCGCATGCGCAGGTTTACCTTTTGATCGTTCACTGACCGTTAAATCATTTTATCGCTAAACGAACAGCTGATCGCACTGAGGTGCTCGCTGACCGCCAATATTTATTAGTTTGGTCCTGCATTTCCTTTCCTTCGCAACATAACATCTTTTCTTCTTGCTTTCCACTGCTGTAATCGGTCTTTCACGTTTCATGTGCACACTCATGTCCTCCATTTTTCTCTCCTGTTTCAAATTTGTATCCCACAATGCCTTGTGCGAACAGCGAAAGCCCACCGCATGATGCATGATTTAGTATCTTGAACTATGTCATGCTGACGCAGGCAAAAATAGCAGAGAATTTAGGGCCACGTGGCCCTAAATTCATTAATTGTTCTATTAGAAAAAAAATCTAATAAAATTGGAAGTCTGTGATTTTGAATTCAGTAGCTTTCAGTCCACTGAACAAAAATAATTGGGTGTCAGGGGAAACTTCTTTATATGACCTATACTTAAAAAATCTGAAAGGCGGTCTACCTTCAGTGTTAAAACATAAACTTTTTTTTTTTTTAATATATACTCATTCTGAATTTGATGCCTGCAAAACCTTTCAAAAAGTTGGAACGGGGCAACAAAAGCTTGGGAAAGTTGTAGAATGCTCAAAAAAATGCCTCTACAGGAACCGGTTCATTGGTAATTAGAAAGGCACAGTTATTCACAAGCAAGAATTTTTTTAAAGGACTTTTTGAAAAACTACATGGGCAAATAGTCCAACAGTTTAAGAACGTTTCTCAATGTACCATCGACAATCAATAATACCATCAAAAGATTCAGAGAATCCACAGAAATCTCTGCACGTATGCAGCAAGGTCAGAAACCAACAGTGAATGCTGTAATCTTCAATCCTTTCAATGCACTGCATTAAAACCCAACAATAATTGTATAAAGGATATTACTACATGGGCTCGGGGACGCTTTGGAAAACCGCTGTCAGTAAACACATTTTGTTGCTGCATCTACCATGCAAAGACAAAGCCATATATTAACAACATCTAGAAACACCACCAAATTCTCAAGGCCTGAGCTCATCCGAGATGGACTGATGCAAATTGGTGGCGGTGGAAAAGTGCACTGTGGTCTGACGAATCCACATTTCAAACTGTTTTTGGAAACATTGTGCCCTCTGGGCGAAAGAGGAAAAGGACCATCCAGATTGTTACCAACACAAAGTTCAAAATTCTGCATCTGTGTTGGTATGGGGGTGTGTTAGTGCCCGTGGTATGGGTAACTTGTACATCTGTGAAGGCCCCATTCATGTTGAAAGGTACATACAGGTTTTGGAGCAACATGTGCTGCCATCAAGACAACGTCTTTTTCAGGGACGTCCCTGCTTAGTCCAGCAAGACAATGCCAAGCCACATTCTGCACGTGTTACAACAGCATGGCTTCATAGTAAAAGAGTGCGGGTGCTAAACTGGCCTGCCTGCCTCCCATTGACAATGTGTGGTGCATTATGAAGTGCAAAATACAACAACAGGGACCCCAGAATGTTGAGCAAATGACGTCACATGTCAAGCAAGAATGGGAAAGAATTTCATGTTCCCAAACACTTGCTGGGTGGTGTTAAAAGAAAAGGTGACGTTACACACTGGTGAACATGCCCCTGTCCCAACTTTTTTGGAATGTGTTGCAAGCATCAAATTCACAATAAGTGTATATTAACAAAAAACAATAAAGTTCACCAGTTTGAACATTAAATCTTTGTATTGTATTCAGTTGAACATATGTTGAAAAGGATTTGCAAAGAGCTTACAAAGTATGTAGAGGATCTCATGGTTGAAAGGTACAGGACAGGAGTACAAAAGAATTTCCAAAACATTAGATGTACCACGGAACGCCATGAAGACCATCAACAACAAGTGGAGAAAATGCACAGTGACATTACCAAGAACAGGATGTCCTTCCAAAACAGACAAAAGAACAAGACAAAACCTTATGAGGGAGGCTGCCTAAAGCCACACATCAGAATTAAAGGATTTGCAGGAATATCTGACAAGTACTTGTCACTCTCTGCACGTGACAATCTCTCATATTCTACACATTTCTGGGCTAGAGTGGCCAGATGGAAGCCCGTTCTCAAAAAAAAAAAGAAATCCAAGCTCTTTTGTCAGAAATGTCTACATTTGTTTTCCACTTCAATTTTAGTGGTATATTACATTAAGGGTGGAAAAAGATCTGACATGACTTCATACATCAAGTTTTTTACACAAGCAATGTTGTCAGTTGTCACGAATCAGACCAGAGAGGATAAATAAAATGAAAAACTGTATGACGTTCTGTGAAAACTCTCCTGAGCGAAAATTTTTCTATCCCTGCATCTAGTCTCTAATCCAGTGAGCTGCCTTCAGCCAAACAATTTATATAAATGCATGGGATTGGGTAAAGCTGCAACAAAGGACCTGCTACAGGAGCTGCACTTCCGCAAACTGAGTCGCTGAACTACTAGGGTTTTGATTTTTGTTTTTCTTACAGTACGCTGATTGTCCCTGTTACAGTATTTCACATGTATGGTTCAGTCTGCTGAAATGCTATGCTTTCTCCGCCTACCTAAATGCATCTGTAATACAGTATATCTTTAAAGGACATGGGACATGAAACATAAATGCACGCTATATCAGTTTCTTTCCATTAAAAATATGAAATAATTGCATCAACAAATACAAAATTATCTATTAAATTCAGCAAAATCGTTATATTCGTGATGATTATATGCCATTTCTGCTCGAGCTCCAATATGCATATTTTACAACCGGAAGAGCCGCTGTCACGTGATCATACGTCACAAAAACTTTCGGGTACAGCACAAGCGGGTAGATGAATATGGAGAAGTGTGAATCGTGATGATGACAAAATAGTTTTTGTGTCTTGGATGACAAGAAAATTGTTTCGTTTTTAGAGTGTTTAACGTACATTGAACATCATGGTGTATTGCGACCTCCCAGTCAGTCAGACGCGCTGTTACTCCTGTTAGCAATGTAGCTAGGCTCAGCATGGCCAATGGTATTTTTTGGGGCTGTAGTTAGATGCGACCAAACTCTTCCACGTTTTTCCTGTTTACATAGGTTTATATGACCAGTGACATGAAACAAAGTTCAGTTACACAAATTGAAACGTGGCGATTTTCTATGCTATGGAAAGTCCGCACTATAATGACAGGCGTACTAACACCTTCTGCGCGCTTCGACAGCGCATTGATACCTTCACTCGGAGTTGTACCATTATTTTTTAGACAGGGCGGACGGACCAGGGCATTCGCCCGCCTGGCCGTGCCCGACGAGGAGCGCTCTCGGCCGGCTTGGGAGGCAGACGGCAGCCCCTCCTGGAAGTGTGGTTTTACCATGGGCCTCATGCGGTAAGGATTAGTATTATAATTTTGGGTGTATCAATTATTGATTATCATAATTCTGACTCGTTTCGCTATTTTGAATGTTTTCATCTCGGAGTCTGGAAGCATTGTATCTCAATCAATCTCGAAAAATATCAGCAAAAAAAAAAATAGCTTGCAACGGACTTTAGCTAGATCTATGATGAACTTTCAATGTATGATACAAAAATAATACTTCTTTCAACAGATCATTAGCCTTTGAGCAGAATTGTTTTTAACTTACCAGGAAGTGTTATCGAGCCGACCGCTTTCAGTTTCATGGGGACGGAATGAACTCTCACTCTCAGAATCATCTGACCCGTCAGAGTAAAGATAAGATCCATGTTCATGTGAATTTCCAGCTATCGGTTCGAATTGGACTCGTCCATTACCCAAGCCGAAGTCACTGAGGTGGTTTGCAAGCTCCTCGGTGGCAAGGCACCGGGGGTGGATGAGATCCGCCCTGAGTATCTCAAGTCTCTGGATGTTGTGGGGCTGTCTTGGTTGACACGCCTCTGCAACATCGCGTGGCGGTCAGGGACAGTGCCTCTGGAGTGGCAGACTGGGGTGGTGGTCCCTCTTTTTAAGAAAGGGGACCGGAGAGTGTGCCCCAATTATAGGGGAATCACACTTCTCAGCCTCCCAGGGAAGGTTTACTCCAGGGTACTGGAGAGGAGAATTCGACCAATAGTCGAACCTCGGATCCAGGAGGAACAATGCGGTTTTCGTCCTGGTCGCGGAACACTGGACCAGCTCTATACCCTTCATAGGGTGCTCGAGGGTTCATGGGAGTTTGCCCAACCAGTCCACATGTGCTTTGTGGATCTGGAGAAGGCATTCGACCGTGTCCCCCGTAGTATTCTGTGGGGGGTGCTTCGGGAGTATGGGGTTCGGGGCTCTTTGCTAAGGGCTGTCCGGTCCCTGTACGAACGGAGCAGGAGTCTGGTTCGCATTGCCGGCAGTAAGTCAGACCTGTTCCCAGTGCATGTTGGACTCCGGCAGGGCTGCCCTTTGTCACCGGTTCTGTTCATAATTTTTATGGACAGAATTTCTAGGCGCAGCCAGGGGCCAGAAGGAATCCTGTTTGGGAACCACAGGATTTCATCTCTGCTTTTTGCGGATGATGTTGTCCTGTTGGCTTCTTCAAACCAGGACCTTCAGCATGCACTGGGGCGGTTTGCAGTCGAGTGTGAAGCGGCTGGGATGAGAATCAGCACCTCCAAGTCCGAGGCCATGGTTCTCGACCGGAAAAGGGTGGCTTGCCCTCTCCAGGTTGGTGGAGAAGTTCTGCCTCAAGTGGAGGAGTTTAAGTTGGTCATGAGCTTTGGGTAATGACCGAAAGGACAAGATCGCGGATACAAGCGGCCGAAATGAGTTTCCTTCGCAGGGTGGCTGGGCGCTCCCTTAGAGATAGGGTGAGAAGCACAGTCACTCAGGAGGAGCTCGGAGTAGAGCCGCTGCTGCTCCACATCGAGAGGAATCAGCTGAGGTGGCTCGGGCATCTTTTTCGGATGCCTCCTGGACGCCTCCCTGGGGAGGTGTTCCAGGCATGTCCCCCCGGGAGGAGGCCCCGGGGAAGACCCAGGACACGCTGGAGGGACTATGTCTCTCGGCTGGCCTGGGAACGCCTCGGTGTTCTTCCCGAGGAGCTGGCCGAGGTGTCTGGGGAAAGGGAAGTTTGGGCTTCCCTGCTTAGACTGCTGCCTCCGCGACCCGGTCCCGGATAAAGCGGAAGAAGACGAGACGAGACGAGACGAGACGAGACGGTTCGAATTGATAGGGTCTAACTTCACATCTCTGTGAAACATCGGGAATATCACTGTCGATGGTGTCCATTTCGGTAACCTGTTTACATTAGATACCCAAGAGCTGGCTCCTTGAAAAGTTTTTGTGACGTCACGGGTCACGTGACCGCTTAGCTAATTAACGAATCATTGTTTTACGCTGATGTATAAAAAAGTTGAATAATGTGATGATTTTCACATTTTTGACGCCCTGCAGTGATTTAGATAGCATTTCTTATGTCCTTTATACATAATTATACCCAGAAAAAAAATCCATGTCCCATGTCCTTTAAAAGTATTTTTTTAAATCAATTAATTCAAAACCATTAATGTTAAAGAAGGGGTGGGGGACATGATAAAAATATCAGTCATAATACTTGCATCACGATAGCGAGGACTGCTAAAAGAACAGTGCTGTACTAAAGAAAAACTATGAAAAGCTGTGTTTTATGACATTTAATTTCTACTAAAACAAGCAAATCCGTTGCTTCCAATCAGAACTACACAAAAAGAGCTTTGAAAAGAATTTGGAAAATCTACTGTGCTTCAGTTTATCAAAAATATTGATGTTCTATTATCATATTACCCAGCTCTGTGTTATACAGCGTTATTGACGATGTCTTAGAAGAAGGTGTGACATTTGCTAAATTTAAATATGATTTTGCATGTGCTAAATGTTCTTATGGCAGATCTACCTGGAAAAGCAAACCCACGTGACATAAACCACAGCCAGCTTAAGCTTACTGAAAACTGAACTACAGTATATCTTTTAGAGACTGAATACAGTGCACCTCTAGCTGCTGTTACCTTCTGTCTTTACCATTTCACAACCCTTCCTGTAGTTCCGTTTGTGTACGTTTTAGTTACCAGACATTACTTTCATCTTGAGGCTGTTTAACCATAGGAAGCACACTTGAGGGTTGACAAAAGGCAAACAACAGGCATTGATGTTGATGTACTATCCAGTATAAATGTCTCCTTTAAATCATGGCTTAAATAAACACAAATTTCACTTGAGGATTATGCGTACAATTAAGGAGGCACATGTTTAGTCTGTCAAGTTGCTATCGGTGGCACAATGAAGCATAAAATGTATCGGTGAATACTAGGAAGAAAAATTTTAAATGACTTAAATGTATGGAAATAACAAGCCATACAATTGTTTGCTTTTTCATTGACCATTAACTGTTCTATAACATGAGGGATCAATGTTAGAAATGGTCCGGCAGGAGAATAAATACAGTACGAAAGAAACCTGAAGGCAAAATGGGGGAAGCGTTTTTGGAACTAGGCATAAACTCTTTCAGCCGTGATCTTTTTTCCTAAAAACCCCACCAGCCCAGATGCGTTTTTGCGTTGGGGGAGGGTACAGAGTGGTTATGGCTGAAGGCTAATACTGTGCTCAGTTGATCATACTGTCTTCAGAAGAGTCTCAAAAACCCACTGTAAATACCTACAAAAACGACTCTGTTTTACTTTGTATAATGCTTTCATTACTACAGGCATTATCATTTCAAAATATTTTCCTTCCTAAACTGACATTTAGCCTTCGTTTAAGTGGCCACAGTATGAGACCCATATCATTCCATCCAGTGATGGTTCTTATTATGCATGTATCACTTACTGGACACGGTTCCCAGCATATGAAAACAGTGTCAAGTCACCCAAGACGCCAGCACAAAGCCCCAATGCTTTATGACAGCAAATCCTATATGGGAGCTTATTAATCTCCTCACACAAAGACTTATTAGGCCCCTGATCCAACCACCTGCTTTAGGAGCACTCGCAAGTGGTAAAAGATTGATATGAGAAACTGCTGAAATCAAGAAGGACAGATTTAGGGCCTCGGGAGAACGGCTATGTCAGTATGACAGTGGAGTTGCTCTTCACACTCGCAGCTGCTGCTTCGCCTCACTGGCTCTGAGTGTCAAAGCCATTCTTGTGAAGAGGAAATCAAAGAAGGCAGACACAGCACACAGCCATTTTATCTCTCATGCTAAAGAACCTCTAGAGTCACTGCTGGACTGATTGTTTCTCGCTGTTCTCTGAAGTGTGAGAACTTAATCAGGTCTCAACTTTACATCTGAGAAGATGAAATGCTCAGACATGTTTAATTTATTTGAAATGTCTGAGAGTTATGTGACAGTGAAAAGTGCAGTCTTATCCCCAAACATTCGTATGTTCTTAAGGAAAGTAACACAGGAAGTAACAGATTCATTTTTTAGATAAGAACATCATCATGACTCAAAAAAAAAAAGTCTACAGAATAACTGGAGCAGATTTTACACCATATTCAGAACAACCTAGTAACTAATTTCCTTACACATCTTCTCTTTGCAGAATTTCTTTACACGTCTTAATACGTGTTAATGCACAGTACTGTATATAACTGTATTTTTAACAATCGTGTTCAATGAGGTGGGTGTGTCACACATAAACTTTAGCAAAGCGGGGCATTTCGACTTCCACCGCAGTTCAAACTGTATATGCTTTATGGTGCATTCTTTCCATTTGTTTCATTTTTTTTTCACTCAGCTTTACAAAGAGGCAGAGGTATGAGAGGAATGTTGGCTGTTTGTCAGAAAGGAGCTAGCGGGCTCCGCATGTTTTACTTTCCTCAACCCTCACTCTCGGCCTCATAAAGGAGAAAAAAGGAACCATTACTCAGCTCGAACAAATAATAAAACAGCTGGCAAATTGCAACCAATACACATGCCATTAAGTACACACAAATCAAATGCAGAGCAGCATGAGCAATGAACAGATGTTGACTGAAGCGAAACTATATGGCACATTTTATACATAGCACCTTTCCTACACGAGCTACGAAACCTGCACATGTTTAGTCTGAAATTTTTCAAAAGAGGAAGGGGCAGGAAAGGGGCTGTCTTAACAACCGCTAGACTACAGCATAAAAATAGCGTTTGAAAACACACACACACACACACACACACACACACACAGTGTGGGGAAACAATACCATTACTGGGTCAGGATGAAAAGTAGAGCACATCTTGTGAGAGGGAGAACACCTTTCTCATTACTTCCCTGAGGGACATCTTCGTATCGGGTTCCGTTTCAGAGAGACAGTCAAAGGCAGCGTGAAAATACGACAGTCCGCCAGTGCATGAACTGAAATTCCCCTACTACTGCCACAATTACCTGTTGAAGGGATGGTATATTGGGGGTAATCAAATCAGAAAGTCCCAGGGGAAGGGAGGAGCGGATGTGGGGTGGCTGAGCACCATGTGCTCTGACATGCCCTCTCCAGATTAATTATGCAAGAGCTAGGATTATTTTCAAACACAGGAAAACGGGCTCCATGGCAGAGGATGTTTAGCAGGGGGCGCATGTGAAAAACACTCGCTGACTTTCCCAGACTGATGCTAAGAAACAAAAGGAAATATATGAAGAACTGAGGTGGGTGTGCAAAGTGAAATGAGAAAAAAAAAAAAAACAAGTAAAAGCAAAGAGAAACTGTGAGAGTGAAAAGAAAAGACAAATGAGTCAGCTCTCAGCCTGTGAGAAAGAATGAATGTTCCTCGGTGACCCAGACATGATCTCTGTCAAGGGTCAGAACTGAAGACAGGCTAAACATACATGCAGGGCAACATGAGCTGTAGCTTCAGTTAGCCTCCAGCCTTGCAGCCCAATAACCAGTCAGGTAAACTGTCCAGATTAAACCTAATACCTCAATCAATGGGGATATTAATGAATATGCAGTTACAGCGAGAAAGAGCAACTACTGCTGTTGATGCATCGTAATTATTTACGTTTTATTTATCTTAACTTGAAACAATGTGCTGGTTTGGAAAAATAGTTACGTATTTGAATACAAGCACACATTCGAATAGCTTAAAACCAACTGCAAATTTGTCTAAAGTCAGTGTGTTTGTTTTTCATTTCAGGAACTTTTTTTCAGACTGAGTCATCAACAAGTGTGAGACAATGTTGATTTTGAAAACATGAGTGGTGATGATTTGAGCTGCTATATTTTGTGCTCCAACAAGCCTTCCTGCACGCTCTGTTTTTTTTTTTTTTATTTCTTCCTGAAATGATACAGTTAACTGTGTGTTAAAGCTAAACTGTACGCTGACTTCAGAATACTCACAAGGAGGTGTCTGCGTTTGCGGCTGGGCCGTCCGACTTTGCGGGCCGGAGTGCTGAACGCTGGCCTGTCCACCACAGCCAGCTCCTTCTCCCGACTCACACTGTCAGTCTGCCCAAATGACAAGAAGCCTCCATGTCACAAATGCATCACACCACACCTCCACTCCCCACCGTTTCCATCTGTTTCTGTTTTGTAATCTGTTTGTTTTCACACTGATTATGTTAATTTGGAATAAATTTTCCAGCAAAGTGGAATATTAGAGATGATTTCTCAAGCACGACCATTTTCCATTTGGTTCAATTACTCTAGGAAACAGTACAAATATTTTTAAACATCGCACTTATATTACAGAAATTAGATTCAGGGCATTCTGACCTGAAAAGAGGTTAATAAAATATACTAAAAGGGCTAAACTGACCGATGTGGATCCCTACCACGTTTAACTCTTATTTGCTTTCACAACTGTGCATACACACCTGCTACCCAGGACATGTAAAGGGTTTTCAATACCTGAGATGACGATAAGACATTTTCAGTAAAGCTATTTAGGAAAAAGTATTAAACAGAAAATAAGTGTTAAATATGTGACCAAGTTGGAAATGTGATTGATATTAGGGGTGAGCAATAAGGCACAAAATCATATCACAATACTTAGAGATCCTCATGATACATGAAATATATCACAATATACAATTTTGTGATATACAGTTGTACAAAAATAGTTTGTAATGTCCAATCAGGTACTTTTTGAGTAACAAGGACGCAACAAGAAACCACTGCCACCTGATGATAACTTCAATACTTGGTGTATCATGAAGTGTATCATGATCTTATTATACCACTATACCAAAATCATATCATATCATAGCTCTAATGGACATAAATGTGCAATAGTGCTCTAAGAGCATGCAGTTTATGTCCTCTAAAGGCATCTTGGGAAGACAGGACGGCATAACATCATCATCTCCATCATATCCATTGCTATCTCTGACACACTTTCCATAAACTGTGCATGCCAGAGGTTGTCTAAGCCAGAGACACACCCCAACATGAACAGGGGTGAATGGGTTTCTCTTTATACTCTTCTTTTTGTCCAGACAAAGATATTTAGATAATGAGGAAAGCCGGCACTTGAGTGACACCTCCCTTTTAGGCACTATGAAGTGAGGATTCTATAGCCCCGGAGCTGACCTACCACTCTCGGCTTCCACTTGACACAGTTACAAAGACATTTGGCAGCTCTTTCTCTTCCCTCCTTCCCATTCCTCTTTGTCTGTAACAACGGTGTCTCCCCCCTCCCCTCCAACACCCAGTCTCCCTGCCAGCCAAGCACCCTAGGGTGTATAGGCAAGAAAAGATGATCCTAAGGTTGTCACGACACTAGACTTGACTGAATAGCAATGCTCTAAATCATGTTAATAGGGATACTGAACCTGTCCACCATGACTGAAGGTCTGGAGTAGCTGAGTGGGCAATGACTGCCGATCCCTACTTATGCCTAATTTCCTTTCAGTTGTGTATATTCATTATATGATATAATTATTTCATATATATATATATATATATATATATATATATATATATATATATATATATATATATATATAATACAACAGTGCCCAATGACATTTACACAACAATACGTTATTACTACACTGTTATTACTAATGCTCCAGTGCTCACAAAAAAATTTGGTGCTTTTTCGTCTCCCAAAACCCCTCTAAGCCAACAAATAATTTTAATTTAAAAAATACAAAGTAAGATTTTGGAAACTTGGCATTGCCTGGGGTGAACTCACCAACATCGTCTATAGCTGTGCTCTCTTTCTGGCAAATGGCCAGTTATTTAAGGCGAGCCTTGTTGCCAGGCAACAGGGCTACAGCGAGCCTCGCGCGGCTCCACGGGTGGAGAGGAAGAGAATGAATTCGTCTATAAATCAGCCATACAGCATCCTCCTATCCAGAAGCCAACACCCACGTCACCAAACACTTGCATGACACAGCCGCACAAATCTCCCGGGCCGAGGAGGATAACAATGCATGGGTGTTTAAATACAATACATTGTGATACAAACAGCCCCTGCAGCAGTACACAACAGAGGCGATCATTATTTCAGCTCACAATACAAAACCAAGGGAGTTTTGTTCATGTTAAAATACGATAAATAGAGAATGATGTCAGGCCGCCTTTAAAACTACTGGCAGAGAACATCTTGTGTTTGGCTCTGCAAACATCTGGACCAGGTGAAAATATGAAAGGGGTGAAATTTAGTGGGACTAACCACTCAGTCAAACAAACCCTAATTACATTTAATTGTTCAGTAAATTCTCTTCACATCTGGCCATTTTCCATCACTGATAATGCTTCAAAATACTGTGAGTGAGGTTCTACGCACTGTTTGTCAGTAGTAGGTCTATGGCGTCTTTTGATATATTTTTTTCTCAGTATTAGAATAAATAACTGAAACAGCATTATCAGATTTCACAGACAGCATATTTAAGTAGAGTGCATATTTACTAAATCATACTTAAGCCATACGTCGTATTAAAATAGTAAGTACGAGTATTACATTCGGGACCAATATCAGTGGTATGGACTCAGACTCAGTCTTATTCAAACTGTCACCTCTGACAGTCATTACAGACATTATTTACACTTTGTCCCTGACTGCTGCAAAATGCACACTCTTACCATGCGATTGCCCGCACTGTTGAAGTCAGAGCTTTTGAAAGCAGCGGTGGTGGTGGTGGTGGTGGTGACTGTATTGGATGGCATCACCAAACGAATCGCTTTCCAATACCGTGAAAAAAGTGATTAAAAAAAAAAGATCAAAACAAAAACAAAGCAAAAAAAAAAGTTTCAGTGATCCTCCCTTGTTTGATTCCTGCAAAATAAAACAGCATATGTCACTTACTCCACAATTCACACAGACGCTTTATAAAACGCTTTCTTTGGATCGCACTCTAACAGAAATACTTCACTTATAA
This sequence comes from Neoarius graeffei, assembly GCF_027579695.1. NCBI lineage: Eukaryota > Metazoa > Chordata > Actinopteri > Siluriformes > Ariidae > Neoarius > Neoarius graeffei. Next base: position 51,531,785 of record NC_083579.1, read on the forward strand.
GACAAACGACTCTTCTGAGACCAAAAAAAAAAAAATCCCACTGACTCCAGAATTCCTACAGTCTAAGCAATCTTAGTTAAAATATAGCATATGTGAACAGATCCAAATATAGAACGTCCTACTGCCCTAATCTCATTTGCCCAATCTTATTCCAGTCTCCTTATCCAATCATATAAATTTGTCTCTGTTACAAAGCATGTGATAAATACACCTAGACCTAGAATACATCTTCCCATCTTCCCGACACAGTATAATGTCCAAAGCCTGCCAAGATACAATAAATCACAAAGGCAACAAGTCATCCTCAAGTACTCTTCCACACAATCTGCATGGAGACATCCGAAGCCATATTTTCTATATTCTGTCCTGGAGTATAAAGGCAGATTCCCAGAGATGTCAACAAGGTTAGAAAATATTGATTCTCTACAGTACACGCATACAGGTGATGTGTGAATCACACAGTGGATCAGCACTACACAAAAGGCACGTGTGTGTGTTGGATGGGCTTTTCTCTGGCCAGCTCAGTTCTGCCTAGGATTTAATATTCCCTCTCGAGGAAAGACATGGCCTGTGAATTGCATATAGGTTGTGGTCCTGCCTTCAACGCCATTTTACTTGCAGAAGTTGTGGAGCTTTGTCACTGTTGTACTCTGCTTTGTTAGATGTGATTTTATAGCCTGATACAAGAACAGTGCACGATGCAATTCATTTCAACATGAGCATGCATTAGATCCTGAGGTCAAATAAATCAGGGTTCATTTCATAATAATAATAATAATAATAATAATAATAATAATAATAATCCCTGAAACAATAACCGGTTTGTCTGTTTGTCCCGGTCACAGATCTATAACATTATTATCCTTTATCGAGGTGTGTGTCGTGTTTTTTTGGTCACGGTAAAGGTAGCGGAAGCGTGTGTGCGCGCGCGCTGTGTGTGTGTGCGTGTGTGTGTGTGCTCGCGCGCGCGCCGGTCACCTGCCTCCTCCTTGGCCGTTAGAGAAAAACCCTAAACGCCACTTTTCTGCACCGAGTTATTCGGGGTTTCTGATTAAAACTCGGTGTTTAAAGGCCCGACCCGTTCGGACTCATATTTATCTGCCACGTATAAAATAAAATCGGCTCAAGTTCAAGTGGATAAAACGCACCGTCTGAATCTCACATCTGCAGAAGCAGCAGAGAGCAAAAGCGCCTCGCCGTCTCTCTCTCTCTCTCACCGCGCGCGCTTCACACGGCCACCAGTTTCCTCCTGAATAACGAACTGCACGAACGAAGGCGGTTTGGGGCAGGGTGTTATGAAAACGGAGCACAACGTTAATTACCCGGTTTTGTGCCAAGTCCCAGGCCTGAGCCCTTTTCCTGTGTTGCTGCCGCGGACTCCCGGATCCTCCTCGCGCTCCTCTCCCCGTCCTCCACCTCCCCGGCCGGCCAACACTTCTCCCGCGGCCTCGCGCGCACTGCAGAGGGTCGGCCTGCTTCAGGGGCGACGCGTGGTCCTATTGCGAGTCCACTTCGCTTACCCTGCCAACGCTGACGGTTCATTTCAGAACTCGGGTTCCTTGTGTCTGATAGAACAACACTGAGCCTGATATCCTGTTCGGTGCACAATGAAAAACTTTTCCTTTTTTTTTTAAATACACAGTATCACTGTTTCTCACAGATCTCATCTCATCTCATCTCATCTCATCTCATTATCTCTAGCCGCTTTATCCTGTCCTACAGGGTCGCAGGCAAGCTGGAGCCTATCCCAGCTGACTACAGGCGAAACACCCTGGACAAGTCGCCAGGTCATCACAGGGCTGACACATATGGCCCTTTTACACTACCCTTTTTCAGCTCACTTCAGCCCGACATGGCTCGCGTTTCGACTACCTCAGAGCAGCACGACTCAGCTCGCTTCAGCCCTGCTCAGCAACCAAAACTCGCACGGTTTTGGAGTGCGGCTGAAGCGAGCCAAACCGAGCCGAGTGGGGCTGGGGGCGTGAGGAGACACTTCCCTGTGCACTGATTGGTGAGGAGGAGTGTCCTCACACGCCCACACACGCCCCGCGAGCACGCTGGGATCTGTAAACACCGTAAACCCGGAAGAAGAAGAATTACGAATTACGAGAATTTCTGAAGCCTTATGCGCCTCGCCTCATCTATACGCTCTTGCCAGTATCTGTTGGCGTTGTCGGTGACAACAAGCCACAGCACCAAGACCAGCAAGACTAACGACTCCATGTCCTCCATGTTTATTGTTTACTATCCGGGTCGTGAGACTACCGCTTAAAAGCTCACTGATGTCACTGTTTGCGCCGCCTAACGACATCACGTGACGTCCACCCACTTTCGCTAACTCCACCCATTGTGTCCACCCAGCACGGTTCAGCGCGGTTGTAGTCGAAATGCAACTCCAACAGCCCCACTCAGCTCGACTCAGCCCAACTCAGCACGGCACGGCTCAGTCCAACTCAGCCGCGTTGGTAGTGGAAAAGCGGCAATAGACACAGACAACCATTCACACTCACATTCACACCTACGGTCAATTTAGAGTCACCAGTTAACCTAACCTGCATGTCTTTGGACTGTGGGGGAAACCGGAGCACCTGGAGGAAACCCACGCGGACAACGTGCAAACTCCGCATAGAAAGGCTCTCGTTGGCCATGGGGCTTGAACCCGGACCTTCTTGCTGTGAGGCGACAGCGCTAACCACTACACCACCGTGCCGCCCCAAAATGCAACTCTGATGGAAAAAAAATATATAATAAATTGCTTACCGGGGTGGTACGGTGGTGTAGTGGTTAGCGCTGTCACCTCACAGCAAGAAGGTCCGGATTCGAGCCCCGTGGCCGACGAGAGCCTTTCTGTGCGGAGTTTGCACGTTCTCCCCGTGTCCGCGTGGGTTTCCTCCGGGTGCTCCGGTTTCCCCCACAGTCCAAAGACATGCAGGTTAGGTTAACTGGTGGCTCTAAATTGACCGTAGGTGTGAATGTGAATGGTTGTCTGTGTCTATGTGTCAGCCCTGTGATGACCTGGCGACTTGTCCAGGGTGTACCCCGCCTTTCGCCTGTAGTCAGCTGGGATAGGCTCCTGCTTGCCTGCGACCCTGTAGAACAGGATAAAATGGCTAGAGATAATGAGATGAGAAATTACTTACCTGGCTTCACATGGAAAGAAGGAGGAAAGTTTCGCTTGTTTTGACATGGAGAATTATTAACACGAAGAAATACTCGTAATTCACAACTAAAAAGACTGCAGCTACACTGGCAGCTTGACCATGCTTTCTAGTGCGATCGTGTTGCGCTTGCACAGAACTGTGTCAGTCCTGTACGCCTTGGCTCATGCACCTGAAGGCGCATCTCCGGCTCCGGCACGCGTGCTGTTAACAAAGAATACCTGTCTTTAATCAATGAACTATGTTTAGGCTATTTAAGGACTGCACCCGTGAAAGGACAATGCAAAGTATTATGCCGCATCTAGTGTGCCTTAAAGAGCCTTGTTTTCTGTCCCTGTTCTTGTTGACCTCCTGGTTTTTCAACTCCTGTTTCTCGTCCCTTGATCTTGTACAGTTTTGCCTTTGATATTCTGTCCGCGCCTAGATTAACCTCCTGCCTGTTTCCTCGATTACGACTTTGCCTGCTGTTTCAGACTGTTTGCCTGTTGCATGCATTTCACACACTTTATGCTCATATCGCACTGTGTATTAACATATCTGCGCTTACATCCGCCTCTCCCACGCACACTCTGACAAACTGGGTTTTCGCGCTCAAACCACAGGAAGTCCATACAAGTTTATAGAAACCCTAATGAGGCTGAGGTGACAATCTAGTTAAAAAAAAAGCTATGCCTCTGAATGACGTTGATTTTACTTAAAAGTAAATGAAGTTTGCACCATTTATTTGCCACTCTTGCACAGTTTTTATCTTCATTTATCACAATTGCTTGTTTTTTAGCACAATTCATGCATCTTCTAGGGCGGCACGGTGGTGTAGTGGTTAGCACTGTTGCCTAACAGCAAGAAGGTCCTGGGTTCGAGCCCAGTGGCCGACAAGGGAGTGGAGTTTGCGTGTTCTCCCGGTGTCTGTGTGGGTTTCCCCTACAGTCCAAAGACATGCAGGTTAGGTGCATTGGTGGCTCTAAATTGACTGTAGATGTGAATGGTTGTTTGTCTCTGTGTCAGCCCTGTGATAACTTGGCAACTTGTCCAGGGTGTACCCTGCCTCTCGCCCATAGTCAGCTGGGATAGGCTCCAGCTTGCCTGCGACCCTGTAGAACAGGATAAGTGGCTACAGATAATGAATGTGGCATGACACAACTCCTTTTAGCATCTTGTAACTAAACAGTAAGCCTAAACCAGGGAGCATTTTGTGTGATTGCAGGTTTACATTTTACCTAACCAGTCAGCACATTATCAGTCACTGGTTCAGTGACTGGGGTGGCATGGTGGTGTAGTGATTAGCACTGTTGCCTCACAGCAAGAAGGTCCTGGGTTCGAGCCCAGCAGCTAATGAGGGCCTTTCTGTGTGGAGTTTGCCTGCTGTCTGTGTGGGTTCCCTCCAGGTGCTCTGGTTTCCCCCAAAGGCATGCAGGTTAGGTTAATCGGTGGCTCTAAATTGACCGTAGATGTGAATGGTTGTTTGTCTCTGTGTCAGCCCTGCGATAACCTGGCGACTTGTGCAGGGTGTACTCCGCCTCTCGCCCATAGTCAGCTGGGATAGGCTCCAGCTTGCCTGCGACCCTGTAGAACAGGATAAGCGGTTACAGATAATGGATGGGTTCGTTTAGTGTCTGATAGAACAACACTGACGCCTGATATCCTGTTCAGTGCACAATGAAAAACTTTTTTTTTAAACGTATATATCTATCTTACTGTTTCTCACAGATGTTGTGCTGATTTTGTGCATATCAGTGTGCGCACACACACACACCCCTTGGTGTAATCACACACAGTTATTTGTTTTATGTCGACTGTATTTTGATTCAAAATCAATGATGTTGATTTTCAGTAAAGAGCAAATGACGTTGATTTCACTTAAAAATAAATTAAGTTTGCACCATTTATTTGTTTTCATTTATATATTTATTTATTTATCTTCCATTCAGTACTGGCACTCTTGCACAGTTTTTATCTTCATTTATCACAATTCTTGTTTTTTAGCACTATTAATGCATATTCTAGGGCAGCACGGTGGTGCAGTGGTTAGCACTGTCACCTCACAGCAAGAAGGTCCTGGGTTCAAGCCCACCAGCCGGCAAGGGAGTGGAGCTTGAGTATTCTCCCGGTGTCTGCATGGGTTTCCTCCGGGTGCTCCGGTTTCCCCCACAGTCCAAAGACATGCAGGTTAGGCTAATTGGTGGCTCTAAATTGACCATAGGTGTGAATGTGAGTGTGAATGGTTGTTTGTCTCTGTATCAGCCCTGCGATAACCTGGTGACTTGTCCAGCATGTACTCTGCCTCTGGCCCATAGTCAGCTGGGATAGGCTCCAGCTTGCCTGAGACCCTGTAGAACAGGACAAGCGGCGACAGATAATGGATGGATGGATGGACAATGCATATTCTAATGGTTAGCACTGTCACCTCACAGCAAGAAGGTTCTGGGTTTGAGCCCAGTGGCTGACAGGGGCCTTTCTGTGTGGAGTTTGCATGTTCTCCCCATGTCTGCGTGGGTTTCCTCCAGGTGCTCCGGTTTCCCCCACAGTCCAAAGACATACGGTTAGGTTAACTGGCTACTCTAAATTGCCCATAGGTGTGACTGTGTGTGAATGGTTGAGAGGAGAAAACCTCTATAATAATCCAGGGGAAGGCAATGGGAAACCACTACTGTAATTCTTCCCTAGAAACTTTGATGGCTGTAGCTGTCAAAGCAGCCACATCACTGTAGTGATGTGCCTCATAGATAGAATGCACATTCACATGTACAAAGCACATACATATATATATATATACATATATTTATTTATATCATTACATTTTTATCTGTATATTGTATAGTCAGTTTGTTCTTGGGATCTTTTTTGAATTTTATTTTATGTTGTACAGTGTGTCTTTTTCTTTTCGCATGTCTGATAACTTGTTGCTGCAACAAAACAATTTCCCAGCTTGGGTTCAATAAAGGAAATTTATCTATCTATCTCGGTAGCTAGCTAGCTAAATTACAAGCAGATTTATGAAAACATTATATTATTATAGAACATTGAATCATGCATAAAATCAGAATAAAGTCTTGTTTAAATGATTATTTCTTTAGTTAGCTCAGTGTGGCCTTGGAAATATTGATGAAGCAAGACCTGAATGTATCTTTAAAAAAAAAAATGGAAATATCGCTGGAGACAAGCTTGAAACTTAGAGGGTTTATATGGACCAGTAGAAAATATTGGTGGAAACGAGGTCTAGTATGGTGAGATGTGTGAACCAATCAGAATTCATTATACCTGGTAAGATTGTATCAAACACTGTTAGAACACTATAAAAATGAATGTAACTTTGTAACTTGGAGTCAGATCACTCTGCAGACTGACTCAGCTTTTGTTAATTGGTTTAATAAAAGTCTAAACTTTTCTGCGAACTCTTTGACTGTGAATTATTCCTGCTTGAGAGAGTTTCCACGACAATATCTGGTTATACAGTTGTTATTATTATTATCATTATGCACAACGTATAACATTAACAATGTTTTCTATTGCACATTGGACACCGTAAAATATTAATCATCTTGTTCTATTTTTGTAGCATATTTCATTTTATTCTATCCATATTCACTGGATATGAGCAATCAGTAGCCAATCAGAGCAAACTCTGATTGGCTACTCTCCTACTAGGATATCAGCTCATATACTGTGAGCAGAGAAAAACAAAATGGCAGAGCGTGTTGCTGAACCAACCGAGGATGAAATAAAAACTTTACTCGAAATCAAAACCCTAAGAAATACAAAAAAAAACAACAATAAGATATGGAATAAAAGTATTTGATGGTAAGAACGTATTTTTTTTTTATTTTTCAAGAATTATTATTATAGCATTTGTCACAAGGTTCATCTCATCTCATCTCATCTCATCTCATCTCATCATCTATAGCCGCTTTATCCTTCTACAGGGTCGCAGGCAAGCTGGAGCCTATCCCAGCTGACTACGGGCGAAAGGCGGGGTACACCCTGGACAAGTCGCCAGGTCATCACAGGGCTGACACATAGACACAGACAACCATTCACACTCACATTCACACCTACGGTCAATTTAGAGTCACCAGTTAACCTAACCTGCATGTCTTTGGACTGTAGGGGAAACCGGAGCACCCGGAGGAAACCCACACGGACACGGGGAGAACATGCAAACTCCACACAGAAAGGCCCTCGCTGGCCACGGGGTTCGAACCCGGACCTTCTTGCTGTGAGGCGACAGCACTAACCACTACACCACCGTGCCACCTTGTCACAAGGTTATTATTATTAATATTATTATAGCATTAGTCCAAGGTTGTCATAGCTGGGGGTGGCATTGGGGATAAGCTCCTACTGCCTATAAAGTGCTCCCATATGGCGCGTGTCTCAAATAGCCTCTGACAACCAAGTCCAACTCCTAGCCTGCTCATGCGCCTTGGCCTTTAAGCCCAACAGACCTGCTTGTACTGATAGGAGATGGGGGTGGATCTCTGGCACCTTAAAACCAGTTGCTTCTGGTAGTTAGAGCTTGTCAGCCCGGGAAGATCAGTCTGTCTAGGAGAAGGAAACTCTGATCTCAAACCTCTGCTGCCTTGCGGCCATATCCAGCCATGGAAAAGGCTTCAGGAGTAAACCTTGAGGAAATCCAGAGTGGAGGCCCTAAGGCGGTAGGATCGTCAATCTTGACTTCCTTCCAGCAGCTCCTGCGGTCAACCTGGTGCCAAATGTACTGCTTTGCTTTTCTTTGGACCACACCAGCAAGGCAGAGAGGGGGATTCTGGTGTATGGGCAGCCCTGAGTCTCCATACACCTTGCCCAGTTCTGCACCCCAGAGAGGTCACTTTGGTGTTGCTGTAAGCAGCAAAAACAACACGGGAGACAGCAGTCTACAAGTTATAAGTCCAGCCCGATTGGCGTAGGGCAGGGCGCTACGGGTTGCCTCCATCGGTGGGAGGGATCTTCACAGTCCCACTGGTCAGCTACCACCCACCTTAAAGCCAGGCAGCCCCTGGCCAGTAAGGTGCCGACCCACCTCAGTCTGCCTGCTTCAATGGGTGCTTGGAGCTTAGAGAACTTTCTCAACAAGTGGACTGCATCACTGCACCATGCAAAACAATAAGAAGAAAAAAGAAACTGCCAGCCCTGTGACTTGTGAGCTGGAACATTAGGACCATGTGTTCTGGCTTGTCTGATGACTTGCGCCAAATCAGCAACTCAAGGAAAATGACTGTCATCGACGCCGAACTCTCAAGACTGAATGTGGACATAGCTGCTCTTCAAGAGACCAGGCTAGCAAAAAGTGGTGCATTGCATGAGAAGGACTACTACTTCTTCTGGCAGGGTAGATCTGAAGATGAAGTATGACTGCACGGTGTGGGATTTGCTGTCAAGAACAGCCTGCTGTCCTCTGTTGAACCACCATCAGACGGCACTGAACTCATCTTCACCATGGGCTCCGTGATCATCTTCAGAATCTACGCCCCAACTCTTTGCTCTGCTTCGGAGGTCAAAGATAAGTTTTATGAAGAACTGGATGCTGCCATAGGCAAGGTACCAGACTCTGAGCACTTGTTCCTGCTTGGAGACCTCAACGGCAAAGTGGGTGGAGGCTACGACTCGTGGTCCAACTGCCTTGGACACTTTGGCATTGGCAAGATGAACAAGAGTGTTCAAAGGCTGCTGGAATTCTGTTCCTATCGCAAGCTCTGTATCGCCAATACGTTCTTCAATGTAAAGCCACACCACTGAGTGTCGTGGATGCATCCAAGGTCCCATCAATGGCACCAGCTGGACTTGATCATCATCAGGAGAGTCCAGCTGATAAGCATACTCACCACATGCAGCTACCACAGTGTGGACTGTGATGCAGACCACACAATGGTGTGCAGTAAGGTACACTTTCTGCTGAAGAAATTCCACCACTCTAAGCATTCTGGCCCTCCATGCATCAACACTGCTATGGTGTCTGACCCTGAACTCTGCACTCAGTTTGCTGACACTGTTGAAAAAGCCCTAGAGGACCAACCAGCAACTGGGACTGCCAAAGAAAGATGGAACCTTCTACAGGACGCCATCCACAGCATAGCCCTGTCTATATTCAGCAAGAATGAACGACGGAACCCAGACTGGTTCGACGAGAGTCTCCCAGAGATGAAACCTGTCATCGACACGAAGCATGAAGCCCTGACAAACTACAAGAGGGAGCCATCAGCTAAGAACCTCGCCACCCTGAGAACAGCAAGAAGCAATGCCCAGAGGACCGCAAGACATTGTGCCAACCAGTACTGACTGAACTTATGTTCCAGCATCCAACAGGTTGCTGACAGCGGGAATATGCGTGGAGTGTACGAAGGAATGAAGAAAGCTTTCGGACCGAGTGCAAGGAAAACAGCTCTCCTGAAGTCATCCACGAGTGAGACTGTCACAAACCGCAATGAACAGATGGAACGATGGGCAGAATACTATCAAGACCTGTACTCGAGAGGAAATGTAGCCACAGAGTCGGCCCTCGACAGCATCCCCAGCCTACCAGTCATGGAGGAGCTCGATGTACCACCAACAGATGAAGAGCTCAGCAAAGCCATCGACTCCCTTGCACATGGCAAGGCTCCAGGAACCAATGGCATTCCAGTAGAAGTGCTACAGTGTGCCAAGTCCACTCTACCTCCGTACCTTCATGAGATCCTCTGTCAGTGCTGGGAAGAAGGATCAGTGCCCCATGACATGCGTGATGCAAACATTGTCACGCTTTACAAGAATAAGGGGGACTGCAGCAATCGTAATAACTATCGCGGGATATCACTGCTGAGCATTGCAGGGAAGGCGTTTGCCCAGGTAGTCCTGAAGAGACTGCAGCAACTCACTGACCGAGTCTATCCTGAGTCGCAGTGTGGCTTCAGAGCACAGCAATCCACAATCGACATGATTTTCACTCTGAGACAGCTGCAGGAGAAGTGCCAGGAACAAAAGCAGCCCCTGCACATTGCCTTCATTGATCTGACTAAGGAATTTGACCTCGTAAGCAGAAACGGTCTCTTCAAGCTCCTCGAGAAGATAGGATGCCCACAAAAACTGCTGAATGTGATATCATCGTTCCACGAGGACATGAAGGGTACAGTGCAGCTCGACGGGTCATCATCTGCTCCCTTCCCCATCAGCAGCGGAGTGAAGCAAGGCTGTGTCCTTGCTCCCACTCTCTTCAGCATCTTCTTTTCACTGCTATCATACGCCTTCGGCTCATCAGAAGACAGGCGTTTCTCCACACACGATCAGATGACGAGCTGTTCAACCTTTCCCGCTTGCAAGCCAAGATGAAGGTCTGCCAGCTTGTACTCAGAGACATGCTGTTCGCTGACGACGCTGCCCTGGCTTCCCACACACAGGAAGGACTTCAGAGGCTCATCAACTGCCTGGCTCATGCCTGCAAAGAATTTGGCCTCACCATTAGTCTAAAGAAGACAAACATGATGGAACAGGATGTCAGTGACACACTTAACATCTCCATTGGGGATTACACTCTGGAAGTGGTCGAGGACTTCACGTACCTTGGCTCCACGATCTTCAACAGCCTGACCCTTGATGCCGAGATCAACAAGCGCATTGGCAAAGCAGCATCTGCCATGTCACAACTGTCCAAAAGAGTGTGGGAGAATGACAAGCTGACCACAAACATGAAGATTGCAGTGTACAATGCCTGCATACTGGGCACTCTGCTCTACGTAGACAGCTTATGCACGGCAGGAGCAATGCCTCAACACCTTCCACCTGCGTTGCATGCGCCGCATCTTGGGTATATCTTAGCATGACAGAGTTCCCAATAAGGATGTCCTCAAGTGGGCAAACACTCTCAGCAAGTTTGCGATCCTGTCCCAGAGACGCCTGCGATGGCTCGGCCACGTTCATTGTCTGGAGGATGGACGGCTCCCAAAGGATGTTCTGTACGGCGAACTCACCTCAGGCTCCAGACAAGTTGGCTGCCCGATGTTGTGTTACAAGGACGTATGTAAGAGGGACATGAAGTCTGCCGACATCAACCCAGACTTGTGGAAAGCAGCTACAACCAACCGCAGCAACTAATGACATGTCATCAAGACAGGTGTCAAGAGAGCTGAGGCAAAAAGGGAACAGCAGTGGCTTGGCAGACGGGAAAGATGACAAGAGAGAGCAGCTCCTGCACCCTCACTATAATCAGGGTTCATATGCAGCAACTGTGACAGAGACTGCTGCTCCACAATTGGACTTTACAGTCACAGCCAACATTGCTCTACAACAAACTGACAATCCAGGCGCAGTCCATTGTCTTTCGAGACAGAAGGAGACGACAATTTGTCACAAATTAATGCTGTCATTTTGCTGGTTTGCTTACATTCTAAGCAGAAATTATTTTGTTGGATGTTTTGTATAAAGTTTTTATTTATCAAATTTGCAAAAAATAAAAATGCTCCGTTTCTCAAAATCCAGTGAATGTGGACATAATAACACAGTTATTCCACTCAATTTTGTCATATATGGCTTATAGCCAACTTGGTACTACATACCTCATTGGCTATCTGTTCATGTACAGTTCAATTTTGTGGAATAACTTAAATATACTATGCATATAATCATTGCACAATGGACACTAACTTTTTCTACCTATCTCACTACTCCCCTTTGTAGTATACACTACTTAAATAAGTACTGCATTATGTACAATTGACAGATGCAATCTTTCTATTTTATCGTATTTATTTAATTTTTATTTAATTTAATTGTATTATTTTATTCTATTGCGTTTGGTTTGTGCTAGACAGTGCTGTTGTGACATTCAAATTTCTCTCAGGGTTAATAAAGTATTTCGTATTCATATTGTTCCTATCTAGGTAGACTGTTCACATGACAGACCCCTTATTTATCATGTCTAAGCTATTCCATTTGTATCAGTTTACAAAACAAAACAAGGTGTGTCAAGGTCAGAACACACTACTTTTGATGCTTATATACCATAAATCCTCTAAACTTCAGTGAGACACAGTAAATATCTCATCTCATCTCATTATCTCTAGCCACTTTATCCTTCTACAGGGTCGCAGGCAAGCTGGAGCCTATCCCAGCTGACTACGGGCGAAAGGCGAGGTACACCCTGGACAAGTCGCCAGGTCATCACAGGGCTGACACATAGACACAGACAACCATTCACACTCACATTCACACCTACGGTCAATTTAGAGTCACCAGTTAACCTAACCTGCATGTCTTTGGACTGTGGGGGAAACCGGAGCACCCGGAGGAAACCCACGCGGACACGGGGAGAACATGCAAACTCCACACAGAAAGGCCCTCGCCGGCCCCGGGGCTCGAACCCAGGACCTTCTTGCTGTGAGGCGACAGCGCTAACCACTACACCACCGTGCCGCCCACAGTAAATATTCTAAAGACAAATTAATTGTCATGTCTGAGTTCACTAGTATATCTTAACCAATAAGATGATAACACAAATGCTCGACTATAATCAAATGTCTTAATAACAATGTCATAACCAGCACCAAAGCTGTGGTGTGTCACATTGATGTCTCACACCTCCAGGGTTCCTGGTGGTTTGATCCTGAGTTAGGGTTACTGTCTGTGTGGTTTTTCCACTTTCCTTCCACCTCCCAAACATCCCGATAAGTGGACTGTCTATGATAGTTTACCTTAAGTGTAAATGTCCATGTGTGGTGCCCTGTGAGGGACAGGTGTTCCATCCAGGGTGTATTCCTGCCCCACACCCAATGTTCCTAGAATAGGCGAACCTGACCAGGGTAAAGAGGTTACTGAAGAAGCTGAGGACTACCAATATCCATCCATCCATCCATCATCTGTAGCCGCTTATCCTGTACAGGGTTGCAGGCAAGCTGGAGCCTATCCCAGCTGACTATGGGCGAGAGGCAGAGTACACCCTGGACAAGTCGCCAGGTCATCGCAGGACCAACACATAGAGACAAACAACCATTCACACTCACATTCACATGTATGGTCAATTTAGAGCCACCAATTAGCCTAACCTGCATGTCTTTGGACTGTGGGGGAAACCGGAGCACCCGGAGAACATGCAAACTCCACACAGAAAGGCCCTCGATGGCCGCTGGGCTCGAACCCAGGATCTTCTTATAGTTAGTTTTTTTTTTTTTCTTTTTTATCAGACGTCTAGTTTTTGGGTTTGTTTACCTGACATGTTTCGACGTACGACTGTCGTCTTCCTCAGAGTGTCACCGGATGTTAATTGGTGACGCATCTTTTATCAGCTGATGTTTCTGAAGGCGTGGCCTTCCTGTCTGGATTGACAGGTCGGTCACGCCTTCTACTGTCTGTTCGTCCCCTGCAAGATGGCACTCCAGGTGTGGGAGAGCATGTATGCTCCCTCATCCCGGTTGATGGTCCTCGGGCTTCGCTTACGGATCTCTATGGCCTCCCTGATCCAGCGCTGATGTTTATTATCTTCTGTGCGGATGACTCTGGCATTCCCCCAGTCCATAATATGATTTTCCCTTTTGCAGTGATCTAAATCATATTATGGACTGGGGGAATGCCAGAGTCATACGCACAGAAGATAATAAACATCAGCGCTGGATCAGGGAGGCCATAGAGATCCGTAAGCGAAGCCCGAGGACCATCAACCGGGATGAGGGAGCATACATGCTCTCCCACACCTGGAGTGCCATCTTGCAGGGGACGAACAGACAGTAGAAGGCGTGACCGACCTGTCAATCCAGACAGGAAGGCCACGCCTTCAGAAACATCAGCTGATAAAAGATGCGTCACCAATTAACATCCGGTGACACTCTGAGGAAGACGACAGTCGTACGTCGAAACATGTCAGGTAAACAAACCCAAAAACTAGACGTCTGATAAAAAAGAAAAAAAAAAAACTAACTATATTTAATATAAGACATAATGAACGTAATCGAAATACCAGGATCTTCTTGCTGTGGCTGAGAAGTTATTTAATTTGAGGGGATTCCCAAGCAAATAATGTGCATGAAATCACTAGCTTCACACAGCCAAGAAGACAGAGGAAGTCCGGTGTACGCATGCGCAAGTTTACCTGCTTCTTCTTCTTTTCCTTCTTCTTTTGGGTTTTAAGGCAGCTGGCATGCAGTGTTGCATTCCTGCCATCTACAGGTTTACATTGGCCGTGCACTGACAGTCCCATATTTCTGTTGCTAAATGAACAGCTGATCACACCGAGGTGCTCGCTGACCACCAATATTTATTAGTTTGGTCCTGCATTTCCTTTCCTTCACAACATAACGTCCTTTATTCTTACTTTCTTTTACTGTAGTCGGTCTTTCACGTTTCATTCGCGTCCTCCATTTTTCTCTCCTGTTTCAAATTTGTATCCCACAATGCCTTGCACGAACGGAGAAAGCCAACCACGTGATGCATGACATAGTATCTTGAATTGGGTCATGGTGAAGCAGGAAAAAATAGTGGAGAATTTAGGGCCACATGGCCCTAAATTCATTCATTGTTCTATTAGGAAAAAAAACTAATAAAATTGGAAGTCTGTGATTTGAATTCAGTAGCTTTTGGTCCACTAAACAAAAATAATTGGTTGTCAGGGAAAATTCTTTTTATGACCTAAACTTGAAAAATCTGAAAGGCAGTCTATGTTTAAAGCTGCGGTAGGTAAGCATTTAAAAATAACATTTTGTCATATTTGCTAAAACTGTCTGTACATCCTGGCAATAGTACATAAGACAGATAATTTCATGGAAAAACGTCTGGTTCATCTGGCTCCACCTCATGCTCCTAATTCCATTTGCATTTGAATCCAGCATGCCCGAATCAAAACAACCAATCAGAATCAGTCTCCTCTGCAGGGAGGGGCTTTGGAGGCAGGGCTGGAGTGTAGCAGAGAGGGAGGGACATGGAAGTTGTATTTATTCAAATTTTCAAGCTGAAGTCCACTCTCTTCTCAATCCTACCGACTGCAGCCTTAAGAGCAACATCAAAAATGTACTAGGATGTTGCTCAGTACAGTCTCCATTAGCCTTTCCATAATGCTTTTTCAATAGTGCTATTCAATAGGCCAAAAGGCATAAATTCCCTAAACCCATTCCACAGGGTAAAGTCTTTGTCACATGCACACTTCAAGCACAGTGAAATTCATCCTCTGCATTTAACCCATCTGAAGCAGTGAACACACACACACACACTCAGAGCAGTGGGCAGCCACACCAGAGTGCCCGGGGAGCAGTCAGGGGTTCGGTACCTTGCTCAAGGGCACCTCAGCCCAAGGCCGCCCCACGTTAACCTAACTGCATGTCTTTGGATTGTGGGGGAAACCGGAGCACCCGGAGGAAACTCACGCAGACACGGGGAGAACATGCAAACTCCACACAGAGAGGTCCCCGCCGGTCGCTGGGCTCGAACCCGGAACCTTCTTGCTGTGAGGCGACCGTGCTAACCACTACACCACCTGTTTTAGGCAATGCCTCCAGCTCCTTAGGGGACCTGCCAGTAGCTTCAGTGGACAAATATATCAAATTATGTACGGTATTTTGTATGGTTTTTTTTTTATTTACTGCCCAATTTGGCCATCTGCAAATTCTCACCCACCAACCAGTTCTTCTCCGTCATACAATATCTATCAACCCAGGAGACTGAAAGCTAACATGCTTCCTCTGAGACGTGAAGCCATGCTCCTGCTGCTCATGCCCCATCACAAGGCAGCGTAACACACTCATGCCCCTTTTCCACCAAAGCAGTTCCAGGGCTGGTTCGGGGCCAGTGCTTAGTTTGGAACCGGGTTTTCTGTTTCCACTGACAAAGAACTGGCTCTGGGGCCAGAAAAAATGGTTCCAGGCTAGCACCAACTCTCTGCTGGGCCAGAGGAAAGAACCGCTTACGTCAGCGGGGGGGGCGGAGTTGTTAAGACCAACAACAATAACAAGACCGCGAAAGATCACCATTTTTAAGCGACGAGAAGCAGCAGCTGTACAAACGCGAAGTCATCCATTATTATTATTGTTGTTGCTGCTGCTGTTTCTTCCGTGTTGTTTTTGCTTTGATATTCGCACCAAGGTTTATGCAAACGTAGCGCCGTAACTGACGTATACAGCAACGTAATGACGTGGCTTCTTTTAGCCCCACGAGCTATGGAAAAGCAAACTGGTTCTCAGCTGGCTCGCAAGTTGAACGAGTTGTGAACCAGCACCAGCACTGGCCCCGAACCAGCCCTGGAACTGATTTGGTGGAAAAGGGGTATCAGAGGAAAGTGCTACCCTCTGAGTTGTAGGCTGCTTTATTATAGTTGCTTCCCCTTCCCACACCCTAACTTTATGCCTCTGGTTTTCATGATATAGGCTAATAACCTCCAAATGATCAGTTTGAGCCACCTCTACATCCGACATTTCATGTGACAAAATTGCAAATTACAATAGTCTTGAGAGTTCATTGTGTCAGGCTTCAGGTTCCAAAGCAAGCTAGACATGACTTTTTGGAGAAGGAGTTTATGTTCCAAATATCTTAGGACAGACTGAAAGGAAAAACGAGAGAGTGGGTGATGGTTTGACGGCAGATGTGGTTCAGTTGACTGGAAGCACCTGTGTAGTTAGCAGTATGTGACATGGAGGGGGCAGACTGGCTGGGACAGGTTCAGACATGAAGAAGACACCACTCAGCAACAACAATTTCTCTCTCCATTACCTGTGTTAGACCCAGATCAGTTGCAGCTCTCAACTAAAATGACTGGTCTACTGATGTAAGCATGCATTCTTCCTTTTATATCTGGTCACCATCAGAAGCTATTTCAGCTATGGCAGCACCCCAGTGATGGGTAAACACACACACACACACACACACCTTACACTGACATACTGATGAAGGCAGTTAATTAAATACATGCACCTAATCTAACCCTAACCATAACCTCAGTAACCAAAATGGCATTGCTGTTCTTTTCGTTTTGAAATAAAAGCTCATGTATAAAAGATAAAATAAATAATTTGGTCCTCACCAAGATATAAAAATATATTTCTCCTCCACACAGGTTTATATATTTCACCTTTAATAATTTACAAAAAGACATTTTATATATATTATATATATATGATAGACATAAATCATGGTTTTGAAAGTCAAACATTGCAATAAACAAGGAATATTGTGGCAAAGCCCTGACATATAAAATTAATTTAGCATGAGCATATCATTTTAAGTGACAATTTCTGGCTTTTCAAATAAATCATATAATTACAACAGGATATTAAAAATTAAAGCAGTATTTAATGCCTCGGTATGTTTAAACAGTATGACACCATCGATCCACTTTTAGAATTTGTGGCATACAGTACAGTGTTAATAAATATTTGATCCCAGGGTTAATTTTGCAAACTCGAATATGTATAGTGTTTAAGCTTTCATGATTGTGCGCCCTCTCAGTGAACTATTTCAACAAACTCTTAATCATAGGCTGTGATTAAACACAAACACAGAACAAAGACATAAGGACACACTAAAGTTTGGCAAACAGTTTGGCACAAATTTAAAGGCAGAACAAGAAGTTGTCCAATGAGCACAGATAAATAATTGCATTCCTACAAATTCACATACTAAAACTCCTATCTAAGCGTTGACTTGCACATGTGCAGAATACTTTTTTTTTTTATTTATAGAGCACTTTATACAGTACATCTAGGCACACCTACATCATAAGATTGCATTCATATTTGTAGCAAATGAAACATGATCGTTTCTATCGACCTTTCAAAGCAAAAATCAATTTCAATTTGTACTTTACATAGTACAAAGCAAATAAATTATTACTGAGTTCTGATTTTGAAACCCATACATTTGAGATGAATGTTTCAAAACTGCCTTACCACTTTTGTTGTCAATGACAATGAAGTAAAGTTTCCCTCTAAAATGTCTATTATTTTCTGTGATTCATACATTAAGCATAATTATCAACCGCCATCAAGTGTCAAAAATAAATAAATTCTCATCAAGCACACCTACTGTTACCAAAGAAACATCTGATTTCACACAGTGTTGAACAATAATAACTTACAGTATTCTTCATGAAAGGCATTCAATATATGTAATGCAGAAGTATACACTTTCCGTGTAGAATATAAATCAATATAAATGGATCATTGCCTATTGCCCAACTACCGTCTCCCACAAAGTAATCTCTTAAATAATATTACAATTCCACAGTTTAAATAACCATACTTCAAGAGACAATCTTCAAAGGATTTATCTAATCATAACAGTCATGTTTCTATCAGACTCAGAATGGAATAGATTCATATTTCATCTGTTTATGTAAAGAGAAATTTAATTAACTGCCATTCAAATTCCCTCAAATCAATATAATAAACAGAACACAGTTATATATACATTATATTTTGATGAATGCTATTATTGAACCTGAATTCTTTTTAATTCAAATACAGTATTATTTTCTTGCTTATAACTGTAAAGCTCTGTACTGTAAAACATCTGAGAGATCAACAAAATATTTATGCACAGCCCCTAAGCCTAATCCCCTCACCCGTCCCCCTTTTACCCCCCTTCCCCCTTCTCCCTGCGCCTTCCTCAAATATTTCCTTCATCTCACCACTGTACATTCCATCTTCTCTCTACAAAGTCCAGCAGGAACTTCCTGCAATAGCTCTGTTGAAGACCATCGGCCAACCAGGCCAATCTATAAAGGTTTTATGGTTTGTGCTAATCTTTGATCTGCAAACCTTATTGGGCTGAAGTCAATGCCATGCATTTGTTCACAATCTTCGCCACTATCCCTAGTCCCTGAGCACCAGTTTCACTTTAGAGCATGACTATTGACCACAAAGCTTTTGAAGTGGCTGTAACAGAAAAACATCTGTACTCGAACAGAATGCATCCTAAACTGGTATACATATATAACTACATTTCCCCCCTTCAACTCTTTTTATGTTCTTTTAAACGGACTGCATTTTTAATGCACCAACATTTGACTTTTTATGACTGAGAAGCAACTGGAAGGCTTTTGAGGGATGTACAATATAAAGATGGAAATAAAACATACAGTACCAGCCAAAAGTTTGGACACACCGATTCATTCAGAGGCGTTTCTGTATTTTGACTGTTTTCTACATTGTAGAACGATACTGAATACATCAAAACTATGACATAACATCTCATCTCATTATCTGTAGCCGCTTTATCCTGTTCTACAGGGTCGCAGGCAAGCTGGAGCCTATCCCAGCTGACTACGGGCGAAAGGCGGGGTACACCCTGGACAAGTCGCCAGGTCATCACAGGGCTGACACATAGCCCATGTTTACATTAGACCGTATCAACGGATCATCAGATTAACGTTTTTAAAACGATTAGTGTGCACACAGCAACGCCAATACACGATTTGCGTGCACACAACAACACCAATACACGGATACGCTCAGCTCCGCAGGCATCCTGCGCTCCAAATCACTCCGCCCTGAACAGCGAGTGCCCTCTGGAGGGTGCGCACTCCGGCCTTGCGCAGCTCACAGAGCGCGCGAGTGGAGTGCACAAGCTGTGATTCGGGACTGAGCCGCTGTGTGTGTGATCCCAGCGCATATCACTTACTACTTGCAAGTGGAAGGATGGCAAGCCTAAAGACAATCATAACTACACAATGGGCAGTATTTGCATCAGTATTTGCAGTATTTTCATACTTTTATACTCTTTAATGAAAGGTGATACAAGGCGGAAGTCCGCGCCGTTTTTCAGCAGTCGCGTCACATGACCAACGCCAGCGAATCAGGAAGGTGGATGTCACAGTGACGTTGTCCAATGACGACGCCAGCTAGAGCTCAGCACAGCGTATCCGCGTATTCTCAATGTTTACACAGCACCGGAGCTGACACGATCTGGATTGAATACGTGGACCCTGGCGGATTCCCGTTTCCCGGCGTTTCCAGGTGTTTTAATGTAAACGGACAGTGCATCCGCGAAGAAAACGAGACAGATACGGTCTAATGTAAACTTGGCCATAGACACAGACAACCATTCACACCTACGGTCAATTTAGAGTCACCAGTTAACCTAACCTGCATGTCTTTCGACTGTGGGGGAAACCGGAGCACCCGGAAGAGACCCACGCGGACACGGGGAGAACATGCAAACTCCGCACACAAAAGCCCTCGCCGGCCACGGGACTCGAACCCAGGACCTTCTTGCTGTGAGGCAACAGCGCTAACCACTACACCACCGTGCCGCCCTATGACATGACATAGGGAACATATATGGAATTATGTGGTAAACAAAAAAGTTTTTTTTCAATTACGTTTCATATTTTAGATTCTTCAGCGTAGCCACTGTTTACCTTGATGACGCTTTGCACACTACTGGCATTATCTTAACCAGCTTCATGAGGTCGTCGCCTGGAATGCTTTTCAGTTAACAGGTGCCTCGTCAAAAGTTAATTGGTGCAATTTCTTGCCTTCTTAATGCATTTGAGATCAAACAGTAAATAATAAATACAGTAAATAGCCCGATTCCACAAATGTAGTAATCCATATTATGTCAAGAACCGCTCAGCTAAGTAAAGAGAAACGACATCCATCATTACTTTAAGACATGAAGTGTCTTTTAATTCATAAAGATAAAGAAAAACCACTGAATTAGAAGGTGTAGCCAAACTTCTGACTGGAACTGAATATCAACATACAGTAACAAGTGGTTAAAAGTCGCATTCTCACAGAGATTCCCTGACAAAAACCTGACTTTTAAGACAGCTCTGACCTAGTGCTCTATCATGGGCTGAGTGGACTAGCAGCAGTTTTAATGAACATGATCAGAGTAGGTGAGAGGATGGACTCCTACACTTTAGTCAAAATAAATGCCACATGCTAGTCAAAGACGAGGGTCCTCCCATTATAAATTTCATGCAAAACTCAAACAACACAAACAAAATCATTATCACTAATTCTACAAAATGTTTATCTGAGGAGGACACCTATAGGAAAGAGCTGCAGCTGAGATCAGCGAGTTGTTCCCAGTGTTAACACCGACTATGCACAGTGTGACCGTTTTGGAGACCGAAATCAGTAAAGTTTTTGAAGTGACAAAGCACGAACAAGCCATTCCTTTGCAGACATGAATGATAATGTTACATAATTACAACAGGTTTATACAGATAGACATATAGCGCTATATATATTTAGATTCTCCTTAGTAGATACAGCTTGCTCTCTGCAAAATGTGATGAAGTTCATTTCACATAGTGAAACCTGGCTGGGAAGAGCATGCATTACTTTAGGTGCTAATGCCAGGAAGGGTTTTGCTGTCGCTGGTTCTTGCCAGTCACGTCCAGACATTTAGAATGAGGGGGTGGAGTGCCTGTTCCCATAATGCCTCTGTGCTGACACTGGACGAAACACAGACTAAGGTTAGGAATTGTATCCACTCTTCGGTATAGGAACATTCCAGACACAGGCATTGTTGGGTCGAACTTTTGTGATGTGAAGAGAATACAACTATTAAGTGTTTTTATTAGTTATACTTACATGTAAAATTCCATACTGTTTTACTCAGACTCAGCTAGAAAACAGACAGAAAGGAAAGCTAAAACACAGCTGAAGTGCTAACCCTTGTGTGGATTTGAATTGCGTGGCCGCACAATTATGCGGAAGTTGAATTCCATCTTCTAGAAACATCTGCCATCAAATACTGTCAGTTGGGAAACAATAAGCCAATCTGTGCTAAATATTAGGAACAAATGTCTCTTGGTGTGTCTTAGGCAGCTGGGCCATAGAAGGTTCACGCTGCACGCTGCATGCTGCACGCTACACGCTACACGTTCACGTGAAGAACCGGACCCTGGGCCATTAAACTTCATGCTTGGATGTTCACGTGTTGCGTCTGTTCTACTTTGACCGAGTAACCAACAATATGGACTCTTCGGATGACGACGATTGCCTCATTCTGCTTTTACTGAGACAGAGGAAGAGAAAAAGGAACAGAATTTGGAGCCGAGAACACTTCCTTCTGAGAGAAACCCGTGGTGAATTTCACCGAACATTCTATAATCTGCTTGACAATCCCGATGAAGAACTATTTTTCAATTATACCATTCAATTATATTTTTTCTGAAGTTTTCCCCTGAAAGCATAGAGTTATCTCCCTAGACCCGTTCTGATTGGCTGGCGCGGCGGTGACCGCATACATTGACTGGAATTTCCATCTTCACGCCTAGAAAAAAGTGTGCATGTTCATTTCACGCTTCACGCGTGAAGTGTGCAGCGTGCAACGTGAACGCCGTTCTATGGCCCAGAGCAAGTCATGCTACGTTTGTCCACTTTTCTTTACACGCGTGTAGCGTGTAGTGTGCAGCATGCAGCGTGCAGCGTGAACCTTCTATGGCCCAGCTGCCTAATTCAACTTTCTATTTGTTTTTATGTACCAAAGTCGGTTTTATTACACCTCTCCTAACCACCAGGACAGGCGAGAATCATCTGTACTTTCTCGTGTTGAGAAAGTCACGTAGTGACACATAATGGAGGATTTGCAAAAATACCACTGTCATACGGCCATCTATCTCGTTCTTCTTTGTTGACATGTTGGAACACAATATGAAGCTATTCACTTATCAGAATATAATTAAAACACAGACCTACAGGTATCCAAGTCCTCCAAAACCATGCCTCCTTTCATCCACTTTGATTTCATCCTACACAAAGCGGTCAAAGGAGTCATTCTGCTACGCTGTGCTTGTGCAGACAGTGTCTGAACCCCTTAGAAGCTGAAGATTTGGCATTGAGCATTTTAAGGCCGCAGTGTCTGACTCAGACATCCCTCGCACTGACTGTGCACCAGACATAGCTAAGCTAGAATCGAAGACTGAATTGGCATGTTCAACTCCAGTATCAGCAGTATCTGAAGAAAGAACTAAGGATAGAACAAGGTCTCTCGACCTTTCACAGTATCATCTCAGGTGGGTCAATCCACACTTACAGTGGTGCTTGAAAGTTTGTGAACCCTTTAGAATTTTCTATATTTCTGCATAAATATGACCTAAAACATCATCGGATTGTCACACAAGTCCTAAAAGTAGATAAAGAGAACCCAGTTAAACAAATGAGACAAAATTATTATACTTGGTCATTTATTTATTGAGGAAAATGATCCAATATTACGTATCTGTGAGTGGCAAAAGTATGTGAACCTCTAGGATTAGCAGTTAATTTGAAGGTGAAATTAGAGTCAGGTGTTTTCAATCAATGGGATGACAATCAGGTGTGAGTGGGCACCCTGTTTTATTTAAAGAACAGGAATCTATCAAAGTCTGATCTTCACAACACGTGTTTGTGGAAGTGTATCATGGCACGAACAAAGGAGATTTCTGAGGATCTCAGAAAAAGTGTTGTTGATGCTCATCAGGCTGGAAAAAGTTACAAAACCATCTCTAAAGAGTTTGGACTCCACCAATCCACAGTCAGACAGATTGTGTACAAATGGAGGAAATTCAAGACCATTGTTACCCTCCCCGGGAGTGGTCGACCAACAAAGATCACTCCAAGAGCAAGGTGTGTAATAGTCAGCGAGGTCACAAAGGACCCCAGGGTAACTTCTAAGCAACTGAAGGCCTCTCTCACATTGGCTAATGTTAATGTTCATGATTCCACCATCAGGAGAACACTGAACAACAATGGTGTGCATGGCCGGGTTGCAAGGAGAAAGCCACTGCTCTCCAAAAAGAACATTGCTGCTCGTCTGCAGCTTGCTAAAGATCACGTGAACAAGCCAGAAGGCTATTGGAAAAATGTTTTGTGAATGGATGAGACCAAAATAGAACTTTTTGGTTTAAATAAGAAGCGTTATGTTTGGAGAAAGGAAAACACTGCATTCCAGCATAAGAACCTTATCCCATCTGCGAAACATGGTGGTGGCAGTTTTGCTGCATCTGGGCCAGGATGGCTTGCCATCATTGTTGGAACAATGAATTCTGAATTATACCAGCAAATTATAAAGGAAAATGTCAGGACATCTGTCCATGAACTGAATCTCAAGAGAAGGTGGGTCATGCAGAAAGACAACGACCCTAAGCACACAAATCGTTCTACCAAAGAATGGTTAAAGAAGAATAAAGTTAATGTTTTGGAATGGCCAAGTCAAAGTCTTGACCTTAATCCAATCGAAATGTTGTGGAAGGACCTGAAGCGAGCAGTTCATGTGAGGAAACCCACCAACATCCCAGAGTTGAAGCTGTTCTGTACGGAGGAATGGGCTAAAATTCCTCCAAGCCGGTGTGCAGGACTGATCAACAGTTACCGCAAACGTTTAGTTGCAGTTATTGCTGCTCAACGGGGGAATGGGGGGGGGGGTGTCGTCACACCAGATACTGAAAGCAAAAGTTCACATACTTTTGCCACTCACAGATATGTAATATTGGATCATTTTCCTCAATAAATAAATGACCAAGTATAATATTTTTGTCTCATTTGTTTAACTGGGTTCTCTTTATCTACTTTTAGGACTTGTGTGAAAATCTGATATTTTAGGTCATATTTATGCAGAAATATAGAAAATTCTAAAGGGTTCACAAACTTTCAAGCACCACTGTAGTGTCATTAAGACCAACTTATTTGCAAGTGCTGTACAATGGTGCGGTGGACACTCTTTCAAGACATCCAGAGGAGTGAAGTTTATACCACGAAACTGTAACCCAGGTCTAGGAAAGATTTGCCAAGGCACAGGTGGGCCGCTTTGACAATGCCAAGCCAACACATTGCCAATTGTGGTTCTCCCTAGCAAAGTTAAACAGAATGTTTTGGCAAGATGCTTACAGATTGGCTACTGGCTATGACTGGCTACACCATCTATTATTTGCCTTTGTTTCTCTATTGCTCACGTTCACCATTGCACAGAATTCAACAACTAGGACACAGAGTCCTACTTGTGCAAAACCTTGGCTTTCCCTACTGCTTTAACTCGCAGGCAGTGTGTGGTCATCCAGAACCTTGTACGCCTTTGAGTGGAAGCCATTCCACAAATGTTCAAGCATCTCAACAGCTGGATCTGGTGCACTGCCCAATTTCAAAGACACTAACTTTTCTACAAAGACTGTTAGACAGCAATTCCACTTAAGGTGTATGTGGCAGCCATCACAGCACACCATAGCAGGGATCTCTCTGGAGGCCCATATGCTTAGAATTTATGGCCTTTCTGAAAGATGCAAGATACCTCCATCCACTATAATTCTCTAAGAGCCTGGTGTGGGATCCCTAGCTCACAAAGCCTATGTAGGATGCTGAACTGCCTTTTTGCTAGAGATATCACACAACATTATGAATCTCTTGATTGTCCTTGCAGCTTGCTCTGATGGCGAACCTGCAGAGCACAACCTGTGGTATTATCTAGACTGGATGGCGGCCATCCAATTCTCAGACCAACTGTTCATCAGCCATGGAATGGTTCTTCACCATGATCTACAGACAGGTCATGCAATCTCCTACTGTGACATGCCACTCAAGGACATTGTAAGTCTGTGTCGCTGCTACTTGGGCATCAGTTCTACCCCTAATAGTGTGAAATCTTTCTGATTAGTCCTGAGGAAAGTCCTGTTCCTCATGAAGTTGTTGGCATTCATGATTCTCACTGCCCTGGCTGGTACTGTAGGAGGGGTGAAACAGAATGCTAGTACCATACATAACTGTGATTCTATGACTCAGTGAAAAGGTTCTGGGGAAAGATGCCTGCATGACAGTGATATTAACTGCAAGGAAAGCGTCATACATCACTACTTAACTTTGTTGGAAGTTCTTGCCATACGTTTGCAAGTGCACAAGAGAGTATCCAGGTCAATCTCAACACCCCATGGCAGTTATCTGGGGTTCATCGAACCACAGTTACATACATAACTTGAAAGCCTGAAATTTATTCAGTGCGGGAAAGTAAAGAAATCACAAAGGAAGATGGTGTTTGAAAACAAAGAAATATAAATGTGACAAAAGATTATGATGAAGGTATGTAAAACTCACCTTTTTCCCTTCCGTTCCTCATGTTCACCTCCTCGTCTTCCAGACCATCATCAACTGTAAAGTTGAACATAGTTTCAGGATAAGCTCTACATACAATAATTATTACATCACAAAAATTAGTCATAATACATTACTATGGTACATTAAGATGCATTCCGCTCAAAGCCTATAGTTTAAACCCCTTAAATTCCCAGAACTTGGCAGCAGGTCCAGTCGTTTTCAGTCATTCTTTACTCTTGTAACTATATACCTTTTCTTTTACTTTCACCACACTTACTAACGAATTCACCGTAGTTACTGAATAATATGTTTTAACATTGTGAAGTGAATACAACCCTGATTCCAAAAAAGTTGGGACAAAGTACAAATTGTAAATAAAAACGGAATGCAATAATTTACAAATCTCAAAAACTGATATTGTATTCACAATAGAACATACACAACATATCAAATGTCGAAAGTGAGACATTTTGAAATTTCATGCCAAGTATTGGCTCATTTGAAATTTCATCACAGCAACACATCTCAAAAAAGTCGGGACGGGGCAATAAGAGGCTGGAAAAGTTAAAGGTACAAAAAAGGAACAGCTGGAGGACCAAATTGCAACTCATTAGGTCAATTGGCAATAGGTCATTAACATGACTGGGTATAAAAAGAGCATCTTGGAGTGGCAGCGGCTCTCAGAAGTAAAGATGGGAAGAGGATCACCAATCCCCCTAATTCTGCACCGACAAATAGTGGAGCAATATCAGAAAGGAGTTCGACAGTGTAAAATTGCAAAGAGTTTGAACATATCATCATCTACAGTGCATAATATCATCAACAGATTCAGAGAACCTGGAAGAATCTCTGTGCGCAAGGGTCAAGGCCGGAAAACCATACTGGGTGCCCGTGATCTTCGGGCCCTTAGACGGCACTGCATCACATACAGGCATGCTTCTGTATTGGAAATCACAAAATGGGCTCAGGAATATTTCCAGAGAACATCATCTGTGAACACAATTCACCGTGCCATCCGCCGTTGCCAGCTAAAACTCTATAGTTCAAAGAAGAAGCCGTATCTAAACATGATCCAGAAGCGCAGACGTCTTCTCTGGGCCAAGGCTCATTTAAAATGGACTGTGGCAAAGTGGAAAACTGTTCTGTGGTCAGACGAATCAAAATTTGAAGTTCTTTATGAAAATCAGGGACGCCGTGTCATTCGGACTAAAGAGGAGAAGGACGACCCAAGTTGTTATCAGCGCTCAGTTCGGAAGCCTGCATCTCTGATGGTACGGGGTTGCATTAGCGCGTGTGGCATGGGCAGCTTACACATTTGGAAAGACACCATCAATGCTGAAAGATATATCCAGGTTCTAGAGCAACATATGCTCCCACCAGACGACGTCTCTTTCAGGGAAAACCTTGCATTTTCCAACATGACAATGCCAAACCACATACTGCATCAATTACAGCATCATGGCTGCATAGAAGAAGGGTCCGGGTACTGAACTGGCCAGCCTGCAGTCCAGACCTTTCACCCATAGAAAACATTTGGCGCATCATAAAACGGAAGATACAACAAAAAAGACCTAAGACAGTTGAGCAACTAGAATCCTACATTAGACAAGAATGGGTTAACATTCCTATCCCTAAACTTGAGCAACTTGTCTCCTCAGTCCCCAGACGTTTACAGGCTGTTGTAAAGAGAAAAGGGGATGTCTCACAGTGGTAAACATGGCCTTGTCCCAACTTTTTTGAGATGTGTTGTTGTCATGAAATTTAAAATCACCTAATTTTTCTCTTTAAATGATACATTTTCTCAGTTTAAACATTTGATATGTCATCTATGTTCTATTCTGAATAAAATATGGAATTTTGAAACTTCCACATCATTGCATTCCGTTTTTATTTACAATTTGCACTTTGTCCCAACTTTTTTGGAATCGGGGTTGTAATAAGCCAAAAGGTTAAAGGTTTATACACTGCAAAAATGATATTTTAACAAGTTGGAATATCTTGAATATAGTTGAAACGATCTAGCATTTCCTATTAGAAGAATACAAGACACCAACTCCGAGATTATTAAAACTAGTTCTAGATTGTCACCAACTTGTTCCAAGATGTCTTGTCAAGTAAAATCATCTGTCCATGCTGCAAGATAATTTCACTAATATTAAGGAATTTTCTCCTGAAATTCAGTTTTCAGTTTTTTGCCATATAGTACCATAGAACTGCTTCTTAGAACTGGACCAAAATTCTTTCAAGGTCTTTATAATGCGATATAATCAGTAGATCATAAACAGTCCAATACCTGAGTGAAGCTCTTTAACCAGTGATGACATGGTATTCGTGATGGAGTCCGCAGCTACCAAAAGATCATTACGGAGATTTCTAGGTACACCTGAAACAAACAAGTGACGACACTTTCGTTTTAATAGACTTTCTTATAGTTTTCCATAGCAGTGATTTTTCAGGCCCATAAAATTGCAATTTGTTTGTTGCATGCATCAGGGATGTCTCACCCTGAGAGAAGGCATCCAGTACATCATCACTGACACCGGCCAGGCAGTCCTGTGGTGTGTGAGTAGGTGTGGAGCCAGCGGAGGTGGAGCGGATGGGCATGGGCATGGTGCAACTGGCACTGTGGCTGGGTGAGGAGTGGGGTGAGCCCCCTGTTTGAGCCTGTAGCAGAGACACTAGGTTAAGCTGCCAGCAAGGGAACAGGAAGCAGATCTCACTCAGGATGAGTAGCAACCTGACTCCTCATAGACACACACCAGTCCTTTCAAAAACACAGACGATATTATCAGTGCTAACTCACCTATAGACACATGATCTACATTAAACCTTAAGCCTGCTCTGGTGGTATATGTTCTCAGCACACCTTATTTGGCCTCACACTCACAGAGAACCATGTGTGTACCATTACAAGAGCAGGCAAATGGAGAGGTAGATGAAGAAAAGGGGCACTGTGTCCCATGGACTGGTGCAGGGCCCAGGGGCCGTGGCACACAGCCAGGCAGCAGATGGCCAGCCAGACTGCAGTCACATTAGAAGCGAAGTGGTTAGCTCACATGAAAGGCAAGCATGTCTCTGATATTTGGCAGGGATATGCATGGGCTAGCCTGCCCTCTGCCAAGCAAGGGAATAAAGCTAAGGGGCCTAGCTTAGGCTAGGTCTTATAGCTAAAAGGACACCAGCAGAAATACTCTACTTTACTTGAGTTAGACTTGATAAGTCTCCTTGAGCATTAGAGGGTATTTCATGTAATCTTGCGAAGGTGATTTCAGTTGGATGAAACGAACTTGTCTCGGTTTTGATTAGGACATGCAGGACTGTTGCATATGGAATACTAAATGTTGCCTGACTTTGTCTAGTCACAGACAAACTAAACGTGAAGTGCTTGATTACAAAGCCTGAGTTTTTTTCTTCTTTACGCCCTATTACATGTTGATTCTGGAAAATTCCAGCTCTTTACACTTTACACATGTTAAAGGACAATGCTGAGGCAGTACCACAAGCTCTTTGAATTAACAATCGTGTAAGGGACTGAAGTCAGGAACACTTACGCCCTTCTGCTCTTCATCCTGTCAGCAAGAAGAAAAAAAGGAGAGAATACCGATTCATGAATTCATAAAGAGAGAGAGAGAAGAAAGAAAGAACAGCCAATAGGTAAAAAAAAAGAAGGCAAAAAAGAGCAGCACTTCTAAAACAAGTTATACCTTTAGCAGTCTCATGAGACCTTCCAACTGGACCATCAACTCTCGCCTGCTCTCCTGCAGAGCTGACATGCGCTTTTCCAGCTCGTCTTTTCTGTGCCTGACCAAAAATATGCACAATGCGTAAAGAAATACATGAATGGCCCGAAACAGATACAATTTGTTATTTTTAGTATATGAGTACCGTAATCTCTTCTGTTTTTACTGGGTTACTGTAAAATTGACAAACGGACCAATTATTTCCTACAGAAACTACAGCATGTGCTCAAAAACTGTAGACACTGTATACAGCAGAAACATGACTGAAGAACCACTCTTTTGACTCCTAGACACCCTCTGGTGTCTCTAAGTGGTACTTTAGTTGAAATGTGGCCATAGGTTTTAAAGCACGTTTGGCCGAAGCAAACCTCTGCAGCAAGGATCTGGTATATCACAGTTTCCAGTGTTTCCGATTATCTCATTAAGTCTTGAAAATGCAGATTAACTCTTTGCAGCTGAGTGTAAATGTTTTAACTGAGTGTGTATATTCTGTATACATGTATATGTGAATGGTGTGTGTGTGTGTGTGTGTGTGTGTGTGTGTGTGTGTGTGTGTGTGTACCGGAGCAATCGTAATTCAGCAAGGAGAGTGGGATTCTGTTGAGCTTTCTCTGGTGTGGGCTGAGAGGCCTGCTCATGTTCCAGACGCAGTCTCTGGATTTCCTGAAGGATTTCCCTTTTTCCCCCATCACACCACAATATAGAACATATTATTAATAATATAGAACACATGCTATCATAAAATCAAATGCAAACTACAGGGTATCTGAATAATCAGGAATTGATGGGAATATGTTGAGCAAAATCCCCAAAAGAAAAGAAAAGAAAAGAAAAGAAAAGAAAAGAAAAGAAAAGAAAAGAAAAGAAAGATACAGTAGTTGAGAAAACGTGTAGAGTATAAGGGTGAACATGTACAGCATATATTGTAAATAATAAATACTAAATTAACTATATGTAGGTTTACTCTCATTGGTTTCTGAGTTTTCGGACACCCTGTAAATTAAACTTAACTTTAGTAACGCAGTCTATATAACAGTTCTCTATATTTTACCCAGACATAATGCCTTAATCAGTGTTATTTTCCCTGGAGCCCCACTACAAATCGAATAATGTGCTAAATAACTCACAGCATTCATCAACGCTTATTTGTGATATAATTACGAATCAGTATAACTGGAAAGTCACCTATTTTTGTTCTCTAGCTCAGCGATGAGTTGCCTCTGTTGCTTGTTGGCATCAAAGTTGAAGCTCAGGTCGGTTGGAGGGCATTGCTGCGAAACAATGATTAAGAGTAAAAACTAGAGACACATAATACCAAGCCATTAAATCAACACACTGCTAGAGAGGTAATGATATCATATGGGCAAAAATGGCAGCGCGGG
This sequence comes from Neoarius graeffei, assembly GCF_027579695.1. Classification (NCBI taxonomy): domain Eukaryota; kingdom Metazoa; phylum Chordata; class Actinopteri; order Siluriformes; family Ariidae; genus Neoarius; species Neoarius graeffei. Next base: position 51,563,020 of record NC_083579.1, read on the forward strand.
CATAAGAGTTCAAACATCAGTGGAATAAATGTGTCCAATGTGTTATTTATTCTCAGTTTCTGCACCATTGGGAGTGCTATGAAATGGCCCATTATTGCAGGTGGTACATATTGCAGAGGACAGAGATATTATACCTAGGTTTGTGTGTGTGTGTGTGTGTGTGTGTGTGTGTGTGTGTGTGTGTGTGTGTGTGTGTGTGTGTGTGCATATTAATGCATACTCACTGTAGAATTGCTGGCTTCAGCTGCCAGACGAGCAGCGTAGCGAGCAATAAGACGGTGCTCCTCATCCAGCCTGCTGGGACTCTCCAGAGTGGTGCTGTCCAGAGAGAAACAGAGAAACAGATGCCAAATATGCACTTAGTGAACTACAGCTTATCAATGGACTCTCAGAAAAAAAAAAAAAAGGATTATACTGTATGCGTTCTTGGCACCTTTATCTTTTGTACACTTAATATGCATCTTTAACCTAGAAATACCAATATAATGTACCTTTAAAAAAAGATTTAATGTACATAACTGGACCATAATTCCCTTTTACAGTAAAGCTTTAAATATGCATATTTCTAGGTCAAAGATGCATACTAAAGGTGCAAAAGGTGTCCACTTGAGGGTACCACTGCCGGAAGTAGGAATGGTACAGTTTAATCCCTTTTTTTTTCTGAGAGTGTGGCAACATTACTGCACAGAAAAACACATATATAAAAACTCACAGCATGGACAACCACACACATAAAAACACTCATGACCATCTCATGTAGCTCCTGTGCTTTCAAAAAAAAAAAAATCTCTTTTTGGAGAACCTTTAAAGGTTGTTTGTCAAACCTTAAAATCAGACATGGATCCAAGGAAAAACCTTTAAAAACCTAAGAGCCCTTAACTATCCAAAGAACATTTGAGAAACTCTTGTGTAGGCTCGTTAAGTCACAAACTTACAGAAAGAACAGAGCGTCTTATGGTTTTTGTGTGTCCTTTTTTCACTCTGAAGACTGGGACCTTTTTAAGAAGGTCCTGATCCACAGCCTCACCATTCAATACAGAGGTATTCCACAGATTTACATGAACAATTAGATCGATTTTTTACATTCTATATTTTTCTATTCTTTATAATATGTTTTTTTTAGTCTTTTTTTCCCTCTGCACAGATCATGTCAGACTATTGCATCATTACAGTAAGGCGCATTGTCTCACGCTATAAGATTTGGCATATGATAGGAGCAGATGATAGAGCATATGCTTCTTGTCCTCATTAAATGACCTCTAATGAGTCAGCAGTGAGTGTGTATGTGTATGTGCACATAAATGTTACAGGCTAGGAACCTCTATATTTGACGCGCCCCGTAAACACCATAAACATGTTGAAGACAGGCTTCCTTCCTTCTGTAAGCAAGTGAAGAGCTTTCTAGAAAGTTGACGCACTGTGTCAATCAGCATGATCCTGTTAGCGTGATGTGTGTGCTCTTCCTACATCACGGGTGGTTCATTAAAAAAATGCTACCGTGTGCCAAGAGTCTCTCAGAGACACATGGTATTTATGATTCCGCCTCCAAGTGCAAGCTGGAGGAAGATGTGCTGGAATTCTACTAAGGCTACAGAGCCACACTGCAGGAATAAAGACACATCCTGCAAAGACTATCTTCCATCTATTAAAGGACAATTACAAATTTGCAACCCCTAACGTTTGTCTCTTTTCGTACATCTAAAGAATTAATTAAAATCGTGTTTTCAACAAGACTTCAACTGAAACATCATAACATCTGCAAGTAATGAAAAAAATGTTTCAGAGCTGCACATGTTGCAGTGGTAAAACAGTGCAGTCTATCACTTCATATCCAACAGCTGGTTGGTACTCAGTTAAAATTGAATTAAAAATTCGTCTGGTCCAAATGAATACAGTCACTTACTCACTGACAGCATGGTTAGGCATGGCCCAGCTGACAATAAATTGTGTGCAGCGTCATTTGCCCTTGAGAGCCTTTGAGAGGATACAAGAGGGTGAGCGTGCAGCGTCAGCACAAAAGCTCACTTTCCTGTTCACGCATCTGGCTTTGACACCTCCTGCACAAGTCCAAACTATTACATGTGCTATTACAGACATGGAGACCCAGACAGAATGCATTCCTTTCAACAGCAGGGTTTTTTTTTTTCTCTGAACACTATGGACTTTGCCAGTGCGTATAGTAGAAGTGTTTTTTTTTTAATAACAGTAATATTCAGTGTTGTGAAGGATATTGATTTATGCTGTATAAATCCATAAAGGACCAGGAACAAACTATTACTGGAAGACAGTAGAATTAAATCCATAATACTGTAAGGGGTTACTGTTAACACTAGTGTTTGGATTGTCAGAGGACGCAGACACCAAAGTATTTTATGAGAAGAAGCAGCTTTTATTTATCACACGTACACTCAAACACAGACTTAAGCACACAGTGAAATTCGTCCTTTGCATTTAACCCATTTGAAGCAGTGAACATACATATGCACACACAAGTGAGCAATGAGCACACACACACACACACACACCCAGAGCAGTGGGCAGCTATGCTACAGCGGGCTCCTGGGAGCAGTTGGGGGTTAGGTGCCATGCTCAAGGGAACTTCAGCCCAACCTTCACCCATGTTAACCTAACCCCATGTCTTTGAACTGTGGAGGAAACCCACGCAGACATGGGGAGAACATGCAAACTCCACACAGAAAGGCCCCTGTCGGCCGCCGGGCTCAAACCCAGAACCTTCTTGCTGTGAGGCGACAGTGCTAACCACTACACCACCGTGCCATTTGTGAAAAAAAAATGGCCATAGTTCAGTGACCCCTTTCTTCTAAACCTGAACCAGCGTGGTTTCTGTAGCAGATCCTCTGCTGTGGCTTAGCCAATCACATGCATTTCAATCACAAGAAGCTCACTGAGAAAGGGAAGACGTTTCATCAATATTTGTAGAAAGAAAAAAAGAAAGAAAGAAAGAAAGAAAGAAAGAAAGAAAGAAAGAAAGAAAGAAAGAAAGAAAGAAAGAAAGAAAATGTCAAAGATGAAAACAGATTCTTTAAAGAAGCTTAGATATTATGTATTTATTCTCCCTTACCGAAGTTCAAAATGGCTATATCTCATCTGTTGAGAGTCTGTAAAGTGTCCCTATGAAACAAAACACTTTAAATCAATGAATCTTAATTAAAGGAATTAACTAATCATTAAGCATTAAACAGTAACTGTTGTCACCATTCGGTCATGTTATTTGTTTATCCTGACATTTCTAAGCAAGGAATTTTATGAAACTAGACCTTCCCAATTTTTAGTTCAATACCCCTTCTCTCTTTGTAAGTTAGCTACATCTTTGAATAAGCCAGACGTTATCGATCATAGTAGGTCCTTCCCAAAGACAATCACATCAGCGTATCGAAAAGCTGTCATAACGTCCCTACAACCTTCAGTCAAGCTGAAAGAAAGCATATTTTTGGCAAGCTCCACTGACCAACAGCGCAATCATAATGTAGTGGAAAATAACTGTACATTCCTCTACCACTTACCCTCTGGCCTGAACCGCTGCCAGCAGCTGACCTCACGCTTCCCCAAACAGGGGCTGCAGTGTCGAGTCTAAGGGCATCCGAGTGGCAGATTGGAGGCCCGAGCAGAGTTGACAGTGTGCTGAGACACATGCGCTACGATCCCTATGCACTAACTCATTCATCAAAATGCACAGTGTTTCTTCTTGCCTGAGGTTAACAAGTCAATTCAGCATTTTCCTAACCTGGCTTTAATCTTCGCATTGAAGATCTTATGTCGGATCTTGTGCCACCCCTCCTCCAAACCCTCTCTCATTGCCTCAGTCCATGCCAAGCTATTTATAGCACTGTTTGCACATGAGCAGCTTCTTCCTTCTTCAGGCGCTGCGCATCACATCTGGTCCATTCAGGTTTTCACAGTCATGACACTTCAAAATCAAAGGCAGTGAGGAAAATTTCACTACGGCACTCCTATAATAGCAGTACTAACTATAGATAAATATATGACATGCCAAAGTCCTTCATCAAACGTAAAAGTAGAGGAAGCCATGTTGGGGTGTGCAGTCACTGATAAGAAAGGGATAATCCTTCAATCCAGTGATTTCTGAATTATGCCCTGGAAGAGAGTCTGTAATGCAATACCATATTATCCGGATCCACATAATAGTTATCAGTTATTAAAATCTTATATGCTGTTTCATTACCATTTGTGCCAGTGATAACCAGACAACACTGAGAGTGTATGTCACGGGACGAGGGACAGGAAAGTGCTGAATCACACAACTCGACTAGCCCCATTTCTGAGATAAGGTTCTCATCCTGAGTGCTTTTATCTTATCACCTGGAGAGATCCCAGCCTTCAAAATGCACCGACATCCAGAAAGGTGAGTCAATTTCTCTCTTCGATGCTTCAGCTCATCTGCCTTAGGCGAGCAAACATACGGCTTAGCAGTAAATCAAACTGAGAGAACCCAAGACATTTATCACTCACTTGCTCTACAGACTTCAGACTTCAAAGCAAGCTACTTTTAATAACAGACTTGCAACAGAGTGGCTTAAACACAACAGCATGCAGACGGAAACCTGTGTCAAGTGCTTACCTTGTGGTGGGCGTGGGGGCCCCAGAGGACACAAGAACTGTATCATTCATGTTGTTGGACACTGGCTTCAGCTGACTGCAAAATTATAAAGTTCAAGTCAAGCATGGCCACAGAGCTGGGGCTGCCAACCTGTCTCCTTTTCTCTCTCTCTCTCTCTCTCTCTCTCTCTCTCTCTGTGTGTGTGTGTGTGTGTGTGTGTGTGTGTGTGTGTGTGTGTGTGTGTGTGTGTGTGTGTGTGTGTGTGTGTTGCACAAGCAGAAAATAACAACAGTGAGCTTTCAGAGGATGAGCCGTCAAAGTGCTCTATACTGCGCTGGAACAAGCCACATGTAAAGGCATAAAAGCATCCTCACTGTAATTGCCTTCAAGACAGTGACATTTTAATTTAATGCTATTTGCCCAAAACTAATTAACAGTTAACAAAGAAAGAAAGAGGGCTATAGGAATTCTAATTAGAGCTGGAGTTTGAGAAGATGAAGAAAAGAGAAGTGAGGAAAGGTGAAGCAGAGGTGACACTGCAGAACACAGGAATAAACTGTATTATGGACTGGACCTAAATTCTTGTCATACACTAGATTTCCTGCATATCATACGAAGTGGAAAAAAAAAAACTAGAAGAAAACCTTGATTGTCACATGTACTGTATACATGCAGTAAATTTTTTTCCTTTGCATATTCCAGCTTGTTAGAAATTTGGGGTTAGAGGGCAGGATAAGTCATGATACGGCACCCCTGGAGCAGAAAGGCTTGGCAGTGCTGCTGGGGCATGAACTCATGACCTTCTGAGTGGTGGCCCAGAGACTTAACCACTGAGGCACCACAGCCTTGATCCATCACTGCCACCAATGTCACCTTGGCTAAGTAAATCTGAACAACTCTCCGACACTCTTTTCTCAGCTCAAGCTGTGCTTTTGCTTCAGGCTTGCTTTCCCCCTGTATTTGCTTCACTTCTCTCTCTTTACCTCTCACCAACCAACATGTGTGTTCACTCTGTTTTTGTATAACAGTATAAAAGGGGATCCAAAAATCTCAAAATAATTTCCCCCTGCTTTAAATGGTCTTATAATGTGATTATGATGCTGCTGGGTTTTTTTTTTTTTTTTCCCGAGACACAACTAAATGAAACAAGCACTTTCTCTTTTTGTAAAGGTCACGAAAATCATATCAAATGCGGTTTGTTTTTTGAGGCAAACAGTTAAATAAACACAAGCATGTTTCAAAGACGAAGAAGAAAGAAAGAGCTCCATGTGCCATGACTTGATATAAGTGGCTGGCTCTGCCTTGGTAGCGTAAATTAGAATACAACACAATGTAGGTACCTTCAGCAACAATCTGGACTCACACACTATTTACTGTTATTACATTGTTCAAGACCACATTCCTTCACCAAGAACAAAATGACAAATACGTCTGAATGGAAGAACTCACCTTGCGTAGCGTACGGAGCACCTGTTCGTTCAGTTCTGAGACACATCCAGAGGCCAGCTGCCTCCTCTGTCCTGCCCTCCGCTCAACTGAACTAGCATCTGAATGCACAACATTGCTGCTGTCTCCAAGGAAACCCGGCAGTCACATGACCTAGTGACGATCCAGATGCATGCTTTCTCTCTTACTTTCTCTCTCGCTTTCAACCCCACTCTCTACACATCTAACTGTCTTTCCCATTTTCTCTGCCCAATTCATGGATTATGAATACAAATGCACATGCACTCATGCACGCGCGCACACACACACACGTCAATCATGTGCCAGCAGCGCTGCATAAATCATGCAGATACAGGTCAAGAGCTTCAGTTAATGTTCACATCAAAACATCAGAATGGAGGAAAAAAGTGATCTCAGTGCCTCTGACTGTGACACGCTTGTTGGTGCCAGATGGGCTGGTTTGAGTATTTCCAAAGTTGTTTGTCTCCTGAGATTGTCAAGCACAACCGTCATCGTTCACACAGAATGGTGCAAAAAGCATCTAGCGAGCAGCAGGCAGAAAGCCTTGTTGATGAGATCAGTCAGAGAAGAATGGACAGACTGGTTCAAGCTGACAGGAAGGATACTCAAATTTACATTTACGACATTTGGCAGACGCCCTTATCCAGAACAACTTACATTTATTTCATTTATGCAACTGGGCAGTTGAAGGGTAAGGGCCTTTTTCAAGGGTTCAACAGTGACAGCTTGGCGGCGCTGGGATTTGAACACGTGACCTTCCAATCATTAAGCCAACATCTTAACCACGAAGCTACCACTGCCCAAGAACCAATACAAGTCTTTACTACTCTGTTAAGAAAAAAAAATCATCTCAGAATGCACAAGACATGAAACTTTGGGGCCGATGCAGTACAACAGCATAAGACCACATTGGGTTCCACTCCACTCCAGTCAAGAACAAGAATCTGAGGCTACAGTTGGCACAAACTCAACCACTGGACAATTGTAGATTGGAAAAAGACCAAAGTTAGAAACCTTCTTTTTTGGATTTCTACCCCATTTTCTCTCAACTTGCTCATTTGCCAATTCCCTCTCTAGCTACATCTCATCTATGCCAAGACAGCAAGGATGGTGAATACTAGCACATGTGAAGCCAGCCACAGCATCTTTTTGAACAGCTGCTCATGCTACTCTACAGGACAGGAATTCAAACGCACAATCTCCTGACAATAAGGTGAACACCTTTCTATTACATACCTTCGACTAAGATTTATAAAGACATCCTGTCTACAATGTAATGTCTTTCCCCCAAAAGTTTAGTGCTACATGAAGAAGCTCATCTCATCTCATTATCTCTAGCCGCTTTATCCTGTTCTACAGGGTCGCAGGCAAGCTGGAGCCTATCCCAGCTGACTACGGGCGAAAGGTGGGGTACACCCTGGACAAGTCGCCAGGTCATCACAGGGCTGACACATAGACACAGACAACCATTCACACTCACATTCACACCTACGGTCAATTTAGAGTCACCAGTTAACCTAACCTGCATGTCTTTGGACTGTGGGGGAAACCGGAGCACCCAGAGGAAACCCACGCGGACACGGGGAGAACATGCAAACTCCGCACAGAAAGGCCCTCGCCGGCCACGGGGCTCGAACCCAGACCTTCTTGCTGTGAGGCGACAGCACTAACCACTACACCACCGTGCCGCCCTACATGAAGAAGTTCCCAGAGTTAATCCATCCATCCATTATCTGTAGCTGCTTATCCTGTTCTACAGGGTCGCAGGTAAGCTGGAGCCTATCCCAGCTTACTATGGGCAAGAGGCGGGGTACACCCTGGACAAGTCGCCAGGTTATCGCAGGGGTGACACAGAGACAAAACAACCATTCACATTCACACCTACGGTCAATTTAGAGCCACCAATTAGCCTAACCTGCATGTCTTTGGACTGTGGAGGAAACCGGAGCGCCTGGAGGAAACCCACGCGGACACGGGGAGAACATGCAAACTCCACACAGAAAGGCCCTCGCCGGCCTCGAACCCAGGAGCTTCTTGCTGTGAGGTGACAGCGCTAACCACTACACCACCGTGCCGCCCCCCAGAGTTAATCAGTAAATTTGAAGTTTTCACTGTCCAACAGGGCCATGTGCTGGAGTGATGTGATCAATGACATTTCACAGAGCAAAAAGGCCAAGTCCACTGTATAACATGACATGCAGTTGCTATCTGTCTCAGACAGCCATCAGATTTGTTCTATTCTTATTTCAATTGGTTCACATATTCCATGCAGGTCAAGCTGAGCCAAGTCATGTGTACAGTACCAGTCAAAAGTTGAACACACCTACTCATTCATATTTTTTTCTGTATTCTGAAACACACAATACTGAAGACATCACAACTATGAAATAACATATGGAACATATATGGAATTATGTGGTGAACAAAAAAAAAAGTGTTAGAAAAAAAAAAATTCATTTCATATTTTAGATTCTTCAAAGTGGGGCGGCACGGTGGTGTAGTGGTTAGCGCTGTCGCCTCACAGCAAGAAGGTCCTGGGTTCGAGCCCCGGGGCCGGCAAGGGCCTTTCTGTGTGGAGTTTGCATGTTGTCCGCGTGGGTTTCCTCCGGGTGCTCCGGTTTCCCCCACAGTCCAAAGACATGCAGGTTAGGTTAACTGGTGTCTCTAAATTGACCGTAGGTGTGAATGTGAGTGTGAATGGTTGTCTGTGTCTATGTGTCAGCCCTGTGATGACCTGGCGACTTGTCCAGGGTGTACCCCGCCTTTCGCCCGTAGTCAGCTGGGATAGGCTCCAGCTTGCCTGCGACCCTGTAGAAGGATAAAGTGGCTAGAGATAATGAGATGAGATGAGATTCTTCAAAGTAGCCACCATTTACCTTGATGACGCTTTGCACACTATTGACATTATCTTAACAGTAAATAATAAAAATACAGTAAATAGCCCTATTCCACAACTAGTAATTTATATTATGTCAAGAACCGTTCAACTAAGTAAAGAGAAACGACATCCATTATTACTTTAAGACAGGAAGTGTCTTTTAATTAATCAAAATAAAGAAAAAACGTTGAATTAGAAGGTTTCTCCAAACTTTTGACTGGTACTGTATATATACACTGTATGTACAGTATATATATTTCACATCCTTCAAAACATCTGTCCTTAGTAGAGGGCAAGCCAAAATTATTCTACCATGTTTTATGAGGTCGCATCCACAATATCAAATGGTGTTTCTATTCATTCATGGATAATTATAGCGAAGTGAGTGCTGGCTGATAGAGCTGGGGAAATGAAGCGGAAACGTCATCATCAAAATAAAGATCAACGAGCAGTGTGTTCAGCCTTTCACCTCTGAGCAAACTGGTGCACATAAGCACATGTGCTATATCACTCAGCATCATCACTTCTGCACTTAATCCATAACTGTAGTAAACACTGAAATCATACAAAAATATGCAGATGATCACTGCGCACAAATTTCGGTACACGGGCTTCAAAGTAATAGTATTTTCAAGATTTTTGGGCCAGCAAGAGACAATCTACTTCATGTAGTGGAAGCAGCATGTTGCTATTCATAGACATTCATTCATCTTCAGTAACTTCTTTATCCTGGACAGGGTCATGGTGGATCCAAAGCCTACCCCAGGAATAATGAGCATGAGGCGGGAATACACCCAGGATGGTATGACAGTTTCTTGCAGGATACTATGAGTACACACATTCATACCTTAGGGCAGTGTAGAGGAGCCAACTGACCTATTGCCATGTTTTTGGAAGTGCAAAACACAGACATGGACTGGGCTCAGGACCGAACCAGGATCCTGGAGCTGTGAGGACGTTACCAACTGCACCGCAATGCCACACTTTCATAGACATATTATAGTTAATGGTTTGCTAGTGTGGATGTAATATCCAGTGGCATTAAAATTAAAATGTCCAGTAATAATATCACAAAAACAGCTGTGTACATACTATTAAAATAAACAGTATTAATATTCCATTTCTAGTTATAAACAATTTTAGTAAGGCAGTAAGTGTATATATATAACCAACTGTCAAACTGCTGCTACACAAACCTGACATCCAGAACTCACTTATGCCACTCCATATAATAATTACCAACAATAATTAGTAAAGACATGCACTGCGCCCACACCCTTATTTTGGATCAGATTTACTGGACGGTTCTGCCTGAGGGCTGAGTCAGAAGGCACTCATGACAGTGCGATTATGAAGATCATGTTGTCCTGAGGTCAATGGCAACACAGTGTGAAGCCGCAACAGGAAGTCAGACGTGTTTACACTTCCCCGAGGAGCTACAGATGGTCATTATGGACTGAGAGAGCAACGGCAGAATTAACATTATCTCATCAACTTCCTTTTGCCTTAATTACTGTATATTATTACAGATTCTGAGATTTGAGTTAAAGCACTGGCCAGAGAATAGGATTTCCGGTTCACTGAATGAATAAAAATCAAGGGTGGGAGCTCATAAATGGCAAAAAATTAAAGATACAACACACCAAAGATACAGGACATCAACTAAGATAGTACTTGTAAAGATGTGGTAAATAAAATACATATTTTAGGATCAGATAAGTAAGTTTGCATCACTTACAGGAGGTTTCCTAGCCATGCAAGGCCTCAACAGACCAGTGTCTCTTTTTTCTTTTATTGGGTTCTGTGTTTCACTTAGCCTGACATCACACCTTAAATCTGATTTTAAGAGCAATCCTGAGAAGATACAAAAACGATTCATTTTTCTTCACTTGCTGTCAAGATGAGCTCTAGCTTTGCGGCAAAAAAAAAAAAGAAAAGGCAAAATGTTTGATATCCTAAACCTGAGTGACCAGATCTAATGTGAGCTTGGCAAATCCTACCAATTCCACCATAATCTTCAATTTAATCCGAAATTAAAGATTTTTTTTTTTTGGTCTTTTTTCACCTTTATTGGACAGGACAGTGCAGAGACAGGAAATGAGCGGGAGAGAGAGACGGGGAGGAATCGAACCCAGGTCCCCGGATCCACGGTACGGCACCCCATCCACCTGAGCCACGACGCCCCCAATCCAAAATTAGACAAAATAACTGCATACACATTAATTCGCTCCAGTTTAGTCTGCTACAGTGTACACTTTACATTATGACACAACATAAGAAAATAGATGAATGTGAGCCATACATCTGTACAACACAAGCTTGGTAAAGCTCTTTATACAATAAACACAGTACGTATTTTAAAATAATATAAGGGTGTCAATTAGACGAATAGTCTAAAACTTTTAACCTTGTTTGTTCCTTGCTGTTGAATACACTGTATGTAATAGGGATACGCACAGGGATTCACAGGGAGCCAATATACCAATAGTGAAATACGATTTGGGTATTTGTTATGCCTTATGAGGACATGAAGTCAGCAAGAAAAGCCACATCTGGCAATACTTTGATGCAGCTGTATTGTGGTGTGAGGTGTGCATGAGGACTAAAGGTCTTGGGAGCATGCATTTTTCACTTTCATGCAGGTGGGAAGAAGCAGCCAGATCATGCGCAGGATAAAACAGAGATAATAGGCTGCTCCTACTAATACTGTCAAGTACAACTCCATTAAAAGACTTAAATTTTACATCAGAAGTTACACTGTACATATGGCACAACTCAACCTCTCCTGACACTTTTCATTTTACACCAGATAGAGCGTTCATTTCTGTTTTCATTCACCGAGTTACTAAATATAACATGGAAATAGCTTTAATGACCAGAAGATTATTATAAACACAGTGCAATGCCACTGTAATCATATAAAGTTCGTTATTCCCGCGTGCTTTTCAAAACATCCTGCCCACAAATATCAGAGTGGTTTTGGCCTTTTAAACTCCATGGCTGTTTTTTATTAATGCCAGAGCGTTGTCAGAGCTTTTTCTACATACATGTATACAACTACAGTGGAAAATGATCCTTTCTTACACCATATTAAATACGCCTTTTCCTCTTCTCCTACAGGGTTTACAGAATATCAGTTAATTAACTCTGACGGATATCGGAATAATAACATTAGGCAGAAACCACATCTGTAATATCTAATATACTGTGCTGTTTTATAGTCATAATAAATCTGAGTTTGTGTCAGTAAATCAAACTAGACCCATGAGCAGCAGTGCCCTTAATAATTCCCTCCCTGATAAATTATCGAGCAGTGAAACAGAAAACATAGTTTTATATTTATTTTACGCACAATATTTTTCCTTCCAGCCTTTTCCGAAATGACATTTTTTCCCATGACAGAGTTGTTGATCAACAGTCGCTCTCGAGTTCAGAAAAAAAGAAAAAAGTAAAATAACTCGGAAAATAACAGAAGCTGAAATGAATGTAACTAGAGCAATATATAAAAAAAAGTCAATAAACATTTGATTACAGCATTGCCTTCTTTTATTACTCTGCACGACTAAAATTTCTATCACGGAACATATCTAGAGATTTGGGATGTACAATTTTCAGTAAATTCAATTATTAAGCTGGGGTGTGTATACAAACATCCTGAGCTATGACATGCTAAATGTAATGTTCATCTCTACTCAAGCTGTAAAAACTTAAATATACACATAAATCCATCGATATTACAATGTATATGTGACCATTTATAATGGTAATTTATAAATATAGCTTGGAAAAAAAATAGTTATTGCTGTGCCGTTTCTTCAATAGTCTCACATCTGTCAGCTTTTTTAATGACAGTTCTCAACTGGTCTGTGTTTTTCCTGACTTTCAAATCAGAAAACCAGAACACCTGCTGTTTACACATTAAGCCAGAAAATAAACTGATTTATTATTTTATAGATTGAATTATTATTTTTAGGTATTTTTGACTTTCCACAAATGACTAATGTTTACACATTTCAGTTCTGTGTAATTAAGCAATGAAAGTGGTTTTCACTGTAATACAGTGCCTTGCAAAAGTATTCATCCCCCTTGGTGTTTGTCCTGTTTTGTCGTGTTACAAGCTGGAATTAAAATGGATTTTTGGCGGGTGAGCACCATTTGATTTACACAACATGCCTAGCACTTTAAATGTGCACATTGTTGTTTTTTTTATTGTGAGACAAACAATAATTAAGATGAAAAAAAAGAAATCTGGAGTGTGCATAAGTATTCACCCCCTTTCATATGAAACCCCGAAATAAAAGCTGGTCCAACCAATTCATTTCATAAGTCACATAATTAGTTGATTAAGATCCACCTGTGTGCAATCAAAGTGTCACATGATCCGTCACATGATGTCTGTATAAATCAACCTGTTCTGGAAGTACCCTGACTCTGCAACACTACTAAGCAAGCAACATGAAAACCAAGGAGCACTCCGAACAGGTCAGAGACAAAGTTGTGGAGAAGTATAGATCCCAAATATCCCAAACTTTGAATATCCCAGGAAGCACCATTAAATCCATTATAGCAAAATGGAAAGAATATGGCACCACTACAAACCTGACAAGAGAAGGCCGCCCACCAAAACTCACAGACTGAGCAAGGAGGGCATTAATCAGAGATGCAACAAAGACACCAAAGATAACACTGAAGGAGCTGCAAAGATTTAAGCCATACACTCCACAGAGTGGGGCTTTATGGAAGAGTGGCCAGAAAAAAAAGTCACTGCTTAAAAAAAAAATCATGTTTGGAGTTTGCCCAACAGCATGTGGCAGACTCCCCAAACACATGGAAGAGGATTCTCTGGTCAAATGAGACTAAAATTGAACTTTTTGGCCATCATGGGAAACGCCATGTGTGATGCAAACCCAACACCCTGAGAACACCATACCTACAATGAAGCATGGTGGTGGCAGCATCATGCTGTGGGGATGTTTTTCATCTGCAGGGACAGGAAAGCTGGTCAGGACTGAAGGAAAGATGGATGGCACTAAATACAGGGCAATTCTGGAGGAAAAGCTATTTGAGTCAGCCAGAGGTTTGAGACTGGGATGAAGGTTCACGGTCTAGCAGGACAATGACCCTAAACATACTGCTAAAGCTACGCTGGAGTGGTTTAAAGGGAAACATTTAAATGTCTTGGAATGGCCTAGTCAAAGCCCAGACCTCAATCCAATTGAACAGCTGTGGCATAACTTGAAGATTCCTGTCCACCAACACAATCCATCTAACTTGAAGGAGTTGGAGCAGTTTTGTCTTGAGGAATGGGCAAAAATCCCAGTGGCTAGATGTGCTAAGCTGATAGAGACATACCCCAAGAGACTTGCAGCTGTAATTGCAGCAAAAGATGGCTCTACAAAGTATTGACTTTTTTTGGGGGGGTGTTACACTTATGCACACTCCAGATTTCTGGGTTTTTTTCACCTTAATTATTGTTTGTGTCACAATTTAAAAAAAAAGTGCAAATTTAAAGTGGCAGGCATGTTGTGTAAATCAAATGGTGCTAGCCCCCCAAAAATCCATTTTAATTCCAGCTTGTAATGCAACAAAACAGGACAAACACCAAGTGGGATGAATACTTTTGCAAGGCACTGTATGTAAATAATGAAATATGACCCTTTCCAACAGAAGACGACTTTCTTATATAAAAATAAAAAATCCTCTGAAAATAGCCAACAGTAAATTGAGCAGCAAGTCTACTGCAAACTTTCAAGAGTAAAATATTGTGCATTTTAAATGTTTTTAAACAGACAATATTTTGTCAGTGTTGTTTGTGACATACACTGCACATGTAACATTTCACTGAAAATCTAGCATGTACAATAGCAGTCAAAGGTTTGGACACACCTAATTCAATGCTTTTTTTCTTTATTTTGATTAATTAAAAGGCACTTCATGTCTTAAAGTAATGATGGATGTCATTTGCCTTTACTTAGTTGAGCAGTTCTTGACATAATATGGATTAGTAGAGTTGTGGAATAGGGCTATTTACTGTATTTTTATTATTTACTATTTACTGTTCGATCTCGGTGGCACGGTGGTGTAGTGGTTAGCACTGTCGCCTCATAGCAAGAAGGTCCTGGGTTCGAGCCCAGCGGCCGATGGGGGCCTTTCTGTGCGGAGTTTGCATGTTCTCCCCGTGTCCGCGTGGGTTTCCTCCGGGTGCTCCGGTTTCCCCCACAGTCCAAAGACATGCAGGTTAGGTTAACTGGTGACTCTAAATTGACCGTAGGTGTGAATGTGAGTGTGAATGGTTGTCTGTGTCTATGTGTCAGCCCTGTGATGACCTGGCGACTTGTCCAGGGTGTACCCCGCCTTTCGCCCGTAGTCAGCTGGGATAGGCTCCAGCTTGCCTATGACCCTGCACAGGATAAGCGGCTACAGATAATGGATGGATGGATGGATGGATGTTTGATCTCAAACACCTTAAGAAGGTAAAAATTGCACTAATTAACTTTTGGCGAGGCACACCTGTTAATTGAAAAGCATTCCAGGTGACTCCCTCATGAAGCTGGTTAAGATAATCCCAATAGTGTGCAAAGCGTCATCAAGGTAAACGGTGGCTACTTTGAAGAATCTAAAATATGAAACATATTTTGTTTTTTTTTTATGTCTCCGCCACCATAAGGTGCAGGAGGCATTATGTTTTCGGGTTGTTCGTCCGTCCGTGCATCCGTCCGTGCGTGCGTCCATCCCGAAACCTTGTGAATGCAATATCTCAAAGGCTAATGAAAGGAATTTCACCAAACTTTCACCATTTGTGCGCTTTGGGACAAACATGAACTGATTAGATTTTGAGATCAAAAGGTCTAAGTTCAAGGTCACTGTGAGGTCAAATGTCTGTCCGCAAACCTTGTGAACATAATATCTCCAAGGCAAATGAAAGGAATTTCACCAGACTTTCACCATTTGTGCATTTGGGGACAAAGATAAACTGATTAGATTTTAAGATCAAAAGGTCTAAGGTCAAGATCACTGTGAGGTCAAATGTCTGTCCGAAAACCTTGTGAACACAATATCTCCAAGGCTGATACAAGTAATTTCACCAGGTCAAGATTACTGTGAGGTCAAATGTCCATCCCCAAATCACAACTTAATAAGACGTGTAGTCTACCGGGCGGAGGCATCCCCATCGACGCCGTTGGCGTCGAGTTCTATCTGGTTAACACTATTTTTGTTTACCACATAACTCCATACATGTTCCTTGTTTTATTTCACAGTTTTGATGTTTTCATTATTGCTCTTCAATGTAGAAAACAGTCAGAATACAGAAAAACCTATAAATGAGTAGGTGTGTCCAAATTTATTGACTGCTACTGTATATACAGTCAGTGTGTCTGTGTGTCAGTGTGGTTTGTTTTGATGCTAGCTGAAGTTCAGTCTGTATTATTTCACAAGGACATATGGGTGGTGTAGCATGTAGTCATGATAAATATTTTGATGCTCCATGCACTATTTCTAACACACCAGTAGCAGTAGCTCTCAACCTTATGACCATGGGTTGAAATTTGAATATTATTATTTATTTGTAGTGTACTGAAATAAGTCAATGGTTTCAAGTTGGCCTGTGTCTTTGCTTCAGCTCTGCAGGTAAAGTGAGTTGAGATGCCCTCTAGTGGACACAGAAGGCCATTGTGTCAACCCACCCAGAGCCAATCCACCATCCATACGATAAAACGATGGAAAGAGATGGGCCTGAGAGTTCTCTCTCAACTGCATTTGCATTAGAACATGGTATGGAGGGTTTTAAATTCTCCCCACTAACTATCTATCCCTCTATAAGTTGTATCAGGTAAGATGGTAAAAGTGAAAAACCGAAACTTTGCTGAGTTGGTGGCCTTCTGGGACTGCAATTTGCAGGAAACCCCCCCACTGCTTTTACCTCTTACTGCGTGAGAGTATTTAGAGAACATACAGTGGGGCAAAAAAGTATTTAGTCAGTCACCAATTGTGTAAGTTCTCCCACTTAAAAAGATGAGAGAGGCCTGTAATTTTCATCATAGGTATACCTCAACTATGAGAGACAAAATGAGAAAAAAAAATCCAGAAACTCACATTGTCTGATTTTTAAAGAATTTATTTGCAAATTATGGTGGAAAATAAGTATTTGGTCAATAACAAAAGTTCATCTCATTACTTTGTTATATACCCTTTGTTGGCAATGACAGAGGTCAAACGTTTTCTGTAAGTCTTCACAAGGTTTTCACACACTGTTGCTGGTATTTTGGCCCATTCCTCCATGCAGATCTCCTCTAGAGCAGTGATGTTTTGGGGCTGTCGCTGGGCAACACGGACTTTCAACTCCCTCCAAAGATTTTCTATGGGGTTGAGATCTGGAGACTGGCTAGGCCACTCCAGGACCTTGAAATGCTTCTTACGAAGCCACTCCTTCGTTGCCCGGGCGGTGTGTTTGGGATCATTGTCATGCTGAAAGACCCAGCCACGTTTCATCTTCAATGCCCTTGCTGATGGAAGGTGGTTTTCACTCAAAATCTGACGATACATGGCCCCATTCATTCTTTCCTTTACACGGATCAGTCGTCCTGGTCCCTTTGCAGAAAAACAGCCCCAAGGCATGATGTTTCCACCCCCATGCTTCACAGTAGGTATGGTGTTCTTTGGATGCAACTCAGCATTCTTTCTCCTCCAAACACGACAAGTTGAGTTTTTACCAAAAAGTTCTATTTTGGTTTCATCTGACCATATGACATTCTCCCAATCCTCTTCTGGATCATCCAAATGCTCTCTAGCAAACTTCAGACGGGCCTGGACATGTACTGGCTTAAGCAAGGGGACACGTCTGGCACTGCAGGATTTGAGTCCCTGGCGGCGTAGTGTGTTACTGATGGTAGCCTTTGTTACTTTGGTCCCAGCTCTCTGCAGGTCATTCACTAGGTCCCCCCGTGTGGTTCTGGGATTTTTGCTCACCATTCTTGTGATCATTTTGACCCCACGGGGTGAGATCTTGCGTGGAGCTCCAGATCGAGGGAGATTATCAGTGGTCTTGTATGGCTTCCATTTTCTAATAATTGCACCCACAGTTGATTTCTTCACACCAAGCTGCTTACCTATTGCAAATTCAGTCTTCCCAGCCTGGTGCAGGTCTAAAATTTTGTTTCTGGTGTCCTTTGACAGCTCTTTGGTCTTGGCCATAGTGGCGTTTGGAGTGTGACTGTTTGAGGTTGTGGACAGGTGTCTTTTATACTGATAACGAGTTCAAACAGGTGCCATTAATACAGGTAACGAGTGGAGGACAGAGGAGCCTCTTAAAGAAGAAGTTACAGGTCTGTGAGAGCCAGAAATCTTGCTTGTTTGTAGGTGACCAAATACTTATTTTACCGAGGAATTTACCAATTAATTCATTAAAAATCCTACAATGTGATTTCCTGGATTCTTTCCCCCCATTCTGTCTCTCATAGTTGAAGTGTACCTATGATGAAAATTACAGGCCCCTCTCATCTTTTTAAGTGGGAGAACTTGCACAATTGGTGGCTGACTAAATACTTTTTGCCCCACTGTATATATAGAAATCAGGTACTTGATACCTTTATTACTTATATATAGAATCTGTATAAATATGCCCATGACCATTATGCATATGTCTGTACTACTCAACAGAAAACACCTGGAGATAATTTATTTTATTCTATCCACGTTTACTGGATATGAGCAACCATGCGCTCTGATTGGCTACCCCACTACTAGGCTATCAGCTCATATACCGTGAGTAGAGAAAAACAAAATGGCGGCGCGTGTTGCTGAACCAACTGAGGACGAAATAAAAACTCTACTCGAAAACAAAACCCCAAAAAATACAAAATAAAAAGCAACAAAATATGGAATGAAAGTATTTGATGGTAAGAACGTATCTTTTATTTTACAAGAATTATTATTATCGCATTTTTCACAAATTGCTACTGTCATTTAGTCTGGCTAACGCAACTTCAAAGCTCTGCGGGCATTGGTCTGGCAAAGATATTAAGCCCAACCGTTTCCCAAAGTGCGTGGTTGACCCGCCTCCCTGAAATGCCTCAGTTTGCTACTGGTCGAAGCCAGAAAAGGCTGTGACGAAGCTTAAACCAATCACATCACTCTTTCCTCTGACGTATGTGACGCGACGGAAACTGCTTGAGTAACAGGAAGAAGATAAATACCTCCAGGGCTGCTCTTTGCTCCGTTTTCAATGAGAACTTCCCGTTGAATGCTTTCAATACAGCATCTACCGCTGTGTCAAAGGCTTGCCGCTGCTCCATGTTCGTAATGTTTCTAGTGAATGAAGCGCTTCCGGCATAGATTCTGTAAACAATCTAAGGCTTCCGGTTGCAGTTCTACTACGTCACTGCCTTGAACACGCCTCTACCCAGGGCCGTTGGAGATGCTCAAAGTTGGTTGGCTCCCGATTTTTCGGGAGCTTGGAAGAGCTGGAGATAGCTTGCCTTGCCAGACTAAGTTCGCAATAGGCCCCCGTGTTGCGTCACACTTAGGATGGGCGGGCCCAGGCTAACTGTCATTTCACCGGTTTGTTTACAGTCTAAGTGGAAATGATTTTGTCGGATGTTTTGTATAAAGTTTTTATTTATTGAATTTGCAAAAAATAAAAATGCTGTTTCTCAAAATCCAGTGAATGTGGACAGAATAAAACAGTTATTCCACTCAATCTCATCGTACATGGCTTATAGCCGACTCAGCGCTATGCACCTCGTCGGCTATCAGCTCATATCCGACTCAGTTTCATGGAATAACTGTTAAATATAAACTTAACAGCACTTGTACACCATGTCGAAGTTTCAATATGACCCATGTAATGACATATTGAAATTCATCGGGAACATGAAGGCGAATAACTATTCTTCATTTACTTCACATTGTGTCTCCAGTCCTAGGCTAATATTTAAGCACTACTATTCACTGCATATACATTTGTGATATTCTATATAATGGCCACAGCAAACAAAGCCCCTGGAGATCCAAACCCCATGGGGGCTGGACCCATTAGCATGACACATTTTAAATGGTTTTGGGTTTTTGCTTTTTATTTCAGCTGTATTTGTAAAAGCCTACTAAAAGAAACGTCTATATGATGGTGAGATCAACTGGGTGTTTTGGTTTGCCTTCAGGGTATAGTATATTGAAGTCCCATAAAGACCGTAACAGTCTAGTACTTACGGAGGGTGTGCCAGGTCCTGTGGTCTCTCGGCTGCCTCGGGGTACACGGGATGTGGGGGTTCTCCTATTGGCACACAACCCAGAGACTTACTGATGGCGTGGCTCAGCTTCTTGGCTGGGGATTTCTGTGAAAGGCATAGACATAAAGACAAAGCTAGACACATGCTGTCTGAATACCAATTACACTCCTTGATCGAGTCATGAAAAGCTACAGAAAGAGGAGGAAATGTTCCTGCTAGAATAAAAGAAAGTTCGAGAAGTATTTTGTCTTCAAAAAAATGTACTTGCCAATTGAACTCTGTTCTAATCTAGGACAAGGATTAATTTGTCTGAGAAGCCAGCCCATCATCAATGTCAGGTAAATATTACTTTTAAGTTCTAGTTTGTAACTTGCAAGTCAAGTACGTTTATGAAAAGTATTGCTTGATTCAGCAGGATCCTGGACTGACATGAACTTGAAAATAATCATCATTGTGGTGGCAGTTAAATTTGGATTTCCGACACACTTTAAATTTTTTCCTGAGCTTCAATTTTAAGCTTAGCGATTAAGCTTTGGGACAATAGAAGAGATTTAAAATCTTAATCAATAAAACCCACTTGCTTAAGGGCACAAAAGTCCCATGATGGAAGAGAATAACATTTTGGAGGAAGCTTGACTGGATTTAATTATCACTCTGCACCAGAAATGCAACTGTGCTACAGCACAAACCTCTGATTTGTAATTTTAGAGCTTATATTACTAGTGATATGTTTAAACAGCAGCTGTTTTTGTTTGGCTATAGAAGCAAATGTGTTGTAGACAGCCTCAGGGGGCTCTCCATACCCATGAGGAGTGCTCCTTCATCTGGTGCTGGTTGCTATGGGGACCGTTGGCATGGCCACGCCAGAAGCAGTTCTGGCAAAGCTGGTAGCCGTGGCACTGCTGACATCTGTAGCGAAAACCCATCATGCTCTCGCTCCGGCAGTAGGAGCATTCCACCGGATGGAAGACTGGACCAGAATGAAGAGAGAGAGTATCCTTTAATGAATCAGATCTCAGAGCATTACCACTGACATCTTATCACTGATAAGATTAATACTGTGTTGTATATTTATATATGTACTGTAGTATCAAAAAGCAGCAGGCAGCTGAAAACAACTCAGTCTTTTTCACAAGACAGACTTGGGGAGTAACCCAATCCCACTATTTACAGTATATCCGTATCAGAAGTGGGCATGGCCCAGGTTTTTTCATTCACAAATATAACAGCAAATACTAATTTGCAGAACACAATTTTATTCAACTCCTTAATTTCAAGAATTCTCCAAAACTGGAACGCAATGCTGCTACTGGGGTCCTTTCAATGGTATTTCACTGGCTGTATGATTTTTCTGTAAGATTTTCATTTAAAGGTGCTGACTGCAAATTCATCTGAAATTTTAAATTATTTGATTGTGCATGGCCTTTTCCTATGTCCTACAAGAACAATATCATGCTGTGATCATTTTGACGTGCTGAGGGTCACTTTTCTCCATTTTGGGACCGAATATCCTACCTCTTGAGGTAAACAGTACGGCCCTATGGAAACAGCTGAACGCGAGGAGCTTTACCTAATTAGCATAACTATGGAACTGCGTCACACCAAGATGGTGACGCGTGGAAAATATCGTGACTCTGCAACGACCTCAGAGAGTTTTGAGTCACAGGGATGTAATTTGTGGTTGACATTCGCGAATAGATCCGTGAAACAAAAGATGAATATATCTTTTCCCTGTTACTGCTTTTGTATCATTGGTTCTTTCTCTGGAAGATCAAAACATTAGATGTATAACTCCATACGCGCTACTGTGGAGTCGAGCCCATGCGTTCTAAGGCTAAGATAGCTAAGCACTAGCTACAATGATTTAGTTATCTGTCCAGAAATATGACACGTCCTCTAACCTTGCTCTATATTGCAGTTGCACTCACTAGGCAGGCTTTCCTTTTCTTTTCCGCTGGCTTTTAACTGGCGGGAGAGCGGAGTCCACCATGTTTGCCCACACCGACTTCTCATCTCATTATCTCTAGCCGCTTTATCCTTCTACAGGGTCGCAGGCAAGCTGGAGCCTATCCCAGCTGACTACGGGCGAAAGGCGGGGTACACCCTGGACAAGTCGCCAGGTCATCACAGGGCTGACACACAGACACAGACAACCATTCACACTCACATTCACACCTACGGTCAATTTAGAGTCACCAGTTAACCTAACCTGCATGTCTTTGGACTGTGGGGGAAACCGGAGCACCCGGAGGAAACCCACGCAGACACGGGGAGAACATGCAAACTCCACACAGAAAGGCCCTTGCCGGCCCCGGGGCTCGAACCCAGGACCTTCTTGCTGTGAGGCGACAGTGCTAACCACTACACCACCGTGCCGCCCCACACCGACTTGTTTTGGTTAAAAGTAGGTCAAACACACCCTGTGGTGGTCACGCGATATTGTTGCTCACTTGCTTCGGCAATCTCCAGAATCTTAAAATGTGGGACGCGTTTGATCTCGGCAAAACATTTACACATAAGATACACAGTGTGTGCAGCCACGAAACATCTCGAAACTCCAACAGCAACAGAAAATTTTGCCCAGAATTCAACTTTGCAGTCAGCACCTTTAATAATGATGAATAACAATGGAAAACATGGCCGATGAACATACTAGTTAATGTTTTAGAAACTAAGACAATTTTCTGAAGCACATTTTGACATTACAACTTTTTGAAGACCCCAGCAGAGCCATGCTGCCCTTTATGTTATATGGAGCAGCGGCTCTGCTACAGTGTGACAGAGGACCAATAACCCATTTCTAGCATGTACCGTTCTCTACATTGGCCAGTCGGTGCATGAGAGGTAGCCAAACGAGGCACTGCGGGGGAGGATCAGCCATCATGATGTCCAGGAAGGTGTTCAACAATATCTTCTTCTGGCAAAACAAAGGTAGGACACTCAAAGCCCGTTGTAAAGAGCAACACTAGTGTAGAAGCTTCATCAATTAGGGAACATTAAATACAAGTGCTGTGCAAAAGAGACCCTCACCTGCTGAGGGAAACATGTTCTCACTGAGTGCTCTGTGTAACCAAACGAAGGACCCTCAAACACAGCCGTAGGCAGCTTCAGGACCTCACGGAGAAACTGGTCAAACTTAGCAAACACCATCATCCCACTGGAGTCTGATATCTGAGAAAAAATATCTGGGGAAAAAAAAGAGAGAGAGAGAGAGAGAGAGCAGAGGCAATTATCAGTTTTTGGTATTATATCAAACACAGTTTGACCAAAGATAAAAGGAAATAGCACCACACGGTGTTCACTTAAGGTAATTACATGGAGTACTACTCTAAATGCCATGCTAATAAATGGACAAAACCTAAAAGAATAGAAAAACTCAAATTTGAATGATTTATGTTTCTAGTCATGGTTCGAGTATGAACGCATACTACTGACTTAGTGTATATTTTACATTTCTAATAATAAGTAATTGTATAAAAATACACAAGAGGGCAGCAAACCTTCGCTAATGTGTTGCTAATGATAGAAGAAATGATAATGGGAAAACAAAATGATGGATTTCGGACACAATAAAAAACAGTTTCACAGAGAACCTTAAGTGATGCTTGACAGAATGTGGAAATTACATTATTCTTACAAACACACAGTACCGGATATATTACATATTATCCTACAATGATGCAGTAACTCGACTTTACAAAAAAGGAAATGTTAACGTACAGTACTTACAACGTAATTTATCGACAATTTTCCCTCCACACATGGTTGCCAGCATTGACTTCATGGCAAAAACTGTGAGCTTCCCGTGGCCTTCGCTGCAACACAAACACACTCTTTAAACAGTTGTGAGACACTTCAGGGTCAGTTAAACTTAAAGTGCCATTCCACCATTGGATGTATTCTTTGGCATAAAATACAATATATTTTATGACAACATGACTAGACAGAGAAATCTTTTAGCTTCAAAATGATATGTCAAACATAATTTTTTGACAACGACAAGTATATTAATTTTGCGACCAAAGTCACCTACCCTTTTAATTTCTGTGCGGTAGTGAAACATGATGTCATCGGCAGGTTCCCCTTCTTGTGTACCACGTGTCGGTTTATTTTTAGACCATTCTCCTCGTATATGGGGGCCAAAAAAATTGCGAACAATTTTGAGTTAATCTTTCAGTTAGCTAGATTTATTGGTATTAGCTAGATTTATTGGTATTATTTTTATCGCGTTCTATCCGCCATTGCTGATAATATGTGCCACGTCACGTGGTACACAAGAAGGGGAACCTGCCGATGACATCACGTGCGGAAATTAAAAGGGTAGGTGACTTTGGTCGCAAAATTAATATACTTGTCGTTGTCAAAAAATTATGTTTGATATATCATTTTGAAGCTAAAAGATTTCTCTATTTAGTGATACCATTTATATATGTTATCAAAATATATTGTATTTTATGCCAAAGAATACATCCAATGGTGGAATGGCACTTTAACCTTGAATTACTACAAATGGAGAACCATTATTAGTCTAGTCCAAGGATAGAGTTTAATCTGTTATGATAGTTTGTCTTGTGAAATTATGCAACATTTTTACCATATTAGTAAAATAATTAACCATTGATACTGAAGTCAATACTGTATACAGCACACGCAGTGTGAAAGCTACAGTACACCGAATACTGATTAAATTAAAAGCATCCTTCCCAAACATTCCCTGACGCTGAATGTGCTCCATTATAGCATGTGCAGACATTATAGCATGGCATGAGCAACATGTAACGATGCCCTTTAAGACCAGGACGGGTAAGTAGAACAGAAATATGATGCACCAAAACTGTCAGATGAGTTAATATGAAAGTTGTTTTAACCTCAAATATGCTCACAAATCAACATTTATTGTTACTTGTACAACCTCCCTTTGCCAGTAAAACAACACTGAATCTTCTCCTATAACATTTTATAAGGTTGGCGAAAACAGAGCAGGGCATCTGACACCATTCCTCTTTACACAATCTCTCCAGTTCAACCAAGGTCCTCGAACCTCTCTTGTGCTCTCTCCTCTTCAGCTCACCCCACAGGTTTTCAGTGGGGCTCAGGTCAAGGGACTGAGATGGCCGTGACAGAAGCTTGATTCTGTAGTCAGCTAACCATTTTTGTGTTGATCTGGACAGATGCTTCGGATCATTATCCTGCTGGAAGATCCAGTCACGACCCAGTTTTAGTTTCCTGGCAGAGGCAGCCGGACTTTGATTTAAAGTGTTCTAGTATTTCATGGAGTCCATGATGCCATGTACCCTGACAAGGTTTCCAGGGCCTTTGGAGGAAAAACAGCCCAAAACATCACAGAACTTCCACCATATTTTACAATAGGGATAGGTTTTTGTTTTTCTTTTAATTATAGGCATCCCTTTTTAACGCCAAACCCACCTCAAGTGTTTGTTGCCAAAAAGCTCCAGTTTTGTTACATCGGACCAGAGAACACAGTTCCAGTCAAAGTTATAGTAGCGTTTCACAAACTCCAGGCACTTATGTTTGTGGTTAACTGACAGAAAAGGCTTTTTTTTCTTGCAAACCTTCCAAATAACCTGTTGGTACAGAAGTGGCACCTGATGGTGGTCTTGGAGAGTCGGAAACCCCAAGATTTTACTTTTTCTTGTAATTCACCAACAGTGACCCTTGGGGATTTTTTTTTGCCTCTCTTACATCCTCCTCGCTGTACATGTGGGCAAAATAAACTCGGGTTCTCTTCCAGGCAAGTTTGTGACAGGGTTTTTTTCTAGCCCTTTTTACTCATCTTTACAAGGTATACATTTCCTGCATACTCACAAGGCCCTAAGCAAATAGCTAGAATTTGAATAGCTAGACAGAATCCTGAATCCTGCACAGAAACATTCAAATCACGGGTTGTTTTACAATCAGGGTACAAAGTTTGTGTCACAGGGGTCCAAAATTCAAATTGATTCAAACTGGTTCTTGTACCAGTTTTTAAAGTGAAGGACAAGTTAAAGAACAGATTTCAGGTAATTTTTTGACGTGTGTACGGTAGTTTTGTGTAATCTGCTATAAGATAAAGAAAAGTAGCAAAAATATTATCAAGGACTCCTTGTCAAAAACGAAGTGATTTTCGGAGAGGACATTGACAATTCAGGATCCACTACTTCCATAGTGCTTTTAAATATAAGGCTGTAAGCTTTGTGTTAGTTGTCTCTAATATTTATGTCCCAATATCTTGACCACATTTTAAGATGAAAATAATCATTTTAGATATGTTATTCTATATTGAAAAATTAGCTGTCTCGGAGAGGACTTTTTTTGACACAATTACATACTAATTTGATCAAAATAGTCTGAAAACTTACTGGCATTCAACATTAAAACTTAACTATGTTTCCAATGATATGGAACCAAATATTTGTTTTGGGCGGCACGGTGGTGTAGTGGTTAGCGCTGTCGCCTCACAGCAAGAAGGTCCGGGTTCCCCGTGGCCGGCGAGGGCCTTTCTGTGCGGAGTTTGCATGTTCTCCCCGTGTCCGCGTGGGTTTCCTCCGGGTGCTCCGGTTTCCCCCACAGTCCAAAGACATGCAGGTTAGGTTAACTGGTGACTCTAAATTGACCGTAGGTGTGAATGTGAGTGTGAATGGTTGTCTGTGTCTGTGTGTCAGCCCTGTGATGACCTGGCGACTTGTCCAGGGTGTACCCCGCCTTTCACCCGTAGTCAGCTGGGATAGGCTCCAGCTTGCCTGCGACCCTGTAGAACAGGATAAAGTGGCTAGAGATAATGAGATGAGATATTTGTTTTATGGTATAAAGAATGATGTAAGTGCATCCCTTTTGGAGCTACCTGTGGTCAAAAAAGCACTTTTTCTAAATGACACAAGTAATTTTCCTAAATATGACATATATTGCCATACATTCACCAAAAATAACGTCATCACCAAATGTTTTTTTGCATGGTAAATAGAGCTATCACAGGGCTACAATAAACAACCAAGTTTATTTAGTCAAGCCTTTTGATATTGAAGATAATAAGTGTTAAATGTGATTTTGAGCTTGCGTACCCTGATTGTAAAACAACCCTTAAAACAAATAAGACAGCAAACTACTCATGTACTAGCCTCCACTATACAGTTGGTTATAATTTGTGACAGTTTACAGAATAATTTTTAACAACAATCCCTCCAAAGAGTTGCCAGCAAGTGTTATTAATACAGAAATTAGTTTGTATCTAAATTCTCAGGAATAAAGGTACCAAAATGTACTTTTCCTTGTTGCTAGGATCATACCATCATGCGTACATCTGTTGTACATTTAATATGCATTATTTTTTCTTGGGAAGGTGCTAAAGCTTTAAAGGTACATTCATGAGTTACAGCTGATGACTAAAATTATGTTTAACAGTATATTATATTCACATTTCCAGGTGCTTTTGTACGAAAGGTAAAAACATGTACCCTTGATGGCACCACTCCAGCAACAAGGAAAAATACAGTTCGCTACCCCTGTGATGACCTGGCGACTTGTCCAGGGTGTACCCCGCCTTTCGCCCGTAGTCAGCTGGGATAGGCTCCAGCTTGCCTGCGACCCTGTAGAAGGATAAAGCGGCTAGAGATAATGAGATGAGATGAGACAGTTTGCTACCTTTATTTCTGAGAGTGTATAAATGGCGTTAGGCAACAGCTATAGATACATTTTAACTTCAAGATTAGAAATTGTCAAAAGAATTTGCAAAATATTATGTTTCAAATTCACATTGCTTTGGATTTGAGGTGAAACTGCTTCAATATATGAAATATGATCTGATGGTCCAGCCAAGTTACCGCACATGCCATCTCGCACCTGTCGTAGGTGGCCACCATGAAGTTGAGCAGCAGGCCAATGGACTGCTCCACATTGATCTGGTGGGTGGTAGGCAGGCGCTTGTTCAGCTGGTAAAAGATGGAAGAGAGGATGGTCTCCAACCGTGACACGTTGATCTCTGCGTTGTGGTCCAGAGTACTGAGCCCATTGTCACGAAACGCCTCGATCATGTTCCACACATCTACCAGGTGAACTGTAAGAGGAGAAGGCAGAGCAGAAAGCTGACGAGAAGATATGTCTGCAATTGTCAACATTAAGGTTTGTTGTCAATGATGCGATAAGACTTTTGTTTTAGCACACATAGCCAGGACATAATTACATCAGCCTTTTAGCATTCGAGAAACAAAAAAGAAATAATGGTATACAGCTATGAATAATGAAAGTACAGCTTACGATTGCATCTTTTCTGAACAAATCGTAGCTTGCATGCTGTCCTATATGTTGAGAGACGGATAACATCAAAGTTCTGGGCTCCTGATAACAGCAAAGGAAATCACATGATTAATTATGCATCAGTTCTTTAAGTAGGTCTTTACTGATTTGATTTCTCAAATTTAAAAATCACCATTGTAGGCTAGCGATGCATTTCATTCATATCTAGATTAAGAACAATGACTATTTCTGAAACATTCACTCACCGGCCACTTTAATAGGAACACCTGTACCCTTGCACTTCCATGTAATAATCCATTCAACCAATCATGTGGCATCAGGACAACACATAAAATCATGGAGATATAGGTTAAGAGATTCAGTTAATGCGCATTCCGAGATGCGTTTCTGCTCACAACAGTTGTAAAGAGTTGTTACTTGAGTTACAGTCGTCTTCCTGTCAGCTCGAGCCAGTCTGACCTCTCTCATCATAGAAGCATTTCGGCCTGCAGAACTGCCGCTCACTGGAAGTTTTTTTTTCTCTGTATAAAATCTAGTTGACTGTCGTGCGATCAAACAGTTTCTGAAACTCTCAAAGTCACCGAGATCACATTTTCGACCCATTCTAATGTGAACATGAACCGAAGATTCTTGGCTCTGCATGATTTTATGCGTTATGCTGCTATTACGTGATTAGCTGATTTTGGATAATTGCATGACAATCGGTACGTGTGTTCCTTTTAACGTAGCCAGTGGGCGTACTGTATATTTGACATATTGACATATTTTTTCTTCAAAGAACACAGATTTATAAAGTAAACTGCCCTGTTATACAACAGAAAGGAATTCAGCCTGCGTCTGTCTGTGTGTGGCAAAGTATTGTATAATGAGTGTTAACTTACTCATTTCCATGAAGAGCTGTCTCTTCTCCACTGTGACCTTGCTGCTCTTGCTGGCCTCCTCAATCATTCTAAACAGCACAAACACACAAAGGTTCAACTTCTTTTCAATGATCATAGCCCTGCTAATGTGAAGTCATGACTTTATATTTTAAAAAATGGCATAAAACCGCTACACTTTGCTGCATATGAAAATTCTCTGTCATTACAGTGTTTAAAGCATGTGTGTCTTTCAAATAAATGCAAACAGTTTGTTTCTAATTACAGACTAATTAAAGCTGTCCTACCGTATATAGTGCATAGTCATAATAAAGCATAAATAAATGTGTGACGTAAATAATTCTCTGTTCACCTGTCGGTTGGGCTGAATCTCAGCTAAAAGGAAGCAAAATTGGGAAGTTCCTGTAAAATAATTAAAAAATAATAATTAAAAAAAACACAAACAAACAAACAAACATTTAGACCATTAGCTGAAAAGAGGTTATACCTCTTTTCATATCCAAAGGTTATACATGTTTGTCTCATCTCAATGGGAAATGCAGTGATAGTAAGGCTTTTGTTAAAATCAGTTATGCTGTTTTGATGCTGGTTTTGACAAAAGAGCACTTTAACTCTCATAATAATGTACAAATGATTCCGTGTACAACTTCGATCTGCAAAGGCAGCATCATTTGGTGTAATAATACAAAGGCTGCCAAAATGACTCTTTAATGATAGGCAGGAAACAGTGTGGACCTTTCAGTCAGTATAAAAGCCAGAAGTTATGGATTGCTGTGGGAAAAAGCTTTTTTGTCACCTTACAGCTTGTTTGGTCTGTATGAGCCAAACGTTTAGTTTTCAATGTGTGTGGAATAGTTTTTATTTGCTGTGACCCCAAGCTCTAGAATTCAAAAATCCAAGAGCTTCCAAAGGCATCTGTTTAACCAGGATCAGTTAGTGGGTTCAGACTTAAACTACTCATACTCGTAACTATATACATTTCCCATTAGTTTCTCTGTAGTTACTGAATAATTATTCATGGTTGCTTTATGTATAATAAAAATAACTGAATATGAAGCGGGGGTGGCACGGTGGTGTAGTGGTTAGTGCTGTTGCCTCACAGCAAGAAGGTCCTGGGTTCGAGCCCAGTGGCCGGTGAGGGCCTTTCTGTGTGGAGTTTGCATGTTCTCCCCGTGTCCGTGTGGGTTTCCTCCGGGTGCTCCGGTTTCCCCCACAGTCCAAAGACATGCAGGTTAGGTTAACTGGTGACTCTAAATTGACCGTAGGTGTGAATGTGAGTGTGAATGGTTGTCTGTGTCTATGTGTCAGCCCTGTGATGACCTGGCGACTTGTCCAGGGTGTACCCTGCCTCTCGCCCGTAGTCAGCTGGGATAGGCTCCAGCTTGCCTGCGACGCTGTAGAACAGGATAAGCGGCTACAGATAATGGATGGATGAATATGAAGCTGGGACGTCAGGGATTTAATATTGCACTTAATTAGACTTTGACTCAGATTTTATTTCCATGAATTTAATCTGTTTACTGCTATATAAACACTACATAAATGCATTGTCATTCATTCATTTTCAGTAACCACTTTATCCTGGTCAGAGTTGCGGGAACTTTATCTATCCTGGGAACCTCAGGCAGGAGGAGCCAGTCTATCACAGGGCAACATGGAAACACACACACAGCTAGGTAGCCAATTCATTGACCAGCATGCTCTTGGAAGGTCGGAGGAAACCAGAGAACCCTGAGGAGATGGACAAGGGGTGTTATGATTAATAATATTATTATTATTGATTCATGTTCAGTATATGCTTTATCCTGCTCAGGGTCACAGTGGATCCAGAGCCTATCCTGAGAAGACTAGAGGTGAGGTGGGAATACACTGTGGATGGGATGCCAGCGAATCCAGAACAGAGCACTACACACACACACACACACACACACACACGCACACACATTATATATCTCCAGTGTAGCCATTTAATTTTTTTTGGGAAACCAGAGAAGCCTGAGGGGGGACACAGTGCATTATTATTATTATTATTATTATTATTTGATTCTCTCATTAATACTGTTTATGTATTGTGGATTAATTTGACCTAATTTGCATGTCTTTGGCCTGTGGGAGGAAACTGGAGCACCTGGAGGAAACCGCACACAGAAAGGCCCCAGTTGAGCAGCAGGTTCGACCCTCACACCTTCTTGCTGTGAGGTCACAGTGCTGGCCACTGCACCACCCCCAGGGAAGCATTATTATTATTATTATTATTATTAATTAATACTGTTTACGTGTTGTGGATTACTTTGACCTAATTCGCATGTCTTTGGACTGCAGGGGAAACTGGAGCACCCGTAGGAAACCCACACAGACATGGAGAGAACATGCAAACTCCGCACAGGAAGGCCCTCGCCGGCCACGGGGCTCAAACCCGGACCTTCTTGCTGTGAGGCGACAGCGCTAACCACTACACCACCATGCCACCCCTGTCATCATCATCATCATTATTATTATTATTCATTAATACTGTTTATCATCTCATCTCATTATCTCTAGCCGCTTTATCCTTCTACAGGGTCGCAGGCAAGCTGGAGCCTATCCCAGCTGACTACGGGCGAAAGGCGGGGTACACCCTGGACAAGTCGCCAGGTCATCACAGGGCTGACACATAGACACAGACAACCATTCACACTCACATTCACATTCACACCTATGGTCAATTTAGAGTCACCAGTTAACCTAACCTGCATGTCTTTGGACTGTGGGGGAAACCGGAGCACCCGGAGGAAACCCACGCGGACACGGGGAGAACATGCAAACTCCGCACAGAAAGGCCCTCGCCGGCCCCGGGGCTCGAACCCAGGACCTTCTTGCTGTGAGGCGACAGCGCTAACCACTACACCACCGTGCCGCCCAATACTGTTTATGTGTTGTGGATTACTTTGACCTAATTCGCATGTCTTTGGACTGTAGGGGAAACCGGAGCACCTGGAAGAAACCCATGCAGGCACAAGGAGAATAAACTGCACACAGAAAGGCCCCAGTCGAGCAGCAGGTTCGAACCTCACACCTTCTTGCTGTGAGGTCACACTGCTATAACCATTGCACCATCCCCAGGGAAGCATTATTATTATTATTATTATTATCATCATCATCATCTCATCTCATTATTATTATAATTATTGATGATGTTAGGTCATGCACTCCAGTTGATCAGAGCAGTGTGTGCTGGTGTTCACTGAGCCACTCCACTTTCAGGAGCAGCGAATAGGAGCTCAGCCTCACACCATTATGTCATACGCACCGTTTGCTGAGTGTGAATTACACTGAGATCATTACCGCATAACCGCTCGGGCATCATCATTATTCACTGCGCCCTCAAAACACGGGCTTTGCTCTGCGCTTGTAACTGACACGCTGTCCATGATGAAAAAGAAATACAATTAAAACATTTTAAAAAAGAACAAAGGCGGCGAATGAAACAACCGCACCTCGATCCGCGGCAATGACAGCGCGCTTTGACGGGAGCCAACGTGAGAGAGAGAGAGAGAGAGAGAGAGAGAGAGAGAGAGAGAGTCTCTCCATCCACTCAGCCGGAATCCGAAAAGGTTTCGGTGTGAGGACATGACAGCATGAAAACACACACACACACACACACACACGGTTCTCCCCGAGGCGAACAGAAACGTCACTTTGCGGCTGTTTCATCTCTCTTTGATCTTACTGACTCAAAATAAAAACAGCGCGCGCTCAGGAGCCGACAGTGTTTGGAAACGACAGGCTAATGCAGGTGCCGTTATACAGCGTTATACAGCGTTATAGCCTCGGCCTCCAGAAATCATCTTACCAGCAGGAAATCACGCAGGTTGCGCTACCATCATCAGCACCCGAGCACAGGGAGAAACGCTCTCGGCTTCCGGAGATGAAAATGCGCTCCTGACATGTCACGGCTTGTTAAACAGCCTCGCGCTTCATCACACTCCGGCGTTTGGTCGGTGTTTCACCGCCCGGCTGCTCTGCGCTCCGTCATCACGCCGTATGTCGCGGTTACAGCGCTCCGCTTGATTCAGTGTGTTAACGAACTGCAGTAGTGAGGAGAAGAAGTCGCCCACTGTGTGCGTGTGACAGAGAGAGAGAGAGAGAGAGAGAGAGAGAGCAGCTCGGCGCTTCAGCACCACCTCTGAGCGCCGGCAGGGGGCAGCAGAGAGAAACAGCCGCTGAAACCCCGAGCAAGACTTCCAGTTTTATATTTCTTTTCAAAACCTACTATTGTTTTTGCATTATATATATATATATATATATATATATATATATATATATATATATATATGAGTGATTCTCGCTTATGGGTACTGAAATGGGGACATGAACTTCTCATCTCATTATCTCTAGCCGCTTTATCCTTCTACAGGGTCGCAGGCAGGTGGCACGGTGGTGTAGTGGTTAGCGCTGTCGCCTCACAGCAAGAAGGTCCTGGGTTCGAGCCCCGGGGCCGGCGAGGGCCTTTCTGTGTGGAGTTTGCATGTTCTCCCCGTGTCCGCGTGGGTTTCCTCCGGGTGCTCCGGTTTCCCCCACAGTCCAAAGGTTAGGTTAACTGGTGAGTCTAAATTGACCGTAGGTGTGAATGTGAGTGTGAATGGTTGTCTGTGTCTATGTGTCAGCCCTGTGATGACACATGTCCAGGCGACTTGTCCAGGGTGTACCCCGCCTTTCGCCCGTAGTCAGCTGGGATAGGCTCCAGCTTGCCTGCGACCCTGTAGAAGGATAAAGCGGCTAGAGATAATGAGATGAGATGAGGGTCGCAGGCAAGCTGGAGCCTATCCCAGCTGACTATGGGCGAAAGGCGGGGTACACCCTGGACAAATCGCCAGGTCATCACAGGGCTGACACATAGACACAGACAACCATTCACACTCACATTCACACCTACGGTCAATTTAGACTCACCAGTTAACCTAACCTGCATGTCTTTGGACTGTGGGGGAAACCGGAGCACCTGGAGGAAACCCACGTGGACACGGGGAGAACATGCAAACTCCGCACAGAAAGGCCCTCGCCGGCCCCGGGGCTCGAACCCGGACCTTCTTGCTGTGAGGCGACAGCGCTAACCACTACACCACCGTGCCGCCCGGGACATGAACTTATTCACCTAAAACCATTTCTTTTTTTACCATCAGGTCACAAAACATGTAATCTTTAATGAATGATATGTTAAAAGATAACTTTAATTTTCTGAGATGTAATAAAAACATTTATATGCCAAAGTCAAGCCTATGAGTTCCAAAATGATGTCTGTTACATTACTTCTGTTACGACTGTTCATCTCGCGTCTGTTACAAATTAATTACAATCTAGCTATATACCATGTTAATCTTATTGAAAGAATGTGTATGTTTATTCTACTACACATGTTTATTAATTATCTCATCTCATTATCTCTAGCCGCTTTATCCTTCTACAGGGTCGCAGGCAAGCTGGAGCCTATCCCAGCTGACTACGGGCGAAAGGCGGGGTACACCCTGGACAAGTCGCCAGGTCATCACAGGGCTGACACATAGACACAGACAACCATTCACACTCTCATTCACACCTACGGTCAATTTAGAGTCACCAGTTAACCTAACCTGCATGTCTTTGGACTGTGGAGGAAACCGGAGCACCCGGAGGAAACCCACGCGGACACGGGGAGAACATGCAAACTCCGCACAGAAAGGCCCTCGCCGGCCCCGGGGCTCGAACCCAGGACCTTCTTGCTGTGAGGCGACAGCGCTAACCACTACACCACCGTGCCGCCCTTTATTAATTATATTTGCTAAAACATCACCTTCCTATGTTTCAAAAAGTAATTCTACATTGTTAAAATTGAGAATATATATGTCCACAACACTTCTGTTACGTTCTGACTTTGGCATATAAATATGTTTTTATTACATCTCAGAAAATTAAAGTTATCTTTTAACATATCATTCATTAAAGATTACATGTTTTGTGACCTGATGGTAAAAAAAAAAAGAAATGTTTTTAGGTGAATTTTTAAAAATAAGTTCATGTCCCCATTTCAGTACCCATAAGCGTGGAATCATATATATATATATATATATATATATATATATATATATATATATATGTATGTATGTATGTGTGTGTGTGTGTGTGTGTGTGTGTGTTATTTACCAGCTGGGAGGTCTGTATGGTGAAATACCGTGACCGAGGTCTTGAAAGTACTGAGCGAGGCCCTCTGGGCCGAGGTCACAGTATTTCACCATACGGACTGACCTTAAGCTGGTAAATAATATATTTATTTTTTTCTTTACCAAATTCTAACAGAAAACGAGAGTGCCCGAAAGGGAAAACCGAGCCGAGCCGCCATTTTGAATCCTCATTCACGGCTGTAATGCAAATTGCTTCCTCCTCGGTATACAAGTGCACTTCCATGGCAGGAAAAAAACTACATTTTGCCTCCTATGTAGTCCCCTATTTATACAAATAGGAGTCATTCAGGATTCAGCCATGTTTTTGCTCGACTAAAGTTATACAGTATTATGACCTTTATATTGCATAAATAAAGCAATTTGGTGAAACTTTGAAGAAGAGATTGTACTGGTTTAAAGTTTTTACTTAACGTAATATTTTTTTTCGCAGTCCAAATCCTGCGCTCTGATTGGCTGGCGAGCGGGTCCGTATCCTACAGTACGGACCCCGGTTATGGACCTCTGGAGACTCGCTCGTTCACAACAACAAACATAGCAGCATTTTTTGTCAACATTTATCTTTTTTTAATAAGATTATCAAAAATCTTATACATTTTTGCCTGCATTTCTCAGGAGAATAGCATTAATTTTACAGCATGGATAGCGATAATGACAGTGTTCACAGCGAAAGCGAGTTTTACTACCCTGAGGAAGAAGAAATAAAATAAAACATTTCAGGAGAAAGCTAAAAACCTGGAACTGCTGCTAACGCCGAGCAAAAACATGGCTGAATCCTGAATGACTCCTATTTGTATAAATAGGGGACTACATAGGCGGCAAAATGTAGTTGTTTTCCTGCCATGGAAGTGCACTTGTATACCGAGGAGGAAGCAATTTCCATTACAGCCGTGAATGAGGATTCAAAATGGCGGCTCAGTTCGGTTTTCCCTTTCGAGCACTCTCGTTTTCTGTTAGAATTTTGTAAATAAATAAATAAATAAATAAATTATTTACCAGCTTAAGGTCGGTCCGTATGGTGAAATAACGTGACCTCGGCCTTGAATACTGACCTCGGTCACGGTATTTCATGATACGGACCTCCCAGCTGGTAACATATGTATTAGGATAACATGGTCCAAAATGGGCCTCATTAACTAATGAGATCAAACTGTTAGCAAGTTACAGGTTTTAGCTTTCTCCTGAAATGTTTTCTTTTATTTCTTCTTCCTTAGGGTAGTAAAACACTTTTGCTGTGGACACTGTTATCACTATCCATGCTGTAAAATTAATGCTATTCTCCTGAGAAATAATATATTTATTTTTTTCTTTACCAAATTCTAACAGAAAACGAGAGCGCCCAAAAGGGAAAACCGAGTCGGGCCGCCATTTTGAATCCTCATTCACGGCTGTAATGCAAATTGCTTCCTCCTCGGTATACAAGTGCACTTCCATGGCAGGAAAAAAACTACATTTTGGCACCTATGTAGTCTCCTATTTATACAAAACTGAGTCATTCAGGATTCAGCCATGTTTTTACTCGGCGTTAGCAAGTTAGAGGTTTTTAGCTTTCTCCTGAAATGTTTTCTTTAATTTTCTCTTCCTCAACTCAACCTTTATTTATAGAGCACATTTAAAAACAACCGGGGTTGGCCAAAGTGCTGTACAGGTCAATATATATAATATACATATAATGCCACAATTACAAAAAATTAAGATAAATACTTAAACTTGATGAAAAGCCAGGGAGGAAAAATGTGTTTTTAAAGAAGATTTAACTAGATAGAACTCGATGGGGATGCCTCCGCCTGGTAGACTACACGCCTTATTAAGTTGTGATTTGGGGATGGACATTTGACCTCACAGTAATCTTGACCTGTGACCTATTAACCTCAAAATCTAATCAGTTCATGTTTGTCCCCAAATGCACAAATGGTGAAAGTGTGGTGAAATTCCTTTCATTTGCCTTGGAGATATTGTGTTCACGGGCGGCACGGTGGTGTAGTGGTTAGCGCTGTCGCCTCACAGCAAGAAGGTCCGGGTTCGAGCCCCGTGGCCGGCGAGGGCCTTTCTGTGCGGAGTTTGCATGTTCTCCCTGTGTCCGCGTGGGTTTCCTCCGGGTGCTCCGGTTTCCCCCACAGTCCAAAGACATGCAGGTTAGGTTAACTGGTGACTCTAAATTGACCGTAGGTGTGAATGTGAGTGTGAATGGATGTCTGTGTCTATGTGTCAGCCCTGTGATGACCTGGCGACTTGTCCAGGGTGTACCCCGCCTTTCGCCCGTAGTCAGCTGGGATAGGCTCCAGCTTGCCTGCGACCCTGTAGAACAGGATAAAGCGGCTAGAGATAATGAGATGAGATGAGATATTGTGTTCACAAGGTTTTTGGATAGACATTTGACCTCACAGTGACCTTGACCTTAGACCTTTTGATCTCAAAATCTAGTCAGTTCATGTTTGTCCCAAAGCGCACAAATGGTGAAAGTTTGGTGAAATTCCTTTCATTAGCCTTTGAGATATCGCGTTCACAAGGTTTCGGGATGGACAGACGAACAACCCAAGAACATAATGCCTCCTGCACCTTAAGGTGGCGGAGGCATAAAAACCTCAAAATCCTCAGAGTAGTAAAACTCGCTTTCGCTGTAAAGACTATTATCGCTATCCATGCTGTAAAATTAATGTTGACAAAAATTGCTCCAATGTTTGTTGTTGTGAATGAGCGAGTCTCCAAAGGTCCGTAACCGGGGTCCGTACTGTAGGATACGGACCCGATTGCCAGCCAATCAGAGTGCAGGATTTGGACTGCGAAAAAAATTAATCAATATTATTTTCATTTCTACCAAAGCACCGTTGAATTCTTGGTCTGTAGGTGTTGATTAACAGCTCCGAGTCTGACAGGAGTTCCGGTTTGATTGATTGAATTCACTTAATAAAATCAATCAATGTAAATACATTAAAAATACATGGATGACACAAGAAAGTGAAAACACTTATTTCCATTGTGGTCCATGAAATCAAGTGACAAAATGAAGAGAAAATATAGAATGTAAAATTAAAATAAAGAAAATTACTTTTTTTTTGCGGTTCGGTTTCCATCAAATCCTACTGTCTGATTGGCTGGCAAGCAGGTCCATATCCTACAGTACAGACCCCAGTTACGGACCTCTGGCGACTCGCTCGTTCACAACAACAAACAACATTTATCTTTTTTTCATAAGATTTATTTATAAGATTATCAAAAATCTTATACATTTTTGCCTGGATTTCTCAGGAGAATAGCATTAATTTTACAGCATGGATAGCGATAACGACAGTGTTCACAGCGAAAGCGAGTTTTACTACCCTGAGGAAGAAGAAATAAAAGAAAACATTTCAAGAGAAAGCTAAAAACCTCTAACTTGCTAACGCCGAGCAAATACATGGCTGAATCCTGAATGACTCAATTTTGTATAAATAGGGGACTACATAAGCGGCAAAATGTAGTTTTTTTCGTGCCATGGAAGTGCACTTGTATACCGAGGAGGAAGCAATTTGCATTACAGCCGTGAATGAGGATTCAAAATGGCGCCTCGGCTCGCTTTTCCCTTTCGGGCGCTCTCGTTTTCTGTTAGAATTTGGTAAAGAAAAAAATATATTATTTACCAGCTTAAGGTCGGTCCGTATGGTGAAATACTGTGACCTCGGCCTTGAATACTGACCTTGGCCCAGAGGGCCTTGCTCAGTACTTTCAAGACCTCGGTCACGGTATTTCACCATACGGACCTCCCAGCTGGTAAATAACACACACACATAATATGTATGTATGTATGTATGTATGTGTATCACAGTGGTGCTTGAAAGTTTGTGAACCCTTTAGAATTTTCTATATTTCTGCATAAATATGACCTAAAGCATCATCAGATTTTCACACAAGTTCTAAAAGTAGATAAAGAGAACCCAGTTAAACAAATGAGACAAAAATATTATACTTGGCCATTTATTTATTGAGGAAAATGATCCAATATTACATATCTGTGAGTGGCAAAAGTATGTGAACCTTTGCTTTCAGTATCTGGCGTGACCCCGTTGTGCGGCAATAACTGCAACTAAACATTTCTGGTAACTGTTGATCAGTCCTGCACCCCGGCTTGGAGGAATTTTAGCCCATTCCTCCGTACAGAACAGCTTCAACTCTGGGATATTGGTGGGTTTCCTCACATGAACTGCTTGCTTCAGGTCCTCCCACAACATTTCGATTGGATTAAGGTCAGGACTTTGACTTGGCCATTCCAAAACATTAACTTTATTCTTCTTTAACCATTCTTTGGTAGAACGACTTTTGTGCTTAGAGTTGTTGTCTTGCTGCATGACCCACCTTCTCTTGAGATTCAGTTCGTGGACAGATGTCCTGACATTTTACTTTAGAATTCACTGGTATAATTCAGAATTCATTGTTCCATCACTGATGGCAAGCCGTCCTGGCCCAGATGCAGCAAAACAGGCCCAAACCATGATACTACCACCACCATGTTTCACAGATGGGATAAGGTTCTTATGCTGGAATGCAGTGTTTTCCTTTCTCCAAACATAACACTTCTCATTTGAACCAAAAAGTTCTATTTTGGTCTCATCCATCCACAAAATATTTTTCCAATAGCCTTCTGGCTTGTCCACCTGATCTTTAACAAACTGCAGATGAGCAGCAATGTTCTTTTTGGAGAACAGTGGCTTTCTCCTTGCAACCCTGCCATGCACACCATTGTTGTTCAGTGTTCTCCTGATGGTGGACTCATGAACATTAACATTAGCCAATGTGAGAGAGGCCTTCAGTGGCTTAGAAGTTACCCTGGGGTCCTTTGTGACCTCGCCGACTATT
The DNA here is from genome assembly GCF_027579695.1 of Neoarius graeffei. Lineage (NCBI taxonomy): Eukaryota > Metazoa > Chordata > Actinopteri > Siluriformes > Ariidae > Neoarius > Neoarius graeffei. The sequence goes on from NC_083579.1 coordinate 51,603,324, forward strand.
ACACGCCTTGCTCTTGGAGTGATCTTTGTTGGTCGACCCCTCCTAGGGAGGGTACCAGTGGTTTTGAATTTCCTCCTTTCGTATACAATCTGACTGTGGATTGGTGGAGTCCAAACTCTTTAGAGATGGTTTTGTAACCTTTTCCAGCCTGATGAGCATCAACAACGCTTTTTCTGAGGTCCTCAGAAATCTCCTTTCTTTGTGCCATGATACACTTCCACAAACGTGTTGTGAAGATCAGATTTTGATAGATCCCTGTTCTTTAAATAAAACAGGCTGCCCACTCCTTAGCGCTGTCGCCTCACAGCAAGAAGGTCCGGGTTCGAGCCCCGTGGCCGGCGAGGGCCTTTCTGTGCGGAGTTTGCATGTTCTCCCCGTGTCCGCGTGGGTTTCCTCCGGGTGCTCTGGTTTCCCCCACAGTCCAAAGACATGCAGGTTAGGTTAACTGGTGGCTCTAAATTGACCGTAGGTGTGAATGTGAGTGTGAATGGTTGTCTGTGTCTATGTGTCAGCCCTGTGATGACCTGGCGACTTGCCCAGGGTGTACCCTGCCATTCGCCCATAGTCAGCTGGGATAGGCTCCAGCTTGCCTGCGACCCTGTAGAACAGGATAAAGCGGCTAGAGATAATGAGATGAGATGAGATGAGATGAGGGGGCCCACTCCCACCTGATTGTCATCCCACTGATTGAAAACACTTGACTTTAATTTCACCTTCAAATTAACTGCTAATCCTAGAGGTTCACATACTTTTGCCACTCACAGGTATCTAATATTGGATCATTTTCCTCAATAAATAAATGACCAAGTATTATATTTTTGTCTCATTTGTTTAACTGGGTTCTATTTATCTACTTTTAGGACTTGTGTGAAAATCTGATGATGTTTTAGGTCATAGTTATGCATAAATATAGAAAATTCTAAAGGGTTCACAAACTTTAAAGCACCACTGTGCATACCTTGATAACAAATAACATTAGTATAAATAAATATGAGAAATATAAAAAGATAATTCTGTACAAAAGTACTTAGTGCAAAATACGAGTAAACAAATACCTGCTTCAAGGCAAATCACTGGATTATTTTAATAAGTTACAGCACAGCGCGGTTGAATGCTGGAACCTGATTGTTCAGAAGATGTGCATTATTTTCAGTTAGTTATTTCCGGTCCACTAATTTGTTTGGTCGAGCAGTATTCCAAGAGTGCTGATATTTCACATAACAGCACTGGGACATTTCATGAGATATTACATGGTGGCATGAAGATATGAAGTTTATCTTTGAGTGGTGATTCACGAGTGAGCGAAGTGAACAAGTGAAATATTTTTCAACACGAGAAGATAAACTTCATATCTTCATGCAGCCGTGTAATGTTTGTTATTTTATATGGACATAGCCACAAAAAAAGCAAGTTAATCAAAAGAATTTTAATTTTGAAGCAGTTCGCCATTTTGACAATGTGCGTCAAGTCAGCGCGAAAACACTGGGAGTGATATCATTGGAGTGAAATATCAGAAATTATTATACATACAGGACACTTTTTCGAAAGAATAAAAACATATTTATTTTTTCGCGGTCCGGTTTCCATCAAATCCTGTGCTCTGATTGGCTGGAGATCGGGTCTGTATCCTACGATACGGATCCCGGTTACAGACCTCTGGCGACTCACTCGTTCACAGCAACAACAAACATAGTAGCAGTTTTTGTCAACATTTATTTTCACATTTCTCAGGAGAATAGTATTAATTTTACATTATGCATAGCGATAACGACAGTCTTCACAGCGAAAGCGAGTTTTACTACCCTGAGGAAGAAGAAATAAAATAAAACATTTCAGGAGAAAGCTTAAAACCTCTAACTTGCTAACGCCGAGCAAAAACATGGCTGAATCCTGAATGACTCCTATTTGTATAAATAGGGGACCACATAGGTGGCAAAATGTAGTTTTTTTCCTGCCATGGAAGTGCACTTGTATACCGAGGAGGAAGCAATTTGCATTACAGCTGTGAATGAGGATTCAAAATGGCGGCTTGCCTCGGTTTTCCCTTTCGGGCACTCTCGTTTTCTGTTAGAATTTGGTAAAGAAAAAAATAAATATATTATTTACCAGCTTAAGGTCAGTCCGTATGGTGAAATACTGTGACCTCGGCCCAGAGGGCCTCGCTCAGTACTTTCAAGACCTCGGTCACGGTATTTCATGATATGGACCTCCCAGCTGGTAAATAACATATATGTATTCTATTCCCTTCTAGCAGGTTTCATTCATTTGGTATGATAGCATGCAATATTGTTAGCATATCGTTTATCTGACGTGTATTACATCACTCTACCCAATGAAGAATGAGTGTTGAATATGGTTTATGATATTGCATGCTTGTCAAGACAACATGATGTCACATGTCGCAGGTGATGTGAATATTCAATAAGAAAGTTTTCTGCTGCACATGCGCAGAAGCATGTCTTTGTTCGCCGGTGGCACCTGCAGTAAACTGTCGCAGTGAATTGAAAATGCCATAATATACGTATTACATGTAAAACTTCCATGCTAGCGAGTAACTGTGACAGTTTGTAAACAAACATGGCCAATTTGTAAACAAACAATTACATTGTTCCATCAAATGTGTATGTATTATTATAATAATAATAATAATAATAATAATAATAATATTGGCTGGCTTTTTTCGTGGTATATCAGATATATTCCATTCAGCTAGCATGATACTGAACTCGTCTTTGACTTGTTCAGTATCATGCTAGCTGAATGGAATATATCTGATAGGCCACTCAACGGCAGCCAATATTATTTAAATATGTCACTCAAATCCACAATGTATTTCGTATGAAAAATACAAGTTTTTCAACACGAGAAGATAAACTTCATATCTTCAAGCCAGCATGTGATTTTCTGTTTATTATATCGACACGTTCACAAACAAAAAGTACGTAAGTTAATCAAAACAATTCATCAATATTCTCACAAGTGAAGATATTAGAAAATATGTTCCTCAGTGTTACACTCACTGAGTGTAAAACATGTTTGTAAGTGGCAGTCAGAGCTATGTTACAAGGCAGGGCTGTCAGCCCAGGAAGCTGGATTTGTCACGCTACAGACACTCGCTGCTATGTTTATATTCACCATGTGCCTCCATCAGCAGTTTAGCACGGTATGTTATAAAGCTTTGCTGTCTGTCATCCATGCACAATGTAAAGTTTGTATGCTGTTTATCGAGTGTGTTTTGTTTGTGTTCGGAGCATTGGTTGAACCGTGGTTTAGCACAAGACTTTGAGCACAGACGCTAACGGTGCACATTTGGCTAACTTGTAGAGGTTTGCACCCTTGGTTGAGCGGAGCAAGGTGTGTAACATTAGTCCTCAAAATTGTGTATTTGTTTACAACCATGTTACATTAATTATGTTTGGTTGGTTTTCTTTAGTTTTCATGGTGTTCATGTATGGTGTGTGGTATTTGATGTGTGGTGTTCGATGTGATACTGTTGTTCAAGAGGAATAAAACCCATCAGAGACTCTCTGCTGTTGTTCTTAATGCCAAGGGCTGCTACAGTGTTAGTAAATAATCCTATGTTATTTTTAAAAAAAGCAAATTCAAAATAAGCACTGGATAAAAACCCATATATCTTATGTAAATAAAGATCCAAATTTCGTTGTCTGGTGGTCAAGTGTTTGAGATACGATGCCTTGCACTTACGACCAGGTTCCCTTTGGTGCTGCATGTACAGACGGACGTCATACAGTCGTGAAAGCCATCAAAAATCAGGTTGATGCATTACAATATTCTCTTAAGTATGGAGCTCCACTATTACTCCACTCATCTGTGTCCTGCACGTAAAATTCCGCTTTCTAATCCAAAACTGTTACTACAGTAAAGTTAGTACGGTAAAGTACAACCCCGATTCCAAAAAAGTTGGGACAAAGTACAAATTGTAAATAAAAACAGAATGCAATAATTTTCAAATCTCAAAAACTGATATTGTATTCACAATAGAACATAGACAACATATCAAATGTCGAAAGTGAGACATTTTGAAATTTCATGCCAAATATTGGCTCATTTGAAATTTCATGACAGCAACACATCTCAAAAAAGTTGGGACAGGGGCAATAAGAGGCTGGAAAAGTTAAAGGTACAAAAAAGGAACAGCTGGAGGACCAAACTGCGACTCATTAGGTCAATTGGCAATAGGTCATTAACATGACTAGGTATAAAAAGAGCATCTTGGAGTGGCAGCGGCTCTCAGAAGTAAAGATGGGAAGAGGATCACCAATCCCCCTAATTCTGCACCGACAAATAGTGGAGCAATATCAGAAAGGAGTTCGACAGTGTAAAATTGCAAAGAGTTTGAACATATCATCATCTACAGTGCATAATATCATCAAAAGATTCAGAGAATCTGGAAGAATCTCTGTGCGTAAGGGTCAAGGCCAGAAAACCATACTGGGTGCCCGTGATCTTCGGGCCCTTAGACGGCACTGCGTCACATACAGGCATGCTTCTGTATTGGAAATCACAAAATGGGCTCAGGAATATTTCCAGAGAACATTATCTGTGAACACAATTCACTGTGCCATCCGCCGTTGCCAGCTAAAACTCTATAGTTCAAAGAAGAAGCCGTATCTAAACATGATCCAGAAGCGCAGACGTCTTCTCTGGGCCAAGGCTCATTTAAAATGGACTGTGGCAAAGTGGAAAACCGTTCTGTGGTCAGACGAATCAAAATTTGAAGTTCTTTATGGAAATCAGTGACGCCGTGTCATTCGGACTAAAGAGGAGAAGGACGACCCAAGTTGTTATTTGGCGCTCAGTTCAGAAGCCTGCATCTCTGATGGTATGGGGTTGCATTAGTGCATGTGGCATGGGCAGCTTACACATCTGGAAAGACACCATCAATGCTGAAAGGTATATCCAGGTTCTAAAGCAACATATGCTCCCATCCAGACGACGTCTCTTTCAGGGAAGACCTTGCATTTTCCAACATGACAATGCCAAACCACATACTGCATCAATTACAGCATCATGGCTGCATAGAAGAAGGGTCCGGGTACTGAACTGGCCAGCCTGCAGTCCAGATCTTTCACCCATAGAAAACATTTGGCGCATCATAAAACGGAAGATACGACAAAAAAGACCTAAGACAGTTGAGCAACTAGAATCCTACATTAGACAAGAATGGGTTAACATTCCTATCCCTAAACTTGAGCAACTTGTCTCCTCAGTCCCCAGACGTTTACAGACTGTTGTAAAGAGAAAAGGGGATGTCTCACAGTGGTAAACATGGCCTTGTCCCAACTTTTTTGAGATGTGTTGTTGTCATGAAATTTAAAATCACCTAATTTTTCTCTTTAAATGATACATTTTCTCAGTTTAAACATTTGATATGTCATCTACGTTCTATTCTGAATAAAATATGGAATTTTGAAACTTCCACATCATTGCATTCCGTTTTTATTTACAATTTGTACTTTGTCCCAACTTTTTTGGAATCGGGGTTGTACAGTAAAGTACTCCAGAGCAAAAATAAACAGAAGATTTGGCCATATATTGTGTTCAAAATATCATTTATTCAATATTAATTTCTTGTTTATGGAACTGTTTTATAAAAGCTGTATCACACTCGAAGTCGTGCTCTTGTACTGAATGTCAGCACGGCTGTGATTATCCACAGCACTACACCTACAGCTTCGTGCATCTGACTGAATCACAGCTATGCAGATTACAACTCAGTACAACAGCATGAACTCTGTGATATTGCTTAAATAACAGTATAAGTAATTCCAGCTTTAATATGAATGTTAATAGTAATGCCCTCATTTTAATGTTATTGTTCCTATAGTAACAGCTCATTCACTGGGACTTGTACAGCAAATGCTCCAAATAAGACTAATAATAAATGGATTTTAAAAAGTTTAAGATAGTAATTCTTATAATTGTTGACATGGTAACGTTTATTTAACATTTATGGAAGACGTCTTGTGTGCGCGCATGGGGAGGAGCATCACTCCGCTTGCATGTAGTGCCACATCACAACCCCCACTGTGTATTATTTTTGCATAAGAGCACAGTCAGTTGTGTTATTCCTTATTTAGTACCAAATATGTTGTAATTTCGATAGTAACAATTCATTCACAGGGATTTGTGATAAATGAATTAAAGAAAGTGTTGGCATATAATTGCTGGTATGGTCAAGTCCATGGCCCCACTGATGTTCCACAACTATAAACGGTTAAAAAGCAGGATATGTTTTTCATTAATATCAGAAAATTTGCCGTGGTCTAATAGGAATAAAACACTTTGGGACGTATTGTTGTAGGAAATAATCCACTTGGGGCTGTAACAGCCCACAATTTCATATCAGGCTGCATCACACCACCCCATTATGAATTATTTCCCCAATAACAGCACGTCCTCTTCTTTTTCATTCCACACAAATTATAAAACTATATCTGTGCCAGTCTTTAACAGTCATAATTCTACATAGCTGCAAAAATATGAAAACGGTCAATCCTTCACTGTGTGGTGACAGAAATAAAAACAGACATGAATTTTGCTCACTTGATGCATTTTATTATTATTTAGATAAAACACACTTTTACTTACAAGTCATGATTACAGTTATGTATATTACATTCTCCTTGATTTTACATAGAACTGTAGAATATAAAACACAAAAACCAACACATTAAAAGCAGGCACACTCCATTGGGTTCTGTGATTGCCACATTATGATAAAAGATTGCATTTAACGTCACAGATTGCGTGAAGAATATGTCCCTAAGAAGAAGACAGCATTTTTTTAAAAATGTCTGTCATTATTGTCATTTTGAATTTTGATGTACAGATGAAGAAGTGTGTGTAAAACAGATGCAGAGACATGTTTTATTTTGGTTAAAAGTAAATACAGTATGATAAATTTCATTAGTACTGATCCAGAACAAAAAGAAGTCCATATTGTTCATTTACTGTATACCAGAGTATCATAATCTACCAGTATAGGCATTGAAGATTTAACTTGGATAAAATTGAGTTAAATTAAAATCATTATTCCCCCAACACCAGAAAAAAAACAAATCGAAGGAATAGAAAATAATGAGCACAGTTATTTTATGTGTCTCTATTGTGTGTGTGTGTGTGTGTGTGTAAATATACACACTATATTCCATACTGCATATATCAGTACAACCAATATATCATGTACAATAACCAACTCGCACGACAACCATTAAAGTCACCTGAAAAAGACCTTCACACCCAAAAGACACTCCATACAACAATACATACACCACAAGCAAACATGACACAGTGGAGCTCACACATACTGTACTGTATATGTAAATATAGGAAGAATAAGAAAAGGAAACATCCTCAGTTTTGATTGTGACGTCTAAGGAAAATTGTAATGATGCCAGCTAATGCCACGCAAAGTTATTTTCATTTCGAGAAAACCTCGCTCGAGTAGTACATACATGTATTCCAGGTACGAATAATCACATAAAATAGATTCATGGGAATTCTGGTACAAACAAAATTTGTATAAAATGTTATATACACCCTGGATAGAGGCATTACAAAATGGGACAGTAAATATAAAGAAGACATAGTAAATACCCTGTTTATTTAAATGTTTATCTAAAATTGATTGTAAATAGTCTTTTTATATTAAAAATATATTAATTAAAATATATTACTTTTCAAAACTACACAGACATTACAAACAAAATTTGCTTATTATCTGATTATCTCATTCCCACAAATTAACTTTGGTATATTACCAACAAAAATCTTTTAAAAATGTCTGAATTATGAGGCAGAAATTTCAAACATGACTGATAACCAGGTGGATAACATGCACAACTTAGTGTACATGTTAAGTATATTATATACGACAAACATCAGAAGGTACCTGTTTATCTGAATAAGGGCAGTCCAGTATTATACACTGCAAAAAAAAATGTTTTCAAGTGAAAATCTCTTGAATATCGTCAAATCTATCTAGTATTACTTATAAGAAATATGCCTTGAAATAATCCTGTTCTTTTGGCTGATAATTTTTGCTCAATTTAAGCATTTAATTATATAAAGAAGCAAAATTATCTGCCAGTTGAATAAGAAATTTCAAAGCTTCAAATGAGTAAAAATAGGCTGGAAATAGGCTTAGAATTCAAATATTTCATTCAGTGTGATCTTATTGGGCATATAACAATATATTGTGTGATGATAAATCGTGATACAAATTTAGGACGATTCTAATTGATGAAATAAAAAAAATATTGTGATTATCATCATCAGGCTGGGTAATCTTAGTTTTTCCTAGCTGTAATTGCGTTGTTTACACAGCAGAGGGTGCAATAACGTAAAATAGCGGGACTGCATGTGACTTCGCCATAGGTGGAAGTAACACAGCTCTACTGCTGGGAAAACCACTGAGCTCTATATAAAATCTGGAGAGCTCATAGCCTATTCCCCGCTGTAGAGACGAGTGAAGCTAGCTGGCCGCCATCTTACCACTCACATCACGTGTATTTCAGAATGAACCCTTTATTGTCACTGTTACCAGTGAAATTGGCCATTAACCTGTCCTTACAGAGGGGGAACAGGACAGGAAGACAGGGATAAAAGAAAAGAAACACAGTAGTAACATGAGGAAAGATGAGGAAAAAAGAACACCCCCACACTATGCTCCTGTCAGGAGTACAGTGTGGGAGCATTTAAAAACCTCCGCACAAGCACACAATAACACAAACAACAACACAAGTACACTTTAAACACGGGGCTTGAGGGGGGGAATCAGGGGTAGGGGGTAGGGGGAGGTAATCCAGCGCAAGCAAGCAGCCATCCGCTCCTGCAGCCATGAAGGCGCTGGTCACGCACCTGCTTGTCACACTGGGGGTAAAAATGGTGACCGCGGAAAGTTAGAGAAGGAATGCAAGGAATGCGAGTGTGTCTCCCGGCAGTGACCTTCAGGGGGAAATGTTGCCTCAGCAACGGCCTGAAAGTACAGCAGACGAGACAAGACACAGAAGCACAAGCAGGGGAAAAAAGGAGGGAGAGGGAGAGCAGAAATGCGACCGCCTTCCGTGGAAGCACAGAGAAAAAAAAATGTATTTGGTTTGTGTGTTAAACCATCTCCGGTCAAATTTGCCCCGAGAAAAGTACCTCCTGACTTTTTATTCCCTTTCATTACCTCCTCTTATTTTCTCCACTTTACCCACATTCCTTACATTTCTTTATAGCGCTCCCCTTCACTGTTATTGGTTTTTTTCTTTTCTTTTCCAGTCCAGTTTCTGATCATTTTTTGAACGGCTCTTTTACTAGTATACTATATTCTACTATAATTATTTCAGTGGAGATTATTTCAGTTTTTCTCTTATGCAGTGTATCTTTCTCTTTCATATAGTTCTTCATTTCTATCTATCGATCATCATTATCATTACACCAACACAAAGGCTGTACAATACTTCCTTTTTATTTAGGACAGTTGTTGAAACAGGATTATTTTCTCATGTTATTTGCCATTTTCACTTCATTCTCACAGTCATGTCTTAACAGTATTTACTGGTCATATTGGTCACAAGCTGCATGAATATTGTGATAGTGAATTATGTGACCAGTAAAATACTGTTAAGACATGACTGTGAGAATGAAGTGAAAATGGCAAATAACATGAGAAAATAATCCTGTTTCAACAACTGTCCTAAATAAAAAGGAAGTATTGTACAGCCTTTGTGTTGGTATAATGATAATGATGATCGATAGGTAGAAATGAAGAACTATATGAAAGAGAAAGATACACTGCATAAGAGGAAAACTGAAATAATCTCCGTAAAAATTATTATAGTAGCAAAAGAGACGTTCAAAAAAATGATCAGAGACTGAACTGGAAAAAGGGAAAAAAAGCCAAAAAACCAAGAACAGTGAAGAGGAGTGCAATAAAGATATGTAAGGAACGTTGGTCAAGTTGAGAAAATGAAGAGGAGGTAATGAAAGGGAAAAAAAGTCAGGAGATACTTTTCTTGGGGCAAATTTGATCGGATACGACAGTTTAACACAAACCAAATACACGCAATGTGAATGGTAAGATGGCGGCCAGATGGCTTCGCTCTGATGAGCCTATGAGCTCTCCAGATTTTATATAGAGCTCAGTAGGGAAAACACACAAAAACACAGATCTAAAATGGCTAGCTAAAAGGTTCTGGGTTCGAGCCCAGTGGGCGACAGGGGCCTTACTGTGTGGACTTTGCATGTTCTCCCCGTGTCTGCGTGGGTTTCTTCCCAGTGCATCGGTTTCCCCCACAGTCCAAAGACATGCAGTTAGGTTAACATGGGGCGGGCTTGGGCTGAAGTGCCCAAGAGTGGCAGCGAGCACGTACGCAGCAGCTTTGCTCTTCTATGATGAACTAAATTTCGTGACAATAAAGGCATTCTTCTTTTTTAAGAGCTGTTGTATGATTGACTGTACAAATAGATTTAACAAGAAATCAGAGTTCTCTTTCTACAGACTGCTGAAAGATAAAGAAAAGAGAATAAAATGAAGGTAGTAGAAGTGTTCATAAAAGTTTATTTAGAAAAGGCCTGTTATTAACTTTTTAATTTTTAATAAAAGGAACATTTTTGTTAATCAATCAAAGTCCTTCCCACACCATTCATGGCGCGTTTGGCGGCGCCGATCGCCGTTTCGTAGCCCTCGGCCTCTCGTCTATATTACATAGCTAGGGTTACAGTGGGGGGCTAGTCCTCTGGTAACTACAAGAGTTTGACTCCCCCACTCGCATCTGTATTGCAGCGTGCCTTGCCAGAAGGCACCATTTTTATGGTATGACCTGACCATGAGTAGAATTCGCGATTTCCCGATCGAGAGGCGGACACACTAACCACTAGGCCACTCGCCGGTATTTTTGTTAATAGATATATGTTATTTACCAGCTGGGAGGTCCGTATGGTGAAATACCGTGACCGAGGTCTTGAAAGTACTGAGCGAGGCCCTCCGGGCCGAGGTCAGTATTCGAGGCCGAGGTCACGGTATTTCACCATACGGACCGACCTTAAGCTGGTAAATAATATATTTATTTTTTTCTTTACCAAATTCTAACAGAAAACGAGAGCGCCCGAAACGGAAAACTGAGCCGAGGCAAGCCGCCATTTTGAATCCTCATTCACAGCTGTAATGCAAATTGCTTCCTCCTCGGTATACAAGTGCACTTCCATGGCAGGAAAAAAACCCCTACATTTTGCCGCCTATGTAGTCCCCTATTTATACAAAATTGAGTCATTCAGGATTCAGCCATGTTTTTGCTCGGCGTTAGCAAGTTAGAGGTTTTTAGCTTTCTCCTGAAAGGTTTTCTTTTATTTCTTCTTCCTCAGGGTAGTAAAACTCGCTTTTGCTGTGAAGACTGTCGTTATCGCTAGCCAGGCTGTAAAATTAATGCTATTCTCCTGAGAAATGCAGGCAAAAATTAATAAGATTTTTGATAATCTTATAAATAAATCTTGTAAAAAAAGATAAATGTTGACAAAAAATTCTACTAAGTTTGTTGTTGTTGTGAACGAGCGAGTCGCCAGAGGTCCGTAACCGGGATCCGTATCGTAGGATACAGACCCGCTCGCCAGCCAATCAGAGCGCAGGATTTGATGGAAACTGCACCACGAAAAAAATAAATTATTATATTTTATCCAACATTTACAAGTGTGTGTAAATAATTGTTGGTTATTAAAAATGAAACAAAAGGGTATTTTATTTAACTAAATGAATATTTAATTTGATAAACAATAGGCGGCATGTTGGTGTAGTGGTTAGCACTATTGCCTCACAGCAAGAAGTTTCAGGGTTTGAACCTCACAGGGGCCTTTCTGTGTGGAGTTTGCATGTTCTCCCCGTGTCTGTGTGGGTTTTCTCCGGGTGCTCCGGTTTCCACCACAGTCCAAAGACATGCAGATTAAGGTAAAAAATACCCAGCCACTGGGATTGTACGAGCCAGTGCATACTTAGTGCCGGTCCCAAGCCCGGATAGATTGGGAAGGGTTGCGTCAGGAAGGGCATCTAATTTAAAAAAAAAAAACTTCTATGCCAAATCAAATATGCAGAACAAATCCGCTGTGGCTGCTCCTTTAATTGGGACAAGCCGAAGAAAAATACATAGGAATGTTGCAATTTTTTGGTAATAGTACGTTTTATTTATTTATTTAATATTTTCTCAAAAATATCGTGAACACGATATCGTGAATTGGGTGAATCGTTACCAGCCTAAATTTTATAATAGGAAACACTAGATTAATTTGACTATATTCAAGATATCACTCATGAGACTTTTTTTTTTGCTGTGTAGTGTGATTTGTGTCATAGATGAAAGGTCATAAAAAGTGGATAAAATCTCAGAAAAGTGTATATTTACACAATAAAAAACAAATTCTCACACATTGGCTTATATTAATCAACATTACATTTAAAAAAACTGATTTCTTTTGAAAGTTTTAAAGAATATCTACAGTCTTGGAACTTCACTGTCAGTTCACACTCCTCACTGGCAAACATAAGGAGTGTTTAGACAAATAGTGAAACGAAGAAGACCTGGGTTTGCTCCTGAGAGGGAACATTAGATTATGTCATTGAGAAGTGCTTTAGCTCCCATCCTAATCAACTTACTCACAACATACTACACAGTGAGCAGCGAGCATTCAAGTTACCATATATTTTTTTTATACAAAAGTGCAACCCTAAAAAGAAGATAGATATAAGGGATTTTGATTCTCTCTTAAATTTAGATGATTCTTTTAATAAATATAACAAATGTACAAATTATTGCCACTTTCAGTTACCAAAATAATTCAGTCCTTTTAGTCCATGATACACCAAAAAGTGATTGAGGATTAGTGCTAGCCTGTGGTATTTAGTCCCTTCTGCTCCATAAATAATTTCATGTTTATATCTACCACTGATGCTACTCACGTCTAAGAGTACCACTTTTAGCCTAGACATAAGGCAAGTCATTAAAATAATCTTTTTTTTTTTTTTTGTCACAGTAATTCTCAAAAGTAATTGGTATTTTAGCTGTCTGGATCTTTGCTTGAGTTACTAAGGCTTAAACTATTCAACAAAAATTGCTTTGCTGAATAAGTACATATTATTATTATTATTATTATTGTTAGTGATCCAACACACTGCACAGTATTTAAAAAATGACTGATTTAAAAGGAAGCAAAAAACGAAAGGGATGGTCATGATATTCAGATCTACAAAAATAGTAGTATACCGTTACTCGAATTTCTAAAATGAAAATATATAAGTATATATTACAGAACATGACCAGCGTTTATATATTGCCACTATTCAAGAAGTCTTGCATCTAGAACAAGGTGCTCAGTTTTCAGTAAATGAACTGAGAGGAAGTTTTACTCGAACATTGCACAAATTATGTACATGTACATACTAAATGTCTGGAAAGCCAGAGATCAACAGCATAAAAGCCAAACTCCTATGGACACATCAACACAGTGAGAAGTCCACCATTCACTTGAAACTCTTCGCACTTACTTGATCGTTTAACTTTAAGATCACCTTTGGTCCTCGTCACCATTATCGTACCACCAAGCAGGAAACACACAGTTTGGAGGGTCCAATGCAGTCATCATGACAGAAGGCCCCACACCCCTTGCACATGATCATGGCCTTTAGCCGACAGTAGCATTTCGACTGGACGTCCTCCATTCCAGAAGCTTCTATGAAGGCCTGCTCAGGTGAGGTCTCACCTTTACCCTGATCGAGAAGGTGACTGGCAGGTATGGCAGTGACAGTCACGGAAAATGACATCATCCCCTCACTGGCGTTCTCATTACTGCAGGTAACCGTAGTAGAGGCACCAGAGTCAGGGATGGTATGATTTATTGAGTGAGGCATGGACATGCTGATAGTGCCACCATAGAAAGTACCCGTCATAGTTTCTTGTCCATCTTGTGACTTCTGTGACTGGAAGGATGTTACTTGTGGCTTACAGTCACCTGAATGATGCGGCCCTGAGTTACCCTGTTTACTGGTGTCAAGGTGCAATCTTGGAGATATTTCTTTGGTTCTTGTAGAAGTGCCACCTTCTTTATTGGAGGAACAACTCAGTGACTGAGACTCTAACTTTATTTGAGCACACTGCTGGTATCCTGGAGAATCATCTGGTTTTGTGATGCGAGATCCTTGCTGTTCAACTTTAATTCCAGGAGGGTTAGAATGCCCTTTTAAAGAAGCCTGACGACCTTCTTTAAGTTCTACCACTTCTTTCTCTTCTCCTTCCACATTTTCTCTCTTTACATTGGCCAAATGAGGCCGTTTGCTGCTCTCAGTCCCTCTGCCATATGTGGAGATATTTAGGAGATAGTGCCCTGTCATGGCAGGCTTGGACACTCTCTTTCGTCCAATGAGGCCTAGTTGGAACCTTGGTTGGTCATTAGAGCTCTCTGGATAGCCGAGCACACAGGGCTCAAATTGGGACGGCTGAGAGATTCGGTTCTGCTGACTTCTGTGTCTTAGAACATGGAGAATCTGCTCCTGGGTGTTCTTGTCCAGCTTGTCCACAGTGGTCCCAGGTCTGCCTGAGCAATGCAGCAGTCTAGATCTGCTAACGTCCTCTGCATGTATAGGTTTCTCCTTCCCCAGCCCCGATGTCCTGACAGCCAAGTTCCCTTTATCTTGTGCTACAACAGTCGCAGGCTGCACATTTATCTTGGCGGGTGGTTTTGGAAGAATCTTCTCCAGAGGAACTTCTTTACCTTGAAGGAGCTGAGCGACCAGCGGGTTATTGGCAGGAATTAAGGAGCTGGGTTTGATCACTGAGGTCCCTGGCAAAGGTGCCTCTTGTGCTTTTGGGCTGTGTGGCAGCACAGTTGAAGGTGATATCTGCATTCCACCAACAGAGTGGAGAACACAGTGCTCCTTCAAATGAGGATTTGATGCATGCTGAGAGATCTGGGAACCCAGAAAGGACCTGGTTTCTTTTGAAAAAAACTGGTTTGTGCTAGAGCTTTGAACAAAACTAGGGTCCAACTGCCCAGTAGCACAGGAGGAAGGAGATGTTTGGGAGAGAACTCCTGTGCTCTCAGGGACAGGAGACACTGAGCTAATCTTTACTGGAGATACAGACTGGCTTCTACTGCTTGCTGGTGAAAACTCTTCTGACAAGGACTGGACTGGGGAGGGCGTGGAGGTACATCCGGTGGATCCTCTACGTGTTGCACCTGCTGCTGCAGCCGCCGCAGCACGCTGTTCCCGAGCTAGTTTGGCTTTAGCTTTGATGTCAGCTAAAGTGCGTGCACCAGTGCATCCTGGACGGATACTGGGTGGTGTCAAAGGATGAGGAGTCCTTGGAGACACTTGGCCTGGAGCTCCAGGGGCAGACATGATTCGTGACACACGGATCTAGAAACATTTAGAAACAGCTTCAGCATCCAAAAGAAACTACATTCAAATGCAATTAAACAGAAATGTGGATAAGAAGGAAAAGTGAAGCCTACTTTAAGGGGTGGCACTTTCTGTTGTGCAGTTGTTGTTGACGGTGACCCTTCTGTTGAGGGTAGGGGCGACCCTTCTTCAACCCGAGGTTTCTTCTCTGCTACTTCTTGTTCACTTGAGAGTTTCCGCTTCAGTGACTCAGTAGTAGTGTCAGATGTTTGTGACACAACCTCTTTAACTTTTATCGACTCACTCTCTATGGTATCCTTTCTTTTAGAACTAGGTTCTTGAGAGGATGCTGGACTATTAGTCTTGCTCTCTTGTACCTTTTCATCTACACTCGACGCTAACGGTTCCACCAATTTCTCTGCAGCAGGTGTAGCTTCCTCCTGTGTCACAGATGCAGTGTTTGCGTTTGAAGATGTCTCATCAGAAGCTGAATGACTTTCTGTGACTGGGTCAGCATGGACGGACTCCGGTTCTGGATGGCTTACAGACACTGATGTTTTCACCTCTCTGGATCTCAGCTCCTTGTGGGTGACCTCAACAGTGTGGTTTGGTTTCTGTGCTTCTCGACTAGACTCTGTTTTTTCAGGCTGGGATGAGTCTTTAGCTGGCGTAGAAGTGTTTTCAATCTCCGTCAGCTCTCTGGATTCCTCAAGGCTTAATCCAGACCTGGAATAAAAATGGGCTTGATATAATTTTTACACTCCTCTCATACTCTTTGATCTGCTTCTACAAATACACACTTAGTATAACAGACACACATACTGTTCTCCATAGAAACTTTCAAAGAAGTGCTCTTTCCAATGCTCCACTTTCTTCTCTTTCTCAATTTCTTGCCGCATCCTCAGTCTTAACTCTGGGGTGAATTCACCTGCAGGAAACACCACATTACACTATGCATAGTATTAAGGTCATATTTTACAAAAGGGCTTTTTAATGTATAAATGCTATGAAAGAAACCTACCTTCGGCTAGCCTCTCCTTCCAAGACTGTGCTGCAGATGTGAAAAACTCGTTGTTCAAAGCAGAACTAGTTACTCTCAGGAGCCCATCCATGCATGACTAGAATACAGGATGATACTAATCTGTCATTGCAGTAAAGTATAATATTCTGTTTTATGCAATTTAATGACCATTTATCATCCTTTATTTCCACCATCAACCACAGCAATGGTGTAAACACCATTGTTTACACTAACAATGGCTTCTCTGTTCACGTACCTGCTGGTCAATCTCTGGCAGTAGCTTCAGAAGTTTCTGCTGACACTCTGGGGGCAACAAGGAAAATGTGTGTTTATTGATTAAGGCCCGTAGATTAGTGTTGACCAGGATGGAATCGGGTGTCTCCACGTCAATTTCACACTTAGTTCGTCTCAACTGGCCTAAGAAGGATGAGAATTGTCAGTTCGTATGATTGCAGATAATTCAATGAACAAAAAAAATTACAAAAAAAACAAAAGTGAAAACAGTTACGGGCGTTGAGTCGACTGGAACGCTGAGACATCTTCCGGGAACCAACGGTGTGGCACGCGTCTGCTTTAACAGAGGAGGAGGAGCTAGAGGTGGAGTTCTGGGGACTGGGAGGGCAACGCTCCGACTGTTTTAGTTCCCAGCCTACAACCAGCAGCAGCAGAGATTTATGAGACATTTTAACTGAATAACACATCATAATATAAATGCAGTGAATGAATATGGATTTGAAAATATATTTGTGCAAATGTAATCTTCTCAACTTATTATAGTTCATTTAAAAAAAAAAATGATATATATATATATATATATATATATATACACACACACACACACAATGCATTCGAGAGCATACCAGTTTTGGAGGCTGCGGAATCAGTAATACTTTTAACAGTTTTAAGTAGAAGTCGTGGGCTGGAGGCTGTGGGGATCCCACATTGACGGCGTTGATTCCTCTGCTGCTGTTGTTTCAGAGCCTTAAAATGCAGGAGGCAGTGTTTTTTTTTTAAATCGACAATATTGTTATGTTGCTAGATAGATTTCATCCAATGATTCAAGGTTATGAGATTACATAGTTAACTTCAACAACTGCATGCTGTAGAGCAAATATGCCTTCAAAATGTTACTACATTTAAAAAAAAAATACTATAAAGAGCAGTAAACAGTAATAAATGAAACAAAGTCAATATTTGGTGTGATGATGCTTTGTTTTTTGTAGAAAAATAAATAGTATTCGCAGGTAGAATGAGTGCAGTTTTATACAAAAATTAACTAAGCTTTACTGAGCATCTTCCAGAACCAGCTTCAGTTCTTCTGGACACTTTGACTGTCCACTTGCTTCTTATTTTTGCAACAAAACCCAGCAGCCTTCATCATGATTTTTGTCTGAAAAGTACTATGTACTTATGTACTACGCTGCTTTCTTTACTAAAGAAATCTAATTTTTAGAAATCTAAACTTTTTATACCGACTCGATAATGTAGACGTTATAAAATGAAAATCTATAACAAAAAGTTTGTACTAAAAAAAAAATAGGGTGCCTAAGACTTTCGCACAGTACTGTATATAATATAACAACTAAACAAACATGTACACAGAAAGAAGTGCTATATGCACCTGCTTAAGTGCTTTTTTGCTGTGTTTCTGGGATGAAGAGATGAGCTTGCTGCTGGAGACTGAAGGAGAAGAGCAGCGAGACTGTGGGGAAGATGGCTGTGACTGCAGATTTGCTGGCCCTAAGAAATAACAAGAACGCTGCTTTCAACTGTCAAGTTGGCAGGCGTACACACAAACATGCCCACACTTTCCTCTCTCTGAGTTAATTAAGGTCACTTCCACTCAAATGTACAATACCCAATTTGGAACAGATAATTATCTTGTAAAAGTGCTGAGCTATAATTTCAATTATTTAAGACGTGCATTGTGCTCTTATCAGTATTTTTGCACCCTTCTGGAAAAAAACGCTAATGTACAATTCATTTGAACATCTGCCTAGACGTTTTGAAAAAGAGCCAGAAAATATAATGCTGATTAAGAAGCATCAAGTACTTTTATAAACATAAAACTACAACCACTTGTACATTATCTATTTATTCTGCTCTTAAAATGCAGTGAAACTATATAAAACCAGCAATGAGAAATATGGTATATGAAAACTGAAGAGCAATATTGAGAGAATTCAGGAAGAAAAAAAAAATTATTATATATATATATATATATATATATATATATATATATATATATATATATATATATATATATATATATATATCTGGCTGAAAAACACGATTGCTACACTTCTATCCAGATGATTATTTCCTGTTCTTTGCAGTACTTGCCTTATCAAAAGTTTCCAACTACATTCTACAAAGCACACACAGAGATATTCCACTTACTGTATTTTGTACAGTTGTCTCCAACTTTGGTAAAATGCATTGTTCAATAGTATTTATAAACCTTTGCAGGATATATGGAGCGAGATACTCTGTTAGCTCAATAACTGTCTATAGATCTCTCGTAAGTATGAAGATGAGGAAGTGGTCTCTTTTTGCAGAAAAAAAACATTTCCTGTTTAAAGACTGTGTTGATCTATGTCACTAATGGGAACATAAAGGGAAAAACAAAACTCAGCTTAAATACCGCCTACATAAATTACAAAGTACTAATCACAAAAATTATAGATCAAGCAGTTACAGTGAAGTGACAAACATAAACGCTGTTTCACATGGTAAGACAGTCTGAGTACATATTGTCAGAATGTGCCCTATTGGTATTTGTTTTATGACTTATACAGTACATAAATTCAGTGCGAAAAGCTTTTGGTCCATTGCGTCACAATCAGAAGCGGGACCTGAGAAGTGCATGTCAACTCTAAACACACAATAATGACAGCGAAGATTCAGTACCAGATGGAAAATCACACTGGGCACTGGGGGGGGGGGGGGGGGGGGGGGGGCGCGGAATGCAAAACACAGATTGTGATTGGGAAAGCAAAACCTTTGTTGCATTGTTCTTACATCGCTCAAAAAAGTGAAAAGCAATCATCGGGGGATTACATTTTGAAGAATTAAATGCTGACTTTACAACAGAAGTGAATACAAGTCCCTGCTGCACTGCATTTCATTTACATACACATTACATTTGTGGCATTTAGAAGATGCCCTTATCCAAAGTGACTCACAGAAGTGCTAGTCTCTATCAGCGACACATGCTAGTTCACTAGGTCAGGGAGTAAGAATATATCAGTCTGAAACACCCTGCAGGGGAGGTTAGTACATTATGAAAAGAAGAAGGAAAAAATAAAGGCCAAGGTGTGGTTTTTTTTATTTTTAAATAATAGATACTAATTCAGGTATAGTAGTGAAGAGCTAGGTCTTTTGCCTTCGTTTGAAGACAGCCAGTGAGCCAGCTGTTCGGACAGCCAGGGGAAGTTCATACCACTATCTGGGTGTCATGACAAAGAAGGGTCATTATACATGTCTTCCGTGTACTCTGAGAGATGATGGGTCAAATCAAGCAGAGCTCGGAGAGGCACTGCAGAGCAGGGTATGTTAAGCGCTTTAATGTAGGTAGCACTGAACCTTTTAGACTTTGTAGGTGTTTTAAATCAGATGTGGGCAGCTACTGGAAGCCAGTGGAGTGAGCTTAGTAAAGAGAAGTCCACCGTACCAGCACTACAGGGAAATGCAATCAATGTCCAATTGCAAACTTAAGCTGAATTCAGGGGCGTGGCTATAATCAGAGAGGGACAGAAGGGCCTGAATGTTTTCTAGCATCTGCCACCCATATAAAATAATCCTTTATACTTGGTATACAGTCCTCTCTGAAAGTATTGGAACGGTAAGGCAAATTCTGTAGTTTTTGCTATACACTGAACAGATTTGGGTTTGAGATCAAAAGATGAACATAGATCAGAATTTCAGTTTTCATTTCCTGATATTTACATCTAGATGTGTTAAACTACTCTGAACATGGCACCTTTTGTTTGAACCCACTTGTTTTTCAAGTGATCGAAAATATTGCAGCATATGACTGACAGGGGGGACACGGTGGTGTAGTGGTTAGCACTGTCGCCTCACCGCAAGAAGGGCCTGGGTTTGAGCCCAGCGTCCAGTGAGGGCCTTTCTGTGTGGAGTTTGCATGTTCTCCCCGTGTCTGTGTGAGTTTCGACATGCAGGTTAGGTTAATTGGTGGCTCTAAATTGAGCGTAGGTGTGAATGTGAGTGTGAATGGTTGTTTGTCTCCGTGTCAGCCCTGTGATGACCTGGTGACTTGTCCAGGATGTACCCCGCCTCTCACCCATAGTCAGCTGGGATAGGCTCCAGCTTGCCTACGACCCTGTAGAACAGGATAAGTGGCTACAGATAATGGATGGATGGATGACTGACAGGTGTTTGTTGTTGCCCATGTGCACCCCGCTAGACTGATTGCTTAAACAATTAATAATAGCTCTGAATGTCTACTCATAGTTTAAGCCCTGGGTTTCATCTGTGAGGACTGCATTTGAACATTTATTCTATTGAAGACCAATGAGCTGTCTATGACGGAAAAGCAAGCCATTTTGAAACTTAGAAAAGAGAGAAAATCAATCAGAACCATTGCACAAGCGTTGGGCATTGCCAATATCACAATTTGGAATGCAGGGAAAGAATTTGGAGAAAGAAAGGATCTGCTCATGATCCAAAACATACAAGTTAATTGGTCAAGCATGGTGGAGGTAGCTTCATGGCTTGGGCTTGCACAGCTGCTTCTGGAATGGGCTCACTAATCTTTATGTATGATGTCACTCATGACAGAGAAATGCATCCAATCTAGTTGAGAGGAACTTCATCATGCAGCAAGACAATGACCAAAACACACTGCCAACACAACAAAGGACTTTATCTGGGGGAAAAAGTAGAAGGTTTTAGACTGACCGAGTCAATCACCAGACATTAACCCAACTGAGCATGCATTTCACCTCCTGAAGAAGGGACTGAAGGAAGAAACCCCCAAAACAAACAACAACTAAAAGAAGCTGTGGTACAAGTTTGGAAAACATCACAAAAGAAGAATCAACAGTTTGGTGATGTCAGTGGGTTGCTGGCTTGATGCAGTTGTTGCAAGTAAGGGATCTACAACCAAATATTTAACAGTTATCCCACGAAACTGAGTCGTACATGAGCTGATAGACAACGAGAAGCGTAGCACCAAGTCGGCTATAAGCCATGTACGACAAGATTGAGTGGAATAACTAAGGCCCAATCCCAATTCTAATTTCTACCCCTCCCCCTCCCCCTTGGCCCTTCCCCTTGAAACTGAGCTACAAGGGATAGGGCTTGAAATTCAACCCCTACGTATTGGGATAGCCCTTCAACGATCGCATACGTCATCGCGTACCTCCGTCAGCGTTTACGTTAGCAAAACGCGACCAAATGCGTCATTGGCTGCGACCAGCCGCTACAGTCAGAGCCAGAGGCAGAACCAGAAATCTCTGCTGGCAGGGTGTGATTTGTTAACTAACACCACTGAATGGGATATCTTTGGCGCTTCGTGCACCACATCCAACAGAATGAGGTGTCAGAACACTCATGTAAACAATAAAAGCGAGAATAACAGAACAAAACGTACGCAGTCAAGCAACCGAAAACAATACTCACTCCCAAAGCTTTTTAGCAGCAGCTTGGATTTCAGAAATCGCTGCTCATTCTCAGCTCGAAAGCGAATCAAGCGGCGTGTTTCCTCTGGATAACAACTTAAAACACGTAAATAATGGAGAAAATACATTTATGACAATCTTTCGCCGCGGGAACCGCCATCTTTCTGAAATCCGCATGGCATTGTGGGAAATCACTCAAACCCCTTCGTTCGGAGTCAGCTCCAGGAAAATCTCCGTTTGGAGGGGTACAGAAGCCCTACCCCTTCCCCTACCCCTCCGCGTTAACTGGGATTGGGATACCCCTACCCCTTCACGTGAACGCGCAAAATGGGCCAAGGGGTAGGTCCAAGGGGTGAAATGGGATTCGGCCTTATTCTATCCACATTCACTGGATTTTGAGAAACAGAGCATTTTTATTTTTTGCAAGTTCAATAAATAAAAAGTTGATACAGAACGTTCGACAAAATCATTTCCGCTTAGTGGACACGTGACAAATTGCATACGTGCGTAGTAAAATATTAAAATTTTATTTTATTTTGAGCTTTTGAACCAGTCTAAAAAAACTGAACAAATTTTAATGCTTAAAGATAAAGAATGTAAACAAACCAATGAAATGACAGTAGCAATTTGTGAGAAATGCTATAATAATAATTCTTGAAAAATTTTAAAAAAGATACGTTCTTACCATCAAATACTTTTATTCCATGTTTTGTTGCTTTTTTTGTTGTATTTTTTGGGGTTTTGTTTTCGAGTAGAGTTTTTATTTCGTCCTCGGTTGGTTCAGCAAAACACTCTGCCATTTTGTTTTTCTCGACTCATGGGTATGAGCTGATAGCCTAGTAGTAGAGTAGCCAATCAGAGTGCGCGATTACTCATATCCAGTGAATGAGGATATAATAATTAGTGTTATTTACTTTAAGACTCTGTTCCTATACTTTTGCTCACCTAAAAAATCGGATGATCTGCCACCAAAGTTGTCATGTTCTAAGTTGTTTAACACATTTAGATGTAAATATCAGGAAATGAAAGCTGAAACTCTAATCCATCATCTCATATTCATCTTTTGATCTGAAAACCAAATGTGTTCAGCATATACCAAAAGAAAAACCAACTGGCCTTGCTGTACCAATAATTTCAGAGGGGAAAGTACAACCCCAATTCCAAAAAAGTTGGGACACTGTGTAAACTGTAAATAAAAACAAAAATGTGATAATTTGCAAATCATGGAAACCCTATATTTCTTTGAAAATAGTACAAAGACAGCAGCTCACATGTTGAAACTGAGAAATTGTATTGTTTTTTTGAAAAATATGTGCTCATTTTGAATTTGATGTCAGCAACACGTTTCAAAAAAGTTGGGACAGGGGCATGTCTACCACTGTGTTGCATCACCTCTACTTTTAACAACACTCTGTAAATGTTTGGGAACTGAGGAGAGCAATTGCTGTAGTTTTGAAAGAGAAATGTTGTCCCATTTTTGCACGATACACAATTTCAGTTGCTCAACAGTTCGGGTCTCCTTTGTCATATTTTGAGCTTCATAATGCGCCAAATGTTTTAAATGGGAGACAGGTCTGGATTGCAGGCAGGCCAGTTTAGCACCCGGACTCTTTTACTACAGAACCATGCAGTTTTAATATGTGCAGAAAGCAGTTTGGTATTGTCTTGCTGAAATAAGGAAGGCCTTCCCTGAAAAATATTTTGTCTGGATGGCAGCATGCTGCTCTGAAACATGTATATATCATTCAGCATTCATGATGCCTTCCAAGATGTGCAAGCTACCCAATGTCACATACATTAATGCACCCTCATACCATCACAGATGCTGGCTTTTGAACTGTGCACTGATAACAAGCCGGATGATCCCTCTCCTTTTTAGCCTGGAGGACGTGATGTCCAAGATTTCTAAAAAGAATTTCAGATTTCGATTCATCAGATCTCGGGACAATTTTCCACTTCACCTCAGTCCATCGTAAAAGAGCTCAGGCCCAGAGAAGGTAGCTGTGTTTCTGGATATTATTTATATCTAGTTTTAACTTGCATTTGTGGATGCAGAAATGAACTGTTTTCACAGATGATGGTTTTCTGAAGTGTTCCTGAGCCCATCCAGTGATTTCCACTACAGACACGTGTCTGCTTTTAATACAGTGTCTCCTGAGGCCCTGAAGATCACAGGCATCCAGTGTCAGTTTTCAGCCTTGTCTCTTGCATACAGAGATTTCTCCAGATTCTCTGAATCTTTTAATGATATTATGTACCACAGATGATGTGATCCCCAAATTCTTTGCAATTTTACATTGAGGAACATTATTCTTAAATTGTTGCACTGTTTGCCCATGCAGTCTTTTACAGAGCGGTGAACCCCTCCCCATCTTTACTTCTGAGAGACTCTGCCTCTCTGGGATGCTCTTTTTATACCCAATCATGTTACTGACCTGTTGCCAATTAACCAAATTACTTTTTTTTAGCATTACACAACTTTTTCAGTCTTTTGTTGTCCCTGTCCCAAGTTTTCTGAAACGTGTTGCTGACATCAAATTCAAAATGAGCATATATTTTTCAAAAAACAATACAATTTTTCAGTTTCAACATTTGATATGCTGTCTTTTTACTACTTTCAATGCAATATAGGGTTTCCATGATTTGCAAATTATCGCATTCTGATTTTACTGATCTTTTACAGAGTGTCCCAACTTTTTTGGAATCGGGGTTGTACATTGGTTCCTTCTATCTTGTTTTTCTATCTGGTACAGAATCTTCTCCAAAAACCCATATATTGTCCTTGGTGTTGGATTAGGCCTGTTCTGCTAGCGCAACATGACCATACCTCGCATTTGTACTAATTTGCATGATCATGACTGTCGACATTATAATTAGGAATCATTAGTTAGATAAGATAATGATGTACCTCTTCTTTTCCACCTTCCTCTACTGCCTTCTTTGCTGCTGCCACTGGTGTTGTTTTCTGTGTTCCGCATGTCAGAAAAGTTATCACTGCTATCTTCAGAAGCCTCCTCTGATAGCTCCTTCACCACATCCGCAATGTCCTTCTGCTCAAAGTGTGTACAGGCATACAAATGCACAGAAGTCAGAGGCTGGTTTATCTTAATGAGTCACTGTACTTCACTTCAGATTAATCACACAGTGCGTGTGTGTACTCTGTATAAACACTCATTACTGATGATCATCCACAGCAAACACAATCAAGGCAACAATGGCTTTGTTTTCAGTCTGAGTCGTGCTTTGTCACGAGCTAATTGATGGGGTGGTGCGATGGCACAGTCACACGTACAACGAGCGATGAACATTGCACCAGTGGTTATGAAAGATCTGGTTAAGCACGTTATGTTGTAACACATCTTCCTGTTTGGAACCTTTGTCATAACAAAGAATGCTGCAGTTTCTTCTCAAAGCTACACTTAGGTTTTGGTTTCAATATTATGCACAGTCACCTTCAACGTATAGACTCCCATTCGACCAGGGACTTTGTAGAATATCCCCTCCTCACCCCGGGAGTTTGTGTGGAGCATGGCGTTGAGGCAGGCGAGGGGAGAAGTACCACTGCATACAATAAGATAGCACAGTGTAACACAGTATTTGTGCACATATATTGCATTACAGACAATTCCATTCAATTCAAGTAGAATTCATTTGAAGGTACAGATTACAGCTTTGGGTCAATAAGCGCACACAAACAGCAAAAAAGAAAGCATTACAGGTAGTCATCGACTTACGACCTATGTAACTTACGACTGATCGACTTTACGACCGTCTGGTTATGACTGGCAAGTGTTTCCCAGCTGAGCTAGCTGAGCGTACGACAGTTTCCGCCCCAGCTCCTGGTTTATGAAACGAGCAAATCCTCCTGCCAGCCCGAGCGCTGCAACAGCTGATGATGACATAGACAACCCACAGCCAAGCACCAGTGATGCCAGCGGTCACTAAGTTTTGTATTTTGCTATGTTTTACATTTGTATTTTGGTATGTTTCAAACTAAAATGTTTTCTATTTTTCACACCTGTATTTCATATTTTTTGTTTTGCACATATTAAACGAATTGTCCTGTAGTATGCAGTGTTTGACTTAAACCAAATAATGAACCAAGGTAATGAAATAAGAAAATTGTTGATAAAATAAGACTTTAAGATGATTGCAATATCATTACACATCACAATATACTTACGTTCATTTAACATAGGCCGACTTACGACCAGATCGGTTTACGACCGGTCAGTCGTAACCAAACGCAATCGTAAGTCGACGCATACCTGTACTTTTATAAGACCTAACATGCAAATAATAATAATAATAATGTGTCTATGACAGTATTGTTGTCTTCTTAGATATGTCTCATCTCATCTCATTATCTCTAGCCGCTTTATCCTGTTCTACAGGGTCGCAGGCAAGCTGGAGCCTATCCCAGCTGACTACGGGCGAAAGGCGGGGTACACCCTGGACAAGTCACCAGGTCATCACAGGGCTGACACATAGACACAGACAACCATTCACACTCACATTCACACCTACGGTCAATTTAGAGCCACCAGTTAACCTAACCTGCATGTCTTTGGACTGTGGGGGAAACCGGAGCACCCGGAGGAAACCCACGCGGACACGGGGAGAACATGCAAACTCCACGCAGAAGGGCCCCTGCCGGCCACGGGGCTCGAACCCAGGACCTTCTTGCTGTGAGGCGACAGCGCTAACCACTACACCACCCCTTCTTAGATATGTATGACTTAATATTAAAATATTATTATGCCCATAAAGGTATTGAATAAAAATGTCACTAGACAAAAGCCATAGCTGACGTATGAGTCATCTTTAATACTTAATCTGTTAATAATGACTTTTGTACCATAATGGCAACTGTGAAGTTTATAGTGTTCTCTTCAAACCATACTGATTTCCTGAGAGGTCTTGATACAAAAGCT
This sequence comes from Neoarius graeffei, assembly GCF_027579695.1. NCBI lineage: Eukaryota > Metazoa > Chordata > Actinopteri > Siluriformes > Ariidae > Neoarius > Neoarius graeffei. The sequence continues at coordinate 51,630,312 of NC_083579.1, forward strand.
CAAGGTTGAGAGGTACAGACTAAGACTGAAGGACAGGGGTGGAAAACCAACAAACATAACACAAGGGCAGAATAATCGTGACTCTGCCTCTAGTCGCTGTCATGAAAAAGCACTAATGTGAGAGCTACAGCCAGTGAGTCTGACTTTAGTGGGTTTTAATGCCCTTTGCATGCTGTCAATAAGGGGATGTTAATAGCATGCAAATGCCTGCTAAATGGAAGTTAGCATAAGAAAAAAGGGGATAAACTCTCATATAATCTTACCTTCTGGAAGAGAAAAGGATCATTGCAACAAAAAAGAAATGTATTAATTAGAAGTGTGTGTGTGTGTGTGTGTGCGCGCGTGCGCATGCACTAAATGTATCTGGCCTACACAAAATGTGAATGAGATAAAACTATTATAAAACTGGAAGATGTTAACCTCACCTTATCTCCTTGAGTCGTTCTCGCTGAATCACCTGCAGGATCTCTTTATGACTCATCGGTGTGTTTGGATACTTCTCAAGCACCTGGAGGGGCGAAAGGGGAAATCAAAACAATGCAACCCAAATACAATACAATTGCAATATTGTAGATATCAGCAAAGGTGAACAAATCACTAACCCTGGTACCTGGAACAAGCAGATTACGTTTCCAGGCTTACAGTTTTTCATTCACAGTTGCACAGCAGACTATACATTTCACGAGGCAAATATGACTGGGACGTCTATCAGGGACACTTCTCCTCCATGCCACCAGAAGGCTCCCTCCACTGAATTTTAAATACTTCCTCATTGAACATGCTCTTTTCCTTCTTACACCATATATAAAGCACACAGACTTGAAACTGTGAAGTCTTGCCTTTTGCTCGTCACTTAGTAAGTTCTGAACCAGTGTTTATCTGATTGAGCTCTGTGTATCATCCTACCTTGGATATCCCCTTATACTGGTTTTCTTTCTGCCAGTTCTTGCTGTATTCATTGATGATGATTGTGGATTTGCCTTTTTGACAGTATATCATAGAGCTTATATTGTGTATGACCCCGAACTACCCAGATTTTTTTTGGGGGGGGATTGTGGACATTAATGAAAACAAACATCTCACACATGGATCCTTACCACTCTCTTGAGTCCTCTGTGTTACAGTAACAGTCAGCAACATTTTATTTTTACTTTACTCATCCGACAACTAGAGAAAGAAAAAAAATACTCATTGACTTTTGCAGAAGAAAACTTTTTATTTGATACTGTAGGTCTTGGTGGTACAAAGCAGCTTGGTGCCATGGAGGAGCACTACTCTTTTTCCAAATCCCACCACCTGCTGTACTATGGAAGCAAACCAAAGGAATGGTCTGGATACAGCAAACAGCTTCACATTTCTTAAACCACCATGTTGGAGGACATATCCTATGATTGTGTAAAAGACGTTACCGTGTTTCAGGAGGGTCAAATTATTGGCCTGCATCAAGCAAAGAAAACCACTTAGGAGATTGCTGAAATGACTGGAATTGGGTTAAAAACTGTCCAGTACATTATTAAAACCTGGAAGGACAGCGGTGTACCGTCAACTTCAAGGAAGAAATGTGGTCAGAAAAACATCCTGACAGACCGTGATCAGAGATCACTTAAACGCCAAGTCCATTCATCCATCCATTATCTGTAGCCACTTATCCTGTACAGGGTTGCAGACAAGCTGGAGCCTATCCCAGCTGACTACGGGCGAGAGGCGGAGTACACCCCTGGACAAGTCGCCAGGTAATCGCAGGGTCAACACACAGAGACAAACAATCATTCACACTCACAATCATGCCTACGGTCAATTTAGAGCCACCAATTAGCTAGCCTGGGCCCGCCCGTCCTAAGCGTGACGCAACACGAGGGCCTGTTGCGAGCTTAGTCTGGCAAGGCAAGCTATCTACAGCTCTTCCAAGCTCCCGAAAAATCGGGAGCCAATCAACTTTGAGCATCTCCAACGGCCCTGGGTAGAGGCGCGTTCAAGGCAGTGACGTAGTAGAACTGCGACCGGAAGCCATAGATTGTTTACAGAATCTATGCCGGAAGCGCTTCATTCACTAGAAACATTACGAACATGGAGCAGCGGCAAGCCTTTGACACAGCGGTAGATGCTGTATTGAAAGCATTCAATGGGAAGTTCTCATTGAAAACGGAGCAAAGAGCAGCCCTGGAGGTATTTATCTTCTTCCTGTTACTCAAGCAGTTTCCGTCGCGTCACATACATCAGAGGAAAGAGTGATGTGATTGGTTTAAGCTTCGTCACAGCCTTTTCTGGCTTTGACCAGTAGCAAACTGAGGCATTTCAGGGAGGCGGGTCAACCACGCGCTTTGGGAAACGGTTGGGCTTAATATCTTTGCCAGACCAAATGCTCGCAGAGCTTTGAAGTCGCGTTAGCCAGACTACCAATTAGCCTAACCTGCATGTCTTTGGACTGTGGGGGAAACCGGAGCACCCGGAGAAAACCCACGCAGACATGGGGAGGACATGCAAACTCCACACAGAAAGGCCCTCATCGGCCGCTGAGCTCGAACCCAGGACCTTCTTGCTGTGAGGCGACAGTACTAACCACTACACCACCGTGCCGCCCTAAACGCTGAGTCAAATTGTTAAAACAATTAACAGTAGAAGTCATGACTATGTTTAATAGTGAAAGGAAGAGCATTTCTACACACACAATGTGATGAGAACTCACAGGATTGGGACTAAACTGTTGTTTGTCCAGAAGAAAACCACTTGTCAGTGAGAATAATCAGAAGAAAAGGCTTCAATTTGTTAGGGAGCAGAAAGATTGGACTCTGGGACAATAGGAAAAAGGTCATGTGGTCTGATGAGTCCAGATGTACTCAATTCCTGAGCAATGGGGCATCAGGGTAAGAAGGGAAGCACATTAAGTGATGCACCCATCGTGCATAGTGGCCACTGTACAAGCCTCTGTAGGCAGTGACTACGTTTACATGCACATCCAAATCGAGCTGCTGTCGGTAATCGAGCTGAAGGTCCCAGCAGGGTGCCAGAGAAATCCAATCGTACATGCACACAATGAAATCGGGCTATTGTGTGAGGTGCATTGTGCACCCGAGCCACAGGTGGCGCTACACGCCCCATCGTGTTGGTACACTTCCGGTTGTCGTCATGAAGAAGAGCTATTCAAGAGTATAAACAAAGTTATCAGTTCCGTGTTCTCCATTGCGCGTTTTTCTCCCGTCCATGAATTTTAATATATTCAACTCCTTAAGCTGAATGAGCATGAACTCTGTCTCCTCATTGCTCCAGAAGTGCACGTTTCTGCTTGCCTGTGGCAGTGGGGGCGTGGTCAAGCGCCGGTCTGTGACAGGAGGGCGGAGCCAGGGAAGGTGAGTGGCAGAATCACTTCACCTGACGGTAATTAACCTGTGTTTGTGTGTCTTCCCAGTAACCGCGCCCTATTTAAGGAGGCAGAGGGAGAGCAGAGGGGACAGCTCATCCCGGGACTAGAACACAGCGCGCGTGCGTGTGTTTCTCTCAAGAATAAAAGTAAGCTGTTAAACTGAAAAGTCTGACAATAAAAAGCCTATTAGTACCAGAAGCTTTGTCCTGCCGTCCTCTGTGCTCCACCCACACTTCAGAGAGCTCTACATCGCCATTTTCTCTTCTTCGTTTGTTCCTCCTGACCTCTTCTGCTGCTCGCTACTACTGTTGTCATGCCGACCGAGGCTGTTGTGTTTCCCGCTTGTGGTCTCGTCACTCGTCACTTCCGGAAGGGGCAGTAAGTAGCTCGACTACTAGCTTGATAGGGTATACATGCACTAAGTAGCTCGGCAGAAATCGCATAATCTAGGTTGTGTAGCTCGATTCCGAGAAATCAAGTTCGGTTCAATTTCAGCCGAATTAAGGTGTATACATGGCATTTTGAACTTCGATTTCAGTCGAGCAACGGCAGAAATTCGATTCTCTCTATGTGCATGTAAACGCACTCAGTGTTATGATCTGGGGTTGCTTCAGTTGGTCATGCTGAGACTCAGCAATGATATGTGGCAATAAAATGAATTCAGATGACGACCTGAATGTACTGAATGATAAGGTTATCACATCAATGGATTTTTTCTTCTCTGATGGCACGGGCATAAAATTAAGGCTCAGGCTGTGAAAGAGTGGTTTAGGGAGCATAAGGAATCATTTTCACACATGAACAGACCTCCTCGGACTCAAGATCACGTGATCTTTAATGGGTAAACACAAATCCAAAATGGTGGTCGCTAATAGCTCTACTAGTGCAGCCAATGATACAATTTGGACAAAAAAAAAAAAAAAAATCTTGATAAAATGACAAATGTCCACGATTACGATTGCAAATTATCTTTCAAAGTGTGGTAAATGAAGGTTTCAATGCTACAGCACACACAACTACCAAACAATGCGAATTTGTTTGTAAATTTAATAATTTCTTACCTCCTGAAGTCTTTTATCGCTCAGAAAAAGAATGAAATGATAGACCCCTATCAGTTGAATTGTTATTGCAGCCATAAGCTGCGCAATAATGTACCATTTTGAGCTATATCTCAGACTTTGTAGTTCCTGAATACAGATAATCCATACAAACACACGACACATGTAGGCATTTGTTTACCCATTTCAAACCACGTGACCACAGCACTCCAATGGAGCCGAGGAGGTCTATTGGCCACCACGGTGTCCTGACCTTAACCCCACTGAAAGTTTTTGGGGCGTGCTGGAGAAGACTTTACGCAGTGATTAGACTCTCCTGTCACCAGTACAAGATCTCGGTGAAAAATGAATGTTGTGGTGTTTTATAAGGTTGCCAATACAATGCCACGGCAAATATGCACTGTAATCAAACCTAAAGGTGGTCCAACAAAATATTAGAGTGTGTGACTTTTTTTGGGTGGGCAGTGTATCTAATTAACATCAGTTATGCCCTCCCATACTCTCTTTAAACCTGGTGGGAATGCTCATTTTACTCTCTTTCTGAGGTCATCAGTTCTGGGTGATAAAAATGTAAATTGTGATTTTTTTTTTTAAGTGGTAAGGCCACACCAATTTAATTAGTTGGTTCTCAGATTTTTTCAGGAAAAATATGAAGCGAGCGAGCGAAATAAAAATAAAAAATGCTCTGATGGTAAAATTAGCGGTGGAAATAGAGGGCTTTCATAATAGAGAAACAAAACAAAGACAGTACATTATTGTTACACATTTCATATGGCTCTTTTAATAGCTTATCTTATTTCCACCCATATGCATTAAGGATAATTGAAAATAAAAGTCTGAAACAACAGTCTTGTGACTAATAGCATTAGAATGACAAGATCGCGCTGTTTCACCAGATATGCCTATGTGACTAAAACTCCGCGATCAATTTAACCGAGATGAATATTCATCAACGTGCCCTCTTGAAATTTCGATACACCTGTCAAAGATTTTACGCTTCTGTTCGCTGAATATCCTAACAATCACAAACGCAGGCTTTGCAGGATTCCCCTCCACAGGCATGTTTCTTCCACAAGTCTTTATCCAAAGTGAAAGGGGCGATTTGATTGGTTTTCGATGTCACGTGACCTCAACCTGCAGTCTTCAGAATTTTTTTTTTTCATTTTGCATTTTCTTCAAGCGGCGATTCCGAGAACCAACTAATCAAATTGGTGTGGCCTAAACTGCAAATTGGGGGGGGAGATCACAAAATTGGTTGAGTCTAATAAAGTACCATTCAAAAGTTTAGACACACCTACACATTCATAGGTTTGTCTGTATTTTGACTATTTTCTACATTGAACAATACTGAAGACATCAATACTATGAAATAACACCTGGATGGGATTATGTGCTAAAATAAAAGTAACCACTGATTACCTTGATGACGCTTTGCACACTATTGGCATTATCTTAACCAGCTTCATGAAGTAGTCACCTGGAATGCTTTTCAATTAACAGGTTTGCCTCATCAAAAGTTAATTTGTGCAATTTCTTGCCTTCTTAATGTGTTTGAGATCAAACAGTAAATAGCCCTATTCCACAACTGTAGTAATCCATATTATGTCAAGAACCGCTCAGCTAAGGGTGGCACGGTGGTGTAGTGGTTAGCGCTGTCGCCTCACAGCAAGAAGGTCCGGGTTCGAGCCCCGTGGCCGGCGAGGGCCTTTCTGTGAGGAGTTTGCATGTTCTCCCCGTGTCCGCGTGGGTTTCCTCCGGGTGCTCCAGTTTCCTCCACAGTCCAAAGACATGCAGGTTAGGTTAACTGGTGACTCTAAATTGACTGTAGGTGTGAATGGTTGTCTGTGTCTATGTGTCAGCCCTGTGATGACCTGGCGACTTGTCCAGGGTGTACCCCGCCTTTCGCCCGTAGTCAGCTGGGATAGGCTCCAGCTTGCCTGCGACCCTGTAGAACAGGATAAAGTGGCTACAGATAATGAGATGAGATGAGACCACTCAGCTAAGTAAAGAGAAACAACATCCATCATTACTTTCAGACATGAAGTGACTTTTAATGAATAAAAATAAAGAAAAACTACTGAATTAGAAGGTGTGTCTCAATAAAGACATCTCCTCCCAGGGACTCAAGTACGAGTTTTTTTCCAGAGTCTGTACTAATGCACATAACTAGCTTATATGTTGTATTGCTATCTTGTAGGCTAGCAAGTTCTTGTCCTTCATTTTATTTTACTTTAAAGCTAGACGGCCTTTCGATTTCATAAAATTGGTGAAATTTAGTTCCCTCTGAAATTTGGTCATTGTGATATATGTTTATTTCTGTAATAGTTTAAAAAAAACCCAAAAAACAGGCCATTCTGTGGCTAGGAAGTTATTTCATTTGAGGGGATTCCCTAGCAAATAATGTGCGTGAACTTGCTTGCTCAGCGCAGTCAAGCAGACAGAGGAAGTTCGTGTGTGCATGCATAGGTTTACCTTCTTCTTCTTCTTTTGGGTTTTACGGCAGCTGGCTTTCACAGTGTTGTATTACTGCCATCTACAGGTTTACCTTGACCATACACTGACAGTTACATTATTCTATCACTAAACGAACAGCTGATCACACCAAGGTGCTCGCTGACCGCTGATTTATTAGTTTGGTCCTGTGTTTCCTTTCCTTCGCAACATAACGTCTTTTATTTTTTTCGCGGTCTGGTTTCCATCAAATCCTGCGCTCTGATTGGCTGGTGAGCGGGTCCGTCACAACAACAACAAACATAGTAGCATTTTTTGTCAACATTTATCTTTTTTTATAAGATTTATTTATAAGATTATCAAAAATCTTATAAATTTTTGCCAGCATTTCTCAGGAGAATAGCATTAATTTTACATCATGGATAGCAATAACGACAGTGTTCACAGCGAAAGCAAGTTTTACTACCCTGAGGAAGAAGAAATAAAATGGAACATTTCAGGAGAAAGCTAAAAACCGGTTACTGTTGCTAACGCTGAGCAAAAACATGGCTGAATCCTGAATGACTCAATTTTGCATAAATAGGCAGCAAAATGTAGTTTTTTTTCCTGCCATGGAAGTGCACTTGTATACCGAAGAGGAAGCAATTTGCATTACAGCTGTGAATGAGGATTCAAAATGGCAGCTCGCCTCGGCTCGGTTTTCCGTTTTGGGCGCTCTCGTTTTCTGTTAGAATTTGGTAAAGAAAAAAATAAATACATTATTTACCAGCTTAAGACCTTGGTCACGGTATTTCACGATACGGACCTCCCAGCTGGTAAATAATATATATTTCTTCTCGCTTTCCGTTACTGTAGTTGGTCTTTCACATTTCATTCGCACACCCACGTTCTCCATTTTTATGCCTCCGCCACCATAAGGTGCACGAGGCATTAGGTTTTCGGGTTGTCCATCTGTCCGTGCATCCGTCCCGAAACCTTGTGAACGCAATATCTCAAAGGCTAATGAAAGGAATTTCACCAAACTTTCACCATTTGTGCATTTGGGGACAAACATGAACTGATTAGATTTTGAGATCAAAAGGTCTAAGGGCAAGGTCACTGTGAGGTCAAATGTCTGTCTGAAAACCTTGTGAACACAACATCTCCAAGGCTGATACAAGTAATTTCACCAGGTCACGATTACTGTGAGGTCAAATGTCCATCCCCAAATCACAACTTAATAAGGCGTGTAGTCTACCGGACGGAGGCATCCCCATCGACACTGTTGGCGTTGAGTTCTATTGAGTTCTCTCCTGTTTCAAATTTGTATCCCACAATGCCTTGCACGAATGGGGAAAGCCCACTACATGATGCATGACGTAGCATCTTGAATTGGGTCATGGTGAAGCAGGAAAAAATAGCGAAGAATTTAGGGCCACGTGGCCCTAAATTCATTAACTGTTCAATTTTATAAATAAATAAATAAATAAATAAATAAAATTCGAAGTCTGTGATCCAAAATCAGTAACTTTCAGTCCACTAAACAAAATAATTGGATGTCATGGAAAATTCTTTTTATGACCTAAACTTGAAAAATCTGAAAGGCAGTCTACCTTTAAAGCATATACGCAGAGCCGTGGCCTCACTTTCATTTACAAATGCCTTGAGACCTCAAGAATGGCACAGGAATAGTTTTAAGCGCTAACAATAAATCTAATATCGTAATTTTTACGATTAAAGTGATTCATATAGGTAGCAGTCTGAATGAATGACCTTGACGTCCGTAACATCATAGCAAGGAAGTCTATCGGTCTTGTCACCATTTCCGCTATACTAAAACACAGAGCTGACTGCAACTCCGATCCTCCATTTTGAGCTAATTTATTGCGATGCCACGCAGATGTGTTGCTGGCGGGTGCAGCAACACAACAGAAGGTGGATTTACGTTGCATTCATGGCCCAAGAATGTTCAAACTGCAAAGATTTGGACGCGTTTTGCGAGAAATTCACGGACACATTGGGCGGCTATGAAGTGGTTTCTCCTCTGCTCTGCACATTTTACTGAGGACTCATACAAAACCTCTGATCTGTTGAGGAGCGTTGGCTATAAGCCCGTATTGAAAAAGGGTGCAGTCCCAACAATTAAAGAAAAATAAAACAAGAAAAGGAAAAGTATTTATTTATTTTTTTAAAAGTGAGTTCAGTTGCACTAGTCCTCCTGGAACGTGAGCTGAGGGTTGTTGGTAAAACCCGGGACGGAACGGGACGGGACATATCACTTGGGCAGTGACCTCCCCGCAGTTGTTGCTAAAACCGGTGAGGTTCCGTTCTGTCCCAGGTTTTAGTAATTGCCTGAGCTGAGCAGTAATGTTGGAATACGCAGTATGGAGAGAATGAATGGACCAGCCCTCTTATTTCTAAACTGGATATTGCTGCCATCTCGCCCTTATGTGGAAGAAGCAAATGAACGGAGAACTGAATGAACAACTGAAAGTCAGATTGTTTCAAAACAATCGGCCACAAGATCGGCGTTCAAGAAGCAAGAACACAGACGGGTAATCTCCGACTCTCATTTGGATTAAAAAAAAAAAAAAGTTATTTACCTGCATTTGGGTTAATACATGTAACTTGTGGTTAGGTTAACTGGTGACTCTAAATTGACCGTAGGTGTGAATGTGAGTGTGAATGGTTGTCTGTGTCTATGTGTCAGCCCTGTGATGACCTGGCGACTTGCCCAGGGTGTACCCCACCTTTCGCCCGTAGTCAGCTGGGATAGGCTCCAGCTTGCCTGCGACCCTGTAGAAGGATAAAGCGGCTAGAGATAATGAGATGAGATGAGACGAGACATGTAACTTGTATTGTGTGTTTAAGTTACCGGTATAAGATTATTTAATTTACTTCAGAATGTGAGTGTCTCAGTTCATCTGATTATTTAATTAGCCTTTTACGTTTTATCAGTGAAAATGCATGCATGTACATGTATGTTGCATAAATTATAACACCTATCCTGTTTTAATGAGGGTCAACCCACAATCAATGAAGTCAAATCAGTCTTAGTTGAGCAAGTCGGTAACGGCGTTTCTTACTTTCACAATAAACTTTTATTTATATGACTTTGGTCTATAGCTGTAAAAGGCCTCGGCCTTAAAACCGGTTACCACTGTGACGTCACGCACTCAGGGCTGGCTGGCTCAGCGGAGCAGCTCGAATGCCAACTTTGCGGTCGATTTTAACTCTTAAAAATATATATATTTTTTAATTCCTATTTATGCAGCATACAAGAGTCAAGGATGGAGATACTATCCACTCAGAAATGTATTTAAAAATAAAGGTTCTGTGTATCTGCTTTAAGCTACTAAACAGATCTCATCTCATCTCATTATCTCTAGCCGCTTTATCCTGTTCTACAGGGTCGCAGGCAAGCTGGAGCCTATCCCAGCTGACTACGGGCGAAAGGCGGGGTACACCCTGGACAAGTCGCCAGGTCATCACAGGGCTGACACATAGACACAGACAACCATTCACACTCACATTCACACCTACGGTCAATTTAGAGTCACCAGTTAACCTAACCTGCATGTCTTTGGACTGTGGGGGAAACCGGAGCACCCGGAGGAAACCCACGCGGACACGGGGAGAACATGCAAACTCCGCACAGAAAGGCCCTCGCCGGCCACGGGGCTCGAACCCGGACCTTCTTGCTGTGAGGCGACAGCACTAACCACTACACCACCGTGCCGCCACTAAACAGATCCTTACTCCTAAAGTATCACGAGTGTTTTGAGATGTTTTACAGTTGCTACTGTGAGAACATACAATGACCAGGATATAGGATTACGTTGTTGTTTTTTTTTAATCTACGAAAACGCAAACAGGTCGCTTTCACCACTGTGTACAATGTATGATCAATTACTGTGAGTGTGCAATCAACGCATGTGTTTATCTGTAGTTTGATTAATGCAAGCGTCTCTGAACTGCAGCTTTGCTTTCATTATGAGGTCAGGCAGTGGAGCGGTGCCGATGTTTTTCTCACCAGCTGTAACAGTGGGCTGATGAGATTAGTAATACCATGACTTCAGCCAAACATGATTCACTTCCTTTGTCTTTGACAAAGGAAAAGGAGAGTGCCTTTTGAAAATACAGTAAGCTGTAGCTTAATCTAGCACTGTTTAGGTTGCAGTTCTACAAAGAATGGTGACGAGTAACAGTGTACACTCTTAAAAAATAAATCTGGCAGGAAAAGTTCTTTCAAGCAAAGGCATAGAAGAACCTTTCAGTATACGTTCTTTGCCATAAATGTTTACAAGGCTCTTTATGGGGAGATCTAATTAATCAGGTTAGCTTAATATCAACAAAATGGTTGAAAAATCATCCATTAAAAAGATGGAGTTTTGTAAGCAATGAGGTTGTATATGGAATCAATTTTGTGCCAAAATGTTCATACAATACTTTTGAAATATCAAACAAAAACGACAAATCAAAATACAAAAAAAGAGAAAAAAGTCAATTTTTTTAGACTGGCAAACAAATTATTCGTGTAATCGTGCAAAATATCAGTCTATTACTCTTCAGAAACCTTTTATTTTTGTTCCGCGTCTTTCTCAGTTTTGCTTGCCGTAATTTATTTTGGTTGCGATTCCAGCTTTCTCGTTTGTGCTCCCTGACTTTTTGCTTGCAGTTTTGGCACAAACTTCACGTGTGGGCGGGCTGTCCAGGAATGCATTCCCATTGGCTAACTTGTGTTTGACTGACAGCTACGCTCAGCCATTCCCTACTCGGATTCTGGCGGACTGTTTGACGAGTGACCGAGCCATTGACGGTAAACAAGGATCGAGTGGACTTCAGTGGCGACTATGATATTGAATTAATTCAACAAAGTGTAAGTGCGGGACAAATGTGTTGTATGTGTTGCAGTAGTACACATTATGCAGGCGTGTTTAACGTTAGCAAGACAGCTATTATATTGGGTAGTGGAGCGAAGTCTAATATTTGACTTGCCACGAAACACTTGCATAATGTGCACTACTGCAACACATACAACACATTTGTCCCGCACTTACACTTCGTTGAATTAATTCAATATCATAGCTGAAGTCCACTCGATCCTTGTTTACCGTCAATGGATCGGTCACTTGTCAAACAGTCCGCCAGAATCCGAGTAGGGAATGGCTGAGCGTAGTTGTCAGTCAAACACAAGTTAGCCAATGGGAATGCATTCCTGGACAGCCCACCCACACGTGAAGTTTGTGCCAAAACTGCAAACAAAAAGTCAGGGAGCGCAAACGAGAAAGCTGGAATCGCAACCAAAATAAATTACGGCAAGCAAAACTGAGAAAGACGCGGAACAAAAATAAAAGGTTTCTGAAGAGTAATAGACTGATATTTTGCACGATTACACGAATAATTTGTTTGCCAGTCTAAAAAAAATTGACTTTTTTCTCTTTTTTTGTATTTTGATTTGTCGTTTTTGTTTGATATTTCAAAAGTATTGTATGAACATTTTGGCACAAAATTGATTCCATAGTTGTAAAAAGCAAAATTTATTTTGCACTCACACCATTTATGATGCCTTTAATTTAAGAGTAGGCTTTCCTTTTATTTCATACCAATGTATACATGCACTTCTTAAAGTTAAACAAACAAACAAACAAAAAAAAAATGACATGCACATTAATCCTTATAATTAACATGTGATCTTCAAAGCCAACCATTTTGCAATGAAATTGTGAGTTGAATTTTTTTTTTTGACACACTGGTCTATTTTTTACTTGGGTTTTCTTACTGAACCACAATGTCCTTTGACTACCTGCTGACTGGTACCAGTGGGAGTTACCCCTCAGTAGAGCCCTGCACTCCCACAGGAGTCCCGCGGGACTCGCCGCAAAGCAGTGCGGCGCGGGACAAATTTTGAAAGCTCGTTGCAGGCGCGGGCAGGACCGGAAGTGCACATATGTGCATGCGGGCGGGAGTGGGAGCGCACATATGTGGCGCGGGCGGGAGCGCACATATGTGGCGTGGGCGGGAGCAGTGATAAGCTGCAGTCCCACTAACTAAAAATGTGTTTGAAATAAAATATATAAATTATTAATTTATGTCTATCATATATAATTTGTGCTGGATATTTTATTTGGCATTAATAAAAACATTTTAAGATACCTAAATTTGCAGAGAGAGTGAGATTGCCAGAAAAATGGCATCTTAAATTTGCCATTGATCACCCTTATAGGAAATCCTTTGAGCACTCTAATGACTCGCAATTCACACCCAGCTAGCAAAAGAACCATGAGTGAGGTGATTTACGGCTTGCGTTAGTCTACAACTTTAATCAGAGAGACAGGTTACACAGTGACGGTAGGCTTGACTCAATGCTATCCCAGAAATCCTTCCTGTAATATGCAAATTTGGCTGTCCAATCAGAGGCGGCAAATTTGCATATTACAGGAAGGATTTCTGGAATAGCATTGAGTCAAGCCTACCGTCACTGTGTAACATGTCTCTCTGACTAAAGTTGTAGACTAACTCAAGCAGTAAATCAATTCACTTCTCTTACTAGCTCTGCTTTGTAATAAAAAAAAAAGCCCATTGGTACAAAGCAAGCCCATTCACTTTTTTATGCTGATCAGAGAATTACAATGGTTTCTCATATGATAAAAATGTACGATTTGTGATTAAATATTTTAATTGTTTGACAGCACATGCTGAGTTCTGAAACAAGGTAAATAATAACAATGTGAGCTGTAGATATTTATGCTGAAATCCACTCAGAGTAGGGGGCGGGGCACCATCACGCTGTGTCAAAACAAGAACTTTCCTGAGAAATAACGCGAACGTCTGCATCATGCGGGATTTGCGGGCAGGAGCGGGACTGAAAATCATAATTTTTTCGCGGGTGGGAGCGGGACTGAAAATCATAATTCTTTGCGGCGCGGGCGGGAGTGGGAATGCACAATGCGGCCGGGGGCGGGAGCGGGACTGAAAAATCCGACCCGCGCAGACCTCTACCCCTCAGTTCATATCTTTAGGTAGAGATGACTGCAATAGCATTCATTCCTTTAGTCTGTCCAGCTCTCTCATCTCCAATATTGCTGCATTTGACTAGAGGTCGTAATTCGACCAGGAAAAAAACCACAAAGAAAATTGGGAACTCCTATTCCAAAGGTATAGAGTGGTCTTCTCAACTCTAAGTTCCTCTGAGTTCAGCAAATGAGGCCAAATCAACGTAGCCGCCCACAACACCAACAGTCAACAAAGTGGCACTTCTTACCCGTAGATAAGTCATGCTGTACATACAACTATTTGCTTTACATCAATCAAGATACAGACATATTGCTTTGTTAAATTTAGAATACTGATTATACAATTCACTGGTTTGAGGAGAAAAATATACATCATATCGAGAACATCAAGTTATGTCTTGCCGTGTTGCATGTTGGGACAGGGGCGCCATCTTGTGAGGAACACACTCTGTTACCTATGCATACTATGGTGGTTACTAGAGCCCTGCACTCCCGCGGGAGTCCCGCGGGACTCGCCGCAAAGCAGTGCGGCGCGGGACAAATTTTGAAAGCTCATTGCGGGCGCGGGCGGAACCGGAAGTGCACATATATGCGCGGGAGCGGGAGTGCACATATGTGGCGCGGGCGGGAGCGGTGGTAAGCTGCAGTCCCGCTAACTAAAAATGTGTTTGAAATAAAATGTATAAATTATTAATTTATGTCTATCATATATAATTTGTGCTAGATATTTTATTTGGTATTAATAAAAACATTTTAAGATACCTAAATTTGTAGAAAGAGTGAGATTGCCAGAGAAATAGCATTTTAAATTTGCCTTTGATCACTCTAATGATTCGCAATTCATACCTAGTTAGCAAGAGAACCATGAGTGAGGTGATTTACGGCTTGCGTTAGTCTACAACTTTAATCAGAGAGACAGGTTACACAGTGACGGTAGGCTTGACTCAATGCTATCCCAGAAATCCTTCCTGTAATATGCAAATTTGGCTGTCCAATCAGAGGCGGCCAAATTTGCATATTACAGGAAGGATTTCTGGGATAGCATTGAGTCAAGCCTACCGTCACTGTGTAACATGTCTCTCTGACTAAAGTTGTAGACTAACTCAAGCAGTAAATCAATTCACTTCTCTTACTAGCTCTGCTTTGTAATAAAAAAAAAAAGCCCATTGGTACAAAGCAAGCTCATTCACTTTTTTATGCTGATCAGAGAATTACAATGGTTTCTCATATGATAAAAATGTATGATTTGCGACAGGGGTGTGTTTAGCCTATTTTTGGGGTTGCTTGCACCCCCCCAAAACGAGCTGAGCACCCTCAAAAACACTGCTTTTGGACGTAATTTTCAGAAATAAGTGCCCTTTCGCACTGTGCAATGAATGTGTGCGCGGGCGTGTGTGTGTTCTTGAATTCACCTGTTACGTGATAGTTCTATGAGCAGTAAAATACCTCTCCTCCTTGCGTCCCCTCTGATTGGGTTGCCTGTTCGCTCGAGTGCTTGCTATGACATGGTGTTTTTTTTAACTGGATTCCACGCCGATGAGGAACTCGAAGTAGCACCTGAGTATTACTGGCATAGCGAGATGTGAAGGTACGGACTGGAGTTACAATTGTTAAACACAACACAATAATATGCATAATGCAATATTGATGTTCCCTGGTCTATGAACAGAATGATAAAAACGACATTTATCATCCATATCGAGATACTTTTGTGCAGAGCTGTACAAGTGCTACGGTGCGTGTGTTAGTCAATTTTATTTAATGTAACATAGCGTTTATTAATGTAAAATCATAATAATACACACTATTATTACACAATACACAACACATTAATTAACAATTACCACTGTTCAAAAATGAATAGCTCCAACATTACAAATGCAGTAGTAGGTCTTGTTAAAAATATAACGTAAATATTTGTGTCAGTGGTTGTAAATGTGTAGATATCATAGTTTATTGGGTCAGCTTCTGTTAAAACATTGCAGAATTGCTAGTCTAGTCTTCTTGTCTAGTTAAGTCTGTCTAAATGCGGAATAAACGTGGAAACACTGTTGTTCAAGCCAGGTGCCTCTGTCAGCTCTGGGGGCTAAGCACCCCCAAAGATCAGATGCTAGAATCGCCCCTGATTTGCGATTAAATATTTTAATCATTTGACAGCACTAATTATTAGAGACAGTACATGCTGAGTTCCGAAACAAGGTAAATAATAACAACGTGAGCTGTAGATATTTATGCTGAAATCCACTCAGAGTAGGGGGCGGGGCACCATCACGCTGTGTCAAGACAAGAACTTTCCTGAGAAATAACGCGAACGTCTGCATCATGCGGCGGGAGCAGGACTGAAAATCAATTTTTTTTGTGGGCGGGAGCGGGACTGAAAATCATAATTCTTTGCGGGCGCGGGCGGGAGTGGGACTGCACAATGTGGGCGCGGGCGGGAGTGGGACTGCACAATGCGGGCACGGGCGGGAGCGGGACTGAAAAATCCGACCCGCGCAGACCTCTAGTGGTTACCTGCTTGTTTTGTTTCGCTAAAAAGTTGGTTAAATTCTTCAAATCTAATTGAGAAGGGAAAAGATAAAGTAAAGTGGACTCACAGGAAAAACTGAATTGCAATGCCAAGCAAAGGTATTTGGGCAAACTAAGTACAATAAACAACACAGATCCAAATGACACGTAGCCGGATTACAGACCCCAATGCAGTATCTCCACTCACATACCAGGACATTTTATACTAACCTCGGTTTTTAAATGAGTGCATACACTTTGCAGGACTTTAAAAGTTACATGAACAGTTTTGCAGTGGCTGGGTGCAAGATCTGCCAAGTGACTAGCCAGCAACTGCAAGAGAACAGTCATACTCGCAAAAGTATACTGGCACTCGTCTTTTTGGCCCAAGTATTAAACCAAATGAAATACAAAACTTTCACAAACATTCTGCTGTGTGATTATTTTATTGACTCACAGGCAATGGGTTTGATCAGTCAGAAAGTTACGCATCTGCTGCATCAAGAGCTGTAGAAGTCTTGTGTATTATTGATGCACATATTCAGATCGTGTTTTTCCATGCAGGAAAAGCAAAAAAGATGTATTCCATTGTCCAATTTTCTCCCTGAACAATGCTGTGACCTACTATGGTAGTTCTTAATACAGCAGCACTGACTTACCATAGTGACCTTTTTCACCATAGAAAATCAAAACACAGAATCCAACTCAGCAAAAGAAAGGCAACAGAATCCCCTTAAAGTGCATATCACGGGTAAATTCAGGAGCCAGATCAATGTAATTCTCCTATTTTATATTAAACTTTCGTCAAATATCTGTAACATTTCTGCATTCTCTGCAATTTTTTTACCTTGCGCAATACCAGAAAAATTCAGTTGAAATCAAGCCATTTGAGGCGAATTGGTCCGCCTCTGAAAAAACTTGGCACTTGAATTTCCCGGGAAACACTGATTTTCGTGACGTCATCTGCGGGACGCCTCCCTCTGAATCCTACGCGAGCATTGGTTTGTTTATGAGAAAACGACCTGGTGGTTTTCTGCAAATTTCTTCAACGTTATCGCGTAATTATTAAAATGGTTAACAGATGTATCGGAAGAGGGTGTAGCAACACCAATCTTGATGGGATTAGTACTCATCATTTTCCAAAAGACCAGACAATGAGAGAGAAATGGGAGCGCTTGGTTTACACAGGCTGTGCACTGAAACCGTGCAAAGCTCGCGCAGCCTGCTGGCGCTTCCGCAGATAACGTCACAAATCTGGGTCCAGACTCCCTTGGGATTTTTCCAGACGCGTTTTGTAATTTTATTTTTTTCTGCTGTAGACAGATAGCGACGGGCAGCACGGTGGTGTAGTGGTTAGCGCTGTCGCCTCACAGCAAGAAGGTCCGGGTTCGAGCCCCGTGGCCGGCGAGGGCCTTTCTGTGCGGAGTTTGCATGTTCTCCCCGTGTCCGTGTGGGTTTCCTCCGGGTGCTCCGGTTTCCCCCACAGTCCAAAGACATGCAGGTTAGGTTAACCGGTGACTCTAAATTGACCGTAGGTGTGAATGTGAGTGTGAATGGTTGTCTGTGTCTATGTGTCAGCCCTGTGATGACCTGGCGACTTGTCCAGGGTGTACCCCGCCTTTCACCCGTAGTCAGCTGGGATAGGCTCCAGCTTGCCTGCGACCCTGTAGAACAGGATAAAGCGGCTAGAGATAATGAGATGAGATGAGAAAGATGGCCTTGTGCAAAATTACCCTTCTGGATGAGTGTGTAAAGGGCAGTGTTTGAAATTACCACGTGCTCGGTAGCCTGACGCTATCAACTTTTTCGTCGGGCCATAAACTATAAACAGTAGCGAGTCCGTCATGCCACAAACATTGGCCCGCCTGTGAATGTACATTTTGACGGTTTCATGCTTGTATTACTATGTCCCTAACACTTGACGATTTCATGCTTGTATTACCACGTCCCTAACACGACACGTCCACCTTTTGCAAGGATTGTTTTCATTGGTTATTTTGTCAGATACGTCACAAATCTGTAAAACGAAAGCGAATCAGCTGCCATCTCTTAAATGAGCAGTTTATCACATTACATTTTGCCGACATTGCGGCACGAGATTCTACAAGAGTGCGCTTTTTCGCCTTTTCGTGACAATCATGTGGAAGTTTCTGGGTTTGCCTGAGAAAAAAGTGAAGCAGAAGAAAACAGAAGAAGAAATCAAAGCTACTAAGAAGCGATATGAGGAAGAAAGGCAGGAGAGGACATTTAAACCAGGTTGGCTGCAGACATACAATTGGTTGTTGTACTCAAATACACAAAAACAGATGTTTTGCCGACCTTTCCGTTCAATTTATGGTCCGTACGCTGTTAGAAAACCTGGACTGAAAACTGACAAATATCACAAGTATGCGAATGCTCCTCTTGTGTTGGGCTCACAGAACTTCAAAAAACACACACTAGATGTGCATCAGGCATCTGAGGGTCATACATTCACACTGGCCATCAACTTTTAATGCTGGCCATGAACATTGAAAAGTTAAGAGCCCTGTTGGCCATTTCTGATTTTCAAGATATTTCACACACTGGTAA
Source organism: Neoarius graeffei (assembly GCF_027579695.1). Classification (NCBI taxonomy): domain Eukaryota; kingdom Metazoa; phylum Chordata; class Actinopteri; order Siluriformes; family Ariidae; genus Neoarius; species Neoarius graeffei. The sequence goes on from NC_083579.1 coordinate 51,649,256, forward strand.
AGCCTAGGTCACAACCGGACGTACGATTTTTTGGCCATGCGATTTTTGGCGTTTCCCAAATTGCTGTGTTTTTTTGTTCGTGGAGAAAGACGCACGTTGGCCGCAAGTTTGTCTTGCAACCCGAAAAAAACGTAAGCGCCCGTAGAGTCTGTTTGACATGACAAAGAACCTCTGCAGCCAGTCTACGGCTCGAAAATCAGCACGTCACACGCGCGCCCTCCGTGCGTTTCTTGCATTTTTTGCACGTAGACCGGCCATAGGAGCACGTACGGCCGGTTGTGACCTAGGCTTAAAGGGACATACTTTCATATTAAAAACAAAACGAAATTGGTCCAGAATATGCCCTTTAACATGGTGCGTAAACATGTCAGTTCCCCAGAATTCAAAAGGGTGTGATGTCAAATTCACGTTCTCTATACACATCAGAAATTACAAGTTACAACCTTTCGTCACATGCAACATGTGCCCGTGACTGATGACATTGTTCATTGGGAACAATCTGTGATCACCATTGTTTGTCCCACCCACACACTTCTTTGTTGTTCTTAAACTCAATTGTTGGCGATATTTACAAGTAATTAAAGCGAGTTATTCTATGGAATCAATTTTGTGCCAAAATGTTCATACAATACTTTTGAAATATCAAACAAAAACGACAAATCAAAATACAAAAAACAAAACAAAACAAAAAAGTCAATTTTTTTAGACTGGCAAACAAATTATTCGTGTAATCGTGCAAAATATCAGTCTATTACTCTTCAGAAACCTTTTATTTTTGTTCCGCGTCTTTCTCAGTTTTGTTTGACGTAATTTATTTTGGTTGCGATTCCAGCTTTCTCGTTTGCGCTCCCTGACTTTTTGCTTGCAGTTTTGGCACAAACTTCACGTGTGGGTGGGCTGTCCAGGAATGCATTCCCATTGGCTAACTTGTGTTTGACTGACAGCTATGCTCAGTGATTCCCCCGGAGGCTGTTGCGGCCATTTCCTACTCGGATTTTGGCGGACTGTTTGACGAGTGACCGATCCATTGACGGTAAACAAGGATCGAGTGGACTTCAGTGGCGACTATGATATTGAATTAATTCAACAAAGTGTAAGTGCGGGACAAATGTGTTGTATGTGTTGCAGTAGTACACATTATGCAGGTGTTTCGTGGCAAGTCAAATGTTAGACTTCGCTCCACTACCCAATATAATAGCTGTCTTGCTAACGTTAAACACACCTACATAATGTGTACTACTGCAACACATACAACACATTTGTCCCGCACTTACACCTTGTTGAATTAATTCAATATCATAGTCGCCACTGAAGTCCACTCAATCCTTGTTTACCATCAATGGATCGGTCACTCGTCAAACAGTCCGCCAGAATCCGAGTAGGGAATGGCTGAGTATAGCTGACAGTCAAACACAAGTTAGCCAATGGGAATGCATTCCTGGACAGCCCACCCACACGTGAAGTTTGTGCCAAAACTACAAACAAAAAGTCAGGGAGCGCAAACGAGAAAGCTGGAATCGCAACCAAAATAAATTACGGCAAGCAAAACTGAGAAAGACGCGGAACAAAAATAAAAGGTTTCTGAAGAGTAATAGACTGATATTTTGCACGATTACACGAATAATTTGTTTGCCAGTCTAAAAAAATTGACTTTTTTTTTGTATTTTGATTTGTCGTTTTTGTTTGATATTTCAAAAGTATTGTATGAACATTTTGGCACAAAATTCTCATCTCATTATCTCTAGCCTCTTTATCCTGTTCTACAGGGTCGCAGGCAAGCTGGAGCCTATCCCAGCTGACTACGGGCGAAAGGCGGGGTACACCCTGGACAAGTCGCCAGGTCATCACAGGGCTGACACATAGACACAGACAACCATTCACACTCACATTCACACCTACGGTCAATTTAGAGTCACCAGTTAACCTAACCTGCATGTCTTTGGACTGTGGGGGAAACCAGAGCACCCGGAGGAAACCCACGCGGACACGGGGAGAACATGCAAACTCCACACAGAAAGGCCCTCGTCGGAGACGGGGCTCGAACCCGGACCTTCTCGCTGTGAGGCGACAGTGCTAACCGCTACACCACCGTGCCGCCTTGGCACAAAACTGATTCCATATTATTCCACCCATAGCTGTTTGTTTCATGTCTATTTCCCAACTAATTACTTCCGCTGCTTCACTTTATCTGCAGTTGCGATAGAAATTAAAGTATTACGTCCTCAGAAAAACTGCCTTCTTTGTGCAACACGTTCTGATATTCAACTGATCATGACGATTTTATGAATATGCAAATTATCCATGACCTTTTCTGGCAACTTTTTGACTATGCATGAGCTCCTTCCCCCTGAAATGAGCCGGCTACACTGACTGTAACTATTAGCACAACCCATACTATTCTATAGGACAGATCCCCTTACAAGAGAAGTTAAATAAGCTTGTTACTCTTTTTTTTTGTTAGATAAATTAAATAGTAAATTACACGTCATTACTTTCCAGGCAGAAACTGAGTTTGACACCTGGTTCACGCTGGACAACTTTCACTAGTGCTTTTAACAAGTTGCCCACCAGGTTAAACTTCCTAAACAACAAAAAAGCACGAGGTTTAATTTAAAAACTAATTCTCATTTTCTCAGCTGCATGAAAATTCACTTCGCATTTAGCCTCCGTTTACAACTACAGCATGAAATGTTGCTAATTAGCTGGCTAACTGTGTACAAGCTAATTCAAAATAAGCAATGAAACCGCTTCCTAAAGTAGCTGGCCTGATTCAGCAAGAATACAGACGCTCACTGAAAACGAAAGCAATGTAACTGAAGTTTTTTTTTTTTACAAATTGTGAATTAAAGTGCTGTATTTTAACTATCGAGTCTAATTGGTAATATAAGGTGTCTGCATCTGACTAGCTTAGCCTAGCCTAGCCTAGCTAGAGACACAAACGTCATGCGCGTTGCTAGATCTCCAGTGGGAACATGAAAACAGACCCTGGTTGGAAAGTTTATAAACTGAAGAAGCAAATCCGTGTGGATGCTTGGTGTACAGAAGATAAATACTATGCTCTGTTTGTGTTTTCATCCACAACCAGGCCCTGACTCGCGCTCTCCACACTGCGCCTGCACTAGCAGGTCATGAACTCATAAACCCAGTTGTACAAGGCAGTATTTTCCCCACCCGTATTCTGACAAATCCCGCCTTCTCATTAACTCCTTTTTCTATCCGCCGATTACCAACGGGCGAACTGACGTACAGTATAAAACGCTAACCAATCCCAACGCAATACTCGGGATACAAGTACCCAATCATCGCGCAGGAGGCGGGATTTGTAGGGAAAACGAGTGGGAAAGAATAACGCTTATGGAAATGGGAGCGAAAACAAGCAAAAACAAACGCCCAGTATAATAAGATTTACCGTTTTTGCAGCTTCTGCCCACGTCCTCCCTTTCTTCTTCTTTTGTCTTTCCCTCATGTCTGCGGTCGGTTCTCGGAAATCGACCTAATGTGCGAGTTTGTTACTGTTAAGCTGGAAATGTTGTTTCGGTTATGCTGCGAGTCCTACCATTTCTGCCATATTGGGTCCTTACTGTAAGTGGCAGGTCATGTGACCATGGGCGTGACGTCACCTTACTGTACAATGCACATCCAGGAAAGCTGCTAAAGCATAATGCATGAGGTTTTGACATTGATAATATATATTTTTTTAATGTAGGTTAATTATATTTACTTTTTTCTACGTTGTTCTAGCTGGGCTAGATCACTTAAATCTATGAATGAGTTTATTTTTATTTTTAAAACCTCAGTTTTTCTTAAGTGTGAACACTTTTCTAAGCTCTGTGCCCAGTGATGAGGTTCTCCTAGGATGAGCTCGATCCCTTTGGTATTTTCGATCAAGTTTTATTTCACAACATGAGCTTTAATACCCTCCTAACCGAATCCTAAGGGGTCGTTTTTCCGAGATGTGACATGTGCTGTGTGTGATAAATAAAAGCGTGCTGTATTCTTGTGTGCTCTAGAGGTCAGTAATGTTTTAACTGAATAAATATTTCATCATGAATCTTACCCATCAGTCATGGCAGAAACAGAAAATCCTCATCAGTGGTTAGATTGTGATATGCCACTGAACTGCAATACATAAGGGGACTGCAAGTCATTTGTTTTTCATGCAACATAGCTATTTACTGTTGCCACTGATTGTATTCAGGTATGACACTACAGGACTATACAATACACATGTAGACAAACACGAGGAAACTGTGCTTAATTTGTTGATTCAAAGCTCTGATACAAAATTATTGTGCAACAAGAAAAGGCAGCATGATCTCGCAATAGAGTAGTTTAAAAAAAAGGCAAAATCAGATCTTGTGGAGCTTCTTCTGGATGTACAGTATGCCATGGCAAAAGCGCCATTTTTAAAACACTTCATGGCTGAAACACACTGGCACATGCCCCCATGGCAGAAGGTGGCACCTGAGACCCAGAGGCCACTGAGCTGTTTGATGAAGTGGGCAGACTTGGCCCTTGATACCTTGGGAGAGAAAAAAATACGAGTCATGCTAATATTCATTCATTCATTCATTCATTCATCTTCAGTAAAGTGCTTTATCCTGGTCAGGATCATGGTGGCTCTGGATCCTACACTGGGCTCAACGGATGGGATACCAATCCACTGTCCACATACACACAGCTTCACACACTGATTCAGACCTAACAGTAATTTAGAGTAACCAGTCCTCCTACTGGCATGTTTTTGGGAGATGGGAAGAAGCCCAGAAAAGAGAGCAGGCACAGACAGTAACCAGTCCTCAGGATTCAACTAGGTATCCTGAAGCTGTAGGGCAGCAAAATTCGTCAATGCACCAGCGTGCCATCTTGTCAAACCCGATCCGGGCTTGAAGTGAACTATGTTTGGTTGACTTGGCCAAAATTGCAGCAGTAGAGTGGCCGGTTTCCTTCTGTGCACTCACATATACAGTACATTCACATCTATGGGCAATTTAGAGTAGCTAGTTAATCGAACTGCATGCCTTTGGACTATGGGGGAAACCAGAGCAGCCGGAGGAAACCCACACAGACACGGGGAGAACATGCAAACTAGATGCAGAAAGGCCCCTGTCAGCCACTGGGCACGAACCCAGAACCTTCATGCTGTGAGGCAACAGTGCTAACCACTGCGCCACCCTGTGCAATCTCAATTCAACATAAATCTTAATAATAATAAGAGGCACTGTGTTTCCTCATTGTCAAAAAAACTTTCTTGAGGCACTCACCATGATCTGGCCCGCATGACGCGTGATGCTGTTGTCGTTCTCCTGTGCTGAGCAAAGTCACAGAGCAGATTTCTTGTCCTCATCTCTGCTCCTTGTAGGTCCAGTGGGACCATCGTTGGTGATGTCATGTCTAGCTCCAGAACCATGACATTTTCTGCCTGTGCAGCGCAAACAAATTCATCAAATGTGGTACTGGATTATTATTCATAATGACAATTAATATCCCCTGTAAATAATCTATTGTTAGAAGGCTAAAAAAAAAAACCAAAATGCTGTGGCATCTGTGTACCAACCCTGTATCTGGAAGGAGATCCTGTTGCCACAGCAACTTGTGCATATTGGCTGATTGGCCTCTTGTATCCAACTGCAGACGTTGGCCTTTGTCTGATGCGAGGAGAACTGCTGGAGGATAAGTTTCAATTGTTAATTTACTCGTCATAAAGTAATTAATTATTTAAGGAAATACTGTAACATACAGTGAATACACTAACTTTTCAGAAGGGAGAAGGGGTAAGACTTTCCACTGGTCTTCCTCACTGTCAAAGTGAAGGCGTTTTGTGATCTTGTTTTTCTCCTCAGGAGGAATAAAATTGTCAATGATGAGATTCCTGCAAAACATATTACATAAAATCAGCAAGGCTAAAATAGTTTTCCACTATGGGTTAGAATGTCTATGTACTATCATATGAGTATGTCTTGGTGGGGTGCGTTCGTTTGTGATGGGAACTGTGGAGAAAGTACTTGAATTTCATCTCTCTTGTCAGTTCATTTAGTGTCTGCTCCAGCTCTTGTCTCGTTGTGACATGTTCATCGATGATGTCACCAATCTCAGCTCGTACTAACTGCAGTTTGCTGTACAGCTGTGTAAAGACAAGACCTAGAGTTATTAAAATGCATCTCATGTATTTTCCTTTAACAGAATCATGTTCTGAAAATAATGACTGATCAATCAAACTCTAGGGCGAGTACTGAAATGGTGATAAGTTAATAAAACAGAATGGTTGTCCTGATTACTGATAGAGATATCTATTTGGCATGCTTGCAACTGGTGCAGGCCGGTTTGATTGCGACTTGTTTTGGCTAGTTCCAGTTAAATCCTTGAAACTTATCTTCGCTCGCGCATCTGCTCTCTGTTTCCATCAGGTTATCCTGACCAGTGATGTAATGCTTCATCACTCATTGGCGTTACCCTGTCATACACATAACTCAGCTCTATAAAGCCCATCATCCAATCATTTAGCTATAGCTAAATGATTGTACAATGAATATCCGTAAAATTAAGTTATGTATTGATTATTGTACATTGAATACCTGTAAAATTTACATTTAGTTATCATTAATTGTACATGGAATCCCAGTGAAATGTACAAGTTATTCTGTAATGTTGTTTACATTTCACTTTATTTTTAACAGGATTATTCTGGCAACCACAGCTGCCAGTATTTTTCCGTAAAAACAACGGATTTTTTTTTACAGTGTACACCACACTCTTAGACCCCATCTTCCAATCATTTAGCTACAACACACTCTTGAATGTAGACATATACTCATGTTTGTCTCTCAATAAACTGAGAAACATCTCAGAACAGCTGTGTCTGCGTCAGTGACTGTTGCTCCTGGATATCTGTGAGCCAGAATCTCCTAGGTGGTAGAAGCCTACATTCCTAAATCATACCTTGTCAATTCAACCTCCTTCAGTACAGGTAGATCAAAACCTATCAATTACCTAGCTTCATTAGCTTCCATGGAAACCTCTCTAAAATGGAAAGACTTTTTTTTTTATTTTTTTGAGTTCTACAAAATGTTCCCTCAGAGGGCCAAGCCAAAGGACCTTCAAGAGTTCTACACTCAGGTGTGTCTACATACCATAATATAAAATATTTTTAATAAAACACGACCTTATGAGGGGGCGGCACGGTGGTGTAGTGGTTAGCACTATCGCTTCACAGTAAGAAGGTCCTGGGTTTGAGCCCAGCGGACGACAAAGGCCTTTCTGTATGGAGTTTGCATGTTCTCCCTGTGTCTGCGTGGGTTTCCTCCGGGTGCTCCGGTTTCCCCAAAAGGCATGCAAGTTAGGCTAATTAGTGGCTCCAAATTGACCGTAGGTGCGAATGTGAGTGTGAATGGTTGTCTGTGTCTAAGGCCCTGTCCACAAAGCAACAGATTCAGGTGAATCCGATAAAATTTTTTATCGTTTCGGCCTGGCGTCCACACGGCACCGGCGTTTTGGGTGCTCCAAAACGATATTTTTTGAGAACGGTTTCCAGAGTGGAAAAATCTGGCAACGGCGCCATTGCGAAGTTGTCTGGATGAGTAGAACGGATTTGTTTACGATGACGTCACAACCACATGACTAGAACAAGTCATCACGCCGGGTAGAAGAAGGGGTTTATGCGCATGCGTCCTACTTCTTCTATTGTTCTGGTGTCTCCGATGGGACCGTCTTACAGCGCACGTAGAGGTGTGGCATGTGTATTGCATCGTTTTCAGCAAGCGTTGCGTTGCCATATGTACCTGATATTTTACTGATCCGTTGCCCATGTGGACGTGATATTTTTTTTACCCGCTAAAAAAAAAATCTCGTTGTCATGTGGATGTAGTCTATGTGTCAGCCCTGCGATGACCTGGTGACTTGTCCAGGGTGTACCCCGCCTCTTGCCCATAATCAGCTGGGATAGGCTCCAGCTTGCCTGCGACCCTGTTGAACAGGATAAGCGACTACAGATAATGGATGGATGGATGACCTTATGAGAATTTTGAACAAATTCAAAAGATAAAGCTATATATATTTAGATTTTGTTTGGTTTCATACAGGTAATAAGAAAAGGTAATAAAGCTAACCAAAACCGCTATAGCTAACCTTAGTTTTTCTTCTTTTCATGTAACTTGTGTGGCTTGTTATGAATTGTGTCCATGACGGAACAAATATTTCTCCTCATCCCTGTTAAAAAATATTGGCTTATTTGTGTAGAGTGATGACCTAGTCAAAAGCAAGTTTCACCTTCTTGAGCTTTTTGGTTTTGAGCTCCACCTCCTGCTGTAGAGTTGAGTAGGTCTCTTTCAGTTCCACTGTCTCCTCATCCTGCTCAAACATCAGCTGCTGCATCTCCCTTTCTTGTCTCTCCTATGAGAGATCACAGACACACACACATACTCATACACACACTTTGAATTAGAAGCCTACCATGATCTATCACTAGAATTAGAAGACGACAACGGCTAGTGTATATTTGCAGGTGTTACCTGCTCTGCAATCTCCTGTCTCTTTATCTCTAACATTCTCTGCTGCTCATTGGTGTGGTCAATGATATTTTTGCCTCCAATCAGGAGCTTGCTTTCCAAGGCCTAAAGGAAATCACAGCAAACAGGATCCTATTTATTCTGTAATTAACTGCCTGAAAAGAAGAGTGTGGGTAAAATAGCTTCAATATGTGTACGCTCCAACCTTGTATTTTTCTATCATAATTCCCATAATCTGCTGTTCCTTCAGTAAATCCTCCATAGTTTGCGAGTTCTCATCCAAGATGTCTAATTTCCTCCTAAACTCCGGGCTGTCATTGGCAGAGCTCTTGGCCATCTGCTGCTTCCACCAGTATTCCTCTGCTCTCTCTTCCTTCACCATCTCCACAGTGTCCACCTCACAGTTTCTAGGTGTCTCCACCTCTCCACTGCTCATACTTCTCTTCATCTTTACACTGTTCCTCCGTCTCCTCCTTTCTTTTGCCAGCATCCCTCGTTCCTCTAGCTGCGCCTTCAGGCGGGCTATTTCTTCTTGGAACTCACGGAGCAAAGCATCTTTGGGGTCCTCGTTGATCTTTGGCCTGTTTTTGATATTCTTTGCTCTGTTTGCAAACCTCAGGGTGGCGAGAGTTTCTTCATAGTGGCATGATGTGGGTCCTATTGTAGCCACTATGACAGTTTTAGAGTTCCCTCCTAAAGAGTCCTGCAACAGACGTGTGAGTTTGGAATCCCTGTACGGGATGTGAGAATTCTTTCCATCCACCAGTGCTGAGATAACATTTCCAAGAGCACAGAGAGACAAGTTTATTTTGGCAGCTTCTTTGAACCTTTGGCCCTGGGCACCTGTCTTGCTTTGACGTTCATTGCCAGCCAGGTCCACCATGTTTAACTTGCCAACCCGAATATGCTCCTTGCCATCGATGCCCATTTCGCTGCATTCGATGGTTATAACAAAAATGGCATGCGAACGCGAACTGCGCTCGTTCATTTTCGTAAATCCAACAGACCTGGATTGATTTCCCAAATTCATCACATGTTCAATTTCTTTGATGTTTTTCGTCACAACAGAAGACAGGCCTTTGACGTAAACGCCCAATTCTGGACTCTCCTTAAGCTCCATTTTTTTGTTATTGTCCTTGCAAAGGAGGTCCCGGATCTCATCTTGATATATCTCCAGATAGGACACTCTCACCAAGTATTGCTGGTTCTGGGATCTGGATATATGGGTGAAGATATGGTGAAAAGAGTTTGGTATGACCCCTCGTTTTTCTGGATCCATGGACAGACCTTGCATGGTATATGTCTTCCCGGTACCAGTTTGACCATAAGCAAATATAGTTCCGTTAAAACCGAGTAACACAGAGTCAATGAGGGGTTTGCACGAGTAATCGTACAGGTCGTTTTGTTTTGAAAACATGTCGTAAACAGTGTCAAAAGTGAACGTCTTGTTCAGGGTCCCGGCAGCTTTCGGGTTCCTGACGCTTACCTGGCCCAGCTTCACATCCACTTCAACAATCCTCTCATGACTCATCGCCTCCTCTTTCTTGTTTACAGGGCGGCATCGAACCACCACCTTCACCGTCTCCGCTTTCTTACCCAGCGACATGGAGCGCGGCCGCAGCATCACCAAAGCACTGTTTCTTTTCGACATCTTGCGGTGCTGATGCTGTCGCTACGTGCAAAACCCTCTTCTAATTAAACGATGTCTTGGAAAGGCGAAGCAGGAATGACTGTCCACAAGAAAAACGCCCAACTTCCCACATAGTCCAGAAAGCATTTTTCCCCACGAGGAAGGATTGATCCATATATACACATATACATATATAGCACTCACTTGGAAAAGATATAGTTCACAAACTGATTCTGCCTGAAAGAAGATGATGAAGGCTCCAGTACTGGCATTCTTTACAGAGACAGCAATATCCTGCTTCCCATCTCCATCCTCCATCCACCACACCCTGCAGCGCTGCAGCACACACACACACACACACACACACACACACACAATAGAACGCTGAGACTCACACGAGCATCACTCCCACCTAGCTGCTTATTATAGGATAATTATAATAATAGTGAAATGCGGCTACTACTAATTTTTCATTATTATTATTATTATTATTATTATTATTATTATTATTATTATTATTATTATTATTATATTGCATCAGAGCTCATAAGCAAATCACAATTATTATTTTTTTTTTTTAAATCAAGCTGGCTGCCAAAAATGTTGGGGTTGCTCCACTTCCTTATAAGAAGCAGTGTGGTCATGTCATCTTAAATCTGTGCATTAATTTAGACTACTGGGTCTTGTGTTTTAGTCTGATGTAATTACAAAGTCATGATGCAGTGGACTGGAGTCCAGTGTCCCCATGCAGGACAGGCTCCAGGGCCACAGCGATCCTGATCAGTATCAAGAGTTTCAGGCTCGGTGCTCGGTTAATCTCTGCAATGGAGTTTTTAAGCGAATGTTAATGACAGGTTATGGCAGAAAACACAGTAATGGTCTAATTTTAAAATATGAATGGGGAGCAGGTCTGAGGCACTTGCAGAGAAATGCTGTAGAGCAAAGATGCTTTCAAAAATAACAAAATTAAATGTTTCTACATTAAAAAAAAATGCTATAAAGAGCAGTAAGGAGGTACAGTTTTATACAGAAATGAGGTGTAGGTTTTACTGAGCATCTTCTAGAACCAGCCTCAGTTCTTCTGGACACTTTGGTTGTCACACTTTCTTCTCATTTTTGCAGCAGCCTTCATCATGTTTTCTGCCTGAAAAGTGTCTCTGATGTAATAAACTTCTTGCTTTACTGACATACAATCTTTTTTTTCTGTTGCATTTAATTTTGTGCTGGAAAACTAATGTTTGGAAATCTGAACTGTTTTTGTACTGGCTCGATAATGTAGAAGTCATAAAATGAAACTCTAAGAAAGTTTGTACAAATGGGGTGCCTATACTTTTGCACAGCACTGTATATACTGTGTTTAAGATCAAAATATTGCTCTTTGCATGTGTCTTTGGGTGTTTATAAAGCATGGCAATAAATTAATAAGAATTTTGGGCATTATTATTATTATTATTATTATTATTATTATTATTATTATTATTATTATTATTATCATCATCATCATATTGCATCAGAGCTCATAAGCAAATTAGCAGCACAGTGATTTAAAAAAAAATCAAGCTGGCTGCCAAAAATGTTGGGGTTGCTTCAAGTAAGCTACTTCCTTATAAGAAGCAGTGTGGTCATCTTAAATCTGTGCATTAATTTAGACTTATATGAGTACTTGGTCTTGTGTTTTAGTCTGATGTAATTACAAAGTCATGATGCAGTGGACTGGAGTCCAGTGTCCCCATGCAGGACAGGCTCCAGGGCCACAGCGATCCTGATCAGTATCAAGAGTTTCAGGCTCGGTGCTCGGTTAATCTCTGCAATGGAGTTTTTAAGCAAATGTTAATGACAGGTTATGGCAGAAAACACAGTAATAGTCTAATTTTAAAATATGAATGGGGAGCAGGTCTGAGGCACTTGCAGAGAAATGCTGTAGAGCAAAGATGCTTTCAAAAATAACAAAATTAAATGTTTCTACATTAAAAAAATGCTATAAAGAGCAGTAAGGAGGTACAGTTTTATACAGAAATGAGGTGTAGGTTTTACTGAGCATCTTCCAGAACCAGCCTCAGTTCTTCTGGACACTTTGGTTGTCACACTTTCTTCTCATTTTTGCAGCAGCCTTCATCATGTTTTAAGTGTCTCTGATGTACAGTAATATGCTGCTTGCTTTACTGACATACAATCTTTTTTCTGTTGCATTTAATTTTGTGCTGGAAAACTAATGTTTGGAAATCTGAACTGTTTTTGTACTGGCTCGATAATGTAGAAGTCATAAAATGAAATTCTAAGAAAGTTTGTACAAATGGGGTGCCTATACTTTTGCACAGCACTGTATATACTGTATTTAGGATCAAAATATTGCTCTTTGCATGTGTCTTTGGGTGTTTATAAAGCATGGCAATAAATTAATAAGAATTTTGGGCATTATTATTATTATTATTATTATTATTATTATTATTAATAATATCATCATCATCATATTGCATCAGAGCTCATAAGCAAATTAGCAGCACAGTGATTTTTTTTTTTTTAAATCAAGCTGACTGCCAAAAATGTTGGAGTTGCTTCAAGTAAGCTACTTCCTTATAAGAAGCAGTGTGGTCATCTTAAATCTGTGCATTAATTTAGACTTATATGAGTACTGGATCTTGTGTTTTAGTCTGACGTAATTACAAAGTCATGATGCAGTGGACTGGAGTCCAGTGTCCCCATGCAGGACAGGCTCCAGGGCCACAGCGATCCTGATCAGTATCAAGAGTTTCAGGCTCAGTGCTCAGTTAATCTCTGCAATGGAGTTTTTAGGCAAATGTTAATGACAGGTTATGGCAGAAAACACAGTAATAGTCTAATTTTAAAATATGAATGGGGAGCAGGTCTGAGGCACTTGCAGAAAAATGCTGTAGAGCAAAGATGCTTTCAAAAATAACAAAATTAAATGTTTCTACATAAAAAAATACTATAAAGAGCAGTAAGAAGGTACAGTTTTATACACTAATGAGGTGTAGGTTTTACTGAGCATCTTCCAGAACCAGCCTCAGTTCTTCTGGACACTTTGGCTGTCACACTTTCTTGTCATTTTTGCAGCAGCCTTCATCATGTTTTAAGTGTCTCTGATGTACAGTAATATGCTGCTTTCTTTACTGACATACAAACTTTTTTTTCCCTGTTGCATTTAATTTTGTGCTGGAAAACTAATGTTTGGAAATCTGAACTGTTTTTGTACTGGCTTGATAATTGTAGAAGTCATAAAATGAAAATCTAAGAAAGTTTGTACAAATGGGGTGCCTATACTTTTGCACAGCACTGTATATACTGTATTTAGGATCAAACTATTGCTCTTTGCATGTGTCTTTGGGTGTTTATAAAGCATTAATAAGAATTTTGGGCATTATTATTATTATTATTATTATTATTATTATTATTATGCTAGGGTGGCATGGTGGTGTAGTGGTTAGCGCTGTCGTCGCCTCACAGCAAGAAGGTCCAGGTTCGAGGGCCTTTCTGTGCGGAGTTTGCATGTTCTCCCCGTGTCCACATGGGTTTCCTCCGGGTGCTCCGGTTTCCCCCACAGTCCAAAGACATGCAGGTTAGGTTAACTGGTGACTCTAAATTGACCGTAGGTGTGAATGTGAGTGTGAATGGTTGTCTGTGTCTATGTGTCAGCCCTGTGGTGACCTGGCGACTTGTCCAGGGTGTACCCCGCCTTTTGCCCATAGTCAGCTGGGATAGGCTCCAGCTTGCCTGCGACCCTGTAGAACAGGATAAAGCAGCTAGAGATAATGAGGTGAGATGAGATGAGATGAGATGAGACACTTCAAGCACAGTGAAATTTATCCTCTGCATTTAACCCATTTAAGCAGTGAACAAACGCACACCCAGAGCAGTGGGCAGCCACACTAGAGCACCCGGGGAGCAGTCAGGGGTTAGGTACCTTGCTCAAGGGCACCTCAGCCCAAGGCTGCCCCATGTCTTTGGGGGAAACCAGAGCACCCGGAGAGAACATGCAAACTCCACACAGAAAGGCCCTTGCCGGCTGCTGGGTTCAATCCCAGAACCTTCTTGCTGTGAGGTGAACGTGCTAACCACTACACCACCATATATATATATACTATATTGCCAAAAGTATTTGCTCACCCATCCAAATTATCGGAATCAGGTGTTCCAATCACTTCCATGGCCACAGGTGTATAAAATCAAGCACCTAGGCATGCAGACTGTTTTTTACAGTTTGGAGCTGGCCCCTTCCTCTTCCAACATGACTGTGCACCAGTGTACAAAGCAAGGTCCATAAAGACATGGATGACAGAGTCTGGTGTGGATGAACTTGATTGGCCTGCACAGAGTCCTGACCTCAACCTGATAGAACACCTTTGGGATAAATTAGAGCAGAGACTGAGAGCCAGGCCTTCTCGTCCAACATCAGTGTCTGACCTCACAAATGCGCTTCTGGAAGAATGGTCAAAAATTCCCATAAACACACTCCTAAACCTTGTGGACAGCCTTCCCAGAAGAGTTGAAGCTGTTCTAGCTGCAAAGGGTGGACCGACGTCATATTGAACCCTATGGATTAGGAATCAGAAACACTTTTATTGCCAGGTATGTGGACACACACGAGGAATTTGACTCCGGTTCACTTAGCTCTCATAGTACAAAACAGATAAAAAAGCATATACACAAAACAAACAAACAAGCAAACAGCAACAACAAAAATAGGTGCATAGTGCAAAGTAATCCAGGAAAGTCAAGTATGGAATAGTTAAATAAATATAAAGTATACAGTGTGCACAGAATGATGGAATAAGTGTTCAGATATTTTACAAGTGATATTACTGATATATGAATCTAGATTTTAGCTGTTCATCACAGAAAGGATTTCCCTTTTGGTGCAGTATGGTGCATAATGCAAAGATGAAATAGTAAATATAAATAAGTATACATATAAGTAACAGTGAGCACAGAATGACAGTATGAGTGTGCAGATATTTTGCAAGTGATATTACTGATATATGAATCTGAATTTTAGCTGTTCATCACAGAGACAGCCTGAGGGAAGAAACTGTTCTTGTGTCTGGTTGTTTTTGCATACAGAGATCTATATCGCCTCCCTGAGGGGAGAAGATTAAACAGATTGTGACCAGGGTGTGATGGGTCTGCAGAGATGTTACCTGCCCGTTTCCTGACTCTGGACAAGTATAAGTCACTGGGCTGTCACTTAAGCTCATATGTGAGTCAAGGCAGGTGAGCAAATACTTTTGGCAATATAGTGTGTGTATATATATATATATATATATATATATATATATATATATATATATATATATATATATATTAGTGCTGTCAAGCGATTAAAATATTTAATCGCGATTAATGTCGCGACTGTCATAGTTAACTCGCGATTAATCGCAATTTAATCGCACATTTTTGTCACATGAAAAACCATTGTAATTCTCTTATCAGCATAAAAAAGTGAATGGGCTTGCTCACCGTTCGAACTACGGGGGTACTCGGGGGATCCGAGATCCCCTGAAACAGACATGAGATCCCTTGAAAACATGATTTGGGAAATGTTGGGGGGTCTCTAAAATATTGGCAAAATGATGTTTATTGACATAGCAATCGTGTGTAATGGGAAGCATTTGCATATCCGAAGTGAGCGCGCGATGAAGAGCCGCGCTCTGAGACAAGCGCAAGCACCCCCCCCCCAAGGGAAAATAAGGGACCCCCCGAAAATATCGGCATAGTTCGAACACTGGTTGTACCAATGTTTTTTTTTTTTTATTGCAGAGCATAACACATCTTGTCACAGCCACTGCAAAGTGGGGCTGGAGCCGCCGATGGGAAAACGAAAAACTTAAGCCGAGCACCGTGGCGCTTCGGGGGAGGGCAGAGGACTCTGGCTGTGCGGGGCGTGGCATCATGTCACAGAGCGTTAATCTCGCGATAAAAAAATTATCGCCGTTAAAATTGAGTCAAGTTAACGCGTTAATAACGTGACATTTTTGACAGCACTAATATATATATATATATATATATATATATATATATATATATATATATATATATAATCTCCTTCTCACCCCTGGCAGGGGGGTGGTATCCATGTCATCCTCAAGCTCGGGTCCTCTACCAGAGGCCTGGGAGTTTGAGGGTTCTGCGCAGTATCTTCGATGTTCCTAGGACTGTGCTCTTCTGGACTGAGGCTTCAGATGTTGTTCCTGGGATTTGCTGGAGCCACTCTCCCAGTTTGGGGGTTACTGCCCCAAGTGCCCCCACTACCACGGGGACCACGCAACCCTTGACCTTCCACATCCATTCCAGCTGCTCTTTCAACCCTTGATACTTCTCAAGTTTCTCATGTTCCTTCTTCCTGATGTTGGCGTCAGCTGGGATCGCCACATCTATCACCACCACCCTCTTCTGCTCTTTGTCCACCACCACTATGTCCGGTTGCTTAGCCAGGATCTGTTTGTCAGTCTGGAAGCTGAAGTCCCACAGAACCTTGGCCCTGTTGTTCTCAGCCACCTTCTGTGGTATGGCCCATTGGGACTTGGGTACTTCTATTCCATACTGGTTGCAGATGTTCCTGTATACTATCCCAGCCACTTGGTTGTGCCTCTCCATGTACGCTGATCCAGCTAGCATCTTACACCCTGCTACTATGTGCTGGACTGTTTCAGGGGCTTCTTTGCACAGTCTGCATCTTGGGTCTGATCTACTCTGGTAGATCCTGGCCTCTATGGCTCTTGTGCTTATGGCCTGTTCTTGTGCTGCCATGATTAGTGCCTCTGTGCTGTCTGTCCGTCCAGCATTATCCAGCCACTGGTAGGATTTCTTGATATCAGCCACTTTGTCTATCTGACGGTGGTACATGCCATGTAGGGGTTTGTCCCTCCAGGTTGTCTGTTCCTCCTCCTCCTCTGCACTCTCATCAGGGTTCTGCTGCCTGAGACATTCACTTAGCAGTTCATCCTTTGGGGCCACCTTTCTGATGTATTCTCGGATTTTTGATGTTTCATCCTGGACCGTGGTCTTGATGCTCACTAGCCCTCGGCCTCCCTCTTTCCACTTAGTGTATAGTCTCAGGGTGCTGGACTTGGGGTGGAACCCTCCATGCATGGTGAGGAGCTTTCTAGTTTTGATATCTGTGGCTTCTATCTCCTCCTTTGGCCAGTTTATGATACCAGCGGGGTATCTGATGACTGGTAGTGCGTACATGTTGATGGCTCGGACCTTGTTCTTACCATTCAGCTGACTTTTCAGGACCTGCCTTACTCTCTGGAGGTATTTGGCTGTGGTTGACTTCCTTGTGGCCTCTTCATGGTTTCCATTAGCCTGTGGGTTGCTTCTGTGTAGGCTTCTAGGGTTGTCTTCCACATTTCCATTGAGTTCTGGATGAAGGTCCTTAGGTTCCTGTTGATCTTATACAGTTCCAGACATTCCAGTATCCATGTGTGTGGCATTGAGTCGTAGGCTTTCTTGTAGTCAATCCAGGCAGTGCACAGGTTGGTCTGTCTCTTCTTACAGTCTCGGGCGACTGTTCTATCGACCAGTAGTTGGTGCTTGGCTCCTCTGGTGTTACTGCCAATTCCTTTCTGTGCCTCGCTCATGTATTGAGCCACATGCTTACTCATTTTTGCCGCAATGATGCCTGACAGGGCCTTCCATGTTGTGCAGAGACAGGTAATTGGCCGGTAGTTGGATGGGATGGGTCCCTTCTGGGGGTCCTTCATGATTAGGACTGTCCTGCCTTGGGTTAGCCATTCTGGGTGGGTCTCATCCCTCAGCAGCTGGTTCATCTGTGCTGCTAGGCATTCATGGAGTGCAGTTAGCTTCTTCAGCCAGTATGTATGGATCATATCGGGGCCTGGTGCTGTCCAGCTCTTCATCTTTGACACTCTTTCTTGGACGTCTGCCATTGAGATGGTTACTGGTTCTTGTTCTGGGAGGTTGCTGTGGTCAGCTCTTAGGTCCACTAACCATTGGGCATCGGTGTTGTGTGAGGCCTTTCTTTCCCATATGTCTTTCCAGTATTTTTCCACCTCAGCTCTTGGTGGGTCTGACCAGTTGTTGTTCCCCTGCCACTGAGAGTACACCTTGGCTGGTTCAGTGGAGAACAGCTTGTTTATTCTCCTGGCCTCTCCCTCCTTGGTGTATCTCTTCAACCGGGTCGCCAGAGCTGTTAGTCGCTGTTTGGCAGTTTCGAGTGCCTCTGGTATGGAGAGTGAGTTGTACTTCCTGGGTGCCCCTTTATTCATCATGTTCCCTTTCTGTATTTCAGCTAGCTGGCTAACTTCTCTCCGTGCTGCCTTTATCTTGGCCTCTAATCGTCTCTTCCATGGTGGATACTGTTTGTTATGTCCCGAGCCCACCTTGTGTCCAAGCATCTCCATGATTACTGTTGCTGTACTGTGTATCAGCTTGTTGGTCTCAGTGATGGTTCTTGTGGAGATTGTCTTCAGAGCAGCATTCACATCTACTAGTAGATCTTCTGAAGGTACTTGGCAACTCAGCTTCGGTATTCGTCTGGGGCTCCAGGTTTCCAGTTGGGTCACGATCTTAGTACCCAATCTCTGGTTGTGGGGATGATGATGACATCTCCCCGCTGACCTGTCTTCCTTGCTCCCCCTTGCCGTAGCATCGTTGTTGTATTTCATTAATCTCTAGTTGTGATAGTAGATTTCGATTACGGATGTTGGAACACTGGGCTAATAGCTGTTTCTTTGTTAGCCTTGATTGTGGGTTTCAAAGTATCCAATGGTCCCACATTCGCTGCATGTATCCCCTCTCTCTGGGATTGCTTGTATAGTAGCATTCCAGCAAATCCATATTTTCTGTCCTCATCCATCGATGTCTTGTTCCAGTAGCCCATTTCTCATCAGTTTGCCCTGGTTCCCTAGCAACTGACGCAGACCTTGTTGACCCGGGCGACGTCTGAGCCGGTATGACTCTATCAGTTATGTCTTCACTCATTCCTGAGGTAGGCTGATATATCATGAGGGGTCTTGCCTAAGGACCCTTACTGGATGATGTTTTGCCCCGACCGGGATTCGAACCCTGATCTCCCGCGTCGTAGTCAGTGAGCATAACCACTGTACTATCCAGCTGATTTTATATATCTTTATATATATATATATATGTATATTTATTTATATATACACAGTAGACCCCCGCCTATTCGCGGTTCAGTATTCGTGAATTCACATATTCGCGGGATTTTATATAGAACATATCTCCTATACATTCGCGGAAATCTCAGCGATTCGCGGTCATTTGCGGCGAACATATCGAACATTTACGCACTGCGAACGTTCACGCACTGTTACATTCTTGGAGCCGAATGCTCGCTCGCTATTGGCTGAAGTTTGAATGGCAGGCTGCTGCTCATTGGCTGATACGAATGAACGCATTGTACAGTACAGTCTCGCGATTCCCGTAGTTCAGACTTGTTCATGTGTTGTGCGTTCTTGGTATTTTTGAATAATTTTTACGCCCTACAATGGCTCCTAAACACTCTGCATCTTCTAAGGCTCCTGCCAAGGAACCTAAGCGCCAGAAGAAGGTAATGACGCTGCAGGAGAAGGTAGGAGTTCTCGATATGCTTCTCAATAGACATCAAAATAAGCATTTGTGAGCAGTTTTATGGGGGGGGTTTACAAGTATTCGCGATTTTGGCTTATTCGCGGCCATGTTCGGTCCCTAACCCCCGCGAATACTGAGGGCTTACTCTCTCTCTCTCTCTCTCTCTCTATATATATATATATATATATATATTTTTTTTTTTTTTTTTTTTTAAATTAATTAATTAATTTATTTATTTATTAAACTACCATTCAAAAGTTTGGGGTCACTTTGAAATTTCCTTATTTTTGAAAGAAAAGCATTGTTCTTTTCAATGAAGATCACTTTAAACTAATCAGAAATCCACTCTATACATTGCTAATGTGGTAAATGACTATTCTAGCTGCAAATGTCTGGTTTTTGGTGCAATATCTCCATAGGTGTATAGAGGCCCATTTCCAGCAACTCTCACTCCAGTGTTCTAATGGTACAATGTGTTTGCTCATTGCCTCAGAAGGCTAATGGATGATTAGAAAACCCTTGTACAATCATGTTAGCACAGCTGAAAACAGTTTAGCTCTTTAGAGAAGCTATAAAACTGACCTTCCTTTGAGCAGATTGAGTTTCTGGAGCATCACATTTGTGGGGTCGATTAAATGCTCAAAATGGCCAGAAAACTGTCTTGACTATATTTTCCATTCATTTTACAACTTATGGTGGTAAATAAAAAAGTGTGACTTTTCATGGAAAACACAAAATTGTCTGGGTGACCCCAAACTTTTGAACGGTAGTGTATATATATTATATATAACAATATATTGTTTGCATGCAACTCCAACATACTTTTTTTAGGTTTCGATGATCAGCTGAAATCTAAATACCTCCTTTTTAGATATATAACGCACTGTATGGAGTGTAATCCCCTAAGTAGTGCCTTGGTATGGGGAGGGGTGTTGATTTTGTGGACGTCCCGTCATATTCATCCAATAAGAAAAGACGAAGGCGTGTTTCAGCGGCGGGCCGGGTGGAGAAAGTAAACAAAACGGGGTGTAAAGAGTTGTTATAAGCGGACTGGTGGGTGAGATCTGATCACAGCTTATTTGTCTTCTGTTGTGGAAAACAGATGAGATGTGTCACTCGTTTCTCGGGTTGTTTGTTCAGCTCTGTTTCGAGCTCCGCTGTGACCAGTAGCGAGCGGGCAGTGACGGTGCATTAAAGGCAGTGTGGTGCGCAAAGCGGGCATCGACGCATCCGGTGTTAAGGGTGTAATGTAGTATTTCTCTGAAACCTTGATTCGCACGAGAAAGATGGCTTTGGAGCCGAAGCAGGTGAGGCTGCTGTGCATGATGTGTCTAGCTTTCGGGTTTTTCGTGGTGGAGGTGGTGGTGAGTCGGGTGAGCGGCTGTCTGGTGATGCTGTCCGACTCCTTCCATACGCTGTCGCATGTGATCGCGCTGCTCGCGGCGCTGCTCGCGGTGACACTCGCGGATCAGGCAGCGGCCACGAGCTTCAACACATTCGGGTGGATCCGAGCAGAAATCATGGGCGCGCTGGTCAATGCCCTGTTTCTCACTGCGCTCTGTTTCATCATCTTCCTGGAGGCAGTGAAGCGCTACACGGAGCCGCAGGAGCTCGAGAACCCCCGGGTTGTGCTGTGGGTCGGAGTGGCCGGGCTCGCTGTAAATGTCCTGGGGCTTTTGCTGTTCCATGGTTGCGTTGGACAGGGACAGGGACATAGACACTCTCACAGCACAAGGTATGAGAAATCAGAGACATCATCAGGGGAGGCTTACGATCTGCTGGTGACGAGCCGAGGTCCTGGCCAGGGTGAGCAGGCTCTTCAAGTTGAAGCAGGTATTTATCCTCTAATGATTCATTTATAAAGCATAAATGTGCTCGTTTACTTCATGTACAATGGTGCTTGAAAGTTTGTGAACCCTTTAGAATTTTCTGTATTTCTGCAAAAATATGACCTAAAACATCATCAGATTTTCACACAAGTCCTAAAAGTAGAGGAAAACAAATGAGACAAAAATATTATACTTGGTCATTTATTTATTGAGGAAAATGATCCAATATTGCATATCTGTGAGTGGCAAAAGTATGTGAACCTTTGCTTTCAGTATCTGGTGTGACCCCATTGTGCAGCAATAACTGCAACTAAACATTTCCAGTAACTGTTGATCAGTCCTGCACACCAGCTTGGAGGAATTTTAGCCCATTCCTCCGTACAGAACAGCTTCAACTCTGGGATGTTGGTGGGTTTTCTCACATGAACTGCTCGCTTCAGGTCCTTCCACAACATTTCGATTGGATTAAGGTCAGGACTTTGACTTGGCCGTTCCAAAACATTAACTTTATTCTTCTTTAACCATTCTTTGGTAGAACGACTTGTGTGCTTAGGGTCGTTGTCTTGCTGCATGACCCACCTTCTCTTGAGATTCAGTTCATGGACAGATGTCCTGACATTTTCCTTTCAAATTTGCTGGTATAATTCAGAATTCATTGTTCCATCAATGATGGCAAGCCATCCTGGCCCAGATGCAGCGAAACAGGCCAAAACCATGACACTACCACCACCATGTTTCACAGATGGGATAAGGTTCTTATGCTGGAATGCAGTGTTTTCCTTTCTCCACACATAACCCTTCTCATTTAAACCAAAAAGTTCTATTTTGGTCTCATCCATCCACAAAACATTTTTCCAATAGCCTTCTGGCTTATCCACGTAATCCTTAGCAAACTACAGACAAGCAGCAATGTTCTTTTTGGAGAGCAGTGGCTTTCTCCTTGCAACCCTGCCATGCACACCATTGTTGTTCAGTGTTCTCCTGATGGTGGACTCGTGAACATTAACATTAGCCAATGTGAGAGAGGCCTTCAGTTGCTTAGAATTTACCCTGGGGTCCTTTGTGACCTCGCCGACTATTACACGGCTTGCTCTTGGAGTGATCTTTGTTGGTCGACCACTCCTGGGGAGGGTAACAATGGTCTTGAATTTCCTCCATTTGTACACAATGTGTCTGACTGTGGATTGGTGGAGTCCAAACTCTTTAGAGATGGTTTTGTAACCTTTTCCAGCCTGATGAGCATCAACAACGCTTTTTCTGAGGTCCTCAGAAATCTCCTTTGTTTGTGCCATGATACACTTCCACAAACATGTGTTGTGAAGATCAGACTTTGATAGATCCCTGTTCTTTAAATAAAACAGGGTGCCCACTCACACCTGATTGTCATCCCATTGATTGAAAACACCTGACTCTAATTTCACCTTCAAATTAACTGCTAATCCTAGAGGTTCACATACTTTTGCCACTCACAGATATGTAATATTGGATCATTTTCCTCAATAAATAAATGACCAAGTATAATATTTTTGTCTCATTTGTTTAACTGGGTTCTCTTTATCTACTTTTAGGACTTGTGTGAAAATCTGATGATGTTTTAGGTCATATTTCTCCAGAAATATAGAAAATTCTAAAGGGTTCACAAATTTTCAAGCACCACTGTATGACTCATTAAAGTAACAGTTATAAGTGATGTAAGTTTTTGCTATTTTAATTTTTAATTCACTTTGTTGTGGGTGGTAGAAATGGGCAACTGGACTTGCTTGAAAATTCTTGAAAACGTTTCACCTCTGGTCCAAAAGGCTTCCTCAGTTCTGTCTGACTAATAGGGAGTATCAGATATTTATCTTCTCCTGGATCAGAATCAGAATCAGAATTCATCTAAGGTGTCATTGAGGCATCATGTTGGTGTGGGTCAATGCAGTGGATAGCAACATCAACTTCACTCGGGAGGATGTCAGTGGGAATAATCTAGCCTTCTTGGATTGTGATGTACACATTAGACAAGACAGAAGCCTTAGTATCGAGGTCTACCAGAAACCCACACATACAGACCAGTACCTACTTTTCGACTCTCACCACCCACTGGAACATAAATTGGGGGTCATTAGGACCTTGCAACACAGGGCTCAGAACATTCCTACAACATTAGAGGGAAAAGAGAAGGAGCAGAATCATATCAAGAAAGCACTTCAGAATTGCGGTTATCCCAACTGGGTTTTCCTAAAGAGCATAAAAAGGAACATAACTGACAAGGATGATAACAGGAACAAACGCAAGAACACTGTCATTCCCTACATTTCTGGTCTATCCGAGAAACTCAGGAGGATCTTCTGCAAACACAACATTCCGGTACATTTCAGACCCAGTAACATCCTGAAGCAGAAACTGGTCCACCCTAAGGACAGAATACCCAGACACAAACATGACAACGTAGTGTATGCAATTCAGTGCAGTGATGATTGCACGGATTCGTATATTGGGGAGACGAAACAACCTCTATGGACCCTTTTCAGTCACGTGACCTTCGTAAACGCGACCGCCATTTTGGACATGTAGTGGACTTCGGCTCAAATCGGTTTGAATGCGAGGAAGGCAACAAACATAAAAGAAAAAGGAGCGAGATGCAGAAAACTGTATTTACTAGTTTACTGTAATTATGATCTGGCAGCTATTTACACCGGATCCAGTGTAAATAGCTGCCGGAGCCAACGTCCGGCCGGGCTGCAAGCGCGCGTGCGCTGGCTCCGCGGCCGCCGGCCGGGCCGCGAGCGAGCGCGCGCTGGCTCCGCGGCCGCCGGCCGGGCCGCGAGCAAGCGCGCTCCGGAACCTCGGACGTTGGCTCCGGCGGCTATTTACACTGGATCCGGTGTAAATAGCTGCCAGATCATAATTACAGTAAACTAGAATGGAATGTTAACAGCAATGTAATGCCTTTTCTGGCTAATTTTATTCGTCTTACCTCCAACAAAGTGGTCACTACACAAGCGTTGGTATGCCGCTATCCATCTTCTCCGTCGGTCAGCATCTACCGGGATCCGATAAAATGATAACCCTTGCCTTGTTTGTTGATGGTTACTACATCCAGGTGCACAACAGCATAGTGGCGTGATGGAAGTCTTGCTGAAAATAAACACTTTCTTTGCTGCCGTTCCTCAATGCTGGCTGTGGTAAACTACTGGTAGTACATGTCCAAAATGGCGGCCGCGTTTGTCGTGACGTCACGTGAAAAGGGTCCATACAGGCGCTTGGCCCAACACAGGAGAGCCAGCTCCTCAGGCCAGGACTCGGCTGTCTACATTCATCTTAACAACAAAGGATACTCATTTCAGGATTGTAACGTACGCATTTTAGCCAGAGAGGATCGTTGGTATGAGCGAGGAGTTAAAGAAGCCATTTTTGTCAACCTGGAACGGCCATCACTGAACAGAGGTGGGGGTCTAAGACATCATTTGTCAAACATCTACAAGGCGGTCTTGGACACTCTTCCCAGACGGCTGGGTGTACGCCAGGACCCAGCTGTTTTCGGTGACTCACAGGAGGACAGAGAGAGTCAGATTGCCATTGATCACCCTAACGGGCAATCCTTTGATCACCCTAATGACTCACCATTCACACCCAGCCTCCAGTGACCCACACCAACATGATGCCTCAATGACACCTTAGATGAGCTGGTCATCAGAATTCTGATTCTGATCCAGGAGAAGATAAATATCTGATACTCCCTATTAGTCAGACAGAACTGAGGAAGCCTTTTGGACCAGAGGTGAAACGTTTTCAAGAATTTTCAAGCAAGTCCAGTTGCCCATTTCTACCACCCACAGTTTACTATGACCTGGGTGATTGAGAATCTTCACAGACAAATTCACTTTGTTGTTTGATACAATTTACTGTTCTTATGAACTAATTTTACTCTTCTTATAAACACTCTAAATGCACTCAGCCTAAAATATCATTCTTTACTCTTCTTATAAACAGTCTAAATGCCCTCACCCTAAAATATCATTCTTTACTCTTCTTATAAACACTGTAAATGCCCTCACCCCAAAAATATCATTCTTTACTCTTCTGATAAACACTCTAAATGCACTCAGCCTAAAATATCATTCTTTACTCTTCTGATAAACACTCTAAATGCGCTCACCCTAAAATATCATTCTTTACTCTTCTGATAAACACTCTAAATGCCCTCACCCTAAAATATCATTCTTTACTCTTCTGATAAACACTCTAAATGCGCTCACCCTAAAATATCATTCTTTACTCTTCTGATAAACACTGTAAATGCCCTCACCCTAAAATATCATTCTTTACTCTTCTGATAAACACTCTAAATGCCCTCACCCTAAAATATCATTCTTTACTCTTCCTATAAACACTCTAAATGCCCTCACCGTAAAATATCATTCTTTACTCTTCTGATAAACACTCTAAATGCCCTCACCCTAAAATATCGTTCTTTACTCTTCTGATAAACACTCTAAATGCCCTCACCCTAAAATATCATTCTTTACTCTTCCTATAAACACTCTAAATGCCCTCACCCTAAAATATCATTCTTTACTCTTCTGATAAACACTCTAAATGCTCTCACCCTAAAATATCGTTCTTTACTCTTCTGATAAACACTCTAAATGCCCTCACCCTAAAATATCATTCTTTACTCTTCTTATAAACACTCTAAATGCCCTCACCCTAAAATATCGTTCTTTACTCTTCTGATAAACACTCTAAATGCCCTCACCCTAAAATATCATTCTTTACTCTTCCTATAAACACTCTAAATGCCCTCACCCTAAAATATCATTCTTTACTCTTCTGATAAACACTCTAAATGCTCTCACCCTAAAATATCGTTCTTTACTCTTCTGATAAACACTCTAAATGCCCTCACCCTAAAATATCATTCTTTACTCTTCCTATAAACACTCTAAATGCCCTCACCCTAAAATATCATTCTTTACGCTTCTTATAAACACTCTAAATGCGCTCATCCTAAAATATCGTTCTTTACTCTTCTGATAAACACTCTAAATGCCCTCACCCTAAAATATCATTCTTTACGCTTCTTATAAACACTCTAAATGCGCTCATCCTAAAATTTCGTTCTTTACACTTCTTATAAACACTCTAAATGCGCTCACCCTAAAATATCATTCTTTACTCTTCTGATAAACAGTCTAAATGCCCTCACCCTAAAATATCGTTCTTTACACTTCTTATAAACACTCTAAATGCGCTCACCCTAAAATATCATTCTTTACTCTTCTTATAAACACTCTAAATGCGCTCATCCTAAAATATCATTCTTTACTCTTCTGATAAACACTCTAAATGCCCTCACCCTAAAATATCATTCTTTACTCTTCTGATAAACACTCTAAATGCCCTCACCCTAAAATATCGTTCTTTACACTTCTTATAAACACTCTAAATGCGCTCATCCTAAAATATCATTCTTTACTCTTCTTATAAACACTCTAAATGCGCTCATCCTAAAATATCGTTCTTTACTCTTCTGATAAACACTCTAAATGCCCTCACCCTAAAATATCGTTCTTTACACTTCTTATAAACACTCTAAATGCGCTCACCCTAAAATATCATTCTTTACTCTTCTTATAAACACTCTAAATGCGCTCATCCTAAAATATCATTCTTTACTCTTCTGATAAACACTCTAAATGCCCTCACCCTAAAATATCATTCTTTACTCTTCTGATAAACACTCTAAATGCCCTCACCCTAAAATATCGTTCTTTACTCTTCTGATAAACACTCTAAATGCCCTCACCCTAAAATATCGTTCTTTACTCTTCTGATAAACACTCTAAATGCCCTCACCCTAAAATATCGTTCTTTACTCTTCTGATAAACACTCTAAATGCCCTCACCCTAAAATATCGTTCTTTACTCTTCTGATAAACACTCTAAATGCGCTCACCCTAAAATATCATTCTTTACTCTTCTTATAAACACTCTAAATGCGCTCATCCTAAAATATCATTCTTTACTCTTCTGATAAACACTCTAAATGCCCTCACCCTAAAATATCATTCTTTACTCTTCTGATAAACACTCTAAATGCGCTCACCCTAAAATATCATTCTTTACTCTTCTGATAAACACTCAAAATGCCCTCACCCTAAAATATCAATCTTTACTCTTCTTATAAACACTCTAAATGCGCTCACCCTAAAATATCATTCTTTACTCTTCTTATAAACACTCTAAATGCTCTCACCCTAAAATATCGTTCTTTACCCTTCTGATAAACACTCTAAATGCCCTCACCCTAAAATATCATTCTTTACTCTTCCTATAAACACTCTAAATGCCCTCACCCTAAAATATCATTCTTTACGCTTCTTATAAACACTCTAAATGCGCTCATCCTAAAATATCGTTCTTTACTCTTCTGATAAACACTCTAAATGCCCTCACCCTAAAATATCATTCTTTACGCTTCTTATAAACACTCTAAATGCGCTCATCCTAAAATTTCGTTCTTTACACTTCTTATAAACACTCTAAATGCGCTCACCCTAAAATATCATTCTTTACTCTTCTGATAAACAGTCTAAATGCCCTCACCCTAAAATATCGTTCTTTACACTTCTTATAAACACTCTAAATGCGCTCACCCTAAAATATCATTCTTTACTCTTCTTATAAACACTCTAAATGCGCTCATCCTAAAATATCATTCTTTACTCTTCTGATAAACACTCTAAATGCCCTCACCCTAAAATATCATTCTTTACTCTTCTGATAAACACTCTAAATGCCCTCACCCTAAAATATCGTTCTTTACACTTCTTATAAACACTCTAAATGCGCTCATCCTAAAATATCATTCTTTACTCTTCTTATAAACACTCTAAATGCGCTCATCCTAAAATATCGTTCTTTACTCTTCTGATAAACACTCTAAATGCCCTCACCCTAAAATATCGTTCTTTACACTTCTTATAAACACTCTAAATGCGCTCACCCTAAAATATCATTCTTTACTCTTCTTATAAACACTCTAAATGCGCTCATCCTAAAATATCATTCTTTACTCTTCTGATAAACACTCTAAATGCCCTCACCCTAAAATATCATTCTTTACTCTTCTGATAAACACTCTAAATGCCCTCACCCTAAAATATCGTTCTTTACTCTTCTGATAAACACTCTAAATGCCCTCACCCTAAAATATCGTTCTTTACTCTTCTGATAAACACTCTAAATGCCCTCACCCTAAAATATCGTTCTTTACTCTTCTGATAAACACTCTAAATGCCCTCACCCTAAAATATCGTTCTTTACTCTTCTGATAAACACTCTAAATGCGCTCACCCTAAAATATCATTCTTTACTCTTCTTATAAACACTCTAAATGCGCTCATCCTAAAATATCATTCTTTACTCTTCTGATAAACACTCTAAATGCCCTCACCCTAAAATATCATTCTTTACTCTTCTGATAAACACTCTAAATGCGCTCACCCTAAAATATCATTCTTTACTCTTCTGATAAACACTCAAAATGCCCTCACCCTAAAATATCAATCTTTACTCTTCTTATAAACACTCTAAATGCGCTCACCCTAAAATATCATTCTTTACTCTTCTTATAAACACTCTAAATGCGCTCATCCTAAAATATCATTCTTTACTCTTCTGATAAACACTCTAAATGCGCTCACCCTAAAATATCATTCTTTACTCTTCTGATAAACACTCAAAATGCCCTCACCCTAAAATATCAATCTTTACTCTTCTTATAAACACTCTAAATGCGCTCACCCTAAAATATCATTCTTTACTCTTCTTATAAACACTCTAAATGCCCTCACCCTAAAATATCAATCTTTACTCTTCTTATAAACACTCTAAATGCGCTCACCCTAAAATATCAATCTTTACTCTTCTTATAAACACTCTAAATGCCTTCACCCTAAAATATCATTCTTTACTCTTCTTATAAACACTCTAAATGCCCTCACCATAAAATATCATTCTTTACTCTTCTGATAAACACTCAAAATGCCCTC
This sequence comes from Neoarius graeffei, assembly GCF_027579695.1. Taxonomy (NCBI): domain Eukaryota; kingdom Metazoa; phylum Chordata; class Actinopteri; order Siluriformes; family Ariidae; genus Neoarius; species Neoarius graeffei. The sequence goes on from NC_083579.1 coordinate 51,678,828, forward strand.
ACCCTAAAATATCAATCTTTACTCTTCTTATAAACACTCTAAATGCGCTCACCCTAAAATATCATTCTTTACTCTTCTTATAAACACTCTAAATGCCCTCACCCTAAAATATCAATCTTTACTCTTCTTATAAACACTCTAAATGCGCTCACCCTAAAATATCATTCTTTACTCTTCTTATAAACACTCTAAATGCCCTCACCCTAAAATATCGTTCTTTACTCTTCTGATAAACACTCTAAATGCCCTCACCCTAAAATATCATTCTTTACTCTTCTGATAAACACTCAAAATGCGCTCACCCTAAAATATCATTCTTTACTCTTCTTATAAACACTCTAAATGCGCTCACCCTAAAATATCATTCTTTACTCTTCTGATAAACACTCACAATGCCCTCACCCTAAAATATCAATCTTTACTCTTCTTATAAACACTCTAAATGCGCTCACCCTAAAATATCATTCTTTACTCTTCTTATAAACACTCTAAATGCCCTCACCCTAAAATATCAATCTTTACTCTTCTTATAAACACTCTAAATGCGCTCACCCTAAAATATCATTCTTTACTCTTCTTATAAACACTCTAAATGCCTTCACCCTAAAATATCATTCTTTACTCTTCTTATAAACACTCTAAATGCCCTCACCATAAAATATCATTCTTTACTCTTCTGATAAACACTGTAAATGCCCTCACCCTAAAATATCATTCTTTACTCTTCCTATAAACACTCTAAATGCCCTCACCGTAAAATATTATTCTTTACTCTTCTTATAAACACTCTAAATGCGCTCACCCTAAAATATCATTCTTTACTCTTCTGATAAACACTCTAAATGCCCTCACCCTAAAATATCATTCTTTACTCTTCTGATAAACACTCTAAATGCGCTCACCCTAAAATATCATTCTATACTCTTCTGATAAACACTCTAAATGCGCTCACCCTAAAATATCATTCTTTACTCTTCTTATAAACACTCTAAATGCCCTCACCCTAAAATATCATTCTTTACTCTTCTGATAAACACTCTAAATGCGCTCACCCTAAAATATCATTCTTTACTCTTCTTATAAACACTCTAAATGTGCTCACCCTAAAATATCATTCTTTACTCTTCTGATAAACACTCTAAATGCGCTCACCCTAAAATATCATTCTTTACTCTTCTTATAAACACTCTAAATGCGCTCACCCTAAAATATCATTCTTTACTCTTCTTATAAACACTCTAAATGCGCTCATCCTAAAATATCGTTCTTTACTCTTCTGATAAACACTCTAAATGCGCTCACCCTAAAATATCATTCTTTACTCTTCTTATAAACACTCTAAATGCGCTCATCCTAAAATATCATTCTTTACTCTTCTGATAAACACTCTAAATGCCCTCACTCTAAAATATCATTCTTTACTCTTCTGATAAACACTCTAAATGCCCTCACCCTAAAATATCGTTCTTTACTCTTCTGATAAACACTCTAAATGCCCTCACCCTAAAATATCGTTCTTTACTCTTCTGATAAACACTCTAAATGCCCTCACCCTAAAATATCGTTCTTTACTCTTCTGATAAACACTCTAAATGCCCTCACCCTAAAATATCGTTCTTTACTCTTCTTATAAACACTCTAAATGCCCTCACCCTAAAATATCATTCTTTACTCTTCTTATAAACACTCTAAATGCCCTCACCCTAAAATATCATTCTTTACTCTTCTGATAAACACTCTAAATGCCCTCACCGTAAAATATCATTCTTTACTCTTCTGATAAACACTCTAAATGCCCTCACCCTAAAATATCATTCTTTACTCTTCTGATAAACACTCTAAATGCACTCAGCCTAAAATATCATTCTTTACTCTTCTTATAAACACTCTAAATGCCCTCACCCTAAAATATCATTCTTTACTCTTCCTATAAACACTCTAAATGCCCTCACCCTAAAATATCATTCTTTACTCTTCTGATAAACACTCTAAATGCCCTCACCCTAAAATATCATTCTTTACTCTTCTGATAAACACTCTAAATGCACTCAGCCTAAAATATCATTCTTTACTCTTCTTATAAACACTCTAAATGCCCTCACCCTAAAATATCATTCTTTACTCTTCTGATAAACACTCTAAATGCGCTCACCCTAAAATATCATTCTTTACTCTTCTGATAAACACTCTAAATGCCCTCACCCTTAAATATCATTCTTTACTCTTCCTATAAACACTCTAAATGCCCTCACCGTAAAATATCATTCTTTACTCTTCTGATAAACACTCTAAATGCCCTCACCCTTAAATATCATTCTTTACTCTTCCTATAAACACTCTAAATGCCCTCACCGTAAAATATCATTCTTTACTCTTCTTATAAACACTCTAAATGTGCTCACCCTAAAATATCATTCTTTACTCTTCTGATAAACACTCTAAATGCGCTCACCCTAAAATATCATTCTTTACTCTTCTTATAAACACTCTAAATGCGCTCATCCTAAAATATCGTTCTTTACTCTTCTGATAAACACTCTAAATGCGCTCACCCTAAAATATCATTCTTTACTCTTCTTATAAACACTCTAAATGCGCTCATCCTAAAATATCATTCTTTACTCTTCTGATAAACACTCTAAATGCCCTCACTCTAAAATATCATTCTTTACTCTTCTGATAAACACTCTAAATGCCCTCACCCTAAAATATCGTTCTTTACTCTTCTGATAAACACTCTAAATGCCCTCACCCTAAAATATCGTTCTTTACTCTTCTGATAAACACTCTAAATGCCCTCACCCTAAAATATCGTTCTTTACTCTTCTGATAAACACTCTAAATGCCCTCACCCTAAAATATCGTTCTTTACTCTTCTTATAAACACTCTAAATGCCCTCACCCTAAAATATCGTTCTTTACTCTTCTGATAAACACTCTAAATGCCCTCACCGTAAAATATCATTCTTTACTCTTCTGATAAACACTCTAAATGCCCTCACCGTAAAATATCATTCTTTACTCTTCTGATAAACACTCTAAATGCCCTCACCCTAAAATATCATTCTTTACTCTTCTGATAAACACTCTAAATGCACTCAGCCTAAAATATCATTCTTTACTCTTCTTATAAACACTCTAAATGCCCTCACCCTAAAATATCATTCTTTACTCTTCCTATAAACACTCTAAATGCCCTCACCCTAAAATATCATTCTTTACTCTTCTTATAAACACTCTAAATGCCCTCACCCTAAAATATCATTCTTTACTCTTCCTATAAACACTCTAAATGCCCTCACCCTAAAATATCATTCTTTACTCTTCTGATAAACACTCTAAATGCGCTCACCCTAAAATATCATTCTTTACTCTTCTGATAAACACTCTAAATGCACTCAGCCTAAAATATCATTCTTTACTCTTCTTATAAACACTCTAAATGCCCTCACCCTAAAATATCATTCTTTACTCTTCCTATAAACACTCTAAATGCCCTCACCCTAAAATATCATTCTTTACTCTTCTTATAAACACTCTAAATGCCCTCACCCTAAAATATCATTCTTTACTCTTCCTATAAACACTCTAAATGCCCTCACCCTAAAATATCATTCTTTACTCTTCTGATAAACACTCTAAATGCCCTCACCCTAAAATATCATTCTTTACTCTTCTGATAAACACTCTAAATGCCCTCACCCTTAAATATCATTCTTTACTCTTCCTATAAACACTCTAAATGCCCTCACCGTAAAATATCATTCTTTACTCTTCTGATAAACACTCTAAATGCCCTCACCCTAAAATATCGTTCTTTACTCTTCTGATAAACACTCTAAATGCCCTCACCCTAAAATATCATTCTTTACTCTTCTTATAAACTCTCTAAATGCTCTCACCCTAAAATATCGTTCTTTACTCTTCTGATAAACACTCTAAATGCTCTCACCCTAAAATATCATTCTTTACTCTTCTTATAAACACTCTAAATGTCCTCACCCTAAAATATCATTCTTTACTCTTCTTATAAACACTCTAAATGCGCTCACCCTAAAATATCATTCTTTACTCTTCCTATAAACACTCTAAATGCCCTCACCGTAAAATATCATTCTTTACTCTTCTTATAAACTCTCTAAATGCGCTCATCCTAAAATATCGTTCTTTACTCTTCTGATAAACACTCTAAATGCCCTCACCCTAAAATATCATTCTTTACTCTTCTTATAAACTCTCTAAATGCGCTCATCCTAAAATATCATTCTTTACTCTTCTTATAAACACTCTAAATGCCCTCACCCTAAAATATCATTCTTTACTCTTCTGATAAACACTCTAAATGCCCTCCCCCTAAAATATCATTCTTTACTCTTCTTATAAACACTCTAAATGCGCTCATCCTAAAATATCATTCTTTACTCTTCTGATAAACACTCTAAATGCGCTCACCCTAAAATATCATTCTTTACTCTTCTGATAAACACTCTAAATGCGCTCAGCCTAAAATATCATTCTTTACTCTTCCTATAAACACTCTAAATGCCCTCACCCTAAAATATCATTCTTTACTCTTCTGATAAACACTCTAAATGCACTCAGCCTAAAATATCATTCTTTACTCTTCTTATAAACACTCTAAATGCCCTCACCCTAAAATATCATTCTTTACTCTTCTGATAAACACTCTAAATGCGCTCACCCTAAAATATCATTCTTTACTCTTCTGATAAACACTCTAAATGCACACACCCTAAAAAATCATTCTTTACTCTTCTGATAAGCACTCTTTATTTTCTGATAAACATTCCACTTTTGTGATAAACATTCCTTACACTTCTGATAAACATTCTGATAAACACTTCACATAAACACTCTTTACTCTTCTGATAAACAATCTACTCTTCAGATAAACACTCTTTACTCTTCTGATAAACACTCTTTACTCTTCTGATAAACACTCTTTTCCCAATAGGACAAGACGAAGGAGTGTTTCACATCTGGATTTGAATAATAATAGATGTTGTAACTTTTTGCTGTTTTACTATTTCAGTTTTCAATTGTGAAATGTACAGCTTTGGTATTTTTCAGACAGTGTCTCAAAGCATAGCCTGGAAATAGCAGTGAATGGCAACATCTCACCAGAGAAACCGAAGCATGATTTAGATTCATCTTCCCAGCTTAGTATGCGTGGAGTCATCCTGCTTGTGCTGGGCGATGCCCTTGGCTCTGTCACTGTAGTGGTTAATGCTCTCATTTTCACATTTGTATGGAGGACATGTGACAGTCACAATATATGTATTAACCCATGCCTCAGTAACTACTGCTCTGACCACTGGCCTGTGAATACACACTTGGTCCACAGCAATGGCACCAGTGCTGTCTCTGTAGCTGGACCATGCTGGGTTCTCTACCTGGATCCCACACTCTGCTTAATCATGGTGGCCATCTTGTTATATACTACCTTCCCACTGCTGAAGGAGTCAACCCTCATCTTGCTGCAGTCCGTGCCAAAGCAGATTGACATGCAGACCCTGGACAAAAAGCTGAGGAATCTTGAGGGGGTTCTGGCAGTCCATGAGCTGCATATCTGGCAGCTGGCTGGGAACCGAATCATTGCCACGGCACATGTTAAATGTGACGACCCAGCCTCCTACATGGACACAGCTAAACGCATCAAAAGCTTCTTCCATGAAGAAGGGATCCATGCAACCACAGTCCAGCCTGAGTTCTCAGATGACAAAGAGCCTGGTGTCTCAGAGTGTGAACTGCCCTGCTATAGTCAGTGTACCCTGAAGATCTGCTGTGACACGAGCTGGAAATCTAGGGCTAAATCAGTGCTCATGTGCACAGATGACTCATCCAGTCCTCAACGCTCCACCGCTTGTTGGAATATTCAGCAAAAAACAGAACTTTTTCTGCAGATGGAGGTGGAATCCACAGTCTAGGTTTGATAAAATTATGAGTATGCAATTTTACATCAGTCTCTGAAACAGAATCAAATCTGTTTAAGACAGAGTTATGGTCTTACGAAACTCAGTTCCCTCAGTTTTAGGACCCCCAACTGTATGTAAACCTACAGTGGTACTTGAAAGTTTGTGAACCTCTCAGAATTGTCTATATTTCTGCATAAATATGACCTAAAACATCATCGGATTTTCACAGAAGTCCTAAAAGTAGATAAAGAGAACCCAGTTAAACAAATGAGACAAAAATATTATACTTGGTCATTTATTTATTGAGGAAAATGATCCAATATTACATATCTGTGAGTGGCAAAACTATGTGAACCTCTAGGATTAGCAGTTAATTTGAAGGTGAAATTAGAGTCAGGTGTTTTCAATCAATGGGATGACAATCAGGTGTGAGTGGGCACCCTGTTTTATTTAAACAACAGGGATCTATCAAAGTCTGATCTTCACAACACATGTTTGTGGAAGTGTATCATGGCACGAACTAAGGAGATTTCTGAGGACCTCAGAAAAAGTGTTGTTGATGCTCATCAGGCTGTAAAAGGTTACAAAACCATCTCTAAAGAGTTTGGACTCCACCAATCCACAGTCAGACAGATTGTGTACAAATGGAGGAAATTCAAGACCATTGTTACCCTCCCCAGGAGTGGTCGACCAACAAAGATCACTCCAAGAGCAAGGCGTGTAATACTCGGCGAGGTCACAAAGGACCCCAGGGTAACTTCTAAGCAACTGAAGGCCTCTCTCACATTGGCTAATGTTAATGTTCATGAGTCCACCATCAGGAGAACACTGAACAACAATGGTGTGCATGGCAGGGTTGCACACCAAAAAGCTCTCCAAAAAGAACATTGCTGCTTGTCTGCAGTTTGCTAAAGATCACGTGGACAAGCCAGAAGGCTATTGGAAAAATGTTTTGTGGATGGATGAGACCAAAATAGAACTTTTTGGTTTAAATGAGAAGCGTTATGTTTGAAGAAAGGAAAACACTGCATTCCAGCATAAGAACCTTATCCCATCTGTGAAACATGGTGGTGGTAGTATCATGGTTTGGGCCTGTTTTGCTGCATCTGGGCCAGGACGACTTGCCATAATTGATGGAACAATGAATTCTGAATTATACCAGTGAATTCTAAAGGAAAATGTCAGGACATCTGTCCATGAACTGAATCTCAAGAGAAGGTGGGTCATGCAGCAAGACAACGACCCTAAGCACATAAGTCGTTCTAACAAAGAATGGTTAAAGAAGAATAAAGTTAATGTTTTGGAATGGCCATGTCAAAGTCCTGACCTTAATCCAATCGAAATGTTGTGGAAGGACCTGAAGCGAGCAGTTCATGTGAGGAAACCCAACAACATCCCAGAGTTGAATCTGTTCTGTAGGGAGGAATGGGCTAAAATTCCTCCAAGTCGGTGTGCAGGACTGATCAACAGTTACTGGAAACGTTTAGTTGCAGTTATTGCTGCACAATGGGGTCACACCAGATACTGAAAGCAAAGGTTCACATACTTTTGCCACTCACAGATATGTAATATTGGATCATTTGACTCAATAAATAAATGACCGAGTATAATTTTTGTCTCATTTGTTTAACTGGGTTCTCTTTATCTACTTTTAGGACTTGTGTGAAAATCTGATGATGTTTTAGGTCATATTTATGCAGAAATATAGAAAATTCTAAAGGGTTCACAAACTTTCAAGCACCACTGTATTTATCTCATCAGCAACATACAATACCTCTGATCTCTTATACCTTTTGTGGCCTGGATGCTTTGTCATGAATATAACATTTCTATCATTGCAATTTTGAGAATGTGTCATTTGGATCACTTTATGGTATTAGTGTTTAATTCTTGCTCATAGTAAAATACTATCTGTGCCTTATATAAATAAAAAAAGAAAATGATAAATTTATCTTTATTATTTTATTTATTTTATTGTAACATTTGTTTTAAAGGAGGGCATGATTGTAATGTCTGCTCTTAAAACAAGGTAACAAAGTCCTCTTGATCGGAATGTGTTAACTTAGTGCCTAGATGCCAGCGCTGATAATCTGATTAACAGTTAACTACATCTGTGCCAAACTAAATATTTATATCACCTGCTACTAGTGCTTACATGAAAGGTTTTGTTATTAAGGCCATGAATGTTGCATGTCTTAGGGAGCGTCGGACTCTGTAGGACATCTTATCCTCTACACAGCTGTCAAAATACACCATGTCTTAGATGAACCTTAAGACAAACTACACAGATATCCATTGTTTAAAATGGTTTAAAGGGCTCAAAAAATGTCCAATCCCCTTTAGGCTTTGAATGGGTTGTTAAGAAACAATAGTTTAGGGATAGAGTGAGAACACAACTTAATGAGGGCAGCGTGATGTAATCAATAATGCAGTGTATGGGGCACTGTGTCAAAAAAAACAATAGAGAATAGCCCTTATTCAGTCCTTGCACAGTCCTCCAATCAATCCTCTAGGATAAGAGGCTGACTGTGATGTCTGCTATTGTGTACCTTTTAAGAAATAATGATTGGTACTTACAGTAATCAGGATTTTATTGTCTTGTGCTGTAAAGTAGAATGGTAGTAGATAGACATCCATTGATTACATATAAGTACTATATGTGTGGAAAGCATATATGTTTGTTATGTGTTACTCCTTTGTTAGCTTTGACCATGTCGGACTGGTCCTGATTTCATTTGAAAGGACTTCATACTCCATTTTACAGTGGTGTTACTGTAATCCACTGATAAACAAAACTGTTTTGCAATTTACCACAATAATGTTCAATGCAGGCGGCACGGTGGTGTAGTGGTTAGCGCTGTCGCCTCACAGCAAGAAGGTCCTGGGTTCGAGCCCCGGGGCCGGCGAGGGCCTTTCTGTGTGGAGTTTGCATGTTCTCCCCGTGTCCGCGTGGGTTTCCTCCGGGTGCTCCGGTTTCCCCCACAGTCCAAAGACATGCAGGTTAGGTTAACTGGTGACTCTAAATTGACCGTAGGTGTGAATGTGAGTGTGAATGGTTGTCTGTGTCTATGTGTCAGCCCTGTGATGACCTGGCGACTTGTCCAGGGTGTACCCCGCCTTTCGCCCGTAGTCAGCTGGGATAGGCTCCAGCTTGCCTGCGACCCTGTAGAACAGGATAAAACGGCTAGAGATAATGAGATGAGATGAGAATGTTCAATGCACATGAAGCACACACAAGTTCTTTCAAATGAGTTTAGTGCTTTTTTCTCATTTTAATTTGTTCAATTATTTCGATAAGCTTTTAGATAAGTATTCAATCAATACTGCGTGTCATGTTTTACAGTGATGTAATCAAGTATTTGCCACCTTTTAATTCCCAGATGCTATTTTGAAGATGTAAATGTCTTTATTGAGCAGAATAATGGATAAGAATGCATTTGTTCACTCTTCGGGGTGTGGGGAAATATATCTACCTCCCAGTGTAAGCACTGGTAGCAAAAGGGCCCTAGTGAGTAGTTGGACGTAGGGTGGAAAATTATTGGTGTAGTAGAGTGCTTTGTCCTCAGAATTATCCATCCATCCATTATCTGTAGCAACTTATCCTGTGCAGGGTCGCATCTGACGTTACCAAGTCTTGTATTTTGTATAATTTTTCTGCTTTTGACCCTGTTTGTGTTTTTGGACTTTGAGTATTGTATTACCTCTGATATCCTGTCTGTGCCTCGCTCAACCACTGCCTGTTTTCCAACTCTGCCTTCCTCTACATTTTGGATCTGTTTGCTAGCGTGCTTTCAGTAAAGTTCTTACTGGACTTACATACGTCTATCGCCCTTACATGACAGAAACTATCAGTTGTCCAACAAGATAGTGGACTAATAAAACTGTTTTAACTAGTTTCATATGAAAATGTTATAATATTTTCTGTAAAATGTGTTAGTAAATAATCTACATTTTTAAAGCAAATTAAAAATAAGTGCTGGATAAAAACCCATTTATCCTATGTAAATAACGATAAAATTTCGTTGTCCAGTGGCCAAGTGTTTATGAGATACATTGCATTGCACTTACGATCAGGTTCTCTGTGGTGGTACATGTTCGTCTTACAGTTGTACCTGATATTTTACTGATCCGTTGCCCATGTGGACGCGATATTTTTTTTACCCGCTAAAAAAAAATATCGTTGCCGTTGTCGTGTGGATGTAGCCCCACACGACAACGGCAACGATATTTTTTTTTAGCGGGTAAAAAAAATATCGCGTCCACATGGGCAACGGATCAGTAAAACATCAGGTACATATGGCAACGCAAAGCTTGCTGAAAACGATGCAATACACATGCCACACCTCTACGTGCGCTGTAAGACGGTCCCATCGGAGACACCAGAACAATAGAAGAAGTAGGACGCATGCGCATAAACCCCTTCTTCTACCCGACGTGAATGAGTGAGTGCTGCTTGTTCTAGTCATGTGGTTGTGACGTCATCGTAAACAAATCCGTTCTACTCATCCAGACGACTTCGCAACGGCGCCATTGCCAGATTTTTCCACTCTGGAAACCGTTCTCAAAAAATATCGTTTTGGGGCACCCAAAACACCGGTGCCGTGTGGACGCCAGGCCGAAACGATAAAAAATTTTATCGGATTCACCTGAATCCGTTGCCGTGTGGACAGGGCCTCAGTTCCTGCAAGCATGAAACTGCTACCACTGATGAACCTTGATAACCACAATGGTGTTATATGGGTGTTGGGCTGTTTTTGGTCTGCACTTCTCTGACGATTGCCCTTCTTGCCAGTGCACTCAAGTTAGAAGGATGGCCTGACCTTAGTAGTATGTGCCATACTTTTTTCACACTTTGTTATAGTGGAGCTTCCCACGTGCAAAGCACACACAGCAGTGCTTGATACTTAAGAGAATATGGTAATGCATCAACCTGATTTCTGATGGCTTTTGACTGTACGACATCTGTACGTACAACTGTAAGACGAACATGTACCACCACAGAGAACCTGATCGTAAGTGCAATGCAATGTATCTCATAAACACTTGGCCACTGGACAACGAAATTTTATCGTTATTTACATAGGATAAATGGGTTTTTATCCAGCACTTATTTTTAATTTGCTTTAAAAATGTAGATTATTTACATTATTATGTAAATAATAATGTAAATATTTACATTTTACAGAAAATATTATAACATTTTCATATGAAACTAGTTAAAACAGTTTTATTAGTCCACTATCTTGTTGGACAACTGATAGTTTCTGTCATGTAAGGGCGATAGACGTATGTAAGTCCAGTAAGAACTTTATTGAAAGCACGCTAGCAAACAGATCCAAAATGTAGAGGAAGGCAGAGTTGAAAAACAGGCAGTGGTTGAGCGAGGCACAGACAGGATATCAGAGGTAATACAATACTCAAAGTCCAAAAACACAAACAGGGTCAAAAGCAGAAAAATTATACAAAATACAAGACTTGGTAACGTCAGATGCAGGGTACAGAGCGTATACTTCAAAAAATTCCTTATATGTATCGGAGTCCTTATATGTACAGTGGTATGCAAAAGTTTGGGCACCCCTGGTCAAAATTGCTGTTACTGTGAAACAGTTAAGCAAGTTGAAGATTAAATAATCGCCAAAAGGCATAAAGTTAAAGATGACTCATTCCCTTTATATTTAAAGCAAAAACAATTTTTAATTTTCATCTTTTACATTTTCAAACAAAAAAGGAAAAGGGCCCGAAGCAAAAGTTTGGGCACCCTGTATGGTTAGTACCTAGTAACACCCCATTTGGTAAGTATCACAGCTTGTAAACACTTCTTGTAGCCAGCTAATAATCTTTCAGTTCTTACCTGGGGGATTTTCACACATTCATTCTTGCAAAAGGTTTCCAGTTCTACAAGTTTCTTGGGCTGTCTTGCATGCACTGCTCTTTTGAGATCTATCCACAGATTTTTAATGATGTTTAGGTCAGGGGACTCTGGGGGCCAGGGCAAAACCTTCAGCTTGTGCCTCTTTAGGTATTCCATTGTAGAGTGTGAGGTGTGTTTTGGATCATCGTCTTATTGTAGGACCCATTCTCTTTTTAACTTCACCTTTTTTTATAGATGGTGTGATGTTTGCTTCAAGAATTTGCTGGTATTTATTTGAATCCATGCTTCCCTCGACCAATGAAATGTGCCCTCTGCCACTGGCTGCAACACAACCCCAAAGCATGATCGATCCACACCCATGCTTCAGAGTTGGAGAGGTGTTCTTTTCCTGGAATTTGGCAACCTTTTTTCTCCAAACATACCTTTGCATATTATGGCCAAAAAGTCCTATTTTGATTTCATTAGTCCACAGGACTTGTTTCCAAAATGGATCAGGTTTATTTAGATGTTCATTTGCAAACTTCAGACGCTGAATTTTGTGGCTAGGACGCAGGAAAGGTTTTCTTCTGATGACTCTCCCATGAAGGTCATATTTGTTCAGGTGTTGCTGCATAGTAGAACAGTGCACCACCACTCCAGGGTCTGCTAAATCTTTCTGAAGGTCTTTTGCAGTCAAACAGGGGTTTTTATTTGCCTTTCTAGCAATCCAACAAGCAGTTCTTTCAGAAAGTTTTCTTCATCTTCCAGACCTCACCTTGATCTCCACTGTTTCTGTTAACTGCCATTTCTTAATAACATTACAATCTGAGGAAACAGCTACCTGAAAACACTTTGCTATGTTCTTGTAGCCTTCTCCTGCTTTGTGAGCATCAATTATTTTATTATTCAGAATGCAAGGGAGTTGCTTAAGCTGGGCATACACTGTGCGATTTTTGGCCTGATTTTGACACGATTTTCACTCGTGCGACTATTTTGGAGATCGGGCTGAGTTTTGGCTCAATCGTGCGTCTCGGATCGTGTAGTATACATGGGGTAACGACAAGCGATTAACACCTCACGACCTCCTCCCGATCGATCGGATGAAAATCAAACCTGTTTGAAATCCTGAGCATCGCATCCGAGCATCGCATCCGAGCATTGGATCGTATAGTGTGAGAACAGGACTCGTAAGCTGCGTGCTGTTTACCCCTGCGATTCACTTGTACAGTGTGAGCAGCAGCTGAATACTGCGATTGAAAAAATCGCACAGTGTATGCCCAGCTTTAGAGGAGCCCATGGCTGTTGATTTTAGGAACAAGTTCGAGGAGTCAGAGAATTTATACAGCTTTGAAATCTGCATCATCTGACCTTTCCTAACGAAGAATTTGAACAAGCCACAGCTCAATAAGCTAATTAAGGTCTGGAACCTTGGTAAAAGTTACCTGAGAACTCAAATGTATTGGGGTGCCCAAACTTTCGCATGGTGTTCCTTTTCTTTTTTCACTCTCCAATTGTACAAAACAAAAATAATACACAAATCTTTCAGAAAACGCTGAAAAGAAATGCGTCATCTATACCTTTATGCCTTTTGGTGATCAGTTCATCTTCTGCTCACTTAACTATTCACGGTAACAGACATGTTCAGTAAGGGTGCCCAAACTTTTGCATGCCACTGTATGCCTTGTGATTGCGCTCTAATCAGGAACAGGTGCATGCCAATTAGTCATAATGGTGCTGCATGCACACCAATGTGCATGGACATAACAGATGTAACCAGACAACTATTTCACAGATCAAGTTTGATATTGGACCGTAACTATATAGTAATGATGTAAAGTGAAAGCGCTGGTTCACTACTGTTCACCAGGCACCCAGCAGAGTCACACCATAATAAAGATTGTGTTGTTGTTTCTGGTGCATGGTATACGGTGTCACAGAAAGGAATAAATATATATTGGTAACTGCGATGTGTATCTCATTATTGGTGTCACTGTCACAAGCCAATACAGCAGTTTATTGACATGAAATACACTACAATACACAACTCGATGATTCATATGCTATAATATTATGATTCTATTCAGGCTGATTTGCAAATACAGGGTTTGTCAAAATTATGTTAACACTAATGGATTATTTTTCTCCTGAATGTGTGATGTGCTGTGACGCTGCTGGCGTAATTGGGCCCTACTTTTTTGACACCCCAACAGTGACGTCAGACGTCTACTTACAGATGGTGCAGCAGTACGCCATTGATGAACTTCCACTACAGATCTGATTGGCAGGGTACTTCCAACAGGATGGTGCACTGCTGCATTTTGGCCATACTGTTCATACTTATCTCAACCACACATTTCCAGGTTGATAGATAGGTCACAGTGGGCCATTGCTGTGGCCTCCACACTCCCCTGATTTAACGCCCTGTGATTTCTGGTTATGGGGTATGGTGAAGGAGTGCATGTACAGTGGAGCAAAAAAGTATTTAGTCAGTCACCAATTGTGCAAGTTCTCCCACTTAAAAAGATGAGAGAGGCCTGTAATTTTCATCATAGGTATACCTCAACTATGAGAGACAAAATGAGAAAAAAAATCCAGAAAATCACATTGTCTGATTTTTAAAGAATTTATTTGCAAATTATGGTGGAAAATAAGTATTTGGTCAATAACAAAAGTTAATCTCAATACTTTGTTATATACCCTTTGTTGGCAATGACAGAGGTCAAACGTTTTCTGTAAGTCTTCACAAGGTTTTCACACACTGTTGCTGGTATTTTGGCCCATTCCTCCATGCAGATCTCCTCTAGAGCAGTGATGTTTTGGGGCTGTCGCTGGGCAACACAGACTTTCAACTCCCTCCAAAGATTTTCTATGGGGTTGAGATCTGGAGACTGGCTGGGCCACTCCAGGACCTTGAAATGCTTCTTACGAAGCCACTCCTTCGTTGTCCAGGCGGTGTGTTTGGGATCATTGTCATGCTGAAAGACCCAGCCACATTTCATCTTCAATGCCCTTGCTGATGGAAGGAGGTTTTCACTCAAAATCTCACGATACATGGCCCCATTCATTCTTTCCTTTACACGGATCAGTCGTCCTGGTCCCTTTGCAGAAAAACAGCCCCAAAGCATGATGTTTCCACCCCCATGCTTCACAGTAGGTATGGTGTTCTTTGGATGCAACTCAGCATTCTTTTTCCTCCAAACATGACAAGTTGAGTTTTTACCAAAAAGTTCTATTTTGGTTTCATCTGACCATATGACATTCTTCCAATCCTCTTCTGGATCATCCAAATGCTCTCTAGCAAACTTCAGACAGGCCTGGACGTACTGGCTTAAGCAAGGGGACACATCTGGCACTGCAGGATTTGAGTCCCTGGTGGCGTAGTGTGTTACTGATGGTAGCCTTTGTTACTTTGGTCCCAGCTCTCTGCAGGTCATTCACTAGGTCCCCCTGTGTGGTTCTGGGATTTTTGCTCACCGTTCTTATGATCATTTTGACCCCACGGGGTGAGATCTTGCGTGGAGCCCCAGATCGAGGGAGATTATCAGTGGTCTTGTATGTCTTCCATTTTCTAATAATTGCTCCCACAGTTGATTTCTTCACACCAAGCTGCTTACCTATTGCAGATTCAGTCTTCCCAGCCTGGGGCAGGTCTACAATTTTGTTTCTGGTGTCCTTTGACAGCTCTTTGGTCTTGGCCATAGTGGAGTTTGGAGTGTGACTGTTTGAGGTTGTGGACAGGTGTCTTTTATACTGATAACGAGTTCAAACAGGTGCCATTAATACAGGTAACGAGTGGAGGACAGAGGAGCCTCTTAAAGAAGTTGTTACAGGTCTGTGAGAGCCAGAAATCTTGCTTGTTTGTAGGTGACCAAATAGTTATTTTACCGAGGAATTTACCAATTAATTCATTAAAAATCCTACAGGGGCGGCACGGTGGTGTAGTGGTTAGCGCTGTCGCCTCACAGCAAGAAGGTCCTGGGTTCGAGCCCCGGGGCCGGCGAGGGCCTTTCTGTGTGGAGTTTGCATGTTCTCCCCGTGTCCGCGTGGGTTTCCTCCGGGTGCTCCGGTTTCCCCCACAGTCCAAAGACATGCAGGTTAGGTTAACTGGTGACTCTAAAATGACCGTGAATGTGAGTGTGAATGGTTGTCTGTGTCTATGTGTCAGCCCTGTGATGACCTGGCGACTTGTCCAGGGTGTACCCCGCCTTTCGCCCGTAGTCAGCTGGGATAGACTCCAGCTTGCCTGCGACCCTGTAGAACAGGATAAAGCGGCTAGAGATAATGAGATGAGATGAAAAATCCTACAGTGTGATTTCCTGGATTCTTTCCCCCATTCTGTCTCTCATAGTTGAAGTGTACCTATGATGAAAATTACAGGTCTCTCTCATCTTTTTAAGTGGGAGAACTTGCACAATTGGTGGCTGACTAAATACTTTTTTGCCCCACTGTATAGCAGGAAAGTTTGTGGTATCAATGACCTCAAGGACAGAATAAGGACTGTGGTATCATCTATTTCCCATGAAATGTGTGTCCGGGCTTTAAACAGTATTGTTGCTCGCTGATTTTTGTGTGTTGAACACGATGGCGAACAGGTTGAGACCATCCTGTAACTCATCTTGCACATATGATGTATGTTTTGTGAATAAATGGTTTCTACCATTTAAGTGTTAACATAATTTTGACTAACCCTATATTTTGCTCATACACTCATCAGGAGCTCCATTTTTAGGTAGTGCATAAATATCTATATTAATGGATTTTACAGTGCTCTTAAGAAGGTTTTAAAGCTTTGATAACCTCTTTATAACTTTCTCCAGCTTTCTTTTCTCCTAACAACTTTAATTTCAAAGTTTCAGGGGCAGTTCCTTGGTTGTAAAGACAGCAGGGCTTATTTGATCTGCCATTTTAGCCGAGAGAACTCCCAAAGTCACAGACCGTGTCTGAAATCACTCACTACTCACTATATAGTGGACTATATAGTTAGTTCGCCATTTTGTAGTGCTGTCTGAATGTATAGTGAGAATTATTACACCCTATATAGTGGACTCATAGTATCCCACAATGCACTATGAAAAGCAGTGTACAACCGATGGTCACTAACCAAGCAATATATACCATCATGCAT
The DNA here is from genome assembly GCF_027579695.1 of Neoarius graeffei. Classification (NCBI taxonomy): domain Eukaryota; kingdom Metazoa; phylum Chordata; class Actinopteri; order Siluriformes; family Ariidae; genus Neoarius; species Neoarius graeffei. The sequence goes on from NC_083579.1 coordinate 51,695,740, forward strand.
TGTGGTTGCGCTGAAAGGAAAAAAAAGTGTGTTGGGGTGAATGGATGGAGGAAGAAACACATTATAAATGGACATTCAAGTACAATTAAAATGGTGAGAGAATAGAAAAAAAACTAAAATAGAATAAAACATACAATACAAGAATAAAAGTTACAGTGCAGAGCGAGGAATTAATCATCTCATCTCATTATCTCTAGCTGCTTTATCCTGTTCTGCAGGCAAGCTGGAGCCTATCCCAGCTGACTACGGGTGAAAGGCGGGGTACACCCTGGACAAGTCGCCAGGTCATCACAGGGCTGACACATAGACACAGACAACCATTCACACTCACATTCACACCTACGGTCAATTTAGAATCACCAGTTAACCTAACCTGCATGTCTTTGGACTGTGGGGGAAACCGGAGCACCCGGAGGAAACCCACGCGGACACGGGGAGAACATGCAAACTCCGCACAGAAAGGCCCTCGCCGGCCACGGGGCTTGAACCCGGACCTTCTTGCTGTGAGGCGACAGCGCTAACCACTACACCACCGTGCCGCCCAGGAATTAATCAAAAACCTCAAATTTGATTTAATAAAAGGCAGCGGCAAAGAAGAAAGTATTCAGCCTTGATTTCAAAGAACTGAAAGATGCAGCAGACACAAAGTACTTTGTATTTATTAATGTGGGAAATACGCTCAGTATAATATGGATTTATTATTTTGAAAACCCACCAGCCAACTGATCTGGCACATTTTAATTGTGTGACAATAATGACATTAATAACGGCACAGCGAAGTAGTGTCCGAAAGTGTTTTTTCATTTTACCAATGAGCTCACGAAATAGTCCTCTATATAGAATTCCCTATATAGTGAGTAGGGAATAGTGAATGAGTGAGTGATTTCGGACACAGCCTCATATTTACTTTGCAACCATACAACTGGACACAAGTGGATTTGCAATTAACATAAGCATACCATGTTTAACGTATTTTGTGTGAGTGATCAAGAAAATGATAAATACCAATCATAATTTTTTATTTAATTTTAAAAGTAAAGTGGCTAAATACTTTCAATTATGCAGTTTTTAGATTATCTATTTTTAAATAATTCAGAGGACATCTAAATACTTGATTTAATTTTATTTCTGGAGAGAGTCACTTCAAAATGAGCAGGGGGATAATCCAATTCTAATATACAGTGGTGCTTGAAAGTTTGTGAACCCTTTAGAATTTTCTATATTTCTGCATAAATATGACCTAAAACATCATCAGATTTTCACACAAGTCCTAAAAGTAGATAAAGAGAACCCAGTTAAACAAATGAGACGAAAATATTATACTTGGTCATTTATTTATTGAGGAAAATGATCCAATATTACATATCTGTGAGTGGCAAAAGTATGTGAACCTTTGCTTTCAGTATCTGGCGTGACCCCCTTGTGCAGCAATAACTGCAACTAAACGTTTCCGGTAACTGTTGATCAGTCCTGCACACCGGCTTGGAGGAATTTTAGCCCATTCCTCCATACAGAACAGCTTCAACTCTGGGATGTTGGTGGGTTTCCTCACATGAACTGCTCGCTTCAGGTCCTTCCACAACATTTCGATTGGATTAAGGTCAGGACTTTGACTTGGCCATTCCAAAACATTAACTTTATTCTTCTTTAACCATTCTTTGGTAGAATGACTTGTGTGCTTAGGGTCGTTGTCTTGCTGCATGACCCACCTTCTCTTGAGATTCAGTTCATGGACAGATGTCCTGACATTTTCCTTTAGAATTCGCTGGTATAATTCAGAATTCATTGTTCCATCAATGATGGCAAGCTGTCCTGGCACAGGTGCAGCAAAACAGGCCCAAACCATGATACTACCACCACCATGTTTCACAGATGGGATAAGGTTCTTATGCTGGAATGCAGTGTTTTCCTTTCTCCAAACATAACGCTTCTCATTTAAATCAAAACTTTCTATTTTGGTCTCATTCGTCCACAAAACATTTTTCCAATAGCCTTCTGGCTTGTCCACGTGATCTTTAGCAAACTGCAGACGAACAGCAATGTTCTTTTGGAGAGCAGTGGCTTTCTCCTTGCAACCCTTCCATGCGCACCATTGTTGTTCAGTGTTCTCCTGATGGTAGACTCATGAACATTAACATTAGCCAATGTGAGAGAGGCCTTCAGTTGCTTAGAAGTTACCCTGGGGTCCTTCGTGACCTCGCAGACTATTACACGCCTTGCTCTTGGAGTGATCTTTGTTGGGTGACCACTCCTGGGGAGGGTAACAATGGTCTTGAATTTCCTCCATTTGTACATGATCTGTCTGACTGTGGATTGGTGGAGTCCAAACTCTTTAGAGATGGTTTTGTAACCTTTTCCAGCCTGATGAGCATCAACAACGCTTTTTCTGAGGTCCTCAGAAATCTCCTTTGTTCGTGCCATGATACGCCTTCCACAAACATGTGTTGTGAAGATCAGATTCTGATAGATCCCTGTTGTTTAAATAAAACAGGGTGCCCACTCACACCTGATTGTCATCCCATTGATTGAAAACACCCAGTGGTGTAGTGGAGATTTTTAAAGTGGGGGTACGCGATTCGTGACGTCATTGATTTGATATCATGTCAGAAGCGGTAGCCTTTGTTTGGTCGCCTATGTTTGGTACGAATGATTTGTATAAATGTTACGTTCTTTTAACAACACAAGAGGGCACAAGAAGACACTTTTTTTCAGACATTTTTATGTGTGCAATTTTCATTCGTGTTTGTCAGTACAGCCCAACTGTTATGGTGAAAAGCCGCGGTTTATTTTGTCTCCAATAAATATGCCGAAATGGCTAAAGAGGAACAAATTCGCCTTCTCCTTCCGAATGCATCGTCGTAGACAGCACCACTCTGCTGCTGGAACTCAACATAAACCTTGCATAGGTTTAACATGGACTATCAGGCGTGAAGCCAAAATATTGGAAATTATGATACACAAACACCTTTGTTCATGTTCTATTCATGTTCATTTGAGCCAAGCTGCATTCGGAATTCGATTTTTTTACTAGCCTACTTACTGCCGTGGCAACAGCTACAGCATGTGTCCAGAAGTTCAAAAAAAGTCACGTCACTCACTCACATCGCATACAAACCAGCAATGGGCTGAAATTTATTATAAAAGGCACCAATCGAATAAATCAAGCATTTAGTCTGGCGCGATTGAGGCACCTTCGTATACAAAATACATGACATGCAGCCATTAAAATGGCGGAGTCAACCGTTTACATAATTCTAATATCTCGGCTGCGTTTAGAATGCATTCTACTTTGCATCGCTACGTTTTACGTAACGTTCGATTGGGGGGGCATTGATGATGAGCACAAAGGCACGTGTCACTTACTGTAGAGCGTATAAACTCAGGCCATTGAATGACAGGTTTTTTTTTTTTTTTTGAATCTCACCTCGGGAGAAGTGGGTGGATGGCGTACCCCCGCGTACCACGCCCACTACACCCCTGAAAACACCTGACTCTAATTTCACCTTCAAATTAACTGCTAATCCTAGAGGTTCACATACTTTTGCCACTCACAGATATGTAATATTGGATCATTTTCTTCAATAAATAAATGACCAAGTATAATATTTTCATCTCATTTGTGTAACTGGGTTCTCTTTGTCTACTTTTAGGATTTGTGTGAAAATCTGATGATGTTTTAGGTCATATTTATGCAGAAATATAGAAAATTCTAAAGGGTTCACAAACTTTCAAGCACCACTTTACACAAATTTGATGTTGCAATACAATAAAAAGTGAAATCATCACTGTGTGTGTGTGTGTGTGTGAATACTTTCTTACTTTCTGGAGACATTATACATGAACTCTTCTACCAAGGCCTGAAGCTTACCTGAAGGGAGCATCCCACTCTTTCTGGGATAGAACCACGGCCTCACTACACACTCAACAGCAAAACATTCGAGTGTGTATCAGACGTCCAGTTTGAAGGGAGTTGAAAAAACATCATCTTCGAATAACAAGTATACTGCACACCTGTATTCTTCAACTTTGGCTGTGTTTTGATATCCTGTCTATGAAAACACAAACAGGAGTGGCAACAAGACACACCCTTGATGGAATCTGACATCCACCTTAACCGATTTTGAGTTAACACCAAACATATGGATACAACTATGCTGTGTAGTGATCTCTGCAGGATCACTGCACTCATACAGAGACCAGATCACACAAAGTGACCCAGATGTTCTGTACTTCTGCATTACCTCCCACAACAAATGCCTAGGCACATGATAATTGGCCTCCAAACCCACAAATCACATGTAGACTGTGTTAAAATACTCATATGGACACTGAAGCTCATTGGAGGAGATCATTGGAGTCCCTTCCCTCCATCAAGGACCACACCTCACCACACGCTGCATCCGGAAAGCTACAAGCATTGTGGTCGACCCCACACACCCCTCACACAATCTCTTCACCCTTCTGCCGTCTGGAAGAAGGTACCGAAGCATTCAAGCCTTCACAGCCAGACTCTGTAACAGTTTCTTTCCACATGCCATCAGACTTCTCAACTCTGAGGGACCGGACTGATATACACGGACTGTTGAACGCACCACTCACACTGCCGTCTTTGCACAGTGAACAATAATGCACTATTACTTTACAATGTTGACAATGTCTCTCACATACACAAGGTTTACATTTATTTATTCCCTTTTCATTTATTACCTCAATATGCACACTCATCTTTCTGCACATTAAGAGTAGCAGGCTGGCAATATACTGTTGTTTGTGCTAGAGGTCGTTTTTTTTTTTGCATTGTCCTTGTTGACTGCACTTTATGTTGTTGAGGTCTGCACTTTATGTTGTTTGTGTAGTTTATTGTCTGCAAATTTTTGCACTCGTTGCACTCTTGCACTTTATGTTGGATTTGTAGATTTGTAGTCCTGTGAGGTTTAATGTAGCACCGTAGTCCTGGAGAAACGTTGTTTCATTTTAACTGTGTACTGTACCAACTGTATATGGTTGAAATGACAAATAAAAAAGCCTTGACCTTGACCAAAACTATGTAACAGTAAAGAGCTGCACCACTATTCCATGGCATGAATCTGCTTCATAGGTTCAACTATTGTATAGAGTCTATTTTCAAGATCTCTGGTATAGACTTTTCATGGGAAGCTGAGGCAAGTGATTCCCCAGCACATGGAACAGAAATGTCTCATCTCATCTCATTATCTCTAGCCACTTTATCCTGTTCTACAGGGTCGCAGGCAAGCTGGAGCCTATCCCAGCTGACTACGGGCGAAAGGCAGGGTACACCCTGGACAAGTCGCCAGGTCATCACAGGGCTGACACATAGACACAGACAACCATTCACACTCACATTCACACCTATGGTCAATTTAGAGTCACCAGTTAACCTAACCTGCATGTCTTTGGACTGTGGGGGAAACCGGAGCACCCGGAGGAAACCCACGCGGACACGGGGAGAACATGCAAACTCCGCACAGAAAGGCCCTCGCCGGCCACGGGGCTCGAACCCGGACCTTCTTGCTGTGAGGCGACAGCGCTAACCACTACACCACCGTGCCGCCCGGAACAGAAATGTATTTTTATTAAAATAGGGAGCACCTTTTTAGTTTGCCAGTCCACGGGTACTGCCACAGATCTCCGTGTATCTTCAAGAGATGTGTTAACCACGCAACCCAAACCTTGTCCAGTGCTTTTAACATTGCCAGCTGAAATTCATCCACCTGCGCAGCTTTGCCACTATTAAGCTTTCTAACCTCAGCCACAGATATAGACACCGTAACATCACCAGAGATGTGGCACTACCTCCTGGAGGGCATGTCCACAGGTTTAGGAGTTCCTTATGCTTTCCTTCACTCAACAATATTGACAGCAGAAGAAGAAGAAGAAATCTCCATTCTGCCATACGTGCTTAACAAAGCTTGTCTCCCTATCCTGAGGTGCTGAACAGTGGAGTATAAAATGTTAGAAAATTACTTTTATTCATTTACAGTAACCACTTTATCTTGGCCAGGGGCATGGTGGTTCTGGAGCCTATCCCCAGAACATTGGGAATGATGCAAGAATTACAGGGCAACATGCACACACACATTCACACACTCATTCATATTTAGGGACAATTTAGTGTAGCCAGTCCACCTACTGGCGTGTTTTTTGGAGGTTCGAGGAAAGCTGAGAACCCAAAGAAAACCCTGGAGCAGTGATTACGCAACAATGCCCACTGTGCCACAATGCCCATCTTTTATATATTTAGATATATCAAAGCTATTATTTATTAATAATTAGTTCTTATAATTATTATTCTGTTTAACTTGTCCTTTGAAGTGGTTTTATCCAAACCTCATACTGGACCTAATGTGTTCTGTCACTGGAAAGTTTGGGACTAAAAAAAGCTCTATGGCTCTAATAAACAGCCTGTACATATTTATTCATGAAATAAAGTTGCACTGAAAGGAGTCTGTATTATTTATTTTATATTTAAAGGGGTTCCTGTCTATAAAAAGTGATCTAGAGGTTATAAATACATACACTTAAAGTAACATTTTTAATTTGGAATTCATTTGCGAAGACATGAGCTTTAGTGCACAATCTTTGTTTTTAATGGTTAAAAAACAAACAAACAGACTGAATGTGAATACTGATTTGTAAAGAATATGTAAAGTTAGGGGGGCGGCACAGTGATGTAGTGGTTAGCACTGTCGCCTCACAGCAAGAAGGTCCTGGGCTCGAGCCCAGCGGCCGGCGAGGGCCTTTCTGTGCAGAGTTTGCATGTTCTCCCCATGTTCGCGTGGGTTTCCTCCGGGTGCTCCGGTTTCCCCCACAGTCCAAAGACATGCAGGTTAGGCTAATTGGTGGCTCTAAATTGATCGTAGGTGTGAATGCGAGTGTGAATGGTTGTCTGTGTCTATATGTCAGCCCTGTGATGACCTGGCGACTTGTCCAGGGTGTACCCCGCCTTTCGCCCGTAGTCAGCTGAGATAGGCTCCAGCTTGCCTGCAACCCTGTAGGACAGGATAAGCGGCTACAGATAATGGATGGATGTAAAGTTAGGGCAGCATGGTGGTAGGGATTAGCACTGTCGCTTCACAGCAAGAAGGTCCTGGGTTCGAGCCCCGTGGCCGGCGAGGGCCTTTCTGTGTGGAGTTTGCACGTTCTCCTCGTGTCTGCATGGGTTTCCTCTGGGTGCTCCGGTTTCCCCCACAGTCCAAAGACATGCAGGTTAGGTTAACTGGTGGCTCGAAATTGACCATAGGTGTGAATGTGAGTGTGAATGGTTGTTTGTCTCTGTGTGTCAGCCCTGCGATAACCTGGAGACTTGTCCAGGGTGTACCCCACCTCTCGCCCATAGTCAGCCAGGATAGGCCCGCGACCCTGTAGAACAGGATGGATAATGGATGGATATGTAAAGTTACAGAATCTCAAAGTAGTCTATGAATTTGCAATTTATAATATGAAAATTTTGCCGTTCAAGTTGGTCTGGTCAGAAAAGTGATACACTGTACTGATGCTACACTGCAAAAACCCGGCTTACAAAAACAAGAAAAAAAAGTAATAAAATTAGGAATATTTTACTTAAAATAAGCAAAATTATCTGCCAACAGAACAAGAAAATTTGACTTGGCAAGATTTTTAAAAACAAGTAAATATATCTAGCTTTAGAAACCCCACAGATGTCTTAAAACTAGTGTATTTATACTAAAAACAAGTAAAGTTGTACTACTCATTTTAACATGCTAGATACTTTGTCCCCCAACCAACAGTTTGACTATTTCATCTGGGCGTATTGGTGTGCTCTGTTTAAGTAAGTGTTTATACCAACTGAAACCGCCAAATAAATCAAAATCAAAACAACAAACCAATCCATTTTGTCGCCTATTTTTGTTGCCAGATTGACAATACAACAATTCATTTAATTTAGTTATCTGTTTTGTGTTAAGAGATTAAAAGAAAGGATAAGATGCTTGAAATAAGAAATTCTGACTTTGACAAACTTGTCATGGTTAATATAACACCGATGAAATTATGGTAATTCTCATTTTAAGACAAAATTTACTCATAACCAGTAATAAAATCTCAATAACAAGTTATAATACCTTATTAAGATAATTGAGGGAAAAAATACTTAAAGGAAGTGAAATACTCTTACACAAAACCTGCCTGGAAAGGAGAATTATCTTGGCAGACAAATAACAAGCATATTTTGTCTTGATTTAAGATATTTAATCTTGGTTAGATTTTACTTTTTGCAGTGTATTGGCAGCTATAAATTATCCGTACTTGCTACAGTGGCCTTATAGCTACAGTGTAAAACTTAAAACAAACAAACACATTATTATTATTATTATTATTATTATTATTATTAATAAAGATGTATTGGCTTTCTGATCAGTTACACCTGAAGCAATGGGAAACTTGTGTAAACTTACGAACATTTGCTTTCACTACACCTTGCCTGATGATTACGTCATTGTGAGCGCCGTGTGATTGGTCAAGCAGCTGTTCATGTGTTTTTTTTCTTCTTCCTCTCTTCCGGTTGTCAGTGTTGACCTCTCAAGATGGCGGCGTTACGAGCTCTAGGTGTCCTGTCCAAACTTACAGCAAGGGGACGATATGCACTGCTTTCAGGTAAACCCCTTTTAGAAACATGTTACTGAAAGCTGTGTAAACTGCAGGAATTGTTGACTTTTCGCTTTAACATTAAATTCCTCAGCATGTCGATTCAGGCAGCGAGATAAATTCAGCTGCTCTTTGTTGAATAACTAACGCTCTGCTAGCTTTATAACCACTTTCTGAAAGTGTATAATGTTTGATTAGTAAGACTCGTATGAAAAGGGATTTAATACATCTCATGACTAAGCACTTTTCCTTACCTTAATTAGCCGACTAATTTAGCATGTTGGCTACAGCTGAGTTGTTTGAGCAATGAAAGGACGCAAAATTGAATGAGATGAGGCTTTTTTTATTTTTATTTTTTTGCTGCTTCTTCTTCTTTTATAAATTGTGCTGTTATAGGACACTATTAGCTCCTTTTTTAAGTTGCTAACCGTATTATGACTACTTACCTCACTTCAGTGTTGATTCACTTAACTGTGTTTAGTTCTCTGGCCTATTTATGAAAATAGCTAGTTCTTATGGTTAAAAATAGATTTCTTCGAGCAGGTCTACTTTTTTATCGTTAAAATAAAGTCATGACTCGTAGTAGTAATAATAATAATAATAATAATAATAAATAGTTTGGAGAGAATGTGGGTTAAAGGTCATCTGGTCTGCACTGACTGTTTTGGCCCCGCCCACCCCTGGATGTCAGTGCTTTATCCCTGATGGATGAGTACTAAACTGTACAGGTGCTAAAGCTGTAATATTATTTAGTACAGTAGTATGCATACTTAGTTTTCTTCGTGTACACTCCTTAATCACACCTGGTTTGATCTGTCTTAACGCCTTTGTTTTTTTTTTTTTATAACTTGTTTTTAGTGAATGATCATAATTTACCAAAAGCTAATTTTTAATGTTCTTTGTAACGTTCTTTATACACTACGTTCACACTGCAAGGCTTAATGCTCAATTCCGATTTTTTTGTGAAATCTGATTTTTTTTTTTGTGAGGTCGTTCACATTAACAAATATATGCGACTTGTATGTGATCCTCAGTATGAACGAAAAGCGACCTAAAAGTGTTCTGCATGTGCGTTGCAGGATACGACGACGTCACACGCAGTGAGCATGGCCAGTGTTTACGGAAGTAACCTAAAGTTTCCTGTGTACCGGTTGCGGTATGACCCATCCAATCTAGCTTGAATAGTTGTATCCCCCCCAAATGGAAATCAGCTCCCTAACCTCTGCGTCCTTCCATTGAGAAGATTCAGAACCTTCACAGCCCGAAGCGTCCCTCGCATTGATGCCATGTGCCATGTTGTTGTAACTTTTTTTGAGAGACCCGCCGCCTACTTCAGCACGTCACTATTCTGTTTGTGGCTTGTTGATGACATGTAAGTCGGATGAATGCGACCTGGCGGTTCAGACTGAAGTCGCATATGAAAAGATCGAATCGGAATTAGGACCACGTATCCAAACGGCCTGGGTCAGATTTGAAAAAATCGGATCTGTGTCGTTCATATTGTCAATAAAAGATCGGATACAGGTCACATATGGGCGAAAAAATCGGATTTGAGTCACTTCAGCCTGCAGTGTGAACGTAGTGACAATGTTCTTTTGTAACAAATAACATTCAAATGCATTGCAATAAACTTTCATACATTGATTAATGAGTTTTTCTACTCCTTTATTCAAAGACGCTTCTGGAAGAAGCTTCAGTGTTGCATCTTTCTTAATGGGTAAGTATTTCAGTCTAATCATAACGTACATGACTTGATTTAGTGGCATCATTTTCCATTTTCGCTGGTTTTGAATTTTGAAATTTGTCCATGTGTATTCAGCTCGTACATATGTCAACTATGAGGTCAAGGGAGATGTGGCTGTTATTCGCATCAGTGACCCAAATTCTAAGGTAAAAACTTTGCTTTGTTATAATGTGTTCTGGGCAGTGGCGTGCACAGACATTTTGGGGGGTAAGTGCTCTGGGGGGGGAAAAAGGGCACTTTTTTGCGCATGTGGAACACCTTATTATAAAAGTCTGAGATTTAACCCTCCTCTTGTGTTCGGGTCGCCACTGACCCGTTTTAGTTTTTAAAGGTGTAAAACAACCACTTAATATTAATTTATTACATCAAGGCTTTTTGACTTTGCCAGGAATCTCTAGTTGAACAAAATAGAAAAAGAAATTTTTGTTTTCCTAAATCTGAAAATGGTCTAGCAAAAAATATAATACTTATGTGCAGTTGTTTCTGTATGCGACGGGCTACTTCACGACAGAATAATTACAGCTTGGGCTTAGAGGGCAAACAATACATTTTCACTCGATTCATGTGTTACCTGGCTGGTGGGGCAGGGGAAGAGCTGACTGACTGCCCGATGTGTTGTCTGCGCTACGACAAGGCCGTGGCTTCCAGGACGCTATGCTGCTGCAACCTCACATTGAATGCACTGCACGCTTGTTCACGTGACAGAGCAAGAGAGACAGAGGTCTGGTGTGTGTGCCGAGGGGGCACACATCGGGACATTATTTTCACACATGCTTTTAATGCCACGGCTTTTCTAAAAGATCATGTCGACATTGGCCTCAGTAAACTGTAAAAAAAAAATTTCAAAAGGGCACTTTTTTGGACAGAGGGCAGAGGGGCAGGTGCTTGAGCACCACCTCGTGTCTGTCTGTGCACGCCACTTGTTCTGGGATATTTTTATTTATTTATGTAAAAATCATGATTTACTTCTGTGTTTATAGGTGAACACTCTGTCAGTTACCATGCAAAAGGAGATGATAGAAGTTATTGATGAGGTTTGGGCAAATGATGCAGTTAGAAGTGCTGTCCTGATCTCCTCTAAGCCTGGCTGCTTCATTGCAGGAGCAGATATCAAGTTAGTAACATGTTTTACATTATAGTGTATTATGCAGGTTTACATTTTGAATGTAAACCCATCATCCTTTTTGCCAAATGGAGCTGATAACCATATGGTGCTACACTATATAACCAAAAGTTTGTGAACACGTGACAGTCACACCCATATGTGCTTATTGAATATCCCATTCCAGATTTAGTCGCCCTTTGCTGTTCTTCTAAGCTTCACTCTTCTGGGAAGGCTTTGTGCTCATGGGACATTGTCATGCTGGAACAGGATTGGGAATCTTAGTTCCAGTGAAGGGAAATCTTACTATTACAGTATACAGAGACATTTCTGTATAGTTTGGTGCTTCCAACTTTGTGGCAATAGTTTGGGGAAGAACCACATATGGCTGTGATGGTCAGGTGTCCATAGACTTTGACCATATAGTGTATTTTAATGTTTAACTTTTTTCATTTGTAAACAGCATGATACAGGCCTGTAAGAGTGCAGAGGAAGTAAGCAAACTCTCTCAGGAGGGGCAGAAGATGTTTGAGAAAATTGAGAATTCTCCAAAACCAATTGTTGCTGCCATCAATGGATCATGTCTTGGTGGGGGACTAGAGGTACTGAAGTGAGATTTGCAATGTTTTGGTCTGAGTATTCTTTTTATTAAGGCTATGGTGACCAGAAATGGTTTGTGTTTTAATTAATTTTTTTAAATAAATGTGTAGTAAGCGCTGTCGCCTCACAGCAAGAAGGTCCTGGGTTCGAGCCCCGGGGCCGGCGAGGGCCTTTCTGTGTGGAGTTTGCATGTTCTCCCCGTGTCCGCGTGGGTTTCCTCCGGGTGCTCCGGTTTCCCCCACAGTCCAAAGACATGCAGGTTAGGTTAACTGGTGACTCTAAATTGACCGTAGGTGTGAATGTGAGTGTGAATGGTTGTCTGTGTCTATGTGTCAGCCCTGTGATGACCTGGCGACTTGTCCAGGGTGTACCCCGCCTTTCGCCCGTAGTCAGCTGGGATAGGCTCCAGCTTGCCTGCGACCCTGTAGAAGGATAAAGCGGCTAGAGATAATGAGATGAGAATGAGATGAAATGTGTAGTAGATTAATTTTTATCATGATAAATCAGAATAAAATTTTCTCTATATTTTTTCCATTCAATGTTATGTTATGGATTTTTTTTTTTTTACATCAACTTTGACATCAGAAATGGTTGACAGGACAGACAAGCTATCACATACATCACTTTACGGTTCGAATGAGCCTCTGTAGGGTATAAAACTGTAATATATGGTGTAAATTTTCATATTTTTTGCTTTAAAATGGATTGAATATACACACTTGGCCTCAGATGGTTTCCTTTTTCTTTCTGAAAGCATGATGACTGATCTTACTGCACAATCTGCTTTGTAGTTTGCCATCGCTTGCCAGTACAGAGTGGCCACAAAGAGTAAAAAGACAGTTCTGGGCACTCCTGAGGTCATGCTGGGTCTTCTTCCTGGTGCTGGAGGAACACAGAGGCTTCCCAAGATGGTCTCTGACAACTTTTCCAAAGAATTAGATGCATACTGTATAATGTTTTTGAACATTTATTATTGAAAAATATGTGCATTCCCTGATTACAATAATTGACCAACAAGGTTCTCAAGTCTTGGGTGTTTGTTTATAGGTTGGTCTACCCAGTGCCTTTGACATGATGCTAACAGGAAGGAATATTCGTGCAGATAAGGCCAAGAAAATGGGGCTGGTTCACCAACTGGTTGACCCACTAGGTAGTAATTTATTTTTTGTGTTTTGTGGCGTTTTCTTTGAGTTATCTTAACTTAACTTTTGAAATAAAACTCAGGCCCTGGATTGAAGAACCCAGAGGACAGAACCATTGAATATTTGGAAGAAGTAGCGGTAGACTGTGCCCGTGGAATTGCTGACAAGAGAATCCCTCTCACTAAAGAAAAGGGTGTGATGCAAAGTATGTGTCCTATTTCAGCTCTTTTATTATTTTTATGATGGTGTGTTAATTTTTATTTATTTTTGAATAAATACCACAGCACTGTTGAATCCTCAAAACTGATTGGTCAGATGTTGATTAATCTTCTATAAGAGCAGCTCGGACAATATTTTGGCTGCAAGGCAAATCACAAGCTTATGTTGATGTGCTAAATACAATACACTCATTTCTATAGTAACCACTCCTTCCCAGAGATTTGTATGGCGGACGCTCTAATCTAATGCATCAGTGTTGATTGATTATAATCAGTGAACACACGCACACAGTGAACACATGCATTATTGAAAAATATGTGCATTCAAAAATATGTGCACACACCCGGAACCTTCATTGGCGGCACGGTGGTGTAGTGGTTAGCACGGTCACCTCACAGCAAGAAGGTTCCGGGTTCAAACCCAGCGGCCGGCGAGGGCCTTTCTGTGTGGAGTTTGCATGTTCTCCCCGTGTCTGCGTGGGTTTCCTCCGAGTGCTTCAGTTTCCCCCACAGTCCAAAGACATGCAGTTAGGTTGACGTGGGGAGGCCTTGGGCCGAGGTGCCCTTGTGCAAGGTACCTGACCCCTGACTGCTCCCCGGGTGCTCTGGTGTGGCTGCCCACCGCTCTGTGTGTGTGTGTGTGTGTGTGTGTGTGTGTGTGTGTTCACTGCTTCAGATGGGTTATATGCAGAGGATGAATTCAAGCACAGTGAAAGTGTGCATGTGACTACTAAATAAAGGGTTCTTATGGTGAAACTTTTCTGTAAGATGTTTAACGTTTTTTAGAAGGCATTTTGCGTGTCAGTTTTGTACTAGTCCATAACGTTTTCAGAAATGAGTCTTCAGGACAGAGGAATTTGCACATTGTTTTCTCGGTAAGCTAGCTTATAAGTAACGGTCTGGCATGTATGCTACGAAATCAACTATAAATGGATAAAAAGTAAAACGTCATTCATGAATACACTTCAAAATTGTAATCATTCAGTTTGTAGTATAATTCTGTGACATGCTGGTATTGGAAAGTAATCGACATCGGAAGGAAACTGTAACACTGTTTCATGTCAGCCCACATCGCATCACCCCGTCGTCAATTCTTTTCCTATAAGAGTACCCCTCATCCCCTCCCCGCCCCCATAATTTTTTTTTTTTATTCCTTATGTATCCTGTAGTACTTCTATCACTGTGGGAAACATTTTTTTGTGTTTTTGTTTTGCAGAAATACAAGACTATGTTATGAGCATTGGGTTTGTGCGTAATCAAATCTACAACACTGTGCAGAATAAAGTCATGAAACAGACAAAAGGGCTGTATCCTGCTCCTGTGAAAATAATTGAGGTATGCTGAAAGGGGGAGATTCGGGGATTGATTTGGTTGTCAGTGTTTCAGTGGGTGTTTTTTTTTTTTTTTAAATTCTATACTGCTATTACATTTTGTTTGTTTGTTTATTTAAATCTTGTCACTTTATGCAAATCAGTATCCTACCCCTGCCAAAAGCATTACTAAACAAAAGCATCCAGTAATTTCCTCACAATTCTTCTCTATAGTGTGTGAAGACTGGTGTGGAGCAGGGCTTGGATGCAGGATACCTGGCAGAGTCTCAGGTACAATAAATTCACTGAAAAAAATGTACAGTTTGGATAAGTTACTTTAACATTTTTGTAAATGGAAATGTTGAACCAACATTCTACATTGCAGAACTTTGGCAAATTAGCAATGACCCCAGAATCCAGTGCACTTATTGGACTTTATCATGGCCAAGTTGCTTGCAAGAAGAACAGATTTGGAGCTCCTGAAAAGGAAGTTAAGTAAGTGGTGTTACCTAATTTTAGGATTAAGGTCAGTCCTGTTTTAGAATAGATGTAACTATTAAAAATTTAATTAACGTATTGCTTACCAATCCATTCTCCATAGGACCCTGGCCATCTTGGGAGCAGGGCTCATGGGGGCAGGAATTGCCCAGGTGTCTGTGGATAAAGGCATTAATACCATTCTTAAGGACACCACTCTGGAGGGACTTAACCGAGGTCAGCAGCAGGTTTACAAAGGGTAAGAAAGTACTGAACTATGTACTATTTCATAAGTAGTAACACATTTGTTGAAAAGGATATAGTATGCATACTAATGTTACATTCACCCTGACTGTCGTAGTCTTCTTCCGGCTGTTCCCATTAGGGGTCGCCACAGCAGATAATGTCCCTTCATCTCCTCCATATCTTTTTCTGTTGCACCAACCATCCTCATGTCTTCCTTCAACACATCCATGTCTTCCTCTTTTCCTTCTACCTGGTAACTCCATCTCCAGCATTATTTTCCCAATATACCCTGGATCTCTCCTTTGTATGTCAGGGGCGCAGATATGTTTTTTTGAACTGGGGGGGGGACAAAGCTGCCAGCAAACCAACCCCAACCCCGATATGCCTGTCAAACTTGTTGTGGGTAACCATAGCAACCAAGCTCGAGCTCGCAACCTGTGCAGTCTGCGCAGCTCAACCAACCGAATATCAGTCTTTGTTTTGTTTTATGTGAGTTGTTGCAACTATGTATATACTGCTGTGCACCTCAATAAACCGAATGGTAATTAGTCTTTTGATTTTTCCGTGAGGTTTGCCTTATGCAAAGAAAGACAGCATAGACGGTTTTTCCTCCCTATAAGTGCGGGGGACCGAATGAGGTGAATTTAAATCTGGGTGGGACGAATCCCCCCCGTCCCCCCTCTATCTGTGCCCGTGTTGTATGTGTCCAAACCATCTCAATCTCTCCTCTCTCACTTTGTCTCCAAGCTGTCCTACATGTGCTGTCACTCTGTTTTCGTTTCTAATCCTGTCCAACTTTGTCACTTCCAATGAAAATCTCAGCATCTATAACTCCACTACCTCCAGTTCAGCCTCCTGTTTTTTTTTGGGGGGGGGGGTTCAGTGCCACTGTCTCCAAACCATACAACATAGCTGGTCTTACTACTTTCACCCTGATTGTCTATTACAGATTAAATGACAAGACAAAGAAGAAGAACATTACCTCATTTGAAAGAGACAGCATATTATCCAACCTGACAGGACAGCTAAACTACAGTGGCTTCGAAAAGGCTGACATGGTCATTGAAGCTGTATTTGAGGATATCGCAATTAAACACAAAGTCCTAAGCGAAGTCGAAGCTGTAAGTAGTTTGGTCAGAATGTTCTGTTCACGTTTTCAAATGTCTGACTTGGCATTTAAATCTGTTCTGCACTTTTTCATTTCAAGAAAAGTGTCACAAGTAATAAAGTAACAATGTGCCACATGAAGTGCCATGAGGGTAGTGGTGGCTCAATGGTTAAGGCTACGGAGGTTATTGGGTTAGATAGAACTTTATTGATCCCTTTGGGAGTGTTCCCTCAGGGAAATTAAAATTCCAGCAGCATCGTTACACGATAAACAGAGAATAGAAAATGGAGAAAACTTCTAGATAAATTAAGTATTTACATATACAAATATAAAAAAGAATAAGATATGGGGGGGGGTGATCAGGAGGTTGATTTAATAGTTACTTGTTGCCACTATTGGGCCCTTGAGCAAGGCCCTTAACCCTGTCTGCTCCTGGGGCACCATCATGGCTGATCCTGTGCTCCAACCCCAACTTCCTAACAAGCTGGGACATGCAAAGGAGAGAATTTCATTGTGCTGTAGTGTGTGAGAGACAGATAAAGGTGGCTGCTTCTTCATGACATGAAATAATTGTCCTGTTCACAGTAAGCCACCACTTAAAGGAACAGTCCACCGTACTTCCATAATGAAATATGCTCTTATCTGAATTGAGACGAGCTGCTCCGTACCTCTCCGAGCTTTGTGCGACCTCCCAGTCAGTCAGACGCGCTGTCACTCCTGTTAGCAATGTAGCTAGGCTCAGCATGGCCAATGGTATTTTTTGGGGCTGTAGTTAGATGCGACCAAACTCTTCCGCGTTTTTCCTGTTTACATAGGTTTATATGACCAGTGATATGAAACAAGTTCAGTTACACAAATTGAAACGTAGCGATTTTCTATGCTATGGAAAGTCCGCACTATAATGACAGGCGTACTAACACCTTCGGCAGCGCGCTTCGACAGCGCATTGATATCTGAGCTCCGTATCAATGCGCTGCCGAAGGTGTTAGTACGCCTGTCATTATAGTGCGGACTTTCCATAGCATAGAAAATCGCTACGTTTCAATTTGTGTAACTGAACTTGTTTCATGTCACTGGTCATATAAACCTATGTAAACAGGAAAAACGCGGAAGAGTTTGGTCGCATCTAACTACAGCCCCAAAAAAATACCGTTGGCCATACTGAGCCTAGCTACATTGCTAACAGGAGTGATGGCGTGTCTGACTGACTGGGAGGTCGCGCAAAGCTTGGAGAGGTACGGAGCAGCTCGTCTCAATTCAGATAAGAGCATACTTCATTATGGAAGTACGGTGGACTGTTCCTTTTTTTTTTTTTTTTCTTTTTTTTTTTTTTTCCCTTCTCAACCAAAAACTTTTGAATACTTAAATGCACTTTAGTTCTTTTAAATTGTACGTAACATGTACAGTGTACAAATTGTGTTAAGGTGAACTTTCTAACCAAACAAAAAGGCTGTTACCTTTTATATAAAATAACATTTATTTTTACAGATTACCACTTCATTGTTGAATGTCACCCATATTCCAAGCAGTGATTCTTTTTATCTCAACAGGTCATTCCTCCCCACTGTATATTTGCCACCAACACATCAGCTCTCCCAATCAAAGACATTGCAGCTGGCAGTAAGCGACCAGAGAAGGTCCATCGACGTTTAGATCTGTTATGGTGATTAAATTAGTTTTAGTCTGTTAGTGAAATGGCTAACCCCTGTGGTTTGTCTCAGGTAATTGGAATGCACTACTTTTCTCCAGTGGACAAGATGCAACTTCTGGAGATCATAACTACTGATAAAACCTCTAAGGACACCATTGCCTCTGCTGTAGCAGTTGGCCTGAAGCAAGGCAAAGTCATTATTGTAGTTGGGGTGAGTCATGTTTACTAACCCTAAAACAGAATGAGCCTTTTGTTTGTTTTTAACTTTAACCTCTACTATGGCTTATGTATGAACCAAGTGTGCAACAAGACTGGTATTGTTCGGGACCCAGCAACAAAAAAAAAACACACACACATGCAATCAGATATGACGCAAAAGGAAAGGCCATGAAGCATATTCATGGTGGTGGATTGCTTGTATTGTGCTGTGTGACTTATTAACTGCGTTCATTTCTTTCATGCAGTAAATGCTTTATTCTGGTCAGGGTTGCTTTGTTTTTCATCTCATCTCATTATCTGTAGCCGCTTTATCCTGTTCTACAGGGTCGCAGGCAAGCTGGAGCCTATCCCAGCTGACTACGGGCGAAAGGCGGGGTACACCCTGGACAAGTCGCCAGGTCATCACAGGGCTTGCTTTGTTTTTAAATGATGTATTTGTTCCCGTTTTGGGAAATGAACCCTACTTTGTTGAGAAGATCACAAACTGGTACAAGTGAAAATGATTCATTCAGGAGTGGGTGAAAGTAGGATTTAAAAAAAATTTCCTGCACACACGAAGTTTGACCTTCTAAACTGAACACTAAGTTTCAGAGGGCTTGATATGTACTCACTGCCTGTTTTACATTGCCATTTTCTTTATAAGATAAACAGCAGTCATGAAAAATAAAATAAATGTAGAAATGATTTAAATCCTAACAAATTGTCCCACGTTCTGAAGTGTTCTGGTCTGTTATTGTAATTAACACTAATACTTTAATTGCAGGATGGACCTGGATTTTATACCACTAGGTGCTTAGCTCCCGCATTAGCCGAAGTAGTTAGAATATTGCAGGTTTGTTTTTTTGTTTTCCCCTCAATAATATTTTATAAATTAGAAAAATGATTATGAATAAAAGACTTTATGCTATATCCTGAAAATATAGGAAGGTGTGGATCCCAAGAAGCTAGATTCTTTGACTACAGGCTTTGGCTTCCCAATGGGTTTTGCTAGTCTGATTGATGTAGTGGGTATCGATGTCGCCGCTCATGTGGCTGAGGACCTTGGCAAAGCTTTCGGCTCAAGATTTGGTGGAGGAAGTCCTGACGTGCTGAAAAAGATGGTGGAAAAAGGCTTCAAAGGTAAGGATTATTAGGCTGTGTGACACACAGAATTATATTTATTCATGCAGCAAATATTGATCAGTGTCTGTGATTGTGTTATTAGGCCAGAAGTCTGGTAAGGGTTGCTATGTTTACCAACCTGGACTTAAACGCAAGGATGTTAACCCAGAACTAGGGGACATTCTGGAGCATTACAAGACGACTGCACACCCTTCAGTGTAGGTGTTACTCTGCAGGCACGTTAATGCGGTTGAAGCTTTTCAAGCAGTTCTGTGTCAATAGTGGTTTTCTTACGTGATTTGTAAGAGCTGTGCTCTCCCTGTCTGTCTCGACACAGGTCATCAGATTCGGATATGCAGTACAGAGTGGCGTCTCGCTTTGTGAACGAGGCAGTGCTGTGCTTACAGGAGGGCATTCTCGCCAGTCCAGTGGAGGGAGACATTGGAGCAGTGTTTGGTCTTGGTTTTCCCCCATGCCTTGGAGGTGAGAAACTAATCTGTAACATCTAAGGTTATTTGTTTAATTTATAACATGGTATTGTTTTTAACAAAATTGCTTTGTGATTTTAAATTATCTTAAGTGCAATAAATCTGTTTAGTAAAACTATTCTTTAATCGATTTAGCATTGTTGATTTTTAACATTTGGTGTAAAATTTTGGCCAGTCTGGCTGAGTGTAGCTTTTTCACAAAAGCCACAAATGGCAGTGATGATCTGATCAGGAATACTCAATGAATATTAATTTATTCCCAATAAGGAATGAAAACGGGGCATGCTGTTGCAGACAAATAACACTGGGGAACAATTTGAAAAAAATGTTCTGTTGAGTTAGATTTTTATGCTGATTAAAACTAAAATTGGCATGCTGATTCCAAAATTGCAGTCAGGGTTTGGTTTTTTTTTTGTTGTTTTTTTTCCTTCCCCCTAGCACGTCAGGTTTTTTTTTTTTCCCCTTTTCTTTCTTCTCCACAGCTTACCCTCCAGATAAGCAAAATTCCACTGATTAGCTGCAGTAAGACTATTTGAAGGTTATGGAAGAACATTATCAGGGTAGATGGGATGTACATATGATGGTTGACTATTGTTGGAGCATCAAACGCGATAGTCCTCAAGTTGAACACTCCAGAAAGAGCTATAAACGTAAATTTTTACCTTAACTACTTGCACACAATTATAATTACAGTAGCCATATCCTTTGTAAAAAAAGTGTTAAACATTGCAGTCATGCCTGTTTCTTTCATATTTCATTGTATGTCAATATTTGTAAATTTTTATAAAACAAGCACATATCTGTTAAGTACAGTATTTTTCATATTTTTTAAGAAAACGGGGATCCTATAGTTCAAAAACTTGACGTGATAGAGAAAAACTGAGATCAGTTTTGGATTCCGCACCCAAAAATTAGTTAAAAACAGCTGTCAGACCTAACTCAACAAAAATTGTGTTCCCCAGTGTAATCAGTGACTGGGTCATATGATGCATTCCAAAATGAAAGCAATTTCCCAAATATTACAATTTTTATTTATAAAAGAATGATCATCTATTTATTTATTTATTTATTGCTGGTTACATTTAACATCTGTGAAACATGTTTGTTCCAGTTATCACTTGCATAATAGCAGCTCCAAGTCGTTTTGCTTTCTTTTGAAGTTAATAAGACAAATGCAGCTTGTTACTGAGGTGGGGTTTACATTAGACCGTATCAGTGGATCATCAGATTAACGTTTTTAAAACGATTAGTGTGCACACAGCAACGCCAATACACGATTCGCGTGCACATAGCAACGCCAATACACGGATACGCTCGGCTCCGCAGGCATCCTGCGCTCCAAATCACTCCGCCCTGAACAGCGAGTGCCCTCTGGAGGGTGCGCACTCCGGCCCTGCGCAGCTCACAGAGCGTGCGAGTGGAGCGCACGAGCAGTGATTCGGGACTGAGCCGCTGTGTGTGTGATCTCAGTGCATGTTGGGCATGCGTGTCACTTACCACTTGCAAGTGGAAGGATGGCAAGCCTAAAGACAATCATAACTACACAATGGGCAGTATTTGTATCAGTATTTGCAGTATTTTCATACTTTTATACTCTTTAATGAAAGGTGATACAAGGCGGAAGTCCGCGCCGTTTTTCAGCAGTCGCGTCACATGACCAACGCCAGCGAATCAGGAAGGTGAATGTCACAGTGACGTTGTCCAATGACGACGCCAGCTAGAGCTCAGCACAGCGTATCCGTGTATTCTGAATGTTTACACAGCACCGGACCAGACACGATCTGGATTGAATACGTGGACCCTGGCGGATTCCCGTTTCCCGGCGTTTTAATGTAAACGGACAGTGCATCCGCGAAGAAAACGAGACAGATACGGTCTAATGTAAACTTGGCCTGAAAGTGCAAAGGTCTTTTACCCTAAATACTTTCCTGTGCTGGAACTTGAAGGACAATACTTACCTCTGGAATGGTGACAAAGGCTTATGAGGAGTGTCTGCCATACAACCCCTAGTGAACGTGTAGTTTGTATAAATGTATTAGAATGAGTGCATCAACATTTGAATTACAGCCAGAACTTCTGTCATGCTGTTATTTAAAATTAATCAACACCACCTGACCAATCAGATTTCGAGAATTCAGCTGCACTGTAGTATAAATATTTAATACAGTGGTTTACTTTGAAAGGTCCATTCCGCTTTGTGGACAGCTTTGGTGCAGACAAACTGGTGGAGAAGATGAGACGGTTCGAGGAGGTTTACGGAAATCATTTTACTCCATGCGCGCTTTTGCTTGAACATGCCAAGGATCCAAGCAAAAAATTTCACAAGTGACCTTGTCAGAATGTGCCAACGATGAATTCTTTGCTGTAAACAGAACTTGCTGCATTTGGAGCTCATATTGTATTACTTATGTAAAAGATTTATTTGTTAATAAAGCATAAAATGATGACCATGAGTAATATTAAAGTAGGGTTTTTTTGTTTGTTTTTTTCTTAAATAATGCTCTGACATGTTGGTAAGAGTGCTTCAGACTGGACTTTAGTTCATTTACTATAGAAGTTAAGTGATGCATCTTAACTAGTAAAATGCACCAATGCTCTCATTCTCTTGTTTCATTCAGCAGTTTATAATTTTGTTTGTACGTGTGTACATCTAATACACTTATCCAAGTGTGTAGTTGGTATAAATGTATTAGAATGAGTGCATCAGCATTTGGATTACAGCCAGAATTTCTGTCATGATGTTATATAAAATTAATGAACACCTTCACACTAGTGTTTCAATTTGGATAAATATTAAAACTTACTTGGGAAAGCTCTCTGATGGGCCATTCAGTGACACATTTAACTATTTTTGATGTTTGTCAGTTATGTGTTTTTCTTAAATACACTGCCTGGCCAAAAAAAGTTATGCGCTCATGTTTTGTTAGACCACTTTTAGCTTTATAGTGCACACTTGCCATGGCGTTATTTCAATAACTTTATACAGCGTCACACTTTATTTCCAACCAGAATTGAATTAATGTTTGGCCGAGAGTCAAACCACTGTGTAAAGTCTTCTCCTGCACATTCCAAAGATTTTCAGTGGGGCTAAGGTCAGGACTCTGTGGTGACCAATTCATGTGTAAAAATGAGACCTTGGGCTTCCTGAACCACTCTTTTTCACAATCTGAGCCCTAATTTTATGCCCACGTCACTAGGGAAGGAAAAAAAAAAGTCAACTGCTGTGATAACCTGGTCATTCAGT
This sequence comes from Neoarius graeffei, assembly GCF_027579695.1. Lineage (NCBI taxonomy): Eukaryota > Metazoa > Chordata > Actinopteri > Siluriformes > Ariidae > Neoarius > Neoarius graeffei. Next base: position 51,719,015 of record NC_083579.1, read on the forward strand.
ACATTCAGGTAGTCATCTGATTTCATTTTATTGCCTCATATCATTGTTGAGCCTCGACCTGACTAACTGAAGCAGCTCCAGATCATAACACTGCCTCCGGAGGCTTGTACAGTGGCCACTGCAGAATGGGTGCATCGCTTCATGAGTTTCCCGTCTTACCCTGATGCCCCATTGCTTAGGAATAGGATAAATCTGGACTCCTCAGACTACATTACCTTTTTTCCATTGCTCCAGCATCCCATCTTTACAGTAGTGCTTGAAAGTTTGTGAACCCTTTAGAATTTTCTATATTTCTGCATAAATATGACCTAAAACAACATCAGATTTTTACACAAGTCCTAAAAATAGATAAAGAGAACCCAGTTAAACAAATGAGACAAAAATATTATACTTGGTCATTTATTTACTGAGGAAAATACGATCCTCAATAACTAGTAACTAAACGTTTCCGGTAACTGTTGATCAGTCCTGCACACTGGCTTGGGGGAATTTTAGCCCATTCCTCTGTACAGAGCAGCTTCAACGCTGGGATGTTGATGGGTTTCCTCACATGAACTGCTCGCTTCAGGTCCTTCCACAACATTTCAATTGGATTAAGGTCAGGACTTTGACTTGGCCATTCCAAAGCATTAACTTTATTCTTCTTTAACCATTCTTTGGTAGAACGACTTGTGCTTAGGGTCGTTGTCTTGCTGCATGACCCACCTTGTCTTGAGATTCAGTTTGTGGACAGATGTCCTGACATTTTCCCTTTAGAATTCACTGGTATAATTCAGAATTCATTGTTCCATCAATGATGGCAAGCCGTCCTGGCCCAGATGCAGCAAAACAGGCCCAAACCATGATACTACTACCACCATGTTTGGCAGATGGGATAAAGTTCTTATGCTGGAATGCAGTGTTTTCCTTTCTCCAAACATAGCGCTTCTCATTTAAACCAAAAAGTTCTATTTTGGTGTCATCTGTCCACAAAACTTTTTCCAATAGCCTTCTGGTTTGTCCATGTGATTTTTAGCAAACTGCAGATGAGCAGCAACATGGCTCTTGGAGTGAGCTTTGTTGGTCGACCACTCCTGGGGAGGGTAACAATGGTCTTGAATTTCCTCCATTTGTACACAATCTGTCTGACAGTGGATTGGTGGAGTCCAAACTCTTTAGAGATGGTTTTGTAACCTTTTCCAGCCTGATGAACATCAACAACGCTTTTTCTGAGGTCCTCAGAAATCTCCTTTGTTCGTGCCATGATACACTTCCACAAACATGTGTTGTGAAGATCAGACTTTGATAGATCCCTGTTGTTTAAATAAAACAGGGTGCCCACTCACACCTGATTGCCATCCCATTGATTGAAAACACCTGACTCTAATTTCACCTTCAAATTAACTGCTAATCCTAGAGGTTCACATACTTTTGCCACTCACAGATATGTAATATTGGATCATTTTCCTCAGCAAATAAATGACCAAGTATAATATTTTTCTCATTTAACTGGGTTCTCTTTATCTACTTTTAAGACTTGTGTGAAAATCTGATGTTTTAGGTCATATTTATGCAGAAATATAGAAAATTCTAAAGGGTTCACAAACTTTCAAGCACCACTGTATGTCCCCTAAGAAATTAAAGACTTTTCTTGCAATTAGTGGCTTTCTTATGGCCACACAGTTGTTTAGTCCCAATCCTGTGATTTCTCATCACATTGTCTCATCTCATCTCATTATCTCTAGCCGCTTTATCCTTCTACAGGGTCGCAGGCAAGCTGGAGCCTATCCCAGCTGACTACGGGTGAAAGGCGGGGTACACCCTGGACAAGTCGCCAGGTCATCACAGGGCTGACACATAGACACAAACAACCATTCACACTCACATTCACACCTACGCTCAATTTAGAGTCACCAGTTAACCTAACCTGCATGTCTTTGGACTGTGGGGGAAACCGGAGCACCCGGAGGAAACCCACACGGACACGGGGAGAACATGCAAACTCCACACAGAAAGGCCCTCGCCGGCCCCGGGGTTCGAACCCAGGACCTTCTTGCTGTGAGGCGACAGCGCTAACCACTACACCACCGTGCCGCCCTCATCACATTGTGCATGTGGAAATTATCTTACTTTTACTATTGTGAGTTCTCTGCCTTTATTTTTTAATGATTCGACTTCATCAAGCATTTAAGTGATCTCCGATCAGTCAGTCAAGATTCTTCTCTGACCACATTTCTTCCTTGAAGTTGACAGTACACCACTGTCCTTCCAGGTTTTAATGTATTGAACAGTTCTTAACCCAATTCCAGTAATTTCAGCAATCTCCTTAGTTGTTTGCTTGATGCAGACTGATAATTTAACCCTTCTGAAACACTAAAATTTTTTCCCACAACCACAGGATATGTATTTCAACATTGTTTTAAAAAAAAAAAAAAAAAGAGAAGCTACTCATTGCATCAGTTCAGGATAAAAGAATTGTAGCGAGCTAAAACACATCACTGCTGTAATTATCCAATCAAAGGTGCTTATGTGTTTGATTATTTAAGTACAAGTGTTGACATCTTCCATGTCTCTAGCAAATGCTTGGCAGCTATCTCAGTCTATTTTCCTCTACAGTACAGATACCACCACTACTCATTTCTATTCTCTACTGTACTCTAAGGCATTACTTGAGGATAATAATATGAAATGAATGTGTAGTTTGCTATAATTTAATAGTGCTAAAAGCCACTTCCTGTACTTATCAGTCCACTTGAATCTGCCAACCTTTAAAAAAAAGAAAAAAAAAAACAGGTTTGTTTTTGAAAAGTGAGTTTATTGCACTATCAAACTACCATCCAAAACCCATCACTCCCTTTTTATTTTAACTATACACAGTCCTGTGAACAGAAAATGCCATGCTATTAAGTCTTCTAATTCAAGAAACATTTTATTCATCATTCTGATTTTCTATTATTACAGAATTAGTTATTCAAATGTAAACCAAAAAGTCAGTTTTTAGCCTGATCCAAGGTGGACACTAGCAATCCTCAATTTAGACCTTTAAAAAAAACAAAAAAAACACCACTACATTTAAGGAAACCTATGTACTTACTATCCAAGTAGTAAAGCGTTCAATCCCGTGTTGGAATTTTTTTTTTTAAATTTCTTTATTTTTAAATCGGCAGTGTCCACCTTCACAACTAGTTTTCAAGTCATCTTGCCATGAACTAGTGTACTTAAATTCATCAGTAAAAAAAAAAAGTGCTAAATGTATCAGTAAGAAGTTATAATAATAAAAGCTGTTACTTAGATTCAGAGAGAAAGTCAAGATATACCAGTCAACACTTACTGAATACGAGTAATGCCTGTTGAGAAGAATATTAAGAAGAAATGTAGAAAATCCACCCAAAAACTCAGCAAAAGTGACAATCACTAACAATCAAAACATTTTACAGGTTGAAATACCTTTATGGTTAGTACATCATAAATCACTGTTTGGAAATAAGAGTGTATTCTGAACTTCCCCTCACCATCACCAAAAAAGGTCCTCTGCACCCCCACAACAATTGTCCAATGAAAATTATAATTAAAAGATTAATGCTGGAAAGGACAGGGAAGTGACCTGCTGAAACCAACTTCCTAGAAAGGAAGAAAAAAACAAACAAACCCCAAAGAGCAGCAATTTAACCAAACATGCTGATAGGCATAGATCATTTCATAAGCCTAAAATCTCACGCACACACATCCAGAATAGACCTTTGGATCTGGGACTCTTATGTTCAGCGTAGCCCCTAAAGTGCACAATCTCAGACAGATAAAACATCAGTGGGACTGAGCAGCATTTGTTCATTAAACAAGTGTGTAGAATTACTTCTGACTTATCCTTAAGGAAAATAACTTGTTACTTCGAACCAAACAAGAAGGTCTGAAGTATTTCTCTTGAATGTGATCCCTGACACTGACTCTTTAAGCCAATTAGCATGCAAGTTATTAACAAGACCATGACAATCAGGCCAGTCTGTGCCTTTACAGGCACTGTATGTGCACTGGGCGCATGAAAACGTGACACCGTGGAATAACAGAGAACAGTCTTTTGACTTCATTGCCGCAGGTCATAAGGCACAACCATGAATGTTATAAGGGGAAGTGTCACATAAAACACTTATTCACAATTCAGTAATTCAACCACTATCTAAGAAATGTCAAATAAACTAAGCTCTCCTGTTTCTAAACGGTGTTAAGGCACAATCAGAGTTCACAATAACATGAATGTTAAGTGTTACGCATCCCTTTTGTAGTTCTCAGTAAGTGTGTGATTACTTGACGTGGTTTCCCTGTACACAGTGCTGCTGTCAGATCATCACTAAAGTAACAAAAGGTCCTGTTTGATCGAATATGACTAACAGAAAATGGGCTATTTTATGTTCTGTTTAATAGTTAAAGTACAGTGAGAGGTAAAGGTCTCATCCAGCATAATGGGTATTTAGGTTAACATAGTTGTAAGAGATCAATCTTGTGCATTGTAAATGGTGTGAGGGTTTTTGGAAGCAAAGCAGGGGAAAACTGCTGTTCAACTGCAACACCTGAACCCTCCTGTAGAGCCACTTTTGCTGTTTATGTCAACGTTTTCATTGGTCGGCTCCTTTCCAGGGGTCTAAAAGAAAGAGGACAGCATAGTTTTGTTACAGTGGTGAAAACCACAACCTACAATTATCACCTTATTATACCATATATGGACACCAGTGTTTTACTGGGAAATATGCCACTCATTTTTCATACGAGCTACATCTGGGACATGGAGAACCAAAACTGTGCCATAAGTCTCTATATGTCACTTGTGAGGAAACCGATGAATTGTTTTGATAAATTTGGGTACTTACTTTGTGAATATGTCTATATAATAAAAAGAAACTCACACGCTGGCTCAAAGATATGAAGTTTATCTTCTTTTGTTGCCAAACTCGCATTTTTCATACAAAATACACTGCGGATCTGAGTGACATATTTTCCAATATTTCCCGCTGATGACGTCACTCCCAGTGTTTTCCCGCCGCGTAAAAACGCAGTCAACTCACAGAGACGAGACTGGGCCCTTCTAAAAGTGGTCTCAAGACTGATCTCGAGACTAAGGGCCTCTGCATGCTCTTGCGACAAGGCTTTCGCAGATAGCTTTTCGTAGACAGTTGTAATTTATCGTTGAGCGGGGAGTAATAGGCGTGCGCGATGTTATTCACCGCTACAACGCAAGGGGGCGCGAAGTCGTGAAATCGCTAGGAGTAGTTGGTGGGTGTGGTTAGTGGAGTGTTTATCCTCCGGTTACTTATAATGACTAGAACTGGAGTCGTATAGATGTACGTACTTCCTCGATCAACCGCTTTTCGTGCTGCTCCATCTTCGCTCGTGTTTTTAAAAATGGCGGTCGTGAAAACAAAACAAACCGGGAAAGTAGGGAAGCGGAAGTGCGTGTACAGCGGATGTAGAGTGGACCAATCAGAGCCCTCTTGTCTGCGAGGCTTCTGCGGTGGTCACAATTTTTGGGAGGTGCGCGCAGAGCGTCTGCGAAGGTGGGGGGGCTACGCAGACGCTATCTGTGACGCCATCTGCGAGGACTGCATTGTCAGCATAAATTGGCCTTAAGACAATACTATATAGTCAAAAGTTTGTGGACACCTGACCATCACACCCATATGTGAGGCTTCTCCAAACTGTTGTCACAAAGTTGGAACAACACAATTGTCTCTAATGTCTTTGTACGCTGTAGCATTGCTGGAACTAAGGGGCTCAAACATGCCCCTGTGCACAAAGCGAGATCCATAAAGACACGGTGTGCCAAGTTTGGAGTGGAAGAACGTGAGTGGTCTGCACAGAACCCTGAACTCATCCCCACTGATCACCTCTGGGATGAAATGGAACTCTGACTGTACCCCAGGCCTCCTTGCCCAGACATCAGTGTCTGACCTCACTAATGCTCTTGTAGCTGAATGAGCAAATCCCCACAGCAATGTTCCGAAATCAAGTGGAAATCCTTCTCAGAGTGAAGGGTTATGTTCAATATGCACATACAGGTGTGATGATCAGGTGTACACAAACTTCTGGCCATATTGAATAAGTTGCAATTTTGTGCAAAACATGGAATTTTTACTGCAAAATGTTGACAGCCTCTAATTTATTAGTCCTTACCTTTTGCAGAATGTCCTCAGCGAGTGTGAGGAAAGCTTTTTCGATGTTGATGTTCGCTTTTGCACTCGTTTCAAAGAAGCGGATGTTGTGTTCTGAGGCAATCTGAAAGCAAACGAAGAAAATTACATGCTTAAGCAAGTTTGAAAGAAAACCCTAAAACCCACCCTTTAACTCTTTACCTCTTAAAGCAGTTGCTACAGCCACCCTTGTACACTAAGTAACTTTAAAAACGCACATTGATAAAACTTGCTGAATTCGTGCTGAGTTTATCTCAAGAAGAAAAGAAATATATCACAATGGAAAAATAACTTCGTTCCGCCTGAATAAGTTCCAAATCTGTGCTCAAATCAGAATTTAAGGGAGTTGTACTCAATAATGTACAATATGACTCGGGTAGTCAATGACATGGACAGGCTTTAATTTTCAAACAAATTTTGCATACACTGTACACACACAATCTTGCCTATAAATACCCGGGGGAAATGATGGGAAAATTGTCATTATTGAAGATGCCACGCCTAAGCCAAAATCAACGTGAACAGGCCATCGGGATGTTGCGTGCCGGAAGTACACAGACCGAGGTCGCCCGGCACTTCGGTGTTCATCATTCGACCATTTCCCGTTTGAGTCAGCGTTACAGACAGACAGGGAGCACCAGGGATCGTCCACGCCCTGGTCAGCCTCGAGTCACGACGCCAGTTCAGGATCAACACATCAGGCTAGCTCACCTCCGTGACAGATTCCTGACACCCTCAGTCACTGCTGCTGAGACCCCTGGACGACACAGACCCAGAATCTCCAGCATGACGGTCCGAACATGGACCAACTGTCACTTTGAATTTTTTTATTGTGAATTAATTCTTGAGTTTGACAATAAATGTCCTTTATCGATGTTTCAAGATGTGTGTGCATTACATAAAATATCATAAATTTCAAATATATGCATGGATCTAAAGTGATATCGTGTTGAATTCCATTGTGCGTTTTTAAAGTTACTTAGTATATATGTATATACTGTTCACCCTGAGAACATATTTACAAGAAAAAGAGTCTAAAGACAAGGTTTTGACAAGGTTTTAGACAAGGCATCATATGTCGTCATTATGGGATATACACGGGGTCGTCATATGTCGTCATTAAGGGGTAAAGAGTTAAGCCTGCATTTTGGACACATCGCTCAGCTATTCTACATGTAGAGTAAACTCATGTAGGAAAAGGTTTACCTGTTCTCCCTTTACTTTAGGTACCACACGCATGTCTTCCATATCACACTTGTTACCAAGCAGCATTTTCTCCACATCCTCATTTGCATGCTAGGAAAATAAATAAGGTATGGATTAAAAAAAAATTGCAATCAGCATGGAGAAAAAAAAAGGAAAAAAAAAAAACCACTACCTATTCTGAGGACCAGCATTTTCAGACTATAATCTGCTCTGGCATACAAGACGTACCTCCTCAAGTTCTGCTTCGAGAAAGGAAAAAGCTTTATACCTTAAATCACCTCACTGTTTCTGTTGTATTAATTGTACCTTGGCTTTTTCATTTAATAGCATTTAAATGTATTGATAGAACAGTCACAGCACAGATAGGGTTCTGTGAACCATGGGGTCGCCAATGATACGGATGGAGTCAAAGGAGATTCTTATGTACCATGATTTATAATGTAGTTCAATGTATACAAATTTGATTTATCTAATATTTATTCATAAAACTGTCTGCTTATTATTATTAAAATTTGCATTATTCGTCATTCAATTTGAACCTCCATTTAAGCCCATTTTACATCTTGTTCTGCGTCCAACATGCTGTCATGTCAAAGTGGCCTTTATACCAGACACCGGCTGCATTCCAAATGGCTATTTAAAATAGAAACAAAAGCACCCTTGCGACACATGGTCATGGTTTCTCAATAGAAATACTACAAAATGCAGCACTCATCCTATATTTTGTCGTGCATGCCCAACAGCACATGGGTGATATTTTGGTTTGTAACCTACTGCACGTGCTGGTTAAAAGTGAATTTAGTAGTGAAAATCTCATTCATTAATAAACTTTGTAAGCATATCCATCCATCCATCCATTATCTGTAACTGCTTATCCTATGCAGGGTCGCAGGCAAGCTGGAGCCTATCCCAGCTGACTATGGGCAAGAGGTAGGGTACACCATAGACAAGTTGCCAGATCAGCACAGGGCTGACACAAAGACGAACAGCCAATCACACTCACATTCACACCTATGGTCAATTTAGAGCCACCAATTAACCTAACCTGCGTATCTTTGGACTGTGGGGGAAACCGGAGCACCCGGAGGAAACCCACGCAGAAATGGGGAGAACATTCTTGCTGTGAGGCGACAGTGCTAACCACTACACCACCGTGCTGCCCGTGAGCATATACAGTAATAACATATGTTTAGAAGCACTGAAATGTATACTGGATGTCCTGACGTGCTCACGCTATGAGGCCTTTGATGTGCAATGATCTTTACACTCAAGAAAATATTACATGAACTTGTACATTATACGTGAACTTGACTAAAAAACCCAGCCATTTGCTAGCATTTAATTACAGGATGCGGGGTTCGGTGTCATCGTGTGCATCAAATCAATGGTAGCAATCTCGGTTGGATGTAATACCTGAGATGAGAGTCGTGCTTTCTACTACATCTCCTGACTCTGATAAGCTGTAGTGTGATGCATAAACCCAGTCTTCTCATTACATACAGCAGTGCTACCTTTCCCTCTCTTACATATAACAGTTAAATGTAAATGTTCAAGATGTTGATTGTACATGGAGTTGTTCAGATCCATTTTAATCAATAAATAAGAAGTTTATCTAGAACACTGCCGACTGTACCTTTTTTAACGGTAATGCACCGAGTCTGAAAGTAGTAAGCCTATCATTTCTGGTCATTCCTGCTAAAACCTCGGGGGTCACCGGGCAAAGAAAGATTGTCTCCTGAACAACAGCATCGCCTACTGGTATGGAAACATTTCACCTACACGGGTGTCAGCTGTAATGAAATTGTTGGTTTCAGTCTGATGGCAATTTGGTGATTTTGCTTGCCATGATAACTGTGGGATTTTTTTAAAATAAAAGATAGAAGCATAACATTGTTGTAATGTTTGTCATTTAGTGTTAAAACAATAAGCAGATAATGTTCAGCTAATGCAAATTCACAACTCCCACTAGAGAGAACACCCTGAGGCATCATACCACATAAAATGTCAATTATCTTTGCGAAATGCTTCCAAGGAGAAAAATTTTAACAGTAGTGTGTCATTTCTGGGGGGGGGGGAGCAGAGTCATGGACCACAAAAATACTCTGGAAATTCTCAGTAATCAACTTTCATGTTACACTACAATCCATATAAGTTTAACCTCAGTGGTTAGAATCCCACCTCCTCAATGTTTCGCAGCCATTTGCTGATATTTTCAAAGCTTTTAGCATTGGTAATGTCATACACCAGCAGGATCCCCATGGCTCCTCTGTAATAAGAGGTTGTAATGGTGTGAAAACGCTCCTGTCCAGCTGTATCCCTGAAATGGAAGAAATAACATCACATACGATTATGATTCTTACTTTGGAACCAGATTGAGCTTTGCAGATATTTTTTTTTTTTTTTTTTTGATACAAGAGATTTGAAACCTGTCAGTACTTGTAACATACCATATTTGAAGTTTGATCCTCTTGCCATTTAGTTCAACTGTCTTGATTTTGAAATCTATCCCTGGAAAGTTACATTATAAAGGTTATTATATAAACATGACTATTTCTCAGTTATGGGTTGTTTTACAATCAGGGTACAAAGTTTGTGTCACAGGGGTCCAAAATTCAAATTGATTCAAACTTGTTCTTGTACCAGTTTTTAAGTGAAGGACAAGTTAAAGAACAGATAGGCATGTGTAATAGTTTGTATTATAACAAGATTAAGTGTAGCTTTAAACAGGGCTGGGAGAAACAAATGAAGTGATTCTCGGAGACAACTTTTTTTTGACAATTCAGAATCCACTACTTTCATAGTGCTTTTAAATATAAGGTTGTAAGCTTTGTATTAGTTGTCTCGAATATTTATGTCCCAATATCTTGACCACATTTTAGGATGAAAATAATCATTTTAGATATATGTTATTTTATATTGAAAAATTAGCTGTCTCGGAGAGGACTTTTTTTTTTGACACAATTACATACTAATTTGATCAAAATAGTCTGAAAACTTACTGCCATTCAACATTAAAACTTAACTATGTTTCCAATGATATGGAACCAAATATTTGTTTTATGGTATAAAGAATGATGTAAGTGCATCCCTTTTGGAGCTACCTGTGGTCAAAAAAGCACTTTTTCTAAATGACACGAGTAATTTTGCTAAATATGACATATATTGCCATACATTCACCAAAAATAACCTTATCACCAATTTTTTTTTTTTTTTGCATGGTAAATAGAGCTATCACAGGGCTACAATAAAACAACCAAGTTTATTTAGTCAAGCCTTTTGATATTGAAGATAATAAGTGTTAAATGTGATTTTTAGCGTGCGTACCCTGATTGTAAAACAACCCTTATTATAAGTACAGTAATATCTGATGTAAAGACATTTTTTATAAATGAACAAACAATGGATGAGGAAAAAAAAAAGTCTCTGGGTTCTCAGATCATACACTTAAAGTAGAGGAGACGGATAGAGTCTGCGTTAGACTGTAGGGTTAGTTTGCATTTCGTAAGGTTAGCTGATTTATTGATTAACTGAATACACATGTGATCCTTACCGATGGTTGAGATAAACGTAGTGTTGAACGCGTCATCCGAAAAGCGAAACAACACACACGTTTTGCCAACGCCTGAATCTCCAATAAGCAGGAGTTTAAACAACAAATCGTAGGTCTTCTTGGCCATTTGGCATGGAGCTTCAAAGCGGACACTCCTTCAAAGAACTAGTCTAAGGGTAAAAGCAGGAAGCCCACTTTTCTGATCCTCGACTCTAAATGAGGAACTTCACCAGGAACAGCTCATACTAACCGAGTTCACCAATAAACCGAGTTAGCGCGCTGTTAGCTCCTTAACTGTCAAAGTTTCTTAGCTGCTAGCTTTTAGCTCCTATCGGGCCACTTACTCAGAACGATTAAAGTAACTCGCTGGTTACCTGACCGACGAGCTCATAAAACCACAACAACAACGTTGTATTAAAAAAAAAAGACTACAAACGTAAACAAAAAAAATTACAGCAAAGACAAAATCAGCTATTTACGTCTAAAACAGTTACGACTTGACGGAACTCGTCAAGGACCACAGAAAAAGGACACCACTGCGCATGCGCAGACGCTTTTGGCGAGCAGTATCATTAAACCCGATCCGTGTCCTGCCCAATTTTCACTACGCATGTGCATCAATGTTGCACATGCGTATATCTGATTACATTTTACATTTTTCAGAACAGGGCTAGAGCTCATCTGCAGCGCGCTCGCGCTCGTGTGGCATCGTCCTAAACGACGCCTTATTTTATGATGCAAATATGATGGGACTTATTCATTTTTTAATCAATAAATGTTCTGTTATTAAGTTTTACCAGGCTTGGAAAAACAGATTATTCAATAACTTAAACCCATTATTAAATTATTATTAAGTGCAAATAATAATAATGATAGATAGATAGATAGATAGATAGATAGATAGATAGATAGATAGATAGATAGATAGAATTAAAGTGCCTATAGCACGGAATATAAATGATAGTCTTATTAATTTAATAAATATATTTTCTGTTATTAAGTTTTACCATGCTTGGATAAACACATTATTCAATAACTTAGACCCATTATTAAATTATTATTAAGTGCAAATAATAATAATAATAATAATAATAGATAGATAGATAGATAGATAGATAGATAGATAGATAGATAGATAGATAGATAGATAGAATTAAAGTGCCTATAGCACAGAATATAAATTATAGTCTTATTAATTTAATAAATATATTTTCTGTTATTAAGTTTTACCATGCTTGGAAAAACACATTATTCAATAACTTAAACCCATTAAATAAAATAAATTGAATTATTATTTAGTGCAAATAATAATAATAATAATAATAATAATAATAATAATAATGATAGATAGATAGATAGATAGATAGATAGATAGATAGATAGATAGATAGATAGAATTAAAATGCCTATAGCATGCTATAATAAATTATAGTCTCGTCTTTTTGTGTTGTAAATGTCATGTACTGTAGTGTTTTTTTTTGTTGTTGTTTTTAATCTGAGGCCTTGAGCCTGTGTGACAACATGAAGAGCCAGAGACTCCTTTGTGTGACTAGAGTTAAAACAGGACTGTTGTGATTCTGGACAATCATGATAGAGTACAATTCTTTGTGTGCCTGTTAAACAAATAAAGGGTCTTGTTCTAACCTGTGGGTTGTAGAAATCTAATGCACGTTGTTGAGTTAAGCCTTGAAAAATTCCCGTAACAAAAGTACAGTCTTTTTACACTATCATATAAAAGTCTTAGACACATGCAAAGAAATGCTTTAGAGCAAAGATGCCTTCAAAAATAATGAAATTAAATGTGTATATATAAAAAACACATTATAAAGAGCAGTAAACAGTAATAAATGAAACTAATTCTATATTTAGTCTGATGTCCTTTTGCTTGAAAATTAGTATTCTCAGGTATAATTTGTAGTTTTACTGAGCATCTTCCAGAACCAGCCTCAGTTCTTCTGGACACTTTGACTGTCACACTTTCTTCTTAATTTTGCAACAAAACCCAGCAGCCTTCATCATGTTTTTTGTCTGAAAAGTGTCTCTTGTGTACTACAGTGGTGCTTGAAAGTTTGTGAACCCTTTAGAATTTTCTATATTTCTGCATAAATATGACCTAAAACATCATCAGATTTTCACACAAGTCCTAAAAGTAGATAAAGAGAACCCAGTTAAACAAATGAGACAAAAATATTATACTTGGTCATTTATTTATTGAGGAAAATGATCCAATATTACATATCTGTGAGTGGCAAAAGTATGTGAACCTCTAGGATTAGCAGTTAATTTGAAGGTGAAATTAGAGTCAGGTGTTTTCAATCAATGGGATGACAATCAGGTGAGAGTGGGCACCTTGTTTTATTTAAAGAACAGGGATCTATCAAAGTCTGATCTTCACAACACGTTTGTGGAAGTGTATCATGGCACGAACAAAGGAGATTTCTGAGGACCTCAGAAAAAGCGTTGTTGATGCTTATCAGGCTGGAAAAGGTTACAAAACCATCTCTAAAGAGTTTGGACTCCACCAATCCACAGTCAGACAGATTGTATACGAATGGAGGAAATTCAAGACCATTGTTACCCTCCCCAGGAGTGGTCGACCAACAAAGATCACTCCAAGAGCAAGGCGTGTCATGGTCGGCGAGGTAACAAAGGACCCCAGGGTAACTTCTAAGCAACTGAAGGCCTCTCTCTCATTGACTAATGTTCATGAGTCCACCATCAGGAGAACACTGAACAACAATGGTGTGCATGGCAGGGCTGAAAGGAGAAAGCCACTGCTCTCCAAAAAGAACATTGCTGCTTGTCTGCAGTTTGCTAAAGATCACGTGGACAAGCCAGAAGGCTATTGGAAAAATGTTTTGTGGATAGATGAGACCAAAATAGAACTTTTCAGTTTAAATGAGAAGCGCGGCGGCATGGTGGTGTAGTGGTTAGCACTGTCGCCTCACAGCAAGAAGGTCCGGGTTCGAGCCCCGTGGCCGACGAGGGCCTTTCTGTGCGGAATTTGCATGTTCCCCCCGTGTCCGCGTGGGTTTCCTCCGGGTGCTCCGGTTTCCCCCACAGTCCAAAGACATGCAGGTTAGGTTAACTGGTGACTTTAAATTGACTGTAGGTGTGAGTGTGAGTGTGAATGGTTGTCTGTGTCTATGTGTCATCCCTGTGATGACCTGGTGACTTGTCCAGGGTGTACCCCGCCTTTCGCCCGTAGTCAGCTGGGATAGGCTCCAGCTTGCCTGCGACCCTGTAGAACAGGATAAAGCGGCTAGAGATAATGAGATGAGATGAGAAGCGCTATGTTTGGAGAAAGGAAAACACTGCATTCCAGCATAAGAACCTTATCCCATCTGTGAAACATGGTGGTGGTAGTATCATGGTTTGGGCCTGTTTTGCTGCATCTGGGCCAGGACGGCTTGCCATCACTGATGAAACAATGAATTCTGAATTATACCAGTGAATTCTAAAGGAAAATGTCAGGACATCTGTCCATGAACTGAATCTCAAGAGAAGTTGGGTCATGTAGCAAGACAACGACCCTAAGCACACAAGTCGTTCTACCAAAGAATGGCTAAAGAAGAATAAAGTTAATGTTTTGGAATGGCCAAGTCAATGTCCTGACCTTAATCCAATGGAAATGTTGTAGAAGGACCTGAAGCGAGCAGTTCATGTGAGGAAACCCACCAACATCCCAGAGTTGAAGCTGTTCTGTACGGAGGAATGGGCTAAAATTCCTCCAAGCCGGTGTGCAGGACTGATCAACAGTTACCGCAAACGTTTAGTTGCAGTTATTGCTGCACAACGGAGGGGGGTCACACCAGATACTGAAAGCAAAGGTTCACATACTTTTGCCATGTAATACCGGATCATTTTACCACCTCAATAAATAAATGACCCAGTATGCTATTTTTGTCTCATTTGTTTAGGTTCTCTTTATCTACTTTTAGGACTTGTGTGAAAATCTGATGATGTTTTAGGTCATATTTATGCAGAAACATAGAAAATTCTAAAGGGTTCACAAACTTTGAAGCACCACTGTGTGTACTGCTTTGCTTACTGACATACAGAACATTTTTCTGTAACATTAGATTTTGTCTTGAAAGCCTAATACTATGTACACAGTACCATTCAAAAGTTTAGACACACCTACTCATTCATACAGTGTTTTGCAAAAGTATTCATCCCCTTGGTGTTTGTCCTGTTTTGTCGCATTACTATCTCGTCTCGTCTCGTCTTCTTCCGCTTATCCAGGACCG
Organism: Neoarius graeffei; assembly: GCF_027579695.1. Taxonomy (NCBI): domain Eukaryota; kingdom Metazoa; phylum Chordata; class Actinopteri; order Siluriformes; family Ariidae; genus Neoarius; species Neoarius graeffei. The sequence continues at coordinate 51,734,179 of NC_083579.1, forward strand.
GGTCGCGGAGGCAGCAGTCTAAGCATGGAAGCCCAAACTTCCCTTTCCCCAGACACCTTGGCCAGCTCCTCGGGAAGAACACCGAGGCGTTCCCAGGCCAGCCGAGAGACACAGTCCCTCCAGCGTGTCCTGGGTCTTCCCCGGGGCCTCCTCCCGGGGGGACATGCCTGGAACACCTCCCCAGGGAGGCGTCCAGGAGGCATCCGAAAAAGATGCCCGAGCCACCTCAGCTGGTTCCTCTCGATGTGGAGGAGCAGCGGCTCTACTCCGAGCTCCTCCCGAGTGACTGTGCTTCTCACCCTATCTCTAAGGGAGCGCCCAGCCACCCTGCGAAGGAAACTCATTTCAGCCGCTTGTATCCGCGATCTTGTTCTTTCTGTCATTACCCAAAGCTCATGACCATAGGTGAGAGTCGGAACGTAGATCGACCGGTAAATTGAGAGCTTCGCCTTTTGGCTCAGCTCCTTCTTCACCACGACGGACCGGTAAAGCGACCGCATCACTGCGGAGGCTGCACCGATCCGCCTGTCGATCTCACGCTCCATCCTTCCCTCACTCGTGAACAAGATCCCGAGATACTTAAACTCCTCCACTTGAGGCAGGACTTCTCCACCAACCTGGAGAGGGCAAGCCACCCTTTTCCGGTCGAGAACCATGGCCTCGGACTTGGAGGTGCTGATTCTCATCCCAGCCGCTTCACACTCGACTGCAAACCGCCCCAGTGCATGCTGAAGGTCCTGGTTTGAAGAAGCCAACAGGACAACATCATCCGCAAAAAGCAGAGATGAAATCCTGTGGTTCCCAAACAGGATTCCTTCCGGCCCCTGGCTGCGCCTAGAAATTCTGTCCATAAAAATTATGAACAGAACCGGTGACAAAGGGCAGCCCTGACGGAGTCCAACATGCACTGGGAACAGGTCTGACTTACTGCCGGCAATGCGAACCAGACTCCTGCTCCGTTCGTACAGGGACCGGACAGCCCTTAGCAAAGAGCCCCGAACCCCATACTCCCGAAGCACCCCCCACAGAATACCACGGGGGACACGGTCGAATGCCTTCTCCAGATCCACAAAGCACATGTGGACTGGTTGGGCAAACTCCCATGAACCCTCGAGCACCCTATGAAGGGTATAGAGCTGGTCCAGTGTTCCGCGACCAGGACGAAAACCGCATTGTTCCTCCTGGATCCGAGGTTCGACTATCGGTCGAATTCTCCTCTCCAGTACCCTGGAGTAAACTTTCCCTGGGAGGCTGAGAAGTGTGATTCCCCTATAATTGGAGCACACTCTCCGGTCCCCTTTCTTAAAAAGAGGGACCACCACCCCAGTCTGCCACTCCAGAGGCACTGTCCCCGACCGCCACGCGATGTTGCAGAGGCGTGTCAACCAAGACAGCCCCACAACATCCAGAGACTTGAGATACTCAGGGCGGATCTCATCCACCCCCGGTGCCTTGCCACCGAGGAGCTTGCAAACCACCTCAGTGACTTCGGCTTGGGTAATGGACGAGTCCACCTCTGAGTCATCAGCCTCAGTCTCCTCAGTGGAAGACATGACGGTGGGATTGAGGAGATCCTCAAAGTATTCCTTCCACCGCCCGACAATGTCCCCAGTCGAGGTCAACAGCTCCCCACCCGCACTGTAAACAGTGTTGGCAGAGTACTGCTTCCCCCTCCTGAGGCGCCGGACGGTTTGCCAGAATTTCTTCGAGGCCGACCGATAGTCCTTCTCCATGGCCTCCCCGAACTCCTCCCAGTTCCGAGTTTTTGCCTCCGCAACTGCCCGAGCTGCAGCACGCCTGGCCTGCCGATACCCGTCGGCTGCCTCAGGAGTCCCGGAGGTCAACATGGCCCGATAGGACTCCTTCTTCAGCTTGACGGCATCCCTTACTTCCGGTGTCCACCACCGGGTTCGGGGATTGCCGCCACGACAGGCACCGGAGACCTTGCGGCCACAGCTCCGAACAGCTGCGTCCACAATGGAGGTAGAGAACATGGTCCACTCAGACTCAATGTCCCCCGCCTCCCTCGGAAGCTGGGAAAAGCTCTCCCGGAGGTGGGAGTTAAAGACCTCCCCAATAGAGTGCTCGGCCAGACGTTCCCAGCAGACCCTCACCATACGTTTGGGCCTGCCAGGTCTGTCCAGCTTCCTCCTCCGCCAGCGGATCCAACTCACCACCAGGTGGTGATCAGTTGACAACTCAGCCCCTCTCTTCACCCGAGTGTCCAAGACATAGGGTCGGAGATCAGATGACACGACTACAAAGTCGATCATCGACCTCCGACCTAAGGTGTCCTGGTGCCACGTGCACTTATGGACACCCCTATGCTCGAACATAGTGTTCGTTATGGACAAACTGTGACTAGCACAGAAGTCCAATAACAAAACACCACTCGGGTTCAGATCGGGGAGGCCGTTCCTCCCAACCACGCCCCTCCAGGTGTCACTGTCATCGCCCACGTGAGCATTGAAGTCCCCCAGTAGCACAATGGAGTCCCCAGTCTGAGCACCCCTCAGTACCTCTCCCAGGGACTCCAAGAAGGCCGGATACTCTATACTGCTATTTGGCCCGTAGGCACAAACAACAGCAAGAGCCCTCTCCCCAATCCGAAGGCGCAGAGAGGCGACCCTCTCGTTCACTGGGGTAAACTCCAACACATGGCGGCTGAGCTGGGGAGCTATAAGGAAGCCCACACCAGCCCGCCGCCGCTCACCACGGGCGACTCCAGAGAAGTGGAAAGTCCAGCCCCTCTCGAGGAGCTGGGTTCCAGAGCCCAAGCTGTGCGTGGAGGTGAGCCCGACTATCTCTAGCCGGTACCTCTCAACCTCCCGCACAAGCTCAGGCTCCTTCCCCCCCAGCGAAGTGACATTCCATGTCCCAACAGCCAGCCGCTGTGTCCGGGGATCAGGTCGTCGAGGCCCCTGCCTTCGACTGCCACCCAATCCACACTGCACCAAACCCCTACTGCTACCTCTGTGGGTGGTGAACCCACAGGAGGTCGGGCCCACGTCGCCTCTTCGGGCTGAGCCCGGCCGGGCCCCATGGGCAAAGGCCCGACCACCAAGCGCTCGCATACGAGCCCCAACCCCGGGCCTGGCTCCAGGGTGGGGCCCCGGCTGCGTCCTACCGGGCGACGTCACGGTCCTGGATTTTTTCTCCAAAGGGGTTTTTTGGTGAACTGCTCTTGGTCTGGCCTGTCACCTAGGACCTGTCTGCCTTGGGAAACCCTAACAGGGGCATAATGCCCCCGACAACATAGCTCCTAGGATCATTCAAGCACACAAACCCCTCCACCACAATAAGGTGGCAGTTCTACGAGGGGTCGCATTACTATATATATACTTCATATATATATAGTAATGTTATATATATATATATATATATATATATATATATATATATATATATATAATGTATAAAAGTCGCGACTTTTTTAGCGTCTTTCCTCTGCACGTGATTTCCGCTTTGCTGAAGTCATTGGTGCAGAGTGCAGCGTCTCGCCGGTTCGTGAGGATCTGTGGTCTCAGTTTAAACTCCAGAAAGGCGGAAGTGTGAGCTGGAAGCGGTGATGACGGCGCGGTTATTTGTTCTATCGCACGCTTTCCTCCTTCGTCTGACTGGCAGTGGACAGCGCAGGGGTTTGGGGTCGGAGCTGTGAGGCTGAGAGGAGCCATGGCCAGTGTTCCTGGTGATTTTCAGCGCAGGGTTTGACGTGTGGTGCAGGGACGCGGCTGCTGTCAGCTCAGGATGCTCCGGCTGCTTGTTGTCCTGGTTGTTACCGGCTTGCTGCTGGCGTGCTTTACTTCCTGGGTGTTGGACAGCTACGACACCACCTGGCATCCGAAACGGAGTTTAACGCAGTCAGACAGCGAGCGCTTTCAGAAGAAACGTGAGGCGCCTTTTCCAGGCGCAGACCTGGACAACATCTTCTGGTTTGTGCAGGTGAGACTCAGCTGGTGTGAGTCGAGTGGCTGGCTGCTGCGACCTGAAGTCTTCTATACAAGTAAAATATAGTTACTTAACCCTGAAATTTATTATTATTACCACCACCACCTTGGTATTTCCTTTTGGGTTGTAGTACAGGCTGTGAATAGAGATTAGAGTCCTAAGCACTATATTACTGTACTAAAAATACTATAAATCACACACAGCACCTACTTCTGATAAAGGAAACATGCACTTCTTTATCCTCCTAAATTAACTGAGTTGGCTATAACCTTCATTCATTCATTCATCTTCAGAAATCACTTCGTCCTGGTTTGGGTTGTGGTGGCTCCCCGGAGCCAATCCCAGGACACCTCCTACCCCACCACCACCACACACTGCGTCCTGAAGTCTTCTCATCTCATTATCTCTAGCCGCTTTATCCTGTTCTACAGGGTCGCAGGCAAGCTGGAGCCTATCCCAGCTGACTACGGGCGAAAGGCGGGGTACACCCTGGACAAGTCGCCAGGTCATCACAGGGCTGACACACAGACAACCATTCATACTCACATTCACACCTACGGTCAATTTAGAGTCACCAGTTAACCTAACCTGCATGTCTTTGGACTGTGGGGGAAACCGGAGCACCCGGAGGAAACCCACGCGGACACGGGGAGAACATGCAAACTCCGCACAGAAAGGCCCTCGCCAGCCACGGGGCTCTAACCCGGACCTTCTTGCTGTGAGGCGAGACTACACTACACCACCGTGCCGCCCCTCGCATTATTATTATTATTATTATTATTATTATTATTGTTATTACCACCACCACCACCTTGGTATTTCCTTTTGGGTTGTAGTACAGGCTGTGAATAGAGGTTAGAGTCCTGAACACTATATTACTGTACTAAAAATACTATAAGTCAAACACAGCACCTACTTCTGATAAAGGAAACATGTACTTCTTTATCCTCCTAAACGAACTGAGTTGGCTATAACCTTTGTTCATTCATCCATCCATCTTCAGAAACCACTTTGTCCTGGTTTGGGTTGTGGTGGCTCCAGAGCCAATCCCAGGACACCTCCTACCCACAACCACCACTCTCACTCACTCCCTCCCTCCCTCCCTCCCTCCCTCCCAGGGGTAGTTTAGGCTACGTTCACACTGCAGGCTGAAGTGACTCAAATCCGATCTTTTATTGACAATATGAACGACACAGATCCGATTTTTTCAAATCCGACCCAGGCCGTTTGGATATGTGGTGCTAATTCCGATTCCTATCCGCTCTTTTCATATGCGACTTCAGTCTGAACCGCCAGGTCGCATTCATCCGACTTACACGTCATCAACAAGCCACAAACGTCACTATTCTGCGCTGAAGTAGGCGGCGCATCTCTCAAAAAAGTTAACAACATGGCGCATAATCACGGGCGCAGATAGAGGGTGGGACGAGTCATATTTAAATTCACCTCGTTCGGTCCCCCCCACTTATAGGGAGGAAAAAACGTCTATGCTGTCTTTCTTTGCATAAGGCAAACCTCACGGAAAAATCAAAAGACTAATTACCATTCGGTTTATTGAGGTGCACAGCAGTGTATACATAGTTGCAACAACTCACATAAAACAAAACAAAGACTGATATTCGGTTGGTTGAGCTGCGCAGACTGCACAGGTTGCGAGCTCGAGCTTGGTTGCTATGGTTACTAACAACAAGTTTGACAGGCATATCGGGGTTGGGGTTGGTTTGCTGGCAGCTTTGTCCCCCCCCCCCCAGTTTTTTGTCCCCCCCAGTTCAAAAAACGTATCTGCGCCCCTGCGCATGACATCAGTGCGAGGGACGCTTTGGGCTGTGAAGGTTCTGAATCTTCTCAATGGAAGGACGCAGAGGTTAGGGAGCTGATTTCCATTTGGGGGGATGCAGCTATTCAAGCTAGATTGGATGAGTCATACCGCAACCGGGCGATTTTACTTCCGTAAACACTGGCCATGCTCACTGTGTGTGACGTCGTCGTATCCTGCAGTGCGCATGCGGAACACTTTTAGGTCGCTTTTCGTTCATACTGAGGATCACATACAAGTCGCATATATTTGTTAATGTGAACGACCTCACAAAAAAATCGGATTTCACAAAAAAATCGGAATTGAGCATTAAGCCTTGCAGTGTGAACGTAGCGATAGATTCACCAGTCCCCTGACATGCATGTTTTTAGGAGATGGGAGGAAACCAGAAAACTTGGAAAAAATCCAGAAGGAGAACATGTGCACAGGATCAGATTCTGGGCCTCTTGATAGTATCAAAAACGGCATCCTATTTTAGATCAATTAGTTGATGAAAAGGGCGGCACAGTGGTGTCCTGGGTTCGAGCCCAGCGGCCGGCAAGGGCCTTTCTGAGTGGAGTTTGCATGTTCTCGCCGTATCTGTGTGGTTTCTTCCGGGTGCCCCGGTTTCCCCCACAGTCCAAAGACATGCAGTTAGGCTAATTGGTGACTCTAAATTGACCGTAGGTGTGAATGTGAGTGTGAATGGTTGTCTATGTGTTGGCCCTGTGATGACCTGGCGACTTGTCCAGGGTGTACCCCGCCTCTCGCCCATAGTCAGCTGGGATGGGCTCCAGCTTGCCTGCGACCCTGTAGGACAGGATAAGCAGCTACAGATAATGGATGGATGGATAGTTGATGAAAGGGGCAGCACAGTGGTGTCGTGGTTAGCACTGTCGCCTCACAGCAAGAAGGTCCAGGGTTCGAGCCCAGCGGCCGGCGAGGGCCTTTCTGAGTGGAGTTTGCATGTTCTCCCCGTGTCCTGTGTGGGTTTCTTCCAGGTGCTCTGGTTTCCCCGACAGTCCAAAGACATGCAGGTTACAGTAGGTCTAAATTGACTGTAGGTGTGAATGGTTGTTTGTGCATTGACCTGGCGACTTGTCCAGGGTGTGCCCCACCTCTCACCCATAGTCAGCTGGGATAGGCTCCAGCTTGCCTGCGACCCTGTAGAACAGGATAAGCGGCTACAGATAATGGATGAATAGTTGATGAAAGATACATATGCATGACCCTTGTAGGCTATGACCTTAGTGAATATAGACGTCTACTATTCAGTTATGACTATCACTTTAGAGCTTCGTTATCTTGGAGGCTTTAAGGGGATCTGTACAACATTTTGTGTCACTGAAACAGTGGAACATGATGTTTACTGGCTCTGGTTTGCAATTAGATGCCTAATCTAAAGCCTCTGAGACACTGTTCTTGCTCTTAATTATTTAATGTTTAGTGTATAGTATAGTAAATCTCTGTTTGCTGTTGTGTACAGGTATCAGACATTCATATAAGTCGCTTCCGCGATCCAAGACGCGTCCCGGACTTTGAAAGGTTCTGTACAGACACTCTGAAGGTCATTAAACCAGCTCTTGTACTTGCCACAGGTGAGATTTTACCCCATCAGACATGGGTTTTTGTCATGACTTGTTGTATTCGTTAAGATCTGATGCAATAATGTGTATTTTACTCTACTCCATGTTTACCAGGGGACTTAACAGACGCAAAGACGGAAAATAAAGTTGGCTCTCTTCAGCATGAGGTGGAATGGCAAGCCTATCACAACATCCTAAAGAAATCTCGAGTGCTGGAACGCACAAAATGGATAGACATTCGTGGAAACCATGGTGAGCATTTTCCTGCCTTTTTTTTAAACTTTATTTATGAACACTGCTCTCACTGACCCCTGTTCAAATGATTAGTAGTGAGGCAGAAAGTTGTATGCTAAAGGACTGAACTTGTACTTTTTAAACAGATGTTTGAATGTGAGGTAAAACACAGAACCTACTGCAATTAGGGCAAGATTTAAATATAATATTTAGTCACTCCTGCTTGCATCCACTGATTTAGAAGGACTGTGGTTTGTTCATAAATATATGGGTTAAATAAAAATTGTTACTCAGTATTGAATTTATTTGATTTTTAGCAGAAGTTGTGGGCCTGAGTTGTGTAATATGATAATTTGGTTAGGATGGTTATACCATGTTTATAAATGTGATCAAAATTAAAACATTCTAGCGAGTTGTGATTGATTAGGAAAAGATTATGTATGTATTGAAAGTCTCTGTTAATGGAAGGCCAGATTTGTTTTTCAAGCTTTGCTGATCATTTAGGTCAAGTAACTTCCAATCCCAACCACCAGCATCAAAACAGTATAGGACCCAAGAAAAACTCATATTTCTCATTATTAAGTAATTAAAAAGTGATAGTTATTCTTTTTTTTGTGATTGAGGCAAGGGGATAAATAAGACAGAACGTACACAGTGTTCAATCTGTCTGAAACAGAAAGACTAAATATTATGGGTATTAAATGAATAATTTGCTTTGTTCTTTTGATAAAGACTGAACATTTAGGGACCACCCTCATGAGCTCAGCTCTAATACTAAGGCTTGCCTGTGGTTTTCCTTGTATCCATACCGACCAAGTCCCTACAGATCTTGTAATTGGTATTGTATTGCAAGCTTCCAGACAAGAGCTCTCATTAGTCCATCGGTCTTCCATTTTCTTTCTCTGCTTTATGAAAATATATGCTAAACTTGTGTCTCCTTTTCTCCTCAGATGCCTTCAATATTATATCCCCGGATAGTGTAAACAATTATTACAGGTCTGTGCAAAAATTCTTATAATTGCAGCTATTGTGTAGCTGGAAGATTAATTTATTTATTTTTTGTCTTTATAATGTTCTCAGAAAGGTTCATGTTCTTGCTGTGATTTCTAACATGATCATGGTAGACTAGTTTATATGTCGCATTTAAACGTGCTTATTTAGTTTCATTCTGAATGGTTGAATTCAAGTTAAAGGTCAAGTGAATGTCCTAATTACAGACACACACAATAGAGGATTGAGTAAGGCAGGGGTTTTCAAAGTGTGGGAGAGTCAGCCCCCCCTCAGAGAGCAAATAAACAACAGCGCCCCCCCCCCCCCCCCCCTTACAATTTTTGTTGTTGCTATACTTAATGTTCCATTCGTATTTAAAAAAAAAAATGGTTGTTGTACACATTATTTTTTCCTTTTACACATTTTAAACATCTGTGCTTTTTGAAAACATTTTTTTACACATTTAAAACATGAGCTTTTTTAAAACCTCTTTTTTTTTTTTTTTTTTACACGTTTTAAACATCTGTGCTTTTTTAAAACAGCTTGTTTTACACATTTTAAACATCTCGTATCATCGTTAGCTAGCACCTCTTGGCAGACAACACACTGTGGCAGTGGAGCATCTTCAGATCCAGTCCATGAAAATCCAAACTTTAAATAATCGTGGTCATACTTCCTTCTTTTTTTGCCTGGCCCAGACTCTGTCTCCTCACTCACTGTAGCTTTAGGTACTAAAAATCGATCCATTTTGTCTCTGGCAAAGGCTAGCTGAAGTTCGCGAAATGTCCGCAATAGTAACTTATTCTGGTTTATTTTTCCTCACATTGTGCCCCCCCGAAGAACTCTGGCGCCCCCTAGGGGAGGCGCGCCCCACACTTTGAAAAGCCCTGGAGTAAGGAGTAAAACGCAGCGTGTGTTATGAGGAAAATAATGAACAAGCAAGTGGTACAGTATAATACACTATACGTCTTAGTTTGTGGACACCTGACCATTACACCCATATGTGGACCTTTCCCAAACCCACCCACAAAGTTTGAAGCATGCAATTTTCTTGAAATCTTAAATTTTCCATTCATTGGAACTAAGAGGCCCAAACATGGTCCAGCATGACCATGCCCCCGTGCACAAAATGAGGTCTATGAAGACTAGGTTTACCAAGATTGGAGTGGAAGAAATTGAGTGGTCTCCAGAGATCACTGAACTCAAACCCACTGAACACCATTGAGATGAACTGGAACATGGACTGCCCACTAGGCCTCCTCACCAACATTTGAGCCTGAACTCTGTCATGGTCTTGTGGTTGAATGAGCAAATCCCCACAACTGCACTCCAAAATGTAGTGGAAAGCCAGAAGAGTGGAGGAGACTAAATCTGGAATGTGATGTTCAACAACAAACATTTGGCCAAATAATGTACATGGAGTTATTTCAACATTACGCAGTCCCCCCCCCCCCCCCCCCCCAAACCAGCATGTTCCTCTTATACCATAGCAACTATTTATTTATTAAAATAAATCATTTTTATCCATTTATTAAATGCTGAACATGTGCAAAACAAGTTTGTTCCTGTCATCACTTGTATTGTAATAGCTATAGACAGTCCTTCCCTCAAGAGCTTCCCCCCCCGTCCTGAAGACAAATGTAAACCTTGCCTCTTATTGTGACAAAGACCTGGCACTGGCGTCTTCTTCCAGAAAAGCTAAACATATGCTCATAGGAAGCTTCACCATATTAATAAATTGGGTGGCACGGTGGTGCAGTGGTTAGCACTGTTGCTTCACAGCAAGAAGGTTCTGGGTTTGAATTTTCTGTGTGGTGTTTGCATGTTCTCCCCATACCTGTGTGGGTTTCCTCCAGATGCTCCAGTTTCTCCCCACAGTCCAAGGACCTGCGGATTCGGTAGTGGCTAATAGTGGCTACTCTAAATTGCCCATAGGTGTGAACGTGAGTGTGGCTGGCTGTCCATTTGCCTGTGTTAACCCTGCAGTAGGTCGATGACCTGCCCAGGGTTGGACCCTGCTGCTCGCCCAATGTCAGCTGGGATTAGCTCCAGCTTCACCCGTGACCCTGACAGATGAGTGCCATAGATAATATTTTATTAGGTTTAGATTATCAGAAGCTTTCACCATACAAGCCCCTGTTTATTAGCTGTTACTATAGAAGCCGTACCATATATTAGAAAAAGCATATTAACACAAACCTGTGATTTGAATTACAGCCCAGACTATTGTCAGAGCCATGCTCTTCTACAAAATTAACATCATCTGACTAATCAGATTTGAGAATTCAACAGCGCTGTGGTGTAAGATTACATCAGTGCACCTAATTTGCTGAGCAGAGCTGATCAGATAGTAAATAAATCTCTGATTTGTGCTTTGGTGTTTAGGAAGTATTCTGCCAACCAGAAGGTTGGCTCATTCCACTATGTGCACAGCACTCCCTTTGGGAACTATTCCTTTATCTGTGCTGATGCCACCCTCACCCCTGGGCCTAAGCGTCCCTATAACTTCTTTGGAATACTTAATCAGGTTGGTTTGTGGATGATTTTCAATACACATGTGCGCCAGTTTCAACTATACTTTTATCGGTCTGATTTCAAATGATCTTCTGGTCCACAGAGTCAAGCTGACATGCTGGCCACCTTTAAGCAGGAGAGTCACAGCAGCAATCAGACCATCTGGTTTGGACACTACACCACCTCCACAGTCATCTCCCCTTCGCCAGGGGTCAGAGCCCTGATGAGGTTCGGGAAGGGACTGTTGAGTTTGTATAAAAGTGATCTTGTATTTTATGAAATGTACCTCCACTTCAAAGCTGTTCAGCCACTAATGAGTAAAAAGTGAACATAATGTTCAGTCATTTATTTATGCTAAACTGAATCCAGCTTGCCTGCGACCCTGTAGACCAGGATAAGCAGCTACAGATGATGGATGGATGGATGGATGAATCTGATGATGGTAATCAGTTCATCTTGTGCTTGCGATATGGCATGTTTGCAGCAAAGCAGTGGCGTACCTGTGTGGGCACCTGCACACGCTGGGGGGTCTGATGCCTGTCCTCCACAGCAGACACTCAACAGGAACACTGGAGCTGGAGCTGGGAGACTGGATGGATAACCGCAGGTAAGACCATCAGGGCTGAGTGAACACAGACCGAGAGAGAGATCTAGGTGGTCCATTCACCGCGAACACTGCAGAAAATGGTGCAGAATACTGTCAAGTCTGTTTCGATTGTCTTGTCTTAATATCGGATGGGTTTCTAAATCATGCACAGAGACCATCACTTTGTATATTGAACAATAAACAGAAGACTACACGATATTAGGTTTTTGTATTTATCAGTGTATCCTTAAGTCTTAAATAATATGGTCTTAGATTTCAGGCTTTTTCTTTAGGTTCTTTATGTAGTGTTCACACTAGCAAACAAGGAACACGCTCTTCATTTCTAGTGTAAATTTGAGTTCCAGTTTCACAACAATTTGGCATGCAAAAATGTACACAGTTTAAACAAAGGTGTGTAAATGTGTTTAAATAACACGTTTTATTTACACTATAACGTGTGTAAATTTTACTGTGTACATGTTATAACAACAGTGATGGCTACACAAACCTGGAGCAAAACAACGAGCAATTGTCTCATGTTAGTGTGAATGCAAACACAAGGTTAATTTGGGGTGTGTGTGTAATTTTTATATTATTTTAATGCAGTTGAATCTTGTTTGACATTTGCCATCATCACATCACACAGAGGTTTATTAAAACAAAACTAAAAAGAGGTTTTTAATTATTTTGGTGGCAAAACCAGACAATGCCACAAATGGACAAATCAGAATGTAGTATATGGCTGGATTAGGCTTCTATTTATGCCCAACCTGTGATCCAGTCTTCTGTTCATCTATACCGTTGTTTTAATGCATTATCTAGAGAAATAAATTCCTATTTAGCAATTGAACCAGGAAAGGTCAACAAATCATGGCTCAGCCATGATGGATGACTTCACTAGCTTCAGAGCACTGCTTTGTCAGCATCTACAAAAAATGAGACATGGCAGATGTCTGGTTCTGAAACAAAATCACAAATATATTGGGATTTTACAATAATGTCCAGGGTTTCCCATACGTAGACCATTGTGTGGCGCAGCGCTACACAATGGATTCCTATCGCCACACAATCAGACTCGCGATTTTGAAAAAAAAAAAAAAATTCCGTTGTGTATCGTTCCGTTCATTCATAGTGCTCTTTCTTCTCGTTCACCGCGCGTGCGTGCACACCCCCACACACAGAGAGAGACAGAGAGGCGTGTACACAGGCCTGCCGTTGCGCATATACCCGGACTGCAAGTAAGCCTGTTAGGCTAATTAAAAACAAGGCTTTGAACCAGAATTTTTTCCTATTGGTTCGTTCCGAACAGAAACGGAATTTTAACGTTTCCGGTTTTGGGTTCCACCATTAAATAGACGTTCCCGAACCGGTTAGAACAAAAAAAATTTCGTTCCCGGAACGGTTAATTACGTTCCCTGTCAGCGGTTTAACAAATGGCTATAAAGTTATGTCTCTGTCTCATCCAGCTTAAGCCAAGTGTAGGCTAATTCTATTACAACCTTCATTAAATAAGACAAGAAATAATTCAAAACAATTATTATTTCAAATGTTGGCGATTTGGATTCTCAGTATGTCTTCCCATCTACACAAACAGAAAAAGTGCCAAAAATGAAAGATAATTCGTTTAGTGCGTTACCAAAGGCTAGTCAGGCCCTATAGAGGGCTACCGCATGATGTCACCGCGCCGCGAGATTTTGTTAGGCGCCATATTGGAAGACCAAGTACACATCTATTCAAGTACATACATACATAAAACAAGTATTTGGACTTTTATGAAGCCAGACCGCGGACTATCAGACCTTTCGGATTAAGAATTAAACCTTTCCTTCAGGATCTGAATATTGATCTGGATGGACTAACATCCTCTTCCCTTTGTTCCATTCCCCCTTGGACCTTGAGAAAACCTGTAACTGTGCAGGACCTGAGTCACAGAAAGAAAGCTAACACACACCCAAATGAGTACCAGAGTTGCTTCCTCGATGTAAGACAGCGCTTCCCTTTGCACACTCCGATCTATACTGATGGCTCAAAAACTGATACCTGTGTGTCCTCAGCAATGGTAGTCGCCTCTAATCAGTGTGGAATACGCATCCCAAATCTGTGCTCAATTTTTACAGCCGAAGCCCAAGCCTTGCTCTTAAGTCTTGAATACATTGAAGAGTCCAAACTGCAAAAAGCCTTGATTTGCACAGATTCTAGATCATGCCTACAGGCATTGGAGTTCTTAAAGACTGACCACCCTCTTATTGTCAACATACTTGAAAAAGTGGAATACCTTACTAAAATCAATATGGACATTATTTTTTGTTGGGTCCCTGGCCATGTGGGTTTGACTGGTAATGAAAAAGCAGATAATGCTGCTAAAGGAGCCCTGAACGAAGAGATTTCTGAATGCCAAATCCCTGTCTCTGATATCAGACCTGTTCTTTCTTCCTACATAAGTGACAAATGGCAAGCTGATTGGACTAACTGTGCTGGCAACAAGCTGAAAGAAATATGCACTAATGTGAAACAAGTGACTTTTCAATCTTTTTCATGTAGACATGACCAAGTTGTCTACACAAGGGGTAGAATTGGACACTCTAGACTAACACATGGTTTTCTGTTAACTGGAGGTGAACCTCCACTTTGCGATCTTTGTGGTGATCTCTTATCAATTAAGCACATTTTGTCTTGCCCTGCTTTTAGAATACAAAGGCAGAAGTTTTTTAAAGAAAGCACAATGCTAGATATTTTTAATAAGGTTTCACCGTTAAAGGTTTTAAACTTTTTGAAGTGCATTGATGTGTACAAACGTATTTGATGTATTTATTTATTTATTTATTTTATTATTGGTTTTAATTTTATGTGATATTTATTACCTGTATTGGCCATGAAATAGCCATAGATGCTTAAATGGCAATAAATGTAAACAAACAAACATACATAAAACAAACTACACCTGAAATGTAGCCAGGGCCGGTTCTGCCCTAATCTGGACCCGGGTGCAACATCGCGCAACCCCCCCCCCCCCCCCCCCCCCCAAAAAAAACAGTCTAAATCAGGACAACCATCACATAACTATAACTATAAACATTTTATATCAACTATTTTAACTAAATGGGCTATAATAAATAAGCCTGCAGGCAGCCACGGCGGGCTGCCTCAGAAAAGGAACCATTCAATGACAACTGAAGGCCTGCAGCCACGGCGGGCTGCCTCAGAAAAGTAACCATTTGTCCTACCTTAAAACTCGTTTTGCATTTTCTGCCTCCTTTTTTGTATTTTCAACCCTCCGTTTATTTTCTTTCCTTTTCTGAAAACCCGATTTGTGTCCAGACATTTTGTTCTGCTACCAACGAACTAACTCGTCAGGTCTCGTCTCTCGAGCCCGCGATGATTCCCGTGGGAAGGGCAACAACTGATACATTTTTACAAACAGCCAATAGGGAGGTTGCAACGTTCAGGCTCTTCTTTGCTTAGACGCTCAGTAATTCACTTATTATCACATGGAGACGTGATAGTAGTCCACCTTCCCGCTCTCTCCATTCAGTCAGCGAACATCACACAGGAAGTGAACCCCAGCGGGTCATAGAAACTTGCGCAGGAGAAGAATGGCTATTTTATTTGTAGGCTACGGAAACTTTGAGGAACGAAATAAAAACCGGTATTAACTGGTTACCATTATTTTTAATAAGCGTTTCTGTTCCGGAACATAAAAAATAATAAAGTTTCTGGTTTCGTTTCTGTTCCATGTGAAATAGAAAAAGTTCCCGGTTTTCGTTCCTTGAACCGGTTCAAAGCCCTGATTAAAAATAATGCAGCCTTCCCGATTCGCCTTCCGACCCCTTATTTTAAAAGGTAGCCTACGTCGTGCTCGTGATGAGCTTTATCATAGCCTTCTTGGCTTACAGGAAACGGACATCCCTGAGTCAGGCTATAAACCAATTTTGATGCATACAGTAGCAGCTTGACGC
Organism: Neoarius graeffei; assembly: GCF_027579695.1. Taxonomy (NCBI): domain Eukaryota; kingdom Metazoa; phylum Chordata; class Actinopteri; order Siluriformes; family Ariidae; genus Neoarius; species Neoarius graeffei. Next base: position 51,749,788 of record NC_083579.1, read on the forward strand.
GAGGAACCGGCCTTATTGCATTATCCCGTTTATCCCGCTTCAGCATTCATGCAAGTTATTAATAATAACATAATAATAACATTCACAATAAATAAGGATTTCCCACTAGCCCAAATAAAATGTTGTTATACTCGCGGGGATGCCTAGTTGATGCTATCTGAAGCATAAAATCTGAATATTTTAAGAAACATCTTTATTATCTTTATTGGCGAAGTAGAATTGCGAACGGGATTTCTCAGCTATGACTAGGAATAGAAATATAGAAATTCAGCATTCCTTTGTGTATTTTTTTTTTTGATGTAATGGAACTTTTTAGTGCTTTGATGATGAAGAAAATGTACTTTTTTTTTTTTTTTAATCCATAGATTAAAACAGACCTCAGGAATAGGCTCCAAGGGGAACACCTGGCAGCCTGCTTACGAATCTCCGTAAATGGTCCTGAACCCAATGATTTCCCTTACGATAGGGCACTAGAGTTTTTTTTTTTTTTTCAGGAAGCCACGCAGAATTAAATGTTCTGATAGGGCATGCAGGCTTTGCACTAATTAGGGTAATGCTTTTTCATTATTGTTAGTTGCCTTGGTGTTACCTTAAGTGGTTTCTTACATCTAATTATGATATTTTATTATTTTGTTGTTACATTATACTATTTATTTCATTTTAGTATTGGTTGAGGTAAGTGTTGAGTTCAATATTTAAAATAAAAACCTCCAGCTTGTTTTTTGCAATTTATTCCTTGAATGTCAACTAAAGAATGATTGAAAGATTGCCACCAAAAAGGCAAAAAACTAAGGTAAAAACTAAACTTCAACTTCAATTTTGGTAAGTAATTTTCATAAATTTAAAAGACAGGTTTTCCACCAACATCAAGCCCAGCAAACTAACGGCCTGCCCTGTAATGTAAAGTTGGGTCGGGGAATGAAACCAGGCAGGGTTCTGGTAAAAATTGTTTTAGCGGTTTTCTCTTAAAGAACTTAAAAGAATTTAGATTGAACTGAATAATCTCAAATGCTTCTTGTAGCTTTAAAATAGTCCCAGCAGGTGACTCTGAAGAAAAATACTGTGTGTTTGAACACCGCCCGCTGTAAACACTTTGCATACACCCCAGTGACCGACTCCACCGACCGCCACGACACCACCGCGCACGATTCCCTCATCGGCACAGTGGAGCACCACAAATTGCTGCCTGGTCTGTGGGAAACACTGATGTCTGTTTTTGTGGGGGGAAAAAACCCTGCTGAACAGAAAGATGGCATAATCATCCATCCGTTGATGCAAATTTTTAAAAATTAAAATTTTCCAGGTTGGCGCTTGTCGGCTTTTGCGCTTGAACGTGCTTTTTATTATTATATTGATTGTGTTTTAACCATTTATAGCTATTGTGGAATGTCCATGAGACAAGTTAATTCCTGTTTTTGCTTGTGTTAAAGCAGCTATAAACAGTCATTCTCTCACCAACCTCTGTTTTCTTCTCTCTTGGAGTTAATAATCCACAAAAAAGTCACAGAGAAACAGGAAGGTGAAAAGTCCTTCATCCTGAATATGGTCCTGTGGCAGAAAACTTACTAACCATAATGAAGCGCTGACACCCCTCCCATAAATGTTAAACAAACATCATCTAACAAAGATTTGCGATATAAATGATTCTACATTTTTCTTTTATTAAATTGCAATACATATTTTGATCCATTTATTGGACTTGCATTATGTGGAGTGTCTCTGTGAATGAGCTGTTACTATGGATATGATGATGTTATAAGAACATGTTAGTTAAGTCCTTCCCACGCCATGTGGCGCATCGGGCAGCGCCGATCTCCGTTTCCACAGCCCTCGGCCTCTCGCCTATTACATAGCATGTGCATTCATATAAACCTCGTTTTCAAATTCTTTTAATTACAGCTGGAACTGTATGCTGTTATAGAACATTAACCACATTTTAAATATCAGCAGTAAAACAAATTATAATATACTGGTATAGTTGCAGTTTCCAGCCACTTTTAATAGTGGCTTCTTAATTTTTTCCGTCGCTGTATATACAGTATTAAAGCTAGATGGCCTTTCGATTTCATAAAATCAGTGAAATTTAGTTCCCTCTGAAATTTGGTCATTGTGGTATGGTTTTTTTTTTTTTTTTTTTTTTTTTAAATTTCTGTAATATCTCACAAAATATCAGGCCATTCTGTGGCTGGGAAGTTATTTAATTTGAGGGAATTCCCGAGCAAATAATGTGCATGAAATCGCTCGCTTTGCGCAGTCAAGCAGACAGAGGAAGTCCGTGGGCGCATGCAGAGGTTTACCTTCTTCTTTTGGGTTTTACAGCAGCTGGTATCCAGTGTTGCATTACTGCCATCTACAGGTTTACCTTGACCGTGCACTGGCACTTATCGTTCTGTCACTAAATGAATAGCTGACATTTATTAGTTTGGTCCTGCGTTTCCTTTCCTTCGCAATATAACGTCTTTTCTTCTCGTTTTCTGTTACTGTAGTCGGTCTTTCACGTTTCATTCGCACACTCACCACCTCCATTTTTTTCTCCTGTTTCAAATTTGTATTCCACAGTGCCTTGCGCGAACGGGGAAAGCCCACCAGGTGATGGATGACATAGCATCTTGAATTGGGTGAAGCAGGGAAAAAATAGTGGAGAATTTAGAGCCATGTGGCCCTAAATTCTTTAATTGTTCTATTTTAAAAAAATAAAGTTGAAGTCTGTGATTTGAATTTGGTGGCTTTCAGTCCACTGAACAAAAATAATTGGGTGTCAGGGAGAATTCTTTTTATGACCTAGACTTGAAAAATCTGAAAGGCAGTCTACCTTTAAATTTGTTTTGAAAGTTAGACTTTTGTAATATTCCTATCATCAGATACAGGATCCTGGCCTTTGACCACGACCTCTTGAGTTTCTCGGACCTGACATTTGAGGACTGGCCAGCAGTGGTCATCACCAACCCCAAAGATGCTCAGTACCTGCATCCAGGAGTGGAGCCTCTGGGTCGCATCTACAGCTCTACACACATCAGGTGTCCTCTCTGTGTGTGTCTTTTCTCAAGCTCTAAAGCATCGCTGCTGCACATCCGCTTTCCCTATATACACTGTTATTTTACACACTTTTACACTGCATACAGTCTCGCTCACCTGTTACAGCTCCTTGTTATTATAATGGCTCGGGTGGATGGTGTGACAACAGTTAGTGCTGACTGTTATTTTTGCGGTGGCGTTTGTGCTCTGCAGGATCCTGGTCTTTTCAGCAGCTTCAGTTACAGAAGTGTATGTGAGTGTGGATGGAGAGGTCCTGGGGAAAGCCGAGTGTGTAGGGGGACCTCTGTATGTGCTGCGCTGGGACCCCAAAGTCTACTCCACGGGACTGCATACCATCACAGTCAAAGCAGAGGTAAGTGAAAGCTGCTCAGTTTAAGGTTGTGCAGCTTTGGGTTAAATATATTTGATCCTTCTGTGTCAATTTGTCTTTTTTTTTTTTTTTTTTTTTTTTTACTGGATCAGAGCTTCTCGGTTCAAAGGTTTTGTTACCTGGGTTGCAGCTTAATATCAATAGAAGACATTGTGTCCTTTGCTTGCTCGTGTGGACAGTAAATGAAAATGCCAGATCTAAAAACAAAAAGCCTAAAATCTAACAATATAAACCCTTAAGGACATTATCCATCATTTAACCCTCTGTTTAATGGTCAATATAAAGATTGACCATGTGCATAATTTAGAAACACCTCTTACAGTATTAACACAAGATGGCAGAAACAGACAGCAGGAAGACTAATAGATAAATTGCTGTACAGTATTCTGCAATGTTTTCTCGTGCGTCTCTTGTTAACTAGTGGATTGTAGGGGATTTGAATACAAATTGGCAACATTCCAATCGCATTTCTTTTGTCTCTGTGCTTTATGAATCCTTTTCTTCCTCTCTGTGTGTGTGTGTGTGCGTGCTTGTGTGTAAGAATTTGGCAGGCCAGACCAGGGTACGAGAACAACTTTTTACCATGCAGGAGGACCTCACACCCAGCTTTGGCTTCCTACAGTCTTTCATCCTTCTCACTGACCACTACATCCTGGTAATAATAATAATAATAATAATGAAAACAAGAATTATATAAAATTTTCTTCGTACTATTAATATATAGCTCCAGTTGGCTTTTGCTTATGTCCCATGTGTTCATGCTTAATTCCCGTCTCATTATCAGTTTACCAAGGATTTCCCATGCCCTGTTGCTATAGCTCTCATAGTGCTGTCATAGGAACACTGCCTGTAAGATCTCTATGCCCATTAATCTCTTGTGGGCATTAGCTACTTGAGGGCCAAATGAACCATGTTGTTAGACTTGCACTTGCAAGAGTCATCCTCGGCTGTCCATCACTAGCGATGATTGCTTCATTAGGATGTGCAGAAACGCAGATGGGCCGCAAGGCCCACACCAGAGCGCATCAGACTTATTCTCCTTTCCTAATGAAGTGCCTTGCACAGTAAGGGAAGACAAACGATGTCGTGTCCCCATCATGTCTCTCTGGACCTCCAGACCTGATGCCAAGTGGTGCACAAAAGTAGCACAGACCTGACGGGTATGGAAGTTGCCCTGCAGTGACCACTGACTTGCCGAGTGATGCCATCCGTTGGCCATTTGAGTGGCTCTTCTGCATGCCATCAGGTGGTGTACTGTTGACTCTGTTGGGTTCATCTACCACATTGCACTGAAAAGCAGCCTACTGCCAGCGCCTTATTGGTAACGTACTATTTAACCCATAGCTGGAACCCAGGAAGGTGCTGCCACTCCGGGTCAGAGCGGACCTGGGAGCAATGGTGATTAAGGGGTAACTCCACTTTCCCCAATACTCAAGTCCTCCTGGACCTGAGACTCACCACCGGTTGCAGTTTAAAGTCATACTCAGGACTAAGAATGACAGTGTAGTGCATTATGGATAGAAACAGAGAATAGAATAGGATAGAGTAGGAAAACTTGGGAGAGAATAGAATGACAAATTGGTATATATTAAGAAAACATGGAGAATAGAGTGCATGTGCACAGAACAGAAGAGAGCATGACAAAAAAATATAGAATAGGATAGACATTAGGACAATATAAGGGAGCAGAAGGGAATATGATTGAATAGAAAGCATTGTGAAGATGTAGGAAAGACTCTGCCAAAGTACGACATATATTCTTTAGTTTGTAGAAAAGAATAGACAGTCATGACAGTACAACAGAATAGATGGAAAGAAAGAAGGGAATATGACCGAATAGAAAGCATCACGAAGACATAGAACACAACAAAACGGTCCACATATTATCTACAGAATAGGCAGCCATGACAATAAAATAGAATACCTCAGAAGAGAAAAAAGAAGAGAACACGTCAAAATAGAATGGAATGCATTATGATGGTATAGAATACAACAAAAATAGTATACATACTGTATTCTATATAGAGTAGGATCGACAATTACGATAAGATAATAGAATATAAGAGAAAAAAAATAAGGGACTTTGACAGAATAGAGTAGAATGGAATGCATTATGACAGAATAGAAGGCATAGAATGAGATGTGTGTGTATCTCTGTATAGAATTGAGATCTCTCTCATATACAAGCACTCAAAGAAACAGAGAGAGAGAGAACCCAGGGCTTGGGCAGAGGATTTCTCACGGGTATGATGTAGTACGTTGCCGTTCCAAGAAGCCCTCCAGCCTTGGACATGTCTTCAATGATGAACCCGGAGTCATAGGGTGTTTCAGGTCTTTAGTCAACAGAACCCTCGCCCAGGTGACCCATGCAGGGGGTGATTTGTATCCAAGTGGTGCACTCACACACAGTGGTGCACTCTCCTATACTTGCCAGAGTATAATGTGCTTTGCAAACCTGTGTATCAGCTTTTGATATACAGTTAGGTCCATAAATATTTGGACAGAGACAACATTTTTCTAATTTTGGTTCTGTACATTACCACAATGAATTTTGAACAAAACAATTCAGATGCAGTTGAAATTCAGACTTTCAGCTTTAATTCAGTGGGTTGAACAAAATGATTGTATACAAATGTGAGGAACTAAAGCATTTTTTAAACACAATCCCTTCATTTCAGGGGTTCAAAAGTAATTGGACAAATTAAATAATTGTAAATAAAATGTTCATTTCTAATACTTGGTTGAAAACCCTTTGTTGGCAATGACTGCCTGAAGTCTTGAACTCATGGACATCACCAGACGCTGTGGTTCCTCCTTTTTAATACTCTGCCAGGCCTTTACTGCAGTGGTTTTCAGTTGCTGTTTGTTTGTGGGCCTTTCTGTCTAAAGTTTAGTCTTTAACAAGTGAAATGCATGCTCAATTGGGTTGAGATCAGGTGACTGACTTGGCCATTCAAGAATATTCCACTTCTTTGCTTTAATAAACTCCTGGGTTGCTTTGGCTTTATGTTTTGGGTCATTGTCCATCTGTATTATGAAACGCCGACCAATCAGTTTGGCTGCATTTGGCTGGATTTGAGCACACAGTACGTCTCTGAATACCTCAGAATTCATCCGGCTGCTTCTGTCCTGTGTCACATCAATAAACACTAGTGACCCAGTGCCACTGGCAGCCATGCATGCCCAAGCCATCACACTGCCTCCGCCGTGTTTTACAGATGTGGTATGCTTTGGATCACGAGCTGTACCACGCCTTCACCATACTTTTTTCTTTCCATCATTCTGGTAGAGGTTGATCTTGGTTTCATCAGTCCAAAGAATGTTCTTCCAGAACTGTGCTGGCTTTTTTAGATGTTTTTTAGCAAAGTCCAATCTAGTCTTTTTATTCTTGAGGCTTATGAGTGGCTTGCACCGTGCAGTGAACCCTCTGTATTTACTTTCATGCAGTCTTCTCTTTATGGCAGATTTGGATATTGATACGCCTACCTCCTGGAGTGTTGTTCACTTGGTTGGTTGTTCTGAAGGGGTTTCTCTTCACCATGGAAATTATTCTGCGATCATCCACCACTGTTGTCTTCTGTTGGTGTCCAGGTCTTTTTGCATTGATGAGTTCACCAGTGCATTCTTTCTTTCTCAGGATGTACCAAACTGTAGATTTTGCCACTCCTAATATTGTAGCAATTTCTCGGATGGGTTTTTTCTGTTTTCGCAGCTTAAGGATGGCTTGTTCCACCTGCATGGAGAGCTCCTTTGACTGCGTGTTTTCTTCACAGCAAAATCTTCCAAATGCAAGCACCACACCTCAAATCAACTCCAGGCCTTTTATCTGCTTAATTGAGAATGACATAACGAAGGAATTGCCCACACCTGCCCATGAAATAGCCTTGGAGTCAATTGTCCAATTACTTTTGGTCCCTTTAAAAACAGGGTGGCACATGTTAAGGAGCTGAAACTCCTAAACCCTTCATCCAATTTTAATGTGGATACCCTCAAATGAAAGCTGAAAGTCTGGACTTTATGTCCATGTCCATTATATAACTATAACTTGAATATCTTTCAGTAAACAGGTAAAAAAACAAAATTTGTGTCAGTGTCCAAATATATATGGACCTAACTGTATTACAGTTAACAAGGACACTCGTCTGTCCAATGATGGCCAACCAGTACTTGCCTCTTTAGGTGGACATCAAGTGTAGAGAATGAGATGCAACCACTGAAAGTACATTAAGGAACCTTTACTGAGCTCTGCACTTCATTGCACTGTTTCATTGTCAGTAATGGCTCTTTCATTTGGCCAGTGCCTGCTGTCAGATCTTCTACCCTGTGTTCCAATGCAGTAAGGTCATTTGGCACTTTTCCATGGATGTTCTTTCTTGTGCTACAGAAGAATAAGCCTTCCTTTTCCTAGCAGGCCTTGTGGTCCTATCATTTGCCAGCTCCACTGCACTCTTGCAGCATTGAGGAAGTTGCTGAATAGGATGCAGTTCTTCCATCGTCTGTGAGGCATGTTTCTTACATAACTGCGAGTTGAAGAGGACGTGACACTGGTCATGTCCATCATCCATCAGAAATCAACACCGTGATCTACCATACAGGAAACCAAGAAATTGGAGAAGCTGGAGGAGAAAAATGTTGAATAACTCAAGTTAGAATGATGAACTTGTTTGTGCATTTGAAGCGCGCAAACAATAGGCCATGTGTTGTTTCTCTCTGAGTCAGTGGCAAACCTCAGTAAATCAAAAGTGAAGTTACACAAGGACGTCACGTAAGGTGCACATCAGTGGACTCTTCTTGACTGTGCAGATATTAGAATTTTATTATCTTTTCAAGGATTTTTGAGTGCTTTCTTAGCATTTTGAATCTTCTTCATCTGTTCCTCTGCAAGACCGGAATGGGGAAAGAGGCATGATATAGTGTGGGCCTTTTGTAAGTTACATAGGCTGCACATGTGAGGTTAGTCATGAGGTGGTGACTTTGCTGTTAATTTTCAGCTGGGAAATGAGCACACAGGAAAAAGCCACTAGTTCTGGAAGGAACTGCCCTTGTGGTTGGAATTTTTATACCTCAAATTAGGGTATAGTTTATGGTCTCTAATCTATTTTGCATATTTCTCCAGCTTCGTTGTACATGTTACAATGACGGTAACGGTTTATATTCATACAGTTTGAAAAGAAAATTGAAAAATGCTGTACAAACAGTTCTTGCACTGATGTAAGTTTTGTTCTGTTATGAAAGGGAAGGAGTAATAACCCTGTAATGGTGACCAAATAAAGTAAAGGTCACCAGTCATATTCACAAGGACCAGTATGGCTGGGCTTTTAATTTCCAGCTAAACAGAAACAAATTCAGTTATTCAGATGTCTACAAATTGTACCTCCTATCTGGATTGAATAAGCCTAGAGATCTCTGTGCTAAAGTATAATACTTGTCTAGTATTTGAGCTATATAACTGTTTAGATTCAGAGAGAGGAATAGAGTGGACCTGATAAAGAGGTGCAGCCACGAATAATATCAAAGGTTTAGTGAATTCTAGATCCAGTATAGAGTCGCACAAAGTTATTTTATGTAAAAGACTGTGGATATCTTTGTGTGTTTTTAGGCACGGATTGCTTTTGTAGCTGTTGTATTGCTGATTGTGGGCGTCCTTGTTGCCTTCAGGTTCTTGCATGTGCCCGTTGCCCGAGGTGCGGCTCAGTGGTAAATATGGTAAAGAATTGAACCAATGTACAGTGCGGTCTACAGTGAATACTATGCCACATTCACTGTGTCTTTTTAGGGTTGCGCTCTCAAGCATTTATGTCCCTACACCTTGTCAGCAAGACTGACGCTTTCTACTACACCTTGCTGCTGTTTAATCTGTGTACAGCATTCGGTAAGTTATATATTCTTATATTATATTACTCTCATTTATTTGATGGATCTGTTTATGTATTAATCTAAAAGCAGGGAGTGAAGTATTGTTTTAGGCGTTTCTTACTTACCTTGGAACTAATAAGCCATGATAACAGGTTCTGCCTATACAACAGAAATTCAGAGATGGGGCTTGATAAGGTGGGCAGAGTTACAGGATTAGCACATCCCTGTTTTTGAAAAGTGCAAAGTTTCCAAAAAATCTTCCTTCTATTAAGTCTTGTGTCTACTTACCCCTCAGTTGACCATATGCACACCGTGGTGCTGATGTACTTCCGGTAAAATATAAGCCAGCTAAATCATTTCTGCTATCTATACTGTTGCTATGACTTTTTTTTTTTTTGTCAAGTGATGACAATTTCTCAGAAAAACAACTTTAAATTTCACTGAACTGATGGTGCTACAGCTGAACGTTGCTGTGTGCCCTAACTGCCTTTGCATCAAATCTCCAGTGAGTACAATAAAGTACTTGGTTTTCATATATTACGCTCCAATCCTAAAACCAGGAGAAAATGGATTGTCGCTATCCAGAGGGAGAACTTTTACAGTTAGTCCCCATACCCAAGTTTGTAGCTGGCATTTAAAAAAAAAAAAAGGGGGTGGGGAGGGAGTGGTGGTTCTGGCATTGTTTGAATAGAACACTGTCAAGATGGGGGGTTTGGGAGAGGGTAGAGCTACCAGTGGAGGATGATGCACCGGGCAAGGAGGCTGATGCAGTCTGCATGGATCACGACTACACTCCAGGTCCTGCAGTTGTCAACTTGACTCTTGATGAAAACATGTCTCTCAGAGAGGAGATCTTCCAGATGAGGAAACCGATTTATACAACCCCGATTCCAAAAAAGTTGGGACAAAGTACAAATTGTAAATAAAAACGGAATGCTTACAAATCTCAAAAACTGATATTGTATTCACAATAGAACATAGACAACATATCAAATGTCGAAAGTGAGACATTTTGAAATTTCATGACAGCAACACATCTCAAAAAAAGTTGGGACGGGGCAATAAGAGGCTGGAAAAGTTAAAGGTACAAAAAAGGAACAGCTGGAGGACCAAATTGCAACTCATTAGGTCAATTGGCAATAGGTCATTAACATGACTGGGTATAAAAAGAGCATCTTGGAGTGGCAGCGGCTCTCAGAAGTAAAGACGGGAAGAGGATCACCAATCCCCCTAATTCTGTGCCGACAAATAGTGGAGCAATATCAGAAAGGAGTTCGACAGTGTAAAATTGCAAAGAGTTTGAACATATCATCATCTACAGTGCATGATATCATCAAAAGATTCAGAGAATCTGGAAGAATCTCTGTGCGTAAGGGTCAAGGCCGGAAAACCATACTGGGTGCCCGTGATCTTCGGGCCCTTAGACGGCACTGCATCACATACAGGCATGCTTCTGTATTGGAAATCACAAAATGGGCTCAGGAATATTTCCAGAGAACATTATCTGTGAACATAATTCACCATGCCATCCGCCATTGCCAGCTAAAACTCTATAGTTCAAAGAAGAAGCCGTATCTAAACATGATCCAGAAGCACAGACGTCTTCTCTGGGCCAAAGCTCATTTAAAATGGACTGTGGCAAGGTGGAAAACTGTTCTGTGGTCAGACGAATCAAAATTTGAAGTTCTTTCTGGAAATCAGGGACGCCGTGTCATTTGGACTAAAGAGGAGAAGGACGACCCAAGTTGTCATCAGCGCTCAGTTCAGAAGCCTGCATCTCTGATGGTACGGGGTTGCATTAGTGCGTGTGGCATGGGCAGCTTACACATCTGGAAAGACACCATCAATGCTGAAAGGTATATCCAGGTTCTAAAGCAACATATGCTCCCATCCAGACGATGTCTCTTTCAGGGAAGACCTTGCGTTTTCCAACATGACAATGCCAAACCACATACTGCATCAATTACAGCATCATGGCTGTGTAGAAGAAGGGTCCGGGTACTGAACTGGCCAGCCTGCAGTCCAGATCTTTCACCCATAGAAAACATTTGGCGCATCATAAAACGGAAGATATGACAAAAAAGACCTAAGACAGTTGAGCAACTAGAATCCTACATTAGACAAGAATGGGTTAACATTCCTATCCCTAAACTTGAGCAACTTGTCTCCTCAGTCCCCAGACGTTTACAGACTGTTTTAAAGAGAAAAGGGGATGTCTCACAGTGGTAAACATGGGCTTGTCCCAACTTTTTTTTTTTTTGAGATGTGTTGTTGTCATGAAATTTAAACTCACCTAATTTTTCTCTTTAAATGATACATTTTCTCAGTTTAAACATTTGATATGTCATCTATGTTCTATTCTGAATAAAATATGGAATTTTGAAACTTCCACATCATTGCATTCCGTTTTTATTTACAATTTGTACTTTGTCCCAACTTTTTTGGAATCGGGGTTGTAAGAAATAAGTTAGTTCCTGTTTTCACCTTTCCATTATAGCAGCTATAAACAGTCATTCCCTCACCAGCCTCTCTTATTTTCTCTCTGCTAGACTTTTTTCCATGTTGGAAAACTTACTGAGTGTTACAAAACACCCAACTGTTACACTACAAGTCTCCGAAGACACCCAGGACTCCTATAAATGTTAAATAAGCGTGTCCTTACAAATGCTTCATAATTAAAATGATGAACCATTTTTCTTTGGTAAATAAGAGCATGTATTTTTAAGGTGTTAAGTCTTGTAGTACTACGTGAAGGATCTGCCATACAAATCCATGTGAATTAGCTGTTACTGGAGCAGCAATAAAGTATTAGAACAAGTAGATTAGTATTAACCTGTGATTTGCCGGCATTATTGTCAGAGCTGCTGTTAAGAAAATACATCAGCAACTTCAGACCAGTCAGATTCAGGAATTCTGCACTTAGTGTTTAAGAAGCACAAGCTTGGATTTACTACCAAATATCTAATCACCAGTTAAATTATTGCAGATTTGTAGATTTATCACAAAAAGTACTGCACATGTTCATATCACGGAGGTTTTCTTTAAATGATGTGGTTCATAAAGATGCTGTAAAGTAAGAACACAATAATGAATTCCTCCCCCCGAGTGACGCATCCACAGCCTGTCATATACTTATTATATTTGTCCTTAATTTCTGGATTGAACCTGCTTTACCTGGTCTTTCACAGGTCCATGGTTCATTGGGGAGGTGATTGATGGACACAATGGAGCTTGCTTTGCTTTCGGTGTGTTTGTGGATGGACATTTTCTTCAGGGCAGTCTGACTTATGTTGTGGGTGTGATGCAGGTAAGATTTTGACTTGTGAAAAGACAACCAAGTAAGAGGGTTAAAAGTGTGTGTGTGTGGGGGGGGTGGGGGGGTGGGGGGCAGGGATTTATAATACAACATTTTTGTAATATTGTAATATAATGGTCTTGTATCTATTGACATTGGAAAATACCTGCGTACTTTTGAATCTCGTGATCACACACGGAACTTTTGATCTTAATAACTACAACCTTATTGATGAACATAAACAATATTGTTATAGGAAATCGTATTTTATTAGGTCAGCTGAACTGTGGAACACTTTGCCATCTTACATTAAATCCCTTGATTCATTATCCATGTTTAAATTTCGCCTTCTTGATAGTTATCAATCAAAACGAGTAACCTGTAATCCCCCACGTTAGCATCTAATGAAAATGTAATAATACTGCTTGATTCATATTCTTCATTATATACACTTGTGTTCAGAATAATAGCAGTCCAACACGACTAACCAGATCAATCACTGTTTTTGGTGGAAATTCTATTACTACATGACAAATAATTTACCAGTAGGTGTAGTAGAGTCATAGAAAACCAACAGACCCAACATTCATGATATGCATGCTCCTGAGCAGAGGTGGAAAAACCCGGGTGCAGAAAGTAAAAACCCTGCCACATTTTTGCTCCAGCCAATTCAATGAACCAGCTGATCCTAATTACCACATCCCCTAAGCCAGGTTGATGAGCTAATTGGTGAAATCACCTGTGTTGAGAGCACAGGCAGAAGGAAAACCTAAGCAGGACTTTGTCAATCCAGTTTTTCCACCTCTGCTCCGGAGTCTGTGTAATCGAATAATTAAGTGAAAGGGACGTGTTCAAAATAATAGCAGTGTGGAGTTTAATTAGTGAGATCATTCATTCTGTGAAAAAACAGGTGTCAATCAGGTGGCCCTGATTTAAAGATGAAGCCAGCACATGTTGTACATGCATTTCTCTCTGAAAACCTGAGAAACATGGGTCATTCCAGACATTGTTCAGAAGAACAGCGTGCTTTGATTAAAATGTTGATTGGAGAGGTAAAACGTATACTGTAAAGAAGTGCAGAAAATGATGGGCTGCTCAGCTAAAATGATCTCCAGTGCTTTAAAGGAACAGTCCACCGTACTTCCATAATGAAATATGCTCTTATCTGAATTGAGACGAGCTGCTCCGTACCTGTCCGAGCTTTGCGCGACCTCCCAGTCAGTCAGACGCAGTCAGACGCGCGGTCACTCCTGTTAGCAATGTAGCTAGGCTCAGTATGGCCAACGGTATTTTTTGGGGCTGTAGTTAGATGCGACCAAACTCTTCCGCGTTTTTCCTGTTTACATAGGTTTATATGACCAGTGAGATGAAACAAGTTCAGTTACACAAATTTGAAACGTAGCGATTTTCTATGCTATGGAAAGTCCGCACTATAATGACAGGCGTATTAACACCTTCTGCGCGCTTCGGCAGCGCATTGATATCCGAGCTCCGTATCAATGCACTGCCGAAGCGCGCAGAAGGTGTTAGTACGCCTGTCATTATAGTGCGGACTTTCCATAGCATAGAAAATCGCTACGTTTCAAATTTGTGTAACTGAACTTGTTTCATCTCACTGGTCATATAAACCTATGTAAACAGGAAAAACGCGGAAGAGTTTGGTCGCATCTAACTACAGCCCCAAAAAATACCATTGGCCATACTGAGCCTAGCTACATTGCTAACAGGAGTGACAGCGCGTCTGACTGACTGGGAGGTCGCGCAAAGCTCGGACAGGTACGGAGCAGCTCGTCTCAATTCAGGTAAGAGCATATTTCATTATGGAAGTACGGTGGACTGTTCCTTTAAAATGGACAGCAAAACCAGAGAGATATGGAAGAAAACAGAAGACTACCATTCGAATGGATCGAAGAATAGCCAGAATGGCAAAGACTCAGCCAATGATCAGCTCCAGGGTGATCAAAGACAGTCTGAAGTTACCTGTGAGTACTGTGACAATTAGAAGATGCCTGTGTGAAGCTAATCTATCAGCAAGAAGCTCCCGCAAAGTTCCACTGTTAAAAAAAAAAGACGTGCTGAAGAGGATACAGTTTTCCAAAGAACACATCGACTGGCCTAAAGAGAAATGGAAAAACATTTTGTGGACTGATGAAAGTAAAATTGTTCTTTTTGGGTCCAAGAGCCGCAGACAGTTTTTCAGACGACCCCCAAACACTGAATTCAAGCCACAGTACACTCTGAAGACAGTGAAGCATGGTGGTGCAAGCATCATGATATGGGGATGTTTCTCTTACTGTGGTGTTGGGCCCATTTATCGCATACCAGGAATCATGGATCAGTTTGCATATATCAAAATACTTGAAGAGGTCATGTTGCCTTATGCTGAAGAGGAAATGCCCTTGAAATGGGTGTTTCAACAAGACAACGACCCCAAACACACCAGTAAGCGAGCAGCATCAGGGTTCAAGACCAACAAAATGAAAGTTATGGAGTGGCCAGCCCAATCCCCGGACCTTAATCCGATAGAAAACTTGTGGGGTGACATCAAAAATGCTGTTTCTGAGGCAAAACCAAGAAATGCAGAGGAATTGTGGAATGTTGTCAAATCATCCTGGGCTGGAATACTTGTTCACAGGTGCCAGAAGTTCTCAGAAACCGTGGTTATACAACTAAATATTAGTTTAGTGATTCACAGGAATACTAAATCCTTAAGATTTTTTCAGTTTATACAGTAAATATTTGGAGTTTGTAATGAAAAATGCAGACACTGCTATTTTTTTTTAACAGCCCAATGTTCATTTTTCTTCATTTTCTGTAAAGTAATTAAAATATTGATACATTTTTCTTCATGTTTTGATGTAGAATATAATGTGCAGTGTTCCTAATGCATGAAAATAAAAATTATTATAAGGATTTTGAGCTTTACTCACGTTTTTAAACACACTGCTATTATTTTGAACACAACTGTAGTTCACTCATTGACTTCATTAAATTTTTAGTATCTGGTTTTGAATAGATAGTGGTGTTCCTTTTTTATGTCTATCTATTTGCCCCCCTCTTTTTTTTTTTTTTTTGTCCTCTAGTGCAGATATTGTGCCACGTGTCTGACTTAAATTTTTGTGTAGCTTATATTTATTCAACATGTCAGCTCAATTGTTTTTTTTTTTTTAAAGATATTTTTTTGGGCTTTTTGCACCTTTATTGGATAGGACAGTGTAGAGACAGGAAATGAGCGGGAGAGAGACGGGAAGGGATCGGGAAATGACCTCGGGCCGGAATCGAACCCGGGTCGCCCGCATTCATGGTATGGCGCCTTAACCACCTGAGCCATGACGCCCCCAGCTCAATTGTTTTTAAATTATTTATTAAATTATTTTTAAATGTTTGCTGTTATTGTGGTGTAATCTTTTGTTTTAGCATGTAGGGCAACTGGGACGCAAATCCTGTTCCTTTCTCCTGCCACATTTAGTTTGTTTTTATAATTAGTAATTTTTTGATCTGCGAGAATGTGGCAAACTCCATAAACTAAACTAAATTTGGTGACGTTCTCACATTTCCAGTAGCTGTTAATAAAATATCTGCTTGGATTTAAAAAAAAAAAAAAAAGTTTCCATATGGCCCCAGGCTTTGTAGGTGGGACAAAAAAAACTAATTATCTGGCCTAACAACATTTAAACAGTCAGTCTTGTTGGCAGTGAATTCAGAAAGCTCCCCTCGCATTCGTATTCAGGTCTTCTAGCTGAGGCAGTGTGTGTACGCATGTGTATTTGGGGTGTAGCTTAGTTGGAAGAGAAAAGCTGCATTTGTTTGCATTTTTATTCACTTTTATCCTGATCAGGGTCACAGTGGATCTCAGGAACATTGGCTGGGACACCAGTCCATTGCAAGTCACTATGGACACAAACTCATTCACCTGCAGGCATGTTTTGGGAGGTCGGAGGAAACTGGAGAACCCAGAGGAAACCCATGCAGACACTATATATGCCCAGAAACTCCACAGAGCTCAGAATCAAGCCGGGGACCCTGTTCAAAGCTGTGAGGTGGCAAAGCTACCTGCTGTGTTGTGCAGGTTTTTTTTTTTTTTTTTTTTTAATTTTCAAAACACCTAGCTTTAACTATCTTCCATCAGATTTTCTGACCGTACTTCAGTGTTGTTAGAGTAGACTTCCCCTCAGGTTTATATAGCAAGCCTTGTAGGGCACATAAAGGTTGTAGTGTCTCACTACCATCTTATTTGAGGATGGGCTGCTACGTTTTAAGTTTTAAATGTTTCTGCTTAAGGGCGGCACGATGGTATAGTGGTTAGCGCTGTCACCTCACAGCAAGACGGTTCTGGGTTCGAGCCCAGCGGCCGACAGGGGCCTTTCTGTGTGGAGTTTGCATGTTCTCCCCGTGTCTGCGTGGGTTTCCTCTGGGTGCTCCAGTTTTCCCCCCCACAGTCCAAAGACATGCAGGTTAGGCTAATTGGTGGCTCTGAATTGACTGAGAGTGTGAATGGTTGTCTGTCTGTGTCAGCCCTGCGATAACCTGGCGACTTGTCCAGGGTGTACCCCGCGTCTCGCCCATAGTCAGCTGGGATAGGCTCCAGCTTGCCCGTGACCCTGTACAGGATAAGCAGCTACGGATAATGGATGGGTGTTTGAACAGGAAAAATGCTAAAGGACGGGGTACTCCATGGACATGGTTTAGAATCCATACTTTAAGAGACTCATTCAAAAACTAAACAATCTCATGCATTTTGTTTTTCTTTATGGACATCTACAGCTGATTTTCTTCAACATGCCTCTGACATGCTACCTCTGCTGGAGTCTGCACCAGCGCTGCAGCGGCTGCTCCTTCCGCTCTCACTTCTGCAGGCTGGGATTCCGCTGGAGGACTCTGGCTGTACACGTGGTCATGCTGCTTCTCTTCATCTGGCAGGCATACTCCTGCTACTTCCTGTTGGAGACCTATGGCCTGTTGGCTTTCGTCCTGTCTCCGGTGCGTACCTGGGCTCTGCTGATGGGTCTGCTGCTCATCTGCAAGGTCTGGAGGGGACCAGTTCCAAATCTCACTAACAAGAGCAACTCGCGGCTATGACGGCAAAACTGACCAGTTTTTCAGACACGGTTTTAAATATTTTACTGTTCTACTCGTTTGAGTGCCAAATTCTTCCCTCTTTATCTTTCTTTCTATACGATCCCAACATTATGGATTTCTTGATCTCCTAATACGAAAGCTGGAGAGATGATGTACTGCTTAAGCAAGGGCATGTTGGGCCATTTACTTTAACACTGATCTTGGGCCACCTCCTTTTTCAGTAGATTACACTGAAATATTCCAGCAATTCATCAGTGAAACTTGTGAATTGCCTTAGCCATGCTCAACTGCCAGACTAAAAGACATGATCAGTTAGATAGAATACAGATTTGTGAACGAGCACTGAGACTCTTTGACCTGCATTAGTGAAAGACAATGACTTGCAATATAATTTATTTCATTAAGAGAGCAATAGGTTAAAAAAAAAAATCTTGACGGTAGCAAGTTTGGTCCTGTAACTTGGACAAATGGATGTGCAATATAATATTGAGGTTGTTAAAGCCTTCCAAAGTCTGTTTCTTCACCTGCCTTCCTGTATCAAATACAAATGGATTATTCAGAATGAACAGATATGTTCTAAAACATGTACAAATACAGACACAAATAGGAGAACCACTATTATAATAATTTTTTTTTTTTTAATTTGGTAAAGAAAGGTTCGTATGGCATCCAGTTGAGACTAGAGGCGTGCATGAGGACTGGGATCCCAGGAACAGGTCATACATGCGGGAGGTTTTCAGTTTCATATTCATTCATTTGTTCTTAGTAGCTGGTCAGAGCTGCAGTGGTTTAGGTTCGGCTTCTACAAAACAATAGACCAACTAAATTCATTAGAAAATGTTGTGGGCAGGTACAAAGAAAGATAATACCTGTGTGAACGGGAGTAAAAAGTGATGTACTGCTATTTCTCTGGGGGTTTTTTTAAAGATTTTTTTGGGGCTTTTTTTTTCACCTTTATTGGATAGGACAGTGTAGAGACAGGAAATGAGCTGGAGAGAGAGATGGGGAAATGACCTCGGGTCGGAATCGAACCCGGGTCCCTGGATTTATGGTATGGCGCCTTAGTCGACTGAGCCATGGCACCCCTGCTATTTCTCTGGTTTAAAAAGAAAAAGGGGGAGAGGACCCTTGCAATTTAGACCACGTCCACTTAAAAATCCCAATACAGCTACAAAAGTTTGGACCATCCATCCATTATCTGTAGCTGCTGATCCTGTGCAGGGTCGCAGGCAAGCTGGAGCCTATCCCAGCTGACCATGGGCGAGCGGCGGGGTACACCCTGGACAAGTCACCAGGTCATCCAGGGCTGACACACTGAGACAAACAACCATTCACACTCAGTCAATTGAGAGCCACCAGTTAACCGAACCTGCATGTCTTTGGGGGAAACCAGAGCACCCGGAGGAAACCCACGCAGACACAGGGAGAACATGCAAACTCCACACAGAAGGGCCCCTGGGCTCGAACCCAGAACCTTCTTGCTGTAAGGCGACAGTGCTAACCAGTGCTAACCACTACACCACCGTGCCGCCAAGTTTGGAACAGTGAACAGATAAACATAATGGATTATGTTAACGATATCTCTGAATACAGAAACTTAATGTGTAACATTGACAGTTTGACATGCTCTTGTGGTTTCTGCTTTGATCAAATTTCACCACCAGTTATGCAGGCTCATCAGAACATGATAATTGTTTGCTTTGTCTGTGTGGTGAGTCACAATTTGTGGAGGATTGTATAGAGTAACCTCATGAGATTTTCTTTTATACTAAACTAACAAAGGAAATACAGGCTTCTGTAGAGGTGGTACAAATGCCTGAGCTGTATATTAGACATAGTACAACACTATGCTCACTGAACACTTTATTAGGAACACTGTACTAATACTGGGCAGGGCCTCCCTTTGTTCTCAAAACAGAAAAAAAAAATTCTTCGTGGCGTGGATTCCACAAGCTGTTCGAAAAATTCCTTTGAGATTTTGGTCCAGTGACATGACTGCCTCACACAGTTCCTGCAGTTTTTTCATGTTCCTGTTCTACCACATACCAAAGGTGTTCTATTTTATTCAGATCTGGTCAGTGGAAAGGCCACTGAAGAACAATGACTTCCTTGTCATGCTCATGAAACCAGTTTAAGATGACTTGCTTTGTGACATGGTGTATTGTCATGCTGGAAGTAGCCATTGGAAGATGGGTAGATTGTGGCCATGAAGATAGGCACATAGCTGTGACATTCAAGTGATGTCTGATTGGTATTAACGCGTTCAAAGTGTGCCAAGAAAACATTCCCCACATCACACCACCACCAGCCTGGACTGCTGACACAAGGCAGATTGGATCTATGCTGTTGGTACCAAATTCTGACACTACCATCCGTGTGCCTCAGCAGAAACTGATTCATCAAACCAGGTGACGTTTTTTCAGTCTTCAGCTGTCCAGTTTTGTGAGCTTGTGCCCATTGTAGCCTCAGCTTTCTGTTCTTAACTGACCAAAGGGGAACCTAGTGTACTGTTCTGTTGTTTTAGTCCAACTGCCCTGAGGTTTGACATGATGTGAATTTTTGAGATGCTTTTATGCTCATCAGTTGTAGAGTAGTTATCTGTGTTACTGTAGCCTTTCTGTCCGCTCAAACCTGTCTGGCCATTCCCTGTTGACCTTTTGATTCAACAAGGTGTTTCCATCTGCAGAACTACTGATCACTGGATGTTTTTTTTTCTTTATTGTACCATACTGACCAAACGCCAGAGACTATTGTGCATGAAGATCCAAGATGATCAGTAGTTATATATTTAAAAAAAAAAAAACCTCAAACCAGCTGATTTGGTACTAACAATCATGCCACGGTCAAAATCACTGAGATCATATTTTCCCCCCCAGTCTGATGGTTGATGTGAACATTACCCAAATCTGCATGATTTTATGATTGTACTGCTGCCATACAATTGGCTTATTAGATATTGCATGAATGAGTAGGTGTACACATGTTCCTATTAAAGTGCCCAGTAACGAGAGTATATGCTTTGCTTTTTGTCTTACGCTGACAAGACACCACTGTTTTTAGTAAATAAGCATGAGGATAAACTGTATGTAGGATAGTTTTGTTGGAGGAAATGACAATCGTGTGTGTGTGTATACACACTGTGGCTCATTAACGTGTAGACTCACTGAAATTCCAAGGATTCATTAAGCTTCTCATTCTGCACTTCAGCTGGATACGATAAACATAGATTGCAAACTAGGGAAACAATCCAAGTAACACAATCATTCAATACACTGATCATGTTGCACAGTACAGAATGAACTACAGGTACAGAGAATTAGTGTTCATGTTGAATGTTTTACCGTGTAATCCACATTTTTTTTGTCAATCTACTTTTATATTGATGCTGTGATAAATTTGCTGTGGGTTTTTTTTTTTTAATTATCTGTAGGTCAGCTAAGGTCTCTTAGGAATGTAAAGACTTCAGCACTTAGCTGCTCGAGATGATCCGTCAACAATGTGAAGGGTTTTAAATGGTTTCTTTTTTGATTTTGGGTTCATTCAGACCAATGAGTAACTCAGTATTTGTTAATTTACGGTTGTGATGAAGACATTACTTGAAAAAGAGATTTAAAATACTTTTATTTTATGCATATTGATTTTATTGGTTTTTAATAGTGTTGTGTTTGCCCATTTTCTTGTATGTAGTACAACTCAAGTTCCTGGAATGCTGAAGATTGCTGCTCAACTAGTGGAAACTTAATTACGCACTGATGGGTGAGCAAGTCGTAGTGCTCATTCATCAATCAGAATGCAAAAGACAACTTAAAGATTATTTGTCCTTAGAAAATTTGCCTTTCTGACAAAATAAAAAAAATTTAAAAAAAAATGAATGCACGTGTTTGTTTGTTTTTTTAAATACCTTCCAATTTTACTTCATATTTCATTTAATATACTTACAGCCTTACCGCTGTAAGTATATTACAGTGGTGGGCAAAAGTTTACATACCCCAACAGAATGTTTTGTTTCTTGGCTATTTCTAAGAGAAATTGAATGATAATACACAAAAACCTTTATTTCACTTGTGGTTAATGGTTGGCTGAAGCCATTTATTGTCAAGAAAATGTCAACTCTTTTTAAACCATTATGACAAAAAAAAAAAACTACACAAATGACCCTGATCAAAAGTTTACATACCCCAATTCTTAATACTGTGTATTTCCTCCTTTAACATCAATTACAGCTTTTAGTCTTTTGTGATAGTTGTCAAGGAGTCTCTTTATCTTTTCAGATGGTAAAGCTGCCCATTCTTCTTGGCAAAAAGCCTCCAGTTCCTGTAAAGTCTGGGGCTGTCTTGCATGGACTGCACGTTTGAGGTCTCCCCAGAGTGGCTCAATAATGTTGAGGTCAGGAGACTGAGATGGCCACTCTAAGACCTTCACTTTATGCTGTTGTAGCCACTGACAAGTTGATTTGGCCTTGTGTTTTGGATCATTGTCGTGCTGGAATGTCCAAGTTCGTCCTATGCGCAGCTTCCGGGCTGAGGCGTGTAGATTTTCCTCCAGTATTTTTTGATAAGTGACTGCATTCATCCTGCCATCAACTCTTACCAAATTTCCAGTGCCTTTGTAGTTCACACATCCCCAAAACATCAGAGATCCACCACCATGTTTCACTGTGGGAATGGTGTACTTTTCATCATAGGCCTTGTTGATTCCTCGCCAGATGTAGCGTTTAGTGTTGTGCCCAAAAAGTTCAATTTTGGTCTCATCACTCCACACAACTTTTTGCCAGAAGGTTTGGGGTGTGTCTCTGTGCAGTCTGGCATATCGTAGACTGGCTTCTTTGTGGCATTTGCGTAGAAGGGGCTTTCTTCTGGCAACTCTCCCATGCAGCCCATTTCTTCTCAAGAGTCTCCTAATTGTACTCTTTGAAACATCCACATCAATTTGTTTCAGAGAATCTCGAAGTTCACCAGATGTTATTTGGGGCTGCTTCTTTACATCACGCACAATTCTTCTAGCAGTGGTGGGTGAAATTTTTCTTGGTCTACCTGAACGGGCTTTGGTGTCTACAGAGCCCCTGACTTTCCACTTCTTGATTATTGTTTGAACAGTGCTGACTGACATTTTTAATTGCTTTGATATTTTCTTATATCCCTTCCCTGATTTTATAAAGTTCAACTACCTTTTCACGCAGGTCCTTTGACAATTCCTTTGATTTTCCCATGGCTCAATCTCAAAGATGACGCGCAGCACTGGATGAGGGATAAGGCTGCTGGGCCATAGAAGGTTCACGCTGCATGCTGCACGCTACACGCGTGTAAAGAAAAGTGGACAAACGTAGCATGACTTGCTCTGGGCCATAGAACGGCGTTCACGTTGCACGCTGCACACTTCACGCGTGAAGCGTGAAATGAACATGCACACTTTTTTCTAGGCGTGAAGATGGAAATTCCAGTCAATGCATGCGGTCACCGCCGCGCCAGCCAATCAGAACGGGTCTAGGGAGATAACTCTATGCTTTCAGGGGAAAACTTCAGAAAAAATATAATTGAATGGTATAATTGAAAAATAGTTCTTCATCGGGATTGTCAAGCAGATTATAGAATGTTCGGTGAAATTCACCACGGGTTTCTCTCAGAAGGAAGTGTTCTCGGCTCCAAATTCTGTTCCTTTTTCTCTTCCTCTGTCTCAGTAAAAGCAGAATGAGGCAATCGTCGTCATCCGAAGAGTCCATATTGTTGGTTACTCGGTCAAAGTAGAACAGACGCAACACGTGAACATCCAAGCATGAAGTTTAATGGCCCAGGGTCCGGTTCTTCACGTGAACGTGTAGCGTGCAGCGTGAACCTTCTATGGCCCAGCAGCCTAAAAGGTTCTCTCAAAAGTCCAGCAACTTACTGACTTATTTTCACCCACTAATTAGAAGAAAACAGATCACAGGTGAAGGTAGTTGCCTTTAATTGCCATTCAGTCCTGTTTGTCATTGTGTACAGGTTTTCAGGCCAATTCACAGGGGTATGTAAACTTTTGATCATAGTCATTTAGGTAGTTTTCAAAGAGTAAACGCAGTAAGGAATGCAATAAATAGCTTCAGCCAACCATTAACCACAAGTGAAATAAAGGTTTTTGTGTATCATCATTCAATTTCTCTTAGAAATAGGCAAGAAACGAAACATTCTGTTGGGGTATGTAAACTTTTGCCCACCACTGTATGTGTTTGATTAAAAAAAAAAGGCACCGGTTATATACACTTTCAAAAAAGGTGTATAGTTTAAAATATTTCTGGTAAATATCACGAAGCAAGTCATTGGATGGTAAATGCTATAATTCTACAGTTAATAAAATAAAAGCTACCTTTCAAAAATAAACAGCCTTTTACTGGGATCCAGGGGGGGAAAAAAAACAGCAATGTTTCTCAGGATGATGAGTAATCAGCTTTAATTTTTAAAAAAAGGAAAAATAATTATTAGTGGCATGTTATCCAGGCAAAACAGCTCAGTTGCCCTGTAAGTAGATATGAGAATTCATGTGAATTGCATTCAAGACAGCAATCACCACCACCCATCATGAAAATATTAAAAATAAATGTTAATATACCTTTCAGTGTTGTTTAGGCACATATCACATTTATAGAAGTGCAGGAATTACTGACTTAAAATAACATTTCCTATACACCTGTATACTATACTATACTGTACTCTATTATAGAAATTACAACTGAAAAACACCACAGTGCTCTTTGTGGGGGAGGAGGGAACAGCACCCTCTGCTGGTGAGATGTGGCTCACTCTGCTATTTTAACAATTTGCTTCCCAACGTTGCCTCCGGTCATCATGGAGCAAAAGGCCACTGCAGTAAAAGTTGCACACGTTATTATTCAAATGTAATCTTCACAAAGTAAATATGATAATCAGATCTGATCTGGATCTTACCGCCCATGTTTTCTATTCCATTTGCGACAGTTTCTAAGACCTGAGGTAAAATTAAACAGAAATTAATTTCTTCAGCACGTACACATACTTGTGCGTGTAAATATTTGCCGGGAATAAATTTTGCTGGACAAAGTAAGCCTTCTTACTTTAATTTGGCCAGTCTTTACCCACTGACTCAGCAGCTCCAGTCCTTCTTTATGTTTATCCATGTAATTCAGAACCATAAATCTGTCCCTAAATGTAAATGAAGCAAAAACAGTTCAGGTCGCTGAAAAATGGAGCAGGCACCAAAATTGGTTTGAATTATGAATACCCGTCTTATGATCTTTACAAAATGTTGCTCTTGCTCAGGTGACACTGAAAGATATTACTTGTTTCAATATTTTTTTAAAAAATTAAAAGCTGGAATACTAGTTAGTGGCTATTCGGTGCGTGAGAAACCATTAGCCGGTGTGTACGGTACCTGGTGATATTTTTGCGGCGCAGAGCCTCTTGAGTCTCCTTGCTCAGCGGAGGTGGGTAGGGTACATCTTTATTGTACTGAGAGATCTGCCCACACAGGATCACATGGCTGCCGCTGTTCATCTACAATAAAGCTTGGAGATAAGTAAAAACTCATCAGAAAAAAAAAAAAAAATACTCCTGGTGTGAGAAAATGGACGTACATTTAGTACACACTTTATTAGCTATATATCCTATATGTTGAACTAACAACAAGTTGTAATCTTCATATTTAAACTGCAAACAGCCTCAGTGCTTTTGATGTTCACAATACTTGTGGACTCAAAAGGGGAATCAGTTCTCTTTCTGGACATTTTAGCATTGATGAACCATCAATACTGACTCGTGCTTCATTCCATACAGCTAAAAACTGTGAGTCATATGAGTGGTTGGGGTACATAAGATACATGCATACATTACGTATCACTCACATACTATACACTAATAGTATTGTTTCTATCAGTGATACAATATTATTATTACTGCTGCCTAACAACTTCAAAGCTCTATAGCATAACTGCTAGTGTCACAGCAGCTCTATTAGATTAACGGTCATGATTCTGATCTTCTTGTGGGATCACACAACCACACGGAAAGCCATTTGAGCTGTGCTTGTTATGCAACAGAAAACTGGAGCTTTGTATCTACAGCAACTCGAGTTCTTCATTTATAAAGCAAAATGTGAAGTGGATTAAGACCACGTTCTTTTCACAGTGCACAAATCAAGTGGACCACAAAATGAACCACAAACCATCTGTATTTGGTACATTTCACTTGTGGGTCACTTTAAAGGGGTCCGAGTCACGGGCGATTGCTCTAAGACAACGAGGGAGGCTCAGCCTCCTCTAAAAATGACGAACATCGTGTAGGATGAATTGCGCTAGGCTTATGTTATAGCTGACCTTATAACATTGCTCAACCCAACTACAGTGCGAAATCATTCCGTTATAACTTTCCCCAGTTTGCCTAATGTGTGCGTGAGTTTTTCCCCCTCGTGACAGCGCGATGCAGTCCAGCCTCAGTGGACTTCAATGGCATTTGGGAGCTATGCGCTTTTCAATCTCAAAATGCAAGACGGTTATTGGACAAATACTGCGAAAACGCCCGCCCACCGGACTCCCAGCCTCACAGTGGGAGGGACATGGCAAAGCTTTCCGCGAGGAGACTGGTGATTGGTGAAAGTGGCCGGATATTTTCTTTGATTGACAGCTCGTTTCAAATATAGACAGGCAGCGGTGAATTTCAGTTCAGTCCCATGCGGATTCGCAAATGCTGTGGTGTATTGTAAGAGCTCAGCTTACATTTCAATTTCATTCATTACATACGGTTTCTACCAGCTTTTTTAGTTTGTATATATTTTCATTGTAAATAAAGTGTAAATATAGTGTTGTCAAGTTTGCTATCTTAGTTCCAGAAATTTTGTTTATTTGAGTGACTGAACTTGAACTTGAGGGGGCTAGTCAGCTAGCAAGAAAAGCTGCGCACGGATGCCAAGCATTGCTGATTTAATTTTGGCGAAGCCATTTGCCAGTCTTCCTTTCGAGGAAAAAATTAAAATTAAAGAGCAGGGTAGACCAATGCCTCAAATTGACTTGGTGAAAAAGGTAGGGAATAATACTCGTTCCTTTCAGCTCTCCTGGTACGAGAAAGTGAATTGGCTAACAGCAAGTGACCCACATCAACAACAGTAAATAGGCTACTTTAGTAATATGTCATGGATGGACCAAAAATATAGAATCTATTTAAAATGTTTATGCTGAGTATATTATATTGGAATATATGTTTTTCTGGATATGAATTAAACACAGCTACAATTTGGAAAACATTTTTAAACAAAAACACAGCCGAGAACATTTCACACTACAGACCTGGATTAAAAGTGAAGGGTTATCAAAATTGCCAATAAAACATTTCTCAGTCAAAATAAGTAAAATATAGGGAAAGTGTCATTGAATGAAATGTGTGGCACCCAGCTCTATGTTTGGCTCCCCAAGGTCAGTGCTTGTGCCTATTCCAGAACACTCTGCTGTTACTGCTGAGGTTCCTGACAAAGAGCTGCTTTCAATAATGATCAATTTTTAAACAACATGCCACAATTTTAAAATATAAAATGTTAAAATATACCCCTCCCCCCCACCATCATGTATTATGGACAGTAGGCTAATGGGCCAAAAGAACCTGCTATTTCACAGTTTGTGACCCTGCCAACAATCAGCCAGATCAGAGGCAAGAGTATGGGCAAAATTGATGTGTTTTTTCTTTTAAAATCTGGAAATATCGTAACCGACCAGCCTCCCCGGTTTGAAAGACTACCAGCCGCCACTGGTCCGAGTTAATTTGTTTTGGTCATATAGGAGCAAAAAGGCTCATCAATATGAAACCACTCGGATCACTGAAACGGACCAAGTGTGCAAAACACCCTGAATATATCTAGCTTATATTAAAAGCATCACACAGATGCTGTGAAGATGCACTACGGCCAAATGTATGTGAACACCCCTCCAAATTATCGGGTTTCAGCTACATCCATTGCTACCAGATGCACACAATCAAACACAGTCATGCAATTTCAATACACAAACATTAGCTCAGTAACTAATACAAAAGAGCTCAGTAACATTAAATGAGTCACTGTCTTCGGATGCTACCTTTTCTACAACTCTGTTCATGAAAATTCTGCCCTACTAGATCTGCCCCAGGTAGCACAATCACCTATCCTCTATTTCATCGCTAACTACAGAGCTCCAAACTGCTTTTGGAAGCAACATCAGCACAAGAACTGTGCACAGGAGCTTCATGAAATAGCTTTCCATTGCCAAGCAGCTGCACACAAGCTGAAGTTTACTTATTAAAAGCACACCACCACTGGACTCTGGAGCAGAGGGAACAGGTTCTCTAGAGTAATGAATCATGCTTCACTGTCTGGGTTAGGTGGATACCACGAGAATGCTACGAACTGGATTGCATAGTGCCAACAGTAAAAATTGGTGGAGGAGGAATAATGGTCTGGGGCTATTTTTCAGTGTTTGTGCTTCATGTTTCAGTGAAGAGTAAAGTTAATGCGATAGCATACAAAGACATTTTAGACAAATTTATGGCAACAGTTTGACGAAGACCCTTTCCTGTTCCATCATGACATACCCCTTTGCACAAAGCAAAGTCCATAAATACATCGGTTTGACGAGTTTGGGTGTGGATGAACTCCAGTGGTCTGCACAAAGCGCTGACCCGAACTCCACTGAACACCTATGGGATGAAGTGGAACAGTGTTTCCCCTACCATTTTATTGGGGGGCGCCCCCCACCAACAGGACCCTGTGCTCCTCCAAAAGTCCCCCCACCCTATAGAGGGCTGCCGCGTGACGTCACCGTACCGCGTGA
The DNA here is from genome assembly GCF_027579695.1 of Neoarius graeffei. Taxonomy (NCBI): domain Eukaryota; kingdom Metazoa; phylum Chordata; class Actinopteri; order Siluriformes; family Ariidae; genus Neoarius; species Neoarius graeffei. Next base: position 51,778,222 of record NC_083579.1, read on the forward strand.
TTTTGTTAGGGCGCCATATTGGAAGACCAAGTACATACATACAAACAATACAAAACAAACTACGAGCGAGAGTGAAGTGATATTACAGCTGTTGTGAAGTGACATGATGGCTGATAATTCTGGTTATGCGAGTACATTACCAGCTGCAGAAAGGGCACGGTATGTGGAGAAACTGGCTGTGATAGATGGGTTTGACCCATATGATAAGACTCGGGGCAAGGGAGAATGGAAGCATAAGGATCTTTGAATTATTTGGACATGAGGAAAAACTATATTTAAAAATCCAAAGAGGGATGGAGGGAGGAAAATTAAAACAAAAGAAAGAAATGAAATATATAACGTAAAATGTGATAAAATTAAGGATGTTTTTATTCAGTAAACATTTAAAAAAAAATGTTCTACAACACTCTAGCCTAGTGACTTACCAGTAACAAAATGGTCTGAACATATTCTGTACTGCTGTAGACTTGAAGTATTCAGATCAGCTCTGCATAAAGCAGCTAAATACTCTCTCTGTCTCCTGGCAGAAAGCTCCTTGGTTTGCTCCCCTTGTGTCTCAATCACAGCTGGTATTCTGTAGAAAGACTTCTTTTCACCTTTCCCATCAGCTTTGTTAGAACACCCTAACACAGCACAAAAGTTTACCATTGTAGGTTTTTGATGAATCAAGTGCCTTGTGGGTTCACATACCGCGCGCTGCCGTTATTTCCCCCTAATCACGAGTTTGTTGGTCTTCCAATATGGCGCAGGGTTTGTTTACTTCCAGTTTCGGGTGACATCAGTGCAAGGGGTCTATATATTTTTTTTAAGGTCGGGGGGGGGGGGGGGGGGGGGGGGGATGACAACAAAGGGAGTGCGTTCTATTGTAAAAATTTTTCTAATTATTGCTCCAAAATAAATATAAAGACTTAAATATGACTCCCTTAACTGTTTATTCAGGTCCAAATTCTTTATAATAGAAGCTGCGAGGCGGGGTCCTGCAGGTGACCATCCTCATCCAGTAAACACTCACCCCCCCAAAAAAAACAGTAAACTTAGGGTAAACACTGAACATTGATTATGAGCCAGGTCTTCTTGTATATCAATGCCCAACCTCACAAATTTTCTTTTGATTGAATGGGCACACATTCGCTAATTAAAATAATAATTAAAAAAAATTCTTGTCCAAAAGAGTGCAGGCTGTTACAGGGATCCAACTCTATATTAATGCCCTTAGTTTTGGAAAGGGATGTTGAGCAAACATATAGGTATGGTGATCAGGTGTCCACAAACTTTTGGCCAGTTAGTGTATTTTGTGTATGTTTATAAAGAAATACCATATGTGAATTAATGAATTTGGCTCTTCATACATAATGGATAAGGGATAGTTTACACCCTCTCATTATTGAATAATTAAAACTATGTTCTCCCAAAGTCCTCCAAAGTAAAGAAACACTTCATGTTACACTCTAGTGTTGGCCTTATGACGTAACGTTTGAGGAATAATTTGACTCCATCATTTATTTGCGGGCAATGATAAACCGTGAAGGCACAATATTCTAGGTTGAACTGTGTATTAAGCACGAGGTATTCTGTTGAACATTTCATATTTATCCCTATCAGAAATCATTTTTATGCTACTATGGCCAAAACATCTGTAGTTTAAATGAATGACAACTTGGTGGGTTGAAAATCACTGAACATGGTCTCAAATAAATAATTAGTCTATTCCACACGCTAAAAACGATTTGCCTCATTCAAACATGGCAAGCAGATTTAGCAGGCCAATGTTTCAGTAAGTGACACAGCCAATGGATATTGTCCTTTATTATTATTATTTAAAACCAACTCCCAGTGACTGCGACCACTGGTCACACTGACACCCCCCCCTCCCCCCCAAAAAGCCACAATTTAAAAAAAAAAAGTACAAAATACGCAAACCTTTACATTTGTTTTGGTGTCTGATTTGAAAAAAAGTGGTTGATATCAGGACGAAACCCATAAGGATAATATTCTCAAGCCAGAACAGTCTGATAAATGCTGCACTGTATTGTAATTGGTCATCTGTTATTGAATTAACCCTAGCTAATAGTTCTGTAGCAGTATTACTTTTTGAAATAAATTTATATTTTATACTATAATATTCAGCATATTTGTAAAATAATCCAACTGATTTGTCAAAATCAAAAAACTTTTTTGTGAACTTACTCATGGATTTAACATGCAAGTTGCGGTTCAGCATTCTTGCTGAATAAGCATCGCAGACAATGAATCTTTCATCAAAAGAAGAAGTTAGACAGCGACAAAAACGTCAGATGGTTGAGTTCTGAATAACTGTGGGGTCAAAAATGTGTAGTTTACACAGATACAGTAGACGATTAGACACTTGCAGTATATAACAGGTACATAAAGAAACGGCATGAATATGGAATGTAAGGAAAATCCAGGCTTACCTGTGATATGACCGTGTCACTAATAGGACCTCCAACATTGTCAAAGTAGACGTCTACTCCGTTGGGACAACTGTCCTTCAGTGCTGCCGAGATGTCCCCCTTCTTATAATTCACAGCTGCTGTGAAACCAAGCTGCGACACCAGGATCTGGCATTTCTCATCTGAGCCACAGATCCCAACCACTCTCTCACAGCCATCCAATCTGCTAATCTTAAAGCACAACACGACATTCAGACAACACCTCAGCAGATTAACACGTTAAATAGGGCAAGAGCGTGGAGATTACCTGTCCAGCAAGTGACCCACAAGCTCCAGATGCTCCACTGATCACCATGGTCTGTCCAGCCCCACGAATCACATGTCCTTTCTCTCTCACACCGAGCAGAGCAGTGAGTCCGGGCATGCCTACTGCACCCAGTACATACGACAAGTGGCCGTCAACCATCCTGGGGTCAACCTACCAGAAAAAAAAAAAAAGATGCAAATGTGTCATGCAATCTCACATGCAACATGCACGTCTCCTAATGCATGTACTGACACTAAGGAATACCTTCTGTACACAGTTACCATCAATCACATCATGGGTTTGCCAACGCCAGTTGAAGGAGGTGACAATGTCACCGATGGCCAGTTGTGCGTTCTTGCTGGCCTCCACTACACCAACCCCACCGCCATCGATACACTCCTCCAACCTCCATGGCAGCACATAATCAACACCCGTATCCTCATTCATGCGACAACGCTGGACACATGAACAAAATCAGCTTCAGTTACTGTAGGATGTAAGCCCGGCTTTAGGAGCCCAGTTCATAATTTTCCTCCGACACAATCATCAGAATAAACCATGTTAAATTACACTCAAATATTAGGGATACTGTCAATCATTTTAGATCACTGATCAACTCTATCGTTACTCACACACGCAAACAAGTGTGACATTTTAATTTTCTTTTACCAAATATTGTGATGCATATCAAATATTTAAAACAAATACGGTATATATTTTGCGATACAGATGGTCAATGCATTTGGTGACTCGTTAAATCCCTTTCGCAAACTGATTTCAAAAAGAACCCACTGGCAAATCTAGCTACTTTTTTGATCGGATGTTAGTGACTATCTGACTACTGTATGTCTCTCCAGCTCACATCACATTCGCTTGTTATGCGTGTTGAGAGCACGGGTTTGGTCACCTCACCAGCAGCGCGTTGTGGTTGCTAACGACCAAAATACTGATCACTGCAGTTTGTCCCATTTCCATACATTGTTTTAAACTCCATTCTTGACTATATTTACAAGCAATAAAAGGGAGTTATTCCATCCGTAACCGTTTCCATCATGTCTACTTATCAACTGCTTACAACCACTGCTTCTCTTTGTATGCGTTCTTGACAGACACGATAGCATTTTGCATTAAAAAAAATAATAATAATAAACTCCATTTTGTAAATCCAGCAAAAGTTTGTGGACACCTGGGCAGCACAACCATATATGAGCTCACATAATTGTTGCCACAAAGGTGGAAGCACACAATTGTCCAGAATGTCTTAGACTACGTTCAGACTGCACCCTGAAACGACCCATATCCGATTTTTTTTGCCCATATGCGACCTGTATCCGATTTGTTATTGACAATCTGAACGACACAGATCCGATTTCTTCACATGCGACCCAGGCCGCTTGGATATGTGGTCCTAATCCCGATGCATATCCGTTATTTTCACATGCGACTGCAGTCTGACCGGACAGGTCGCATTCATGCGACCTACATGTCATCAACAAGAGACAAACGTCACTATTCTGCGTTGGCTAATCCCGCCTCTTTGGTGGAAAACAACAACAATATTTGTACAGTTTTCAGAATTTAAATAGACTTCTATAGAATTGATCAAGCTAATGGTGGATTTGGTAGGGACCTGGATGTTAAATCATCCTGTATTACAAAATAAGATTGTTCTGGAAATTTCCAGTAATTTGACACCTTCGGTCTCATTAGTCTGCTGCCCACATTAATCAGATTATTGTGCGAGTTCCGCCGCCGCCACAAAAACCACATCGCCAGGTCTCGCCTCATCTCCATGCTTTACTTGCAAACTTGAAGAGTGTGCTTTTTTTTTGTTTACATATTACATAGATGTGCTTATTACGTGTCAATTTGCACATGCGGGACACTTTTGGGTCGTTTTCCGTTCATATTGGAGATCGCATACAAGTCTCATATAATTGGTAATGTGAACGGCCTAACAAAAAAAATCGGATTTCACAACAAATCGGATATGGGTCGTTTCAGGTTGCAGTCTGAACGTAGTGTTAGTTTGCTGCAGCATTATGCTTTCCCTTCCCTGGAACCAAGGGGCCCCAAACATGTTCCAGCATGACAGTGCCTTTTATATGTCTATGAAGACATGATTTGTCAGTACTGAAGGGGAAGAACTTGAGTGGTCAGCACACAGCCCTGTCCTCAGGGCTCCCTAAAGCCAGAGCTAAATTATGAAAAGAGGTGTGTCTTCCCCCCGACTACACAGTCAAATTAACTTACTGAATGATATTATCATGGCTACAGACAAAAAGCACAAAGTTAAATAATAATAACTTTATTAAACTTGACTTGCAATTAACAGTCAGAGATGATTGAAATTGAAAAACTCAAGGATATAAATAATTTACAAAATTTAGTAAATAAATTTATATATTTATTTAGCAAAATAAGTAAATTTATGAAACAGTCCCATTTTCTAATTCAAGAAGGCAAGTAGCTGTTCTTAAAACGTTTGGTTCTGCACTTGAACAAAGGTAGCTTTCTCGGATCTCTGAGTTCATACTTGTGATTTTTACGTTCAGGTAGCAAATCATACAGTTTACTAACAGTACCAAAATTAGCTTTATAAAAGGATTTACACAGAGATCCTCTACGATCAAATAACGTTGGCAGATTTAGTACAGAAAGACGCTCATCATACGACAGGTGTGGATGTATGACACGAACAGCACGACGTTGGATATCTTCCACATGATCCTTTAGCTTACAGGTCAGCGATGAATGCCATACAGGACAGGCTTACTCCAGGACTGGACGAATGAAATAGCAATATACTGTTCGAAGATCACACAGTGGTACACCACTACGTCTCAAAATTCGTAGGGCATACAGACGTTTGTTATGTGTGTTGCGAGCACGGGTTTGGTCACCTCACAGTATACCTAACAGTATGTGCAAATGCATGTCTAGTCTGTCAAGGGACTGTTGCACCAATTAAGGAAATCAATGTCAGACATTATGAAACAAAATCATGGGCATTTAAAAAAGAAAAAAAGAGGATTTTTCAGAGGGCAATTTCAGAGGGCACCAAAAGAAACTGAAGCCACTGAAATCTATCCTGGCAGATGCAAACAGAGTGCAGAATATTACTAGAGCTAATAAACAGAGATGCTTCCAACCACTAAACATGGAAAACCTTTTGTGAATTTTTGAAAGAAAAAGCAGTCAGCCAATGTCACATTTCCAAAAAGGTAAGCATGACTTAATTTTACTGATCATCATCTTGCGGGTCACGATTACAGCTGTCAGGTTATTCCCTGCGGCAGTTATTCCACTAAAGTGTTAAACATATGGCCCTTTTCCACTACCCTTTTTCAGCTCACTTCAGCTCACTTCAGCCCGACACGGCTCGCGTTTCGACTACCTCAGAGCAGCACGACTCGGCTCGCTTCAGCCCTACTCAGCACCCAAAACTCGCACGGTTTTGGAGTGGGGCTGAAGCGAGCCAAACCGAGCCGAGTGGGGCTAGGGGCGTGAGGAGACACTCCCCTGTGCACTGATTGGTGAGGAGGAGTGTCCTCACACGCCCACACACGCCCCGCGAGCACGCTGGGATCTGTAAACACCGTAAACCTGGAAGAATTACGAATTACGAGAATTTCTGAAGCCTTATGTGCCTCGCCTCATCTATACGCTCTTGCCAGTATCTGTTGGCGTTGTCGGTGACAACAAGCCACAGCACCAAGACCAGCAACACTAACGACTCCATGTCCTCCATGTTTATTGTTTACTATCTGGGTCGTGAGACTACCGCTTAAAAGATCACTGATGTCACTGTTTGTGCCGCCTAACGACATCACGTGACGTCCACCCACTTTCACTAACTCCACCCAATGTGTCCACCCACTTCCAGCCAGCACGGTTCAGCGCGGTTGTAGTCGAAATGCAACTCCAACAGCCCCGCTCAGCCCGACTCAGCCCAACTCAGCCGCGTTGGGAGTGGAAAAGCGGCAATACAGTACTACACGGAAGTTTTAGGCATCCTTTTTTTTTTTTAATTTGTTATAGATTTTAAATTTTATGACCTTTACATTATCGAGTCAGTATAAAAAAACAGTTTAGATTTCCAAACATCAGTTTTCCAGTACAAAATTCTATGTTAGACACAAATGTTTGTAGGTCAGTAAAGAAAGCAGCATAGTACATAAGAGGCACTTTTCAAACAAGCAAACAAACAAAAAGCATGATGAAGGCTGCTGGGTTTTGCTAAAAACATAAAGTGTGACGGTCAAAGTCTCTAGAAGAACCGAGGCTGGTTCTGGAAGATGCTCAATAAAACCTACAGCTCATTTCTGTATAAAACTGGACACGTTGTACCGGAGACTACTATTTTTTAAGCAAAGGGTCAGCACACCAAATACTGACTTGCAGTAAATAATATTTCAAGAGCAGTGAACAATATTTATTACTGTTTACGGTTCTTGAAAGTTTTTTTTTTTATGTAGACACATTTCATTATTTATTTTTGAAGGAATCTTTACAAAATTTCTTTGCATGGGCCTAATTGTTATTTATTTATATTATATATCAGCAGCTACAATTATCGACAGTCCATAATTGACACCATTTCAGATTTACCAATAAAAAGCAATTTTACAAAGGTGAGTTTCAGTTACAACAGTTATTACTAGTTCATTAATCAACTGGAAGACCTCCTTCACCCTTTGATCTTGTCATCTGATTACCCGAGATGGAATTTTATTTATTTATTTTTTTTAGCAGGATCAGCAATTTGAGGAAAACCCGGATGTTATCACTGCAGGTAAGCATGGTAGAAAGCTCACGGACATGATTTTACTCATCAACTTCACTGATATTTCATATCCTTGTCGAAACCTACATTGTTTCTTACTCTTTCATTTGACAGTCGCCATTTTGTATCTAAACGCACGTTTGAGAAGTCATGTGAGGTGTCGATAATAGTGATCACTTTCACCGGTGTCCACCATTATCGACACCCTGTAGAATTAAGTGACATTTACAGCTGTGATGTACTGATCTTTGTGTAACATTGTTGAAGTAGATTAAGTACTTAAAAAAAATTTAAATTAATAATAATAATAATAATAATAATAATAATAATAAAAGTGGGGCGGCACGGTGGTGTAGTGGTTAGCGCTGTCGCCTCACAGCAAGAAGGTCCGGGTTCGAGCCCCGTGGCCGGCGAGGGCCTTTCTGTGTGGAGTTTGCATGTTCTCCCCGTGTCCGCGTGGGTTTCCTCCGGGTGCTCCGGTTTCCCCCACAGTCCAAAGACATGCAGGTTAGGTTAACTGGTGACTCTAAATTGACCGTAGGTGTGAGTGTGAATGGTTGTCTGTGTCTATGTGTCAGCCCTGTGATGACCTGGCGACTTGTCCAGGGTGTACCCCGCCTTTCGCCCGTAGTCAGCTGGGATAGGCTCCAGCTCGCCTGCGACCCTGTAGAACAGGATAAAGCGGCTACAGATAATGAGATGAGATGAGATAATGAGATGAGATATGTGGGCTTGTCTGTTTTCATGTTGTAAATGTATTTTTAATTTGTATAGATGATTACTAAATAATATTTTGGTTACCAGCCCTGTGTAATTTGGCCTCCTTTCTTTAACAAACAACAATTCATACACTTGATTAAGTGTCATTATGAATAAACTTAAAGAGGTCTGTTCTCACCATGTAGGGGTCAACAGACAGATACAGTGTCCTGGTGAGGATTTCTCCCTGTTTCAGCTCAGTTGATAAACTCTTCTCCTCCGCACGGAAGTTATCAGGAGATGGATGGCCGTTTTCCCCTTTGCACAAACAAAATAAAGTGTTTAAGTTATTTATATAATTATTAATTATATTTACATAAATACTTAAAGTACTTCAGAATATAGAAATAAGATTTGCTAACCTGGCCGAGAGGACAAAACAACTCTTTGCACTGTTAACATCTTAATGATAAAAAATAAGTCACTTAGCAAAGCAAACTGCTACACAAGGTCAACAAGACATTTACAAATCTTTGGCCTCGCTTCAGTACAATAACAGCGGCTCACCGTTTGTGTCCCAAACCGCCGTCTCTGCTAAATAAAGTAACGCTGCTAATGTTGGTGTGCTAATTTGGCACACTATTTAGTATGAAATCACGCGGTTTGGAACTCGGCCTGCAGTACAAACACTCAGAAATGTAATGCCGACGCCATGTCCCGTTTAAATGAGCAGGAAAAACAGCAAGTCATACTACACAGGATGTTTCATGTAGATACACAGTGCGTATGCGTGCTATTTAATACAATAATATAGTGTTTAGTGTGTAGAAGCGAGATAAAACCAGCCCAAACAAAGTACTTTTTTTTGTACTGTTTGTTTGTATTTTGAATGTTTTGGGAAATAAAAAAAAACCAAAACTTTTTTTGTACTGTCAATGCCAAATACGGGATTAACTTCCGGTCGTGGTGAAACGGATATTTCAAAATAAAAGTTCACAACTTTTGTTAAAATAAAAATGACAAAATATATAAGAACGCGGGGTTAATTTTTATAATACAAATGATCCTACAGCTACAACACAGCTAGCACACCACACATTTTTTTAATTGTTAATGTAATAATGGCTCATTTAATGCAAGAAAGCCAATTTCTCGAAACCCAATTAGAAAAATAAGCTCTCAGAGATGAAGTTTGTGTGCAGAAAGAAAGATTGATTAAGAAAGTGTGCAGAGAACAGGTCCCCAATCAAGCTTTTCCTGAATGGGGTGTATAAGGAAGAACAGTAAAATGTGAAAGACCAGGATTGGGAATCAGTGTAATAGAACTTTTAACTTTTTCCCCCCCCTCAGTATTAATTAATTTATTCATTTTCTAGTTCCATGTCTTTCGAATGTTGTTTATGGAGTAAAGGTAAATACAAATGTGAAATCAACCCCAGGAAAAGATTTTGTTCTGTTACTCAGCCCTTGTACTCTCCAGATGTGTAAATTATAAAAAGTCTAACTCAAACACACACCCGTGTGTGTAAAAAAAAACAAAAAAACTGCAGCTAATTAAACACTTTAAGTGCTCTTCTGACGCGATGCAAATCACGTGACGTCCTCCTCTGACTCTTATTGGCCGTTGAATAATTCTACCAGGGTAAACTTTATTTAGGTCAGATATCTCAAGCTGGATTATAAAGCTTTATCTCGGGTCTAGTGAATGATTAAAGGTTGCATATTACAATCCTATAGACTGACTTATGAGAAAACTACTCATCTTCTAGAAATGCCTGTCAATGAAAGCCAAAATATGTTAGTTATCAGGTCAATGAATCACCCCAGCGCTGTAGTTTATATCAGTTTATTATTGAAATACTTAAAGTGGAAAGCAGACCTGTAAAATGTTCATGCAAAAATATTATCCAGAGCCCTTTTCGGGGCTATATCCGATTTTTAGAGTGCTGTGCTCATGTTACAAACTAGGAAGTGACGCTTGAAAGTTTTTTTTTCCGTCCCTGAAAGCAGAGTGTGCCGCAGGAGTGCTCTGTAAGACACCGAGGTACTGTAAATAACCATTATTTCCTGTATGTTCATTTTAAATGCAGTCTTGCTCGAAATAGGAGGAGTTCTTTCTTGGTGGGGCAAAATGTCGGAAGATAACCCTAGGCTTCTGTGCTAATGCCCTGGGTGGGTCCTTGTTGAAATGACAGAAGTGAAGTGCGTGTCCAAAGCTACTGTAGATGCTTCCTGCAGACTCGACCCAATAACCATGTACAGGGTGTTTAAGGGTCTTTTTTTTTCTTAATGCACAGAGTAATATCTAAGACAGAGGATTTCCTATTTTAGAATAAATCAACCATTTGTATTTTATTTTATTTTTAGTGAATTCCACCTGGGAGATCATGATCTCTATAACTAGGCTATCTCCAGCTGACTCTTTTTGACCTCATTCTAGTAGTTCAGTTTTATGCATGCCTGCTATTTTATTTGTAGTGGTATGCAGTATTTTAACTAGGCTCAGTGTTGGGAAAGGGGCTGAGATTTGACTGAAGGATTCCAGTTTTAACATTGTGTACTTTTATTTATTTTGGCATTTGCAGAGCAAGTGAAAAACTGTTACACAACATTGAATCATTGCTAATAATGGGCCTACCACATAAATATTTCATTATAGATTAGATGGCTTACCCACACAAGAAGCACAGTAGCATGGCATCAAGAACCACTGCAATGAATGTCTGTTGGCTTTGCACTTTATTTTAAGCCACAGCAGAAACAGCATGCACACACTCTTGACACATGGCTATTGGGGCCCAGTGTCTCCTTTCTCTTGGCAAGCATGCTTGGTCATGCCTGTCGCTGTTGTTCTGAACTGCTCTGTAGCCTGTACATATATGTAGTAATAGTGTGTTTAGAAATCAACGTCCAGATTAAAAAGCCTCGTGATGATTGTTTTCAGTTTAAATCAGAGGATTCTATGAATATACAGTACAAATATTTAGTCGGTCTGCTTGTCAAGGTACTGTTGGATTTATGCTTGGTTTTTATGGGCTTTGTCGTATTAGAAGGATTATGCTTATATGAGCTCATGTATAGGCTCCGGTACTGAAATGTGTCTTTGGTGTAATGTTGAAAGAATCTGAGTAATTTTTACAATTCCTGTGCAAAAGGCAATCTGTCATAGGCATATTAGTTGTGGCCCACCATGCAGTTCACAGCAAGTGGGGATCTCAGACATTTTGCAGACCTTTGGTGTCGGAATAAATTCCACAGACCCTACAGAGAGCGGCACGGTGGTGTAGTGGTTAGCGCTATCGCCTCACAGCAAGAAGGTCCGGGTTCGAGCCCCGTGGCCGGCGAGGGCCTTTCTGTGTGGAGTTTGCATGTTCTCCCCGTGTCCGCGTGGGTTTCCTCCGGGTGCTCCGGTTTCCCCCACAGTCCAAAGACATGCAGGTTAGGTTAACTGGTGACTCTAAATTGACCGTAGGTGTGAATGGTTGTCTGTGTCTATGTGTCAGCCCTGTGATGACCTGGCGACTTGTCCAGGGTGTACCCCGCCTTTCACCCGTAGTCAGCTGGGATAGGCTCCAGCTTGCCTGCGACCCTGTAGAACAGGATAAAGCGGCTAGAGATAATGAGATGAGACCCTACAGATTTATTGTATGAACACAACACAAATATTTAAATAATATTGGCTGGCGTTGAGTGATATATTCCATTCAGCTAGCACGAGTCGAAGACGAATTCAATATCTTGCTGCTAGCTGAATGGAATATATCTAAAAGCCATTATTATTAATACACATTCCTTTCAGGTGTTCAGTGTGTCTTCTCTTTAAAAATTCTCTCAAAATCTTCTGTATTTAACAAAGCAAACCTGGCGGCCATGCTCGTTTACAAATTGTCACAGTCACTTGCGAGCATGGAGGTTTTATGTCTCCGACGTGTGACGTCATGTCTTGACAACCATGCAATATCGTAAACCATATTCACTGCTCATTCTCCGTTGGGTAGAGTGATGTAATACACGTCGGATAAGCAATATGCTAACAATATTGCATGCTGTCAAATCAAATGAATGAAACCCGCTTGAAGGGAATAGAATAGAATGCATATTATTTACGAACTGGGAGGTCCGTATCGTGAAATACCGTGACCGAGGTCTTGAAAAATTTTCAAGGCCGAGGTCACGGTATTTCACGATACGGACCAACCTTAAGCTGGGAAGTAATATATAAATTTTTTTCTTTACAAATTCTAACAGAAAATGAGAGCTCCTGAAAGGGAAACCGTATTTAGAACAAACCTGCTACAAGCTCGTTTTCGGTTTTCTCCTGAAATGTTTTCTTGTATTTTGTCTTCATCAGGGTAGTAGAACTCGCTTTTGCCATGAATGCTTTCGTTATCGCTATCCATGCTATAAAATTAATGCTATTATACTGAGAAATGCGAAACTAAACGTTAACAAAAAATTGCTCCTATGTTTGTTGTTAACTATTGAGTCGCCAAAGGTCCGTAACTGGGGTCTGTACAGTAGGATTCCGGACTGCTTGCGAACCAATCAGAGCGCATGATTTGATGGAAACCAGATGGCGAAGAAAAAAAATTTTTTATTCCATCGAAAAAGTGTCCTGTATGTATAACACTGGGGAACAATTTTAAAAAAATGTTCTGTTGAGTTAGATTTTTATGCTGATTAAAACTAAAATTGGCATGCTGATTCCAAAATTGCAGTCAGTTTTTTTTTTTTTTCTAGCACGTCAAGTTTTTTCTCCACAGCTTACCCTCCAGATAAGCAAAATTCCACTGATTAGCTGTAGTAAGACTATTTGAAGGTTATGGAAGAACATTATCAGGGTAGATGGGATGTACATATGATGGCTGACTATTGTTGGAGCATCAAACGCGATAGTCCTCAAGTTGAACACTCCAGAAAGAGCTATAAATGTAAATTTTTACCTTAACTACTTGCACACAATTATAATTACAGTAGCCATATCCTTTGTAAAAACATAAGTGTTAAATAAACATTGCAGTCATGCCTGTTTCTTTCATATTTCATTGTATGTCAATATTTGTAAATTTTTATAAAACAAGCACATATCTGTTAAGTACAGTATTTTTCATATTTTTTAAGAAAACGGGGATCCTATAGTTCAAAAACTTGACGTGATAGAGAAAAACTGAGATCAGTTTTGGATTCCGCACCCAAAAATTAGTTAAAACAGCTGTCAGACCTAACTCAACAAAAAATTGTGTTCCCCAGTGTAATAATATGTAGTAATGTATTCAATTAATATGAACCATATTAAGGCATGTGAGAATTTTTATTCCTGAACCCTGAGAATTCAAAGTCAAAATATATTTGAATCATACCATATTAACTGCATGTTTTCTATTTTTTATTAAAATAGTATTATTCATATATAGCTTTAATTAATGTGCTTTTTATGTTAGGGAATAAAACAAACTTATGGGTTGTTTTACAATCAGGGTACAAAGTTTGTGTCACAGGGGTCCAAAATTCAAATTGATTCAGACTGGTTCTTGTACCAGTTTTTAAGTGAAGGACAAGTTAAAGAACAGATTTCAGGTAATTTTTTGACATGTGTATGGTAGTTTTGTATAATCTGCTATAAGATAAAGAAGATTAAGTGTAGCTTTAAGCAGGGCTGAGAGAAACAAATGAAGTGATTCTCGGAGAGGACTTTTTTTTGACAATTCAGGATCCACTACTTCCATAGTGCTTTTAAATATAAGGCTGTAAGCTTTGTGTTAGTTGTCTCTAATATTTATGTCCCAATATCTTGACCACGTTTTAGGATGAAAATAATCATTTTAGATATGTTATTTTATATTGAAAAATTAGCTGCCTCGGAGAGGACATTTTTTTGACACAATTACATACTAATTTGATCAAAATAGTTTGAAAACTTACTGGCAGAGCATTTTTTAACATAGTTACTGGCCAGATTTGGTCTCCTAGTCAATGCCAAACCAGCTTCACTGGGAGACCAAATTTTAAACCAAGTTATGTCTTATCATGGCGGCACGGTGGTGTAGTGGTTAGTGCTGTCGCCTCACAACAAGAAGGTCCGGGTTCGAGCCTCGTGGCCGGCGAGGGCCTTTCTGTGCGGAGTTTGCATGTTCTCCCCGTGTCCGGGTGGGTTTCCACCGGGTGCTCCGGTTTCTCCCACAGTCCAAAGACATGCAGGTTAGGTTAACTGGTGACTCTAAATTGACCGTAGGTGTGAATGTGAGTGTGAATGGTTGTCTGTGTCTATGTGTCAGCCCTGTGATGACCTGGCGACTTGTCCAGGGTGTACCCCGCCTTTCGCCCGTAGTAAGCTGGGATAGGCTCCAGCTTGCCTGCGACCCTGTAGAACAGGATAAAGCGGCTACAGATAACGAGATGAGAATGAGATGAGATGTCTTATCATTTGGTTCAATCAGTTGCAATTAATTAACCAAGTACCATGTAAGTATACATTTAACAAGGAAAACTTGGCACTGCATTAACTATGTTGATATTATGCTGGCTGAAACAAGGATTCGTAATGCGGCAATTTGCATCACAGAATATACCGCAGCGGTGGAGCCGCATGGACTCTGGGGCCTGTGATTGTATTGCTCAGACCAGTTGGTCTCCTAGTGGAAAATCCTTAAACGCTCTGCTTACTGGCATTCAACATTAAAACTTAACTATGTTTCCAATGATATGGAACCAAATATTTGTTTTATGGGCGGCACGGTGGTGTAGTGGTTAGCGCTGTCGCCTCACAGCAAGAAGGTCCGGGTTCGAGCCCCGTAGCCGGCGAGGGCCTTTCTGTGCGGAGTTTGCATGTTCTCCCTATGTCCGCGTGGGTTTCCTCCGGGTGCTCCGGTTTCCCCCACAGTCCAAAGACATGCAGGTTAGGTTAACTGGTGACTCTAAATTGACCATAGGTGTGAATGTGAGTGTGAATGGTTGTCTGTGTCTATGTGTCAGCCCTGTGATGACCTGGCGACTTGTCCAGGGTGTACCCCGCCTTTCGCCCGTAGTCAGCTGGGATAGGCTCCAGCTTGCCTGCGACCCTGTAGAACAGGATAAAGCGGCTAGAGATAATGAGATGAGATGACATATATTGCCATACATTCACCAAAAATAACCTTATCACCAATTTTTTTTTTTTTTTTTGCATGGTAAATAGAGCTATCACAGGGCTACAATAAACAACCAAGTTTATTTAGTCAAGCCTTTTGATATTGAAGATAATAAGTGTTAAATGTGATATATATATATTTTTTAGCTTGCGTACCCTGATTGTAAAACATTTGTATCATTTTCAGTTCAGTTAGGTTTGGATCATGTTTGAGAAGCCCTGGTTTAGAGTTTAGTATTTATTAAAGTTCTGGATGTGACCCCCCCCCCAAAAAAAAAACCCCACAACTTTGCATGAAAATCTGTTGATTATGGCCTCTTTCTTGTTTGTTTCATTTCCCCCCAAAGTCTGAAGCAGTCATAGAGAGTAATGGATTTGTATCTGGCTGTGTGTTGGAGAGTTGATTCCTCGGTCATGCTTTCACACCGCATTTTCCCCTCTGACGGAATTTCCCGCACGACCCCGGTGCGCGTTTGCTGCCTTTAGATTCTCTCAGCACCCCACATGGAAGTCACGGCCTTATATGGTCGCGGAAGTAGGCGGAGGCCAACCGGACTGGAGGATCACAAGACTGGAGCTGAAACAGAACTGTGTTGTTCGGTAGCGATCGCGGACTGCGCCTTTTACAAAACCTCAAGACGTTTGTGCAAGCAAGCAAGCGCGCACACACACACACACACACAGAGCGTGCACTTGAACAGTCCTTGGTAGCTCTTTTCCCCCCTGTGTGTGTCCGGTTTTTTAGTAAATGCTCGTTGTGTGTGAAAGTCTATCTCCTCTTGAGTAATACAGGAGTGAGGTCAGCATAGCATGACTCAACCTTGGCTGTGCATGCAGTCATTTCTGGGCTGTTGCTCGGCGCATGGACACTCGGGAGTTTGTCTCTGTCCGATCCCTGAGCAAAACGGTAAGAGATTTCTTTTAAAATAATTTCAGCTTGGTGCAAACTAGCTCGTGGTTGTGTTTACCAAAATGGTGGACACGTTTTAAGCAGTCCACTGCGCGCCGAGTAGGTTGATTTGTAAACAGCTAGTCTGCTGGAGAGTTCTGTTTTCAGGGCTCAATTGTAGTTTTGATGTGTTCGTGCAAAAAAAAAAAAAAAGGGAAACAGACTAGATTTGACATTGCGTAATGTTACTTTGTCGGTTGGTCGGTAACTGTAGAGCTTTGTCATTTCGAAAGCTACAACTGTGCTTCAGTTGAGTTGACATGTGTGAGTGTAGGATCAACAGACAGACAGACACTGACTCTCTCTGTCTTTCTGATTTCCTCCAGCACAGACCACACCGTGATCATCCTATCTGTGCTGGCCCTTTATATGGCGTATTGTTGTTGCTGCAGTGTCTAATCCCGTTTCTGCAACAAAAGACTTCTCGTAAATCTCGCTGAGCTGGACTCAGGAGGAGGAGGAGGTGGAGGTTCGAGTCCCAGCGCCAGCATGGCCACTGGCTCAGAGAGCAGTGCTAGTGCGCAAACACTTAGAGTAGTGCAACCAAACAAAAATCGCATCCCCGTGTCAAGTGTAGTACTTTGACTGATTTACATTCACAATTAAAGAGCATTAAATGATAGCACTTGACCTTACAAGCCTCTTCATTGCCTGGGTTAACCTTTTGTTTTTGTTCTCTCAGCTCCTGAACTGTACCTTTCCTTATGGTCGGTGCTGCTTGCCTTGCCTTGCCTTGTCTTGCCTCATCTTTTTGGTACTTTTTCACGTGGAAATGAGGCTGTACTTTACCTTAAAATAAAAGTTTTGTAGTTACCTTGTCAAGTCAAGTCAACTTTATTGTCAAATATGCTATACATGCTCGACATACAGCACAGATGAAATATCAGTCCTGTCTGACCCACGGTGCAAATAAAAATAGAATAATTGAAAACAAACAAACAATATAAACACTCTAGATGGGAACTAGACATGGACTAAACACTCAAACAATAAGCTTGTAAGCATAAAGGGGGGAAAAAAAGTACTAAACTGTAGGCCTGTCTTTACTTGGGTTGTTGCTAGGTGGTTAGGTTCAAACTACGCCTTTTCTACCTTTTTAATATCTGTGGATATATTGTACCAAAATGAATTAAGTTTCTAGAGTAACACGGTGGTGTAAGTGGTTAGCACGGTCACCTCACGGTAAGAAGGTTCTGGGTTCGAGCCCAGCGGCCGGCCTTTCTGTATGGAGTTTGTATGTTCTCCCCGTGTCTGCATGGGTTTCTTCTGGTTTCCTAGACATGCGGTTAGGTTAGTATGGGACGGCCCTTGAGCGAGGCACCGAACCCCTAACTGCTCCCCGGGCACTGTTAGCATGGCTGCTCTGGGTATGTGTGTGTGTTCACTGCTTCAGATGGGTTAAATGCAGAGAGGAATTTCACAAGTGTGTGATGAATAAAGTTGTGCTTTCTTTCTTAAAGGGCTGATGACACGAACATGACTCTATGCAATTTCTTAAATAAACTATGCAACATGGCAAACATGTTAGATTTCTGTTATAATTACGTGAAAAGAAGCTGTTACGCAAATATCCAACTTTTAATTGCACAGCGCAAGAAAACTGGGTCCGTGGCTCGCGGCCATGTTGTGACATCAGCGGAAGAACACGCTGCGGTTCACTGGCTGTTCTACTCTGGTTCTGCTCAATGGAAATGGCGCATGAAAACGCCGGTGAACTCTCTAGTGCTAGCTCTTCCTCTTCTGGGAGTCTAGAATTGTGTTGATCTCTTCCGAATAGAATCTATGATAGCCTACCCTCTTTACCCTTTGCCTCTCGTTGCTAGGCGGCAGTTACATGGTTGGTGAGGGCTCCCACTTGTCACGAGTGCGCCTGACTTGCTTCACCCACTTCGCATACAGCTCAGGATCTCTGGGAAACTTGAATAAACTTACCCCATCCTTGTAGGTTTTGGAGCAAAAGCCGGCAACACAACGCGAAGGCATAATAACTTGTATATATAAATAATGTATAATAATAATACTAATAATGACAAACTGAACACCTGTTGCATCAACAACAAACTGGTAAGTTAGGAGGAAGGTTCTTTCACTGATGTCATATAGCTCCTCCTCCTCTTTCGTCTCCTGGGTGCTGCAGCCCTGTCAAATTTGCCCAAATGGCCGCGTTTTTTATCATAACTTGTAAAAATAGGCGCCTTCGTGAATTAATATATGGATCATCGGGAATTACTTTTTATGTTATAAAACATCGCCAAAGATGTCAAAAACGTGTCATCAGCACTTTAAAGGTATAAAGATACCCCTATGTAAATGGTAGAAAAATTGAGGAAGCCATGGCCTAATGGTTAGAGAAGCAGCTTTAGGACCAAAAGGTTGCCGGTTTGATTCCCTGTACCAGCAGGAATGGTTGACGTACCCTTGAGCCAAGGCACCTAAACCTCAACTGCTCCCCAAGCTGCTCTGGGTACATTGTATGTCGCTCTGGATAAGAGCGTCTGCTAAATGCCTCTAATGTAAAAATGTGTTGGGGGTTTTTTGGCACAGTACTCACTTTGATTTGAATATAACACCCATAAAAATCTCTTAAGACTGTTTATATTCACCATCTATAAACAGCTAGTTTCAAACCTGGTCACCAACGACTGTACTAAATAGCAGCTTGTGTCAGAATAGTAGGCCAACTTCCTTCTAAGACCATATTATTTACCATATGTTTATTATGGTCGTACACCATATGTGGTATGTGGCTTTGACCCCCAGCCTAGGTGCTGCTTTCACCCCCACGTGTAGTGAAATTTATACTGAACAACTGCAGCTACCTAGTAGAAACTGGAGACTTTCACGCTATCATAATATGGCAGTTGTCACTTGTACAACCCAAAATGTCAAGACCACTTGCTTTAAAACAGTTTACGCACGACTCTGCACGCCTTGCTCTGTGTCTTGCATGAACTTGTTATAGATCCATAATTACAACGGTCTGCATGATCACTGTTGCTTTCCTTGCATGCGCACATGATTGTCCTTTTTTTAAGTTTGCACTTGCAAGAAATGGATAAACAGTTTGATCATTTGGCAATGTTTTATTGGTAGGATATACTTTCTGTTGTGGCAGGATCAGAGTGCAAATGCAAATCGTTACGTGATCTAAGAGCATGCTGGGTTTTCCCCCTCATAGTTTCTCTGCTCACTTGTTCTATACAAAGGCACTCCAGGGTGCAGTTTTGTTTTTTTTTTAAAAAAAGAACAACCTGGTGAATCTCGCAGGAGCTCATTCCTACATTAACATGCTGCATTTGTATATTAAAGGTTTCTGCTGAGAATGAGGAACTGCTGGCTGTAGTCACTGTTACTTTAAGTTGTCAAATTTTCATGACCTCACAAACCTCACTAAATAAATGTAATAAGACATGGTGTCCTGGGGTCTTAGTTGCAGCACCTGCATGATAGATCTCAGACCTGTTTCATCATAAATCAGGTCCTTGTAATACACACACACAGCTATTTTGTCAGTTTAGCAGAGAGGCAAATTCTGAGCTAATAAAACCACAGAATAGTTTCCATGGAGAAGTGTTTTACTGCTGACAAATGTTAATCTACGAAAGTGTAAATTGTTTTGGGATCTGAAAGTTCTTGTATGGAAAAATGCTCGTAATAAAAGTTCTAGATGCTATGAGTTCACAAATATGAGTAAACCAATGAAAAGGTGCCATAAAATGTTAACACTTTACGGTATATATGTTGAGGCATGTTAATGTCTAATATAATGTTAATATATTATGAAGCAGCATCATGATGGTCAGAACTGTCACACTTAGTTTCATTACTTAATGTGAAGTGCTTGATACGGTTACACGCTAGCTTTGGATTGTATGTAGCTTTCCCCTTTTCTTTTTTGTTCTCTCTCTCTCTCTCTCTCTCTCTCTCTCTCTCTCTCAAATTAGAGGCTATCAGGGGACGACAAATAATTTGTTATTGCCACACTTACAGTTAAGTTTTCCAAACATAGTTGATTTCATTCTTACGTTTTCTGCTGTGACTCACAGTGTGGTATCTTTGGTGGTTTACTGAAATGAGTGTGAGCCCTGAAAGTGTTTTTTTTTTTTTTTTTTTCCCAACTCTGTATGCACTGGAATCAAAAAATTATGAGCAATGTAACTGTATTTTTCATACCTATTATTATGCTAAATACACAACCGCTACACCATCTATTGAATTAACCGTTTCCACTTAAATCCCTTCAGTTGGTCTGTATTCATGAAAAAAGTGGATTACCGTTCTAAGTGCATACACTTGTGACTGATGGTTTTTGTCCCTTTCTCTTCAGGTTGTCACCCATGAACACACAACAGAAGTCAAGTTCCAGGAGTTTTAAATTGCCTTGATACACACTAGGCGTAGAAGACGACTTGGTGCAAAGGAAAGCAGTAGACATGTTTGAGGGTCTGTCAGTTGACACTGTGATTTCTGCTAATGGGATGCTGCAGTTTTACATTTTAAAGCTGACTTCCATTCCAACTATGCTTAGCAGATTTGGATGACCACAGACTCTTTAAAACTTCAAGCTACATTTGGGAATAAAGGGGGACGTAGAAGATTAATCCCATTGGCGAGAGCTTGGTGTGGTTTGGAGGTTTGAACTCTTCTTTACCCCGTCACGAGCTCACTCCAGCCCTCTCTTACCATCCTTATTCATGATAGTCATGAGTTTGCCAGCTCAACAGAAAGCCAACACAAAGAGGACAGGCAAGCGCATCACTTTCTTTAACGATCAGGGTGTTGCAATGAAAGAAGCTTCTCAGCGCACTGAGGGCTCCTACTACGGCATGGGGGCCCCTCCCTCAGAGTCAGGCCACAATGAGGCTGCTGGTGTGGAAAGCTCCACTGCTGATGGACCACATATGTTTCTCAATTCTGTCATTTTCAGCCCAGATAAGGGCAGCCAGAACCGAGGTCATTACCAACAGACTATGACAATGAAGTGGCCACACCAGGACCTATCGCAGCCAACTCAACAGAGACATACAGCCTGGCCTCAGGGTGTCACAACGACAACTTGGGCTCAGAACTATCCTCCATACCTGGGACCGCAGACTGGTTTTGTAAAGCAGGTACCTGAAGGCATTACAATACCACAGCAGCAATCGGCCGCTGTTAGGATAGCGGAAAAGCAACAACAGGCACCCAACACAGGTGGTGAAGCCTTTAGGGATGCTTCTAAAGCTAGTAGTGGTCTGGACTGGGAGCAGCAGCAACAAACTTTTCAGCAGGGTCACAGACCTGCACTTTTCAATCCCCAGCAGAATGTGATGTCCAACACTGGGAACACATCAGTGCTTCAGCCCTTTCGGTTAGCTTTCGGGCAGCCTAGGCAAAACTTGGCAGCAGGCTATTATCAGGTATTCCATGGTAACAGAACCTTGCAAAATGTGAATTTTGTGAACAGCACCCAAACAAATTCCCAAAATAGAATGCAGCAGCAACTTCAGCAGCAGCAACTTCAACAACAACAACAGCAACTTCAACAACAGCAGCAGCAGCAGCAGCAAATTCAGCAGCAGCAGCAAATTCAGCAGCAGCAAATCCAGAGAATGATCCGCCATAATCAGCAAACACAGCAGCTAGTACACCAACAAATACTTCAGCCTCAACAACAGTCGCAACAACTTGCTCAATCACAACAGGCACAGCCACAACAGCAAGCACAGCATTTAAACCAGATCCAGCAGCAGTCGATACAAATGCCACAACAGATACAAATACCACAGCAAGCACAGCCGCCACTACAACAGCAATTACAGCAACATTTGCAAAAATCTCACCAGCAACAAGTGCAACAGCCCCAATCAGTAAATCAGCAAAAAGCCGAACAACTACAAAAGCTGCAAGAGAATCAACAAATAGTGGAATATTCCTCTGCTGGCAAACAACCTCAGTCGCTTTCCCAACTCGAGCAATCAACAGGGCAATCCCAGGACACACCTGAATCAACACAGCCCCAGAATAATGTTCCTCAGTGCCCTGCTGTCCTTCCTCAGGCATCTACTGAGACACAACAACCTGGACCACGGCGGTCTCGGCGCCTCTCCAAAGAGGGTGGTGGACAGGCGACAGAAAATCCCATCCTTGTGCCCGTTGAGCATCAGACTCAGGGCTCTCATAATGGAGCCACTGAAGCAAGCGATGCTGGTGCCAAGCAGCCCATCCGAGCTGCTCCTACAGGGGTCATCCAGAGCACACGGCGAAAAAGGAGGGTGTCCCAAGAGGCCAACCTGGAGACATTGGCTCAGAAGGCCTCTGAAATGGAGTCTTTACCTTCACACCCAGTCAAGGTAAGTGCAAGAAGACACTATCTTTGTACTGTGAAATGGAAGCATGATTATTGTTCCCTATTTGATGAAACAAAATAATTATAGCATGACTGTGGTCACTCGTGTGTAAGATTTGCTTGGTAAGTGTGTGCACAGAAACAATTTTGAAATGCCTACTGGTTCTGCAGGTTTCACTGCTGTACTGTAGCAGAATGCTTTCAGCAGAATGTGAATAGAACAGGTGCTGCTGTTCTAGTTCACAAGCTGATTCAGACCACTGCCTCTGCTGATGCCTTGTGCAAATACAAATGATTGTTCTCTGCCATTAGGCCTATACTCAGCAATTCTATCTCTGATGTTAAATGTATATGTATCTAAGCATATACACTCAGCATAATATAGGGTCAGAGAGTAATTTAAATTGAGCCGTAATTCATCGTTTTGGCATTTGGTTCCTCTTTTTCCTTTCCTTTTTTTTTTCTCAGCTCATCTGGCCATAAAGCCAATGAGCTATTGCCATGGCATGGCAGCCGTCATCCACAATTCAGTTAAATCCTATCTCCTCCCTCATTTCTCCATGGATTTCCGTTCTGATTATTTTGTTTGAAAGAACTCATAAGTCCGTTACAAAACTTGGTCATTTTTTTTTTATTTGTTTGTTTTTTTTTTGCTAACGAGTTAGTAATTAGGCCAAATTAATGAGTTTTCCAGGCCTCTCATTAGAATTTTCTCCTCTTTCATTTCTCATCCAATTCCAGTTCTGATCGATGTTTTGGGTAGATCTTCCTTTAAGGAACAAAACTTGGTCATTTGTTGATTTTTTTTTCCTGTTGTAAACAATTTGTTTACAACTTTGTTTATTTTCACTTAAATCCTATCTCCTCCCTCAGTTCTCAATGGATTTCAGTTCTGATTGTTCTGTTTGAAAGAACTAGTCCTTCTGTACAAAACTTGTTCATTGTATTGTCAAATTTTTGCTAACACACTGCTAATTAGGTCACCTTAACCCTCTGGGGTCGAGAGCTTCGCCAGCGAAGGTTGACAGGTTTGGAATGAGTAGGTCATGTATTGAGAGAGAGAGAGAGATATCTTTGAGTTTTTTATCAAACAAGCATGATAAACATATTGACAAACTTTATACTTTACACTTTATGTGCCCACTGCCGGATAATATTATCTCATCTCATTATCTGTAGCCGCTTTATCCTGTTCTACAGGGTCGCAGGCAAGCTGGAGCCTATTCCAGCTGACTATGGGCGAAAGGCGGGGTACACCCTGGACAAGTCGCCAGGTCATCACAGGGCTGACACATAGACACAGACAACCATTCACATTCACACCTACGGTCAATTTAGAGTCACCAGTTAACCTAACCTGCATGTCTTTGGACTGTGGGGGAAACCGGAGCACCCGGAGGAAACCCAAGCGGACATGGGGAGAACATGCAAACTCCGCACAGAAAGGCCCTCGCCAGCCACGGGGCTCAAACCCGGACCTTCTTGCTGTGAGGTGACAGTGCTAACCACTACACCACCGTGCCGCCCCCAAATAATATTATAGTTTTTAAATTGCCTAAATTAGACGAAACATAAAACTTGTCACCTTCCTCAGTCACACTGGAGTCAGAGCGTGCAATTAGGCATTCATGAAAGACTATTCACATGGTCCTGGCATGATGATCACTTTTTCGGTTTCAATTGGTGTCTCTTAGGAATGCCCACTGTAAACAGGATAAAATCTGTCAGACATAGTTTAGGCTATTTGGAGGTAAAACTTGTAGCGAGATGGCACATGGATTTTATGCACTCCGGATGATTCAGGACAGCCATTTGGTTCAATCTTGAGAACTGTGACACTGATGATGAACGGCGCCCTCCTTTTTTTTTTTTTTTAAACATCGACTCAATCAGCCGAAGCTCAACTCGAGTAAGTGTAAATATTTCTTATGAGCAGATCGGTTGATATGCGTGTGCTGTAGTGCATACACAAGAAAAACGACTAAGCAATTTTTCCAGAGTTAAAAGTATTTTCCTCAAAATAGTTAATTTTGCTCTATTTTGAGTTTAGAGAGTAAAATTTGGGGTTTGGGTGGGAGCAAAATTTGAGTAATTGAATAACAGACTTGCTGTTGTTGTGGCTCTGAACTGAGTAAAATAGTACAAGAGTTAATTTCAAGACACACTGAATAGAGTCAAATACCAAAATAATCAAATACCAGATAAATGAAGCTGTTGAAAAAAATGAGTTTTAGAATGGTGTTGGAATATGTGGAAAACAAAAACATGACCTTACCCATTGTGGCTTGACCTGATGGGCTTACCCTAGGTTTAAGAGATGGCAGTGGGAGGGGTTTTCACTCTTCTCATTGAATGAATGGCAATTTTTTTAAACTTCTCATTGAATACCCCTCCTACTGCCAACCCTTTATCCCAAAACAATAGGACGGACATTTTTTTAATGGACAGTTAATTGTCCAACTCAATGGAGCAGATTTACAGTGGGGCAAAAAAGTATTTAGTCAGCCACCAACTGTGCAAGTTCTCCCACTTAAAAAGATGAGAGAGGCCTGTAATTTTCATCATAGGT
Source organism: Neoarius graeffei (assembly GCF_027579695.1). Classification (NCBI taxonomy): domain Eukaryota; kingdom Metazoa; phylum Chordata; class Actinopteri; order Siluriformes; family Ariidae; genus Neoarius; species Neoarius graeffei. Next base: position 51,803,397 of record NC_083579.1, read on the forward strand.
ACACTTCAACTATGAGAGACAGAATGGGGAGAAAGAATCCAGGAAATCACATTGTAGGATTTTTAATGAATTAATTGGTAAATTCCTCGGTAAAATAAGTATTTGGTCACCTACAAACAAGCAAGATTTCTGGCTCTCACAGACCTGTAACTTCTTCTTTAAGAGGCTCCTCTGTCCTCCACTCATTACCTGTATTAATGGCACCTGTTTGAACTCGTTATCAGTATAAAAGACACCTGTCCACAACCTCAAACAGTCACATTCCAAACTCCACTATGGCCAAGACCAAAGAGCTGTCAAAGGACACCAGAAACAAAATTGTAGACCTGCACCAGGCTGGGAAGACTGAATCTGCAATAGGTAAGCAGCTTGGTGTGAAGAAATCAACTGTGGGAGTAATTATTAGAAAATGGAAGACATACAAGACCACTGATAATCTCCCTCCATCTGGGGCTCCACGCAAGATCTCACCCTGTGGGGTCAAAATGATCACAAGAACGGTGAGCAAAAATCCCAGAACCACACGGGGGGACCTAGTGAATGACCTGCAGAGAGCTGGGACCAAAGTAACAAAGGCTACCATCAGTAACACACTACGCCGCCAGGGACTCAAATCCTGCAGTGTCAGACGTGTCCCCCTGCTTAAGCCAGTACATGTCCAGGCCCATCTGAAGTTTGCTAGAGAGCATTTGGATGATCCAGAAGAGGATTGGGAGAATGTCATATGGTCAGGTGAAACCAAAATAGAACTTTTTGGTAAAAACTCAACTTGCCGTGTTTGGAGGACAAAGAATGCTGAGTTGCATCCAAAGAACACCATACCTACTGTGAAGCATGGGGGTGGAAACATCATGCTTTGGGGCTGTTTTTCTGCAAAGGGACCAGGACGACTGATCCGTGTAAAGGAAAGAATGAATGGGGTCATGTATCATGAGATTTTGAGTGACAACCTTCCATCAGCAAGGCCATTGAAGATGAAATGTGGCTGGGTCTTTCAGCATGACAATGATCCCAAACACACCACCCGGGCAACGAAGGAGTGGCTTCGTAAGAAGCATTTCAAGGTCCTGGAGTGGCCTAGCCGGTCTCCAGATCTCAACCCCATAGAACATTTTTGGAGGGAGTTGAAAGTCCTTGTTGCCCAGCAACAGCCCCAAAACATCACTGTTCTAGAGGAGATCTGCATGGAGGAATGGGCCAAAATACCAGCAACAGTGTGTGAAAACCTTGTGAAGACTTACAGAAAATGTTTGACCTCTGTCATTGCCAACAAAGGGTATATAACAAAGTATTGAGATGAACTTTTGTTATTGACCAAATACTTATTTTCCACCATAATTTGCAAATAAATTCTTTAAAAATCAGACAATGTGATTTTCTGGATTTTTTTTTCCCTCATTTTGTCTCTCATAGTTGAGGTATACCTATGATGAAAATTGTGGGCCTCTCTCATCTTTTTAAGTGGGAGACCTTGCACAATTGCTGACTGACTAAATACTTTTTTGCCCCACTGTAAGTTTTTGTGCTTGATGCATTCCTAAGACTGGACAGAATCACCTCAAGTGACCAAAACAGTTCAACAGAATGGGTAAGGTCATGTTTGTTTCTTTTTTTCCCCACACATTCCAACACAGTTCTAAAACTACTTTGTACAACATCTTCATTCATGACGTACGTACTGCATAGATCTTATTATAGCTGAACTTGTGCTGACTACAAAAAAGTCATATGACTTTGAAAATGCTGCTTAGATTTGTTGAAATTTATAAAATCCTTAGAGTGCCAGAAAATACCCTCCAGACCCCAGAGGGTTAACTAATTTTTGGACTTTTCACTAGAATTGTATTGCCTCTCTCGTTTCTCATCTGATTTCAGTTCTAAATCGATGTTTTGGGTAGATCTTCCCTCAGGGAACAAAACTTGGTCATTTGTTTGTTTACAACTTTGTTTATTTTCAGTTAAATCGTGTCTGCTCCCTCACTTCTCAGTGCATTTCAGTTCTGATCGTGGGTGGGGTTTTTTCTCTTTGAAAGGACTTCTGCACAAAACTTGGCCATTGTATTGTCAATTTTTTTGCTTAGTAAATTAGGTTAACTTAACGAATTTTCTTCTGACTAGAATTGTATCTCCTCTCTCCGTTATCATGCAAATTCAGTTCTGACAGATGTTTTGGGTAGAGCTTCCTTTGTGGAACAAAATTTAGTGCTTTTTTTTTTTTTTTTTCCTGTTGTAAACAATTTTGTCGTGGAGGTTCGTCCTCTCTCACGTTGTCACATATTTGAGTTCTTTTTGATATTTTGGGAGTCATAGTGGTTTTGATGGCGGGCCAGATAAGCGACTACGTCCTTGGCATTCTGGTTTGATTATTTCATGCATGCACGATGTGTGCACTTGTTTGTTTCCATTGAAGGAGCAGCTGAAAGATGTATTAGGTATTGGTGCACAGTGCTAAAGGCTGTGCCTGTGTAGACTTTAGAGCTCCTCACTTCAAGTTCAGGGTGGAGTTGGGATTTGGCAGGAGCGTTCTAACCTCCCTGGCTGAAATGGCTCAAATTGGCTCAGGTTTATGAATAAAATGTATGGGTACAAAAGCAAAATTGTAATTTTTCTTTTGACATAAGTACAGAGTAGTCAAATTGGTAAAGTACATATCATCCAGTTCTTGAGCGGCTACAGAGTATTTTCATGTCATAGCTGTTCGTCTCTATTAGCTGTGCTTGGTATGTCCTTTATTAATAGATACATACCGAAAGAATGAATAACTAACCCCTGTAAGAAATTCAGATGTGTTACTCATCCATCTGTGCATGCTGGTTGACTCTTTATAGCCATTAACATGTTGCCTTTTTTTTTTTTTTTTTAAGATGAGTGCTTTAAAAAAAAAAAGCTGATTTAGAATATGCTTGAATATGCACTTTGAATCTATGCATCTGTCTAGACATGTTTTGTCCCTCTCATTTCTACTGTTCCTGCTGCCAAGTCTCAGTTTACTTTGCTGGAGCATATTGACCGTTACGTTTGTGTTACATAAGCCTGTTTTTAAGAAGGTCAGCAGCTTCAGTAACAATAGATTGGGTATGTGGGTGCATGTGCTACTGACCTCAGGCCCTGCATGAGTAGCCCTAAAGCACACGCCAGTCAAGAAACATAACCCATAATAATCGGTGCAACAGTGGAGAGAAAAAACAAAAACCTCGACCTGCCCACACTTGTATGTTGTACACGAGTAGGTAAAAAATTTCTCAAGAATTTTTGGATTAGGCTGTTGTGTATGTGAGCCAGGACGAGGCTCCAGCTCGAGGTAGTGGTGTACATTCCTGCTGTTGCAGAATCAAGTGTCTGCTGTGGCAGGAAAAAAAAACATTTATATCAGTGAAGTTGTTTGTTTTCATGTATTATTAATTCACATCAAGGAGTTTTTGTGCAATTAAAAGTAACGAGTCGGTCCATGTAGTTGGAATTAAGTGCTGTGAAATGTTCTCATGCTTGTATTGGTCTGGTCACTCAGAGAAACAGGAAATGTCTAGAGAATACAGGAAACAAGGCCTTTGCAGGAGGGTTTGTTCTGTTCCTCAGATCTGGGTGAGATTGTATTTAAAATAAAGAGGATTTGAAAATAGGTGGTAATCGAGAACTGCTTTTTGTTTCTATTAGATGGACTCGCTGTACATGCAGTTGAATGAGAAGGGAACTTTGGCTTTGTGTTCGCTTACGTATATAACCGCAATAAAGCTTCGATTTATTATCCTGAGATCTTGTAGCTACATGCCTTTGTTTCAACATGCTACTGATACGAGTTGCTGTACCATATTCGTGTGCGCGTATTGCCGCCTTCTGACAAATGGCTATGACCTGCAGAGTGGATTCGGAAGCTTCCCCCCCTCTTCAGAGAAACACTGGAATAGGATATCTAAGTATATACGGTTAGCATGAGGTATCAGCTTTATCTTTAACTGTTTCTACATGTACTTACAAGACATAATAATGGAAGCCCATGTGATATATCCTGTCAGAGAAATGAAAGAGCCTGAAATACAGTATAATGCCTGTGTGCTGTTTAGTCATTTCCAGTACTCATTTACCAAATATTTCCCACTGCATTCATTATGCCGCATGTATGGTTTTCCTCAGCTGAGAATGAAATGCAGCACAACAGAAAAGATTTCTTTATTTTCATCTTTTTTTTAAAAAAAAAATCCTTTATCTTTAAAAAGCTTTTTAAATATTCATCTTTTAATTAGATTTTGATTACATAAGTTCTAACCATGTAGTCAGATTTTAATTTGCCAGTTTGTTTGTGTGTTAAAGTCCTCTATGATGCGTGTTACATATGTGTAGGAGTCTCACAAGTCCTGGAGCCCCCCAGCATCAGGCCCTGGTCGAGGGGTTGGAGAGATGGAGGGTTTGAGTGCCAAACGTGTGCGAGATGAGAGCCTGGTGCCTCTGGTGATCCCAGTGTCTGTTCCTGTACGGCGGGCAGACCCAGCTTTTTTGGACCAGGAACAAACCTCTCTGTCATCCAGCTGGCCCCAGAGGCATAGTGACCCAAACCGGACTGACCACAAACCCTCGGTCATTGTGACACGCCGCCGCTCGCTCCGCAACTCTCTGTCTGAGAGCTCGAGCCAGGTGAGTGTGTCCCTGAGCAGTGGTAGCGATTCTCTGACCATGATCTCTTGTTGCTTTTTGATCCACTGTATCCCCCAGCATTTAAAACCTGGATTAAAGCTAGGCATAATCCCTAGTGTTTGTTTTTTGTCCTTTGAAATCTAATCCAGATATGTTCCCCCCCCATCTCTTTTCTACTTTCATTTTCTGTCACAAAGAGAGGAGAGAATAAGCATGCAGTTAATTCAAATTAAAGCAAATATTCCCATAAATATCGTCTGTTTCATGCTGATAGTCACCACGTGTCTGCCTCTCTTTTCACACTCCAGAATGGCGGAACTGAGCTCGTTGGCGACGTAGATGGCAAAACGGCCAAGGCAAAACGGCGTCCTCGGCCAGAACCGCTCTTCATCCCTCCACCCAAAGCGAGCACGCTGATTGCGCCACCTATGTACTCTAGCATCACGCCCTACCAGAGCCACCTTCGCTCGCCAGTAAGGCTGGCTGATAACCCGCTCACACTGCCCCCTTACACCCCTCCACCCATCCTCAGTCCTGTGAGAGAGGGCTCGGGCCTTTATTTCTCGACCATCCTCTCTGCTGCTGCGGCTGTCGCAGGAACGCAGGGCTTACCGCCACCTGCTACGCCCAAGTCAGCTACTCGTAGCCTCCTCCGCTCTAGTGAGTGCCCCACACATGCACTTCCTACTGTATTGTAACTTACTATTTGTAGGGATATTGTGAACATGTTGGAAAAAAAAAATGGATTCAGCAATAATTGTTGGCGAATGCAGATGATTTGTTGTAATTAGCCCTGGCTATAATTATGTGTCAGCAATGGAGTCATTGTTTTTGTTGTTGTGTGTACAGACAGCACTGAGATTACTCCTCCGGTGTTGTCTGCTATGAGCGAGGCTACTCCTGTCAGTGTTGAGCCGTAAGTACCGACGCATGTACACCAGCACATACTGTTAAGTCCTTGACCTACTTCCACATCCAAGTAGAAGTGCAGTAGGCATCATCATTTACATTAACGCCATTCTGTCTCTCACTTCCACCTCTCACACGCGTCACTTTTGTAAACGTGATCAGCCTTAACCGTACTGTTCCGTCTGCATATGCCTGCATGTGTTTTATAATGATTGGCAGTGAATCTGCTGTTCTGACTCCCTTCAGCTTGATTGTAAACATTGTCAGTTTTGGGTGACTGTTTCATTGTCACTCGTCTTGGCTGCAGTAGTAGTGTGTGTGTGTGTGTGTGTGTGTGTGTGTGTGTTGTGGGGTCTCAGCAGGGAGAATAATGATGAGATCTCACCTCTGACTGGTACCCACTAATTTGTCAGTGTCTTAATGTTTAGCTCTGAGTGAAACACACACATGCATAGACAAACAGATAATTCATGTGGCCTTCATACACTCTGAACCTGTCACTTAAAATCATTCAAATAATTTATGTATGATAATGCACAGTTAATATTTTAAATCTCTATCTATCTAACTATCTATCTGGCATATCACTACAGTGATGTGGCCGCTCTGACGGCTTCAGCCATCAAAGTCTTTCGGGAAGAATTACAGTAGTAGTTTCCTGTTGCCTTCTACTGGATTATCGTAGAGGTTTTCTCCTCTCAACCATTCTCATACACACACACACACACACACACACACACCTATGGACAATTTACAGTAGCCAGTTAACCTAACCGTATGTCTTTGGATTGTGGGAGAAACCGGAGCACCCGGAGGAAACCCACACAGACACGGGGAGAACATACAAACTCCACACGCAAACGTATTTAAAATACACTGGGCTCGAACCCAGAACCTTCTTGCTGTGAGGCGACAGCGCTAACCAACTGCACCAGCGTGCTGCCCTTAAATCTTAAAAAGGCCTACTGAAATGATGTACTCCTCTAGACATATTTAAAATACCAGAATTAATATAATTGAAAATCCTGTTCTGTCCTGCTATCTGTCACGTGTACAATGGGATTTCACTTGACTCTCGAGTTACATAATCATCATCTTGGTGATTTTATTTCAGTGTTGCCAAACTGGTTCATAATATTCCAAATCAAACAAAACTTGTTTCATGATTAGCATTAGTAGATACCTAACCAGCCAGGAAATTTATCTAAAATAACTGATTCGTCATATTTAGATACAAATGAGATTTCACGATTTGGTTTACATTTTCCATTTTTAGTCATTTATTTAACAATGAGCAAACCTTTCAAAATATACCGTAGTTATTTTGATCAAAGCTGAGGTTCTGTGACCTAAAGGGTTCTGTGTATCATGTGATCCTTTAATATTTGAGGGGATTGGTCGAAATTGTGGAGAAGCACAGATGAAAGTACTTAACAGAAAAGTTAAATTTCTCTCTCTATCAGATTTGACCCACACACCAGTGTATAGAATCCAAGAAGTGTTTTATGCTTATGGGTTTTGAAAGAATTTAACATTTACCATGCCCTCTAGAAGTCAGTGTTGCCAAACTGGTTCATAATATTCCAAAACGCAGGCAGCATGGTGGTGTAGTGGTTAGCACTGTCGCTTCACAGCAAGACGGTTCTGGGTTCGAGCCCAGTGGCCGACGGGGACCTTTCTGTGTGGAGTTTGCATGTAGGTTTCTTCCGGATGCTCTGGTTTCCCCCACCGTCCAAAGACATGCAGTTAGGTTAATATGGGGCGACCTTGGCCTGAAGGTTGGCCTGAAGTGCCCTTGAGCAAGGTACCGAACCCCCAACTGCTCCCTGGGCACTGTAGCATAGCTCCCCACTGCTCTGCGTGCGTGCGTGCGCTCATTGCTCGCTTGTGTATGCATGCGTGTGTTCACTGCTTCAGATGGGTTAAATGTTCTTAAGTCTGTGCTTGAGTGCATGTAACATATAAAGGCTGCTTGGCTTCTTCAATGTTACATTGAGCAAAACCACATGCATTTGTCTCGTATTGCATTTATTTTGCTTGCTTATCTTCACTGAAGTTTTCCCTCATTTCTGTCCAGATAATCGTATAATGAGGGGTCATCAAAACACTACACTGACACACTGCTTTGGCCAGTTGCCTTACACACTGCTTTATTTTCCATTATGATTTTTTCCCCCACATTGTGACTTTATTTATTTATAAGTTTTGAGTTTCATCCCAAATCCAGTGCTGTTGAATATTCCCTTCTCGAAGTACAGATGTTCCTGATGTGTAGTAGTGATGTTGTTTTCAAGGTGTGCACATCAGTCCCATATAAACCCCCTCACCTTATCTGCCTGATCTCTGCATCTAGATAGAAATATAAATCAACCTTTAGCGACTTGGAGCAGTTGGCTATGAATAGCATGGAGTGCTAATGTTGTGCAAATTATCCAAGGCCAAAGTCTACTTGGTCTTGCAGGCCTGTAGGTCAGAAAGGCAGCTCTTCCATGCTGATAATCTCCCAGCACAACCCAGCAGGGTGGTAAAGCAGCCTGTGCTAAATTGCCACCTACATGACGCACACCCCTGAGTGCATCCTAAAAATAGCCTCTTAAAAGCTGATGTTGCATTTCTAGCATGAAAGTTAAAATAAAAAAAAAATTTGCAAGATTCTTTAGCATCTTTTTCAACATGTTTTATAAAATTTTAATCAAAAGAGCAAATTATGTATAAAGCACAGACAGTTGTCAACCAGAAGTGGGTAGGAATGCCATTCATCCATTATCTGTAGCCGCTTATCCTGTGCAGGGTTGCAGGCAAACTGGAGCCTATCCCAGCTGGCTATGGGTGAGAGGCGGGGTACAGCCTGGACAAGTCACCAGATCATCGCAGGGCTGACACAGAGAGACAGACTCACATTCACACCTACGGTCAATTTAGAGCCACCAATTAGCCTAACCTGCATGTCTTTGGACTGTGGGGGAAACCCACGCAGACACGGGGAGAACATGCAAACTCCACACAGAAGGGCGCCTGTCGGCTGCTGGGCTCGAACCCAGGACCTTCTTGCTGTGAGGCGACAACGCTAACCACTACACCACTGTGCCGCCCTGGGTAGTAATGTGTTATGCTTATTCTGTTACATGTACTTAAGTAACCTTTTCCAATAAATTTGTATTTATTGGAATAATTTTAAGGCCTAATGATTTTCACTATTACTTGAGTACATTTACGATTTCTACGACGTCAGCTGCTTTGATGCATAGGGTTTGAATACACAAATGGACAACCATGAATAAAGACCAGGACTGTGTTAAGTTTTAAGAGAATCAACAGTACTGACCTTGGTATTATTTCCAAAAAAGGTGCGTTTTATTTTTGTTCACTTCTGCAATTCAATGATTTTAGTTTATTCTGCACGCGCATGTACATGCACACTATCCTGGAAGATTTATGAAAATAATCTTTGGCAAAATTGCCTTAATGTTATTTGGTAAATATTTACTTTTTTTATTAGGAATAATACTTGAATGAGTAGATTTTATGTTGTGTTTATTAGACAAGCAGCTTTTATTTTGGGCACACCTGATATTCTGATACATTTGAATGTAATACATCCATCTATCCATCCATTTTCTATATCAGGGAAGCTGGAGCCAATCCCAGCCCCCCCCCAAAAAAAAAAAAAATCCCGTCTGACTTCAGGTGAGAGTCTGGTAGATCCTGGGCAGGTCGCCAGTCTATCAGAGACCTAACACAGAGACGTTCACACGTACATTCACACCTATGGGTAATTTAGAATAACCAGTTGAACAAATCCCCGTGTCTTTTGAACTGTGGGAGGAAACTGGAGCACCTGAAGAAAACGCACACCGTCACAGGGAGGACATGCGAACTCCACAAATGCCCCTTTTCTACCAAAGCAGTTCCAGGGCTGGTTCGGGGCCAGTGCTTAGTTTGGAACCGGGTTTTCTGTTTCCACTGACAAAGAACTGGCTCTGGGGCCAGAAAAACCGGTTCCAAGCTAGCACCAACTCTCTGCTGGGCCAGAGGAAAGAACCGCTTACGTCAGCGGGGGGGCGGAGTTGTTAAGACCAGCAACAATAACGACCGCAAAAGATGGCCATTTTTAAGCGACGAGAAGCAGCAGCTGTACAAACGCGAAGTCATTTATTATTGTTGTTGCTGCTGCTGCTTCTTCCGTGTTGTTTTTGCTTTGATATTCGCGCCAAGGTTTATATAAACGTAGCGCCGTAACTGACGTATACAGCGACGTAACTGACATACAGCGACGTAATGACGTGGCTCCGCTTGGCACCGCAAGCTATGGAAAAGCAAACTGGTTCTCAGCTGGCTCGCAAGTTGAACGAGTTGTGAACCAGCACCAGCACTGGCGCCGAACCAGCCCTGGAACTGATTTGGTGGCAAAGGGGTAACACAAAGGCCCCGGTCTACCTTAGTTTGAACCCAGAACCTTCTTTCTGTGAGGCAACAATGTTAACTACTGCATCACCATGCTGCCCTGTAATACATTATAGATATAAGAAGTCATCATATTACTTGCTACTGAAGAACTCATTTTATGAGTTTTTTTAACTCGTATTCAAGTCATTATTTTGATGAGTATTTCTACTTGAGATTTATTATTATTATTATTATTATTATTATTTTTATTATTATAAAGTAACAATACTTTTACTTAAGTACAATGTTTGCTAACTCTACCCACCTCTAGTGTCAACGAAGTGCTCCATTCTGAACCTTCCATCATGATTGGTAATGCAGAAAGGCTTGGATTTAAACCAAATTGAATGTCACAAAGAATACTGTTGTTTTGCATTGCAAATATACTTCATTGTTTAGTTTTCTAACAAAATGCTGACAGTCGTGGTCCATCCTTTTTAATATATTTTCTTTGTTCTTAACAATACAACTGGGCGGCACGGTGGTGTAGTAGTAGGCACTGTCGCCTCACAGCAAGAAGGTTCTGGGTTTGAGCCCGGTGGCCGGCAAGGGCCTTTCTGTGTGGAGTTTGCATGTTCTCTCTGTGTCTGCGTGGGTTTCCTCTGGGTGCTCCGGTTTCCCCCACAGTCCAAAGACATGCAGGTTAGGCTAATTGGTGACTCTAGATTGACTGTAGGTGTGAATGTGAGTGTGAATGGTTGTGTGCCTCTATGTGTCAGCCCTGTGATGATCTGGCGACTTGTCCAAGGTGTACCCCGCCTCTTGCCCATAGTCAGCTTTGGGATAGGCTCCAGCTTGCCCGCGACTCTGCACAGGATAAGCGGCTAGAGATGATGGATGGATGGAACGGATTAACGATACAACTGTCACACTGAAATTATTATTGTTAATTGATCAGGATTCCTTTCATGGCTGCACAGTAAAGAATGCATTTATATGTATAAACATGCGCTCTCTTTCACACACAGGCGGATAAACATTGGGCAGAGATATCAGGCGGAGGTACCCGAGCTGAAGGAGCGCTCTGCTGCACAGCTCGACCCACACAAGGCTGAGTTGGTGTGGGCGCCACTGCCTGAGCTGGAGTCCAAAGGCCAGCAGCAGGAGAGAGGTAGCTCTATTCAAACACAGCATACTCCGCTTGTTGTAAAAAAGCCTTTCCCTTGTTTTGCCATTGTATAACTGCCTCTCTGTAGTGTCAAAACTATTATGCAAGTATTGTACAGACCAATCAATCGGAATTGGTGGCAAAACGGAGAGCAGAAGAAAGTGTGAATTTGAGTGTGTGCAGTTACAGTGCAAAAGTCTTAGGCACAAGCAAAGAAATGCTGTAGGGCAAACATGCCTTCAAAAATAATGAAATTAAACGTTTCTACATTAAAAAAAAATACTGTAAAGAGCAGTAAACAGTAATAGTCAGTATTTGGTGTGACAAACCTTTTGCTTTAATAAAATGTTAGTCTCGGGTACAGTGTGTACAGTTTTATACAGAAATGAGGTGTAAGTTTTACTGAGCATCTTCCAGAACCAGTCTCAGTTCTTCTGGACACTTTGACTGTCACACTTTGCTTCTTATTTTTGCAGCAAAACCCAGCAGCCTTCATCATGTTTTTTGTCTGAAAAGTGTTTATGTAATATACTGCTTTCTTTACTGACGTACAAACATTTTTTTTCTGTAACGTTTACTGTTGTGCTGGAGCAGCCTTTCTCAGCCAGGGTGCCGTCTGGCTTCGTTAGGGGTGCCGTCAAAATTATATATTCTAACATTTAAATACATAAAATGAATTAAAATTCCAAAAAACAATAGTTACACTTAATGCAGATCATCACCGCCTCGTACATCATCAAAATTTGTCTCACAGCCCCCTTTCCTAGGTCACAACGTCGCTGCCAGGGTTAGCGTATGGTCAGCGTGACTACGTATATTTTATATGGGGGTGCCTTGAGAATTTGCATACTTCTGAAGGGTGCCGTGACTGAAAAAAATGTTGAGAAACGCTGTGCTGGAGAAGTAATGTCTGGAAATCTAAACTGTATTTATACTGACTTGATATGGTAGAAGTCATTTAAAATAAATTTTTTTTTATTTTGTACTAAAAAAAGATGCCTAATACTCCCCCCCCCCCCCCCCCCCCCCAACCACAGGACTGCATATTAAGTGAATGAAAGTATAACAGCAATTTATTTAACAGTAGTTACACTTATCACTATATGTACAGTGGTGCTTGAAAGTTTGTGAACCCTTTAGAATTTTCTATATTTCTGCATAAATATGACCTAAAACATCAGATTTTCACACAAGTCCTAAAAATAAAGAGAACCCATTTAAACAAATGAGACAAAAATATTATACTTGGTCATTTATTTATTGAGAAAAATGATCCAGTATTACATATCTGTGAGTGGCAAAAGTATGTGAACCTCTAGGATTAGCAGTTAATTTGAAGGTGAAATTAGAGTCAGGTGTTTTCAATCAATGGGATGACAATCAGGTGTGAGTGGGCACCCTGTTTTATTTAAAGAACAGGGATCTATCAAAGTCTGATCTTCACAACACGTTTGTGGAAGTGTATCATGGCACGAACAAAGGAGATTTCTGAGGACCTCCGAAAAAAGCGTTGTTGCTGCTCATCAGGCTGGAAAAGGTTACAAAACCATCTCTAAAGAGTTTGGACTCCACCAATCCACAGTTGGACAGATTGTGTACAAATGGAGGAAATTCAAGACCATTGTTACCCTCCCCAGGAGTGGTCGACCAACAAAGATCAGTCCAAGAGCAAGGCGTGTAATAGTCGGCAAGGTCACAAAGGACCCCAGGGTAACTTCTAAGCAACTGAAGGCCTCTCTTACATTGGCTAATGTTAATGTTCATGAGTCCACCATCAGGAGAACACTGAACAACAATGGTGTGCATGACGGGGTTGCAAGGAGAAAGCCACTGTTCGTCTGCAGTTTACTAAAGATCACGTGGACGAGCCAGAAGGCTATTGGAAAAATGTTTTGTGGATGGATGAGACCAAAATAGAACTTTTCGGTTTAAATGAGAAGCGTTCTGTTTGGAGAAAGGAAAACACTGCATTCCAGTATAAGAACCTTATCCCATCTGTGAAACATGGTGGTGGTAATATCATGGTTTGGGCTTGTTTTGCTGCATCTGGGCCAGGATGGCTTGCAATCATTGATGGAACAATGAATTCTGAATTATACCAGCGAATTCTAAAGGAAAATGTCAGGACATCTGTCCATGAACTGAATCTCAAGAGAAGGTGGGTCATGCAGTAAGACAACAACCCTAAGCACACAAGTCGTTCTACCAAAGAATGGTTAAAGAAGAATAAAGTTAATGTTTTGGAATGACCAAGTCAAAGTCCTGACCTTAATCCAATCGAAATGTTGTGGAAGGACCTGAAGCGAGCAGTTCATGTGAGGAAACCCACCAACATCCCAGAGTTGAAGCTGTTCTGTACGGAGGAATGGGCTAAAATTCCTCCAAGCCGGTGTGCAGGACTGATCAGCAGTTACCGGAAACATTTAGCTGCAGTTATTGCTGCACAAGGGAGTCACACCAGATACTGAAAGTAAAGGTTCTCATACTTTTTGCCACCCACAGATATGTAATATTGGATCATTTTCCTCAATAAATAAATGTCCAAGTATAATATGCAAGTATAATATTTTTGTCTCATTTGTTTAACTGGGTTCTCTTTATCTACTTTTAGGACTTGTGTGAAAATCTGATGACGTTTTAGGTCATATTTATGCAGAAATTATAGAAAATTCTAAAGGGTTCACAAACTTTCAAGTGCCACTGTTAGAACGGCCACAATATGGTTTGTCACCAACATTCAGTAACTCCTAAACAAGCTTGCACTTTTCGCAGGTAGTCATGAGTTGGGTTTCGGAATTTGAGTATTGATTTGCATTTTAAAGCCAACACACATCTGGGTGACAAATTAAAGGGGAAAAAAATAACAATGTCTCTTGTGGACTGCTACTGTACAGCATGCCTTGTATGGGGATGTTGTCATAATCATCAGGATGGTAATGTTTATATAGAATAAAGATTACCAGTCAGAATAACTTTGTGTTGTTTCTCAGGAAAACCAGACCATTGCAGCAAAATGTCTCCCACAATATAAGAGATGCTGGGCCACTTTAGTGTAGGGTTGAAGCGTCAGTCCTGTACTGTTGTCTTGGTTAACCTCACTCATTCTCTTGAAAATATACCACATCTCTGTGGATCATTGCTGATAGTTTTGCACCACTGAACTCTCAAATGTGCGTTGATCTTTCTAATAAGGAAGGAGTTTATGCACTGCAGTCCTGCTCCAATATACCTCTCTATGTAGTGTGGACAGGCTGTTCTCATAAAGTTCTGCATGGACAGTCTCCGCTACCTGATGATCAGTTGCTTTTCTGTCGGACAAAAGCACAAGCATCACAGTCACGAAATGTGCACTTTCAACCACACTTTCTATGGCTATGTGCAAATTTGTTTCACAAAAATCTAAGTGTGTATATCCATTTTGTCATTCTTCCGACTGAAACACACCCAGCTGTGCAGTCTGTGTAACTGAAGGTCCTTTCACAGTCCAAAACTGATATTAAATGGGTGGACTCAGGAGTTTTATATATAAAGTTTCTCCATTCAGGGATTGTTTTTTTTTTTTTTACTTTAATTGGTCACCTGTCTGTATGATTTTATGTACAGTACCAGTCAAAAGTTTGTACACACCTTCTAATTCAATGCTTTTTCTATATTTTTATTAATTAAAACTCATGTCTTAATGATCTCTTTACTTAGCTGAGCAGTTCTTGACATAATATGGATTACTACAGTTGTGGAATAGGGCTATTGACTGTTTTTATTATTTAAGAAGAACAACAACTTTATTCATCACACGTACACTTGTGAAATTCCTCCTCTGCATTTAACCCATCTGAAGCAGTGAACACACACATACCCAAAGCAGTGGGCAGCCATGCTACAGCCCCGGGTTAGGTGCCTCACTCAACAGCACCTCAGCCTAAGGCCACCCCATGTTAACCTAACTGCATGTCTTTGAACTGTGAGCACCCGGAATGAACCGATGCAGACACGGGGAGGACATGCAAACTTTACGCAGAAAGGACCATGCCAACTGCTGGGCTTGAACCCAGAACTCTCTTGCTGTGAGGCAACAGTGCTAACCACAACACCACCGTGCCGCCCTATTAACTGTTTGATCTCAAATGCATTAAGAAGGCAAGAAATTGCACTAATTAACTTTTGACGAGGCACATGTTAACTGAAAAGCATTCCAGGTGACTACCTCATGAAGCTGGTTAAGATAATGCCAATAGCGTGCAAAGCGTCCTCGAGGTAAACGGTGGCTACTTTGAAGAATCTAAAATATGAAATACTCTTTTGTTTACCACATAATTCCATATACGTTCCAAATGTTATTTCATAGTTTTGTTGTCTTAAGTATGAAGAACAACTTTATTCATCACACACTTGTGAAATTCCTCTCTGCATTTAGCCCATCGGAAGCAGTGAACGCACACGAGCAATGAGCGCACACACATACCCAGAGCAGTGGGCAGCCATGCTAACAGCGCCCGGGGAGCAGTTGGGAGTTAGGTGCCTCGCTCAAGGGCACCTCAGCCCAAGGCCGTCCCGTATTAACCTAACCGCATGTCTTTGAACTGTGGAGGAAGCCCACGCAGACACGGCAAGAACATGCAAACGCCACACAGAAAGGCCCCTGCCAGCTGCTGGGCTTGAACCCAGAACCTTCTTGCTGTGAGGTGACTGTGCTAACCACTTACATCACCGTGCTGCCGTTCTACAATGTAGAAAACAGTCAAAATACAGAAAAACCTATGAATGAGTTGGGGTGTACAAACTTATGACTGGTACTGTGGATGGATGGATGGATGGATGGATGATTTTATGTGGGTTTGTGTCTGCAGTGAATGACCTCATGCACCTGGCCTGCTCCAGTGCACTATGTGGAGGAGGGACCAATCAGGAGCTGGCCATGCACTGTCTCCAGGAGTGTAAGGGTGATATCATGGTGAGTCTGTAAGACTACACCAGCATGAGCTCAATGACATGTGCCACTTTTGTCCTCTAAACCAATTTTCCTTCTATAGTCCGTTATGAAATATATCCACAGGCATATACAACCCCGATTCCAAAAAAGTTGGGACAAAGTACAAATTGTAAATAAAAACGGAATGCAATGATGTGGAAGTTTCAAAATTCCATATTTTATTCAGAATAGAACATAGATGGCATATCAAATGTTTAAACTGAGAAAATGTATCATTTAAAGAGAAAAATTAGGTGATTTTTAAATTTCATGACAACATATCTCAAAGTTGGGACAAGGCCATGTTTACCACTGTGAGACATCCCCTTTTCTCTTTACAACAGTCTGTAAACGTCTGGGGACTGAGGAGACAAGTTGCTCAAGTTTAGGGATAGGAATGTTAACCCATTCTTGTCTAATGTAGGATTCTAGTTGCTCAACTGTCTTAGGTCTTTTTTGTCGTATCTTCCGTTTTATGATGCGCCACATGTTTTCTATGGGTGAGAGATCTGGACTGCAGGCTGGCCAGTTCAGTACCCGGACCCTTCTTCTACGCAGCCATGATGCTGTAATTGATGCAGTATGTGGTTTGGCATTGTCATGTTGGAAAATGCAAGGTCTTCCCTGAAAGAGACATTGTCTGAATGGGAGCATATGTTGCTCTAGAACCTGGATATACCTTTCAGCATTGATGGTGTCTTTCCAGATGTGTAAGCTGCCCATGCCACACGCACTAATGCAACCCCATACCATCAGAGATGCAGGCTTCTGAACTGAGCACTGATAACAACTTGGGTCGTCCTTCTCTTCTTTAGTCCGAATGACACGGCGTCCCTGATTTCCATAAAGAACTTCAAATTTTGATTCGTCTGACCACAGAACAGTTTTCCACTTTGCCACAGTCCATTTTAAATGAGCCTTGGCCCAGAGAAGACGTCTGCGCTTCTGGATCATGTTTAGATACGGCTTCTTCTTTGAACTATAGAGTTTTAGCTGGCAACAGCGGATGGCACGGTGAATTGTGTTCACAGATAATGTTCTCTGGAAATATTCCTGAGCCCATTTTGTGATTTCCAATACAGAAGCATGCCTGTATGTGATGCAGTGCCGTCTAAGGGCCCGAAGATCACGGGCACCCAGTATGGTTTTCCGGCCTTGACCCTTATGCACAGAGATTCTTCCAGATTCTCTGAATCTTTTGATGATATTATGCACTGTAGATGATGATGTGTTCAAACTCTTTGCAATTTTACACTGTTGAACTCCTTTCTGATATTGCTCCACTATTTGTCGGCGTAGAATTAGGGGGATTGGTGATCCTCTTCCCATCTTTACTTCTGAGAGCTGCTGCCACTCCAAGATGCTCTTTTTATACCCAGTCATGTTAATGACCTATTGCCAATTGACCTAATGAGTTGCAATTTGGTCCTCCAGCTGTTCCTTTTTTGTCCCTGTCCCAACTTTTTTGAGATGTGTTGCTGTCATGAAATTTCAAAATGTCTCACTTTCGACATTTGATATGTTGTCTATGTTCTATTGTGAATACAATATCAGTTTTTGAGATTTGTAAATTATTGCTTTCCGTTTTTATTTACAATTTGTACTTTGTCCCAACTTTTTTGGAATCGGGGTTGTAAACAGAGAGATGTATAATTTCACATTATCCCCTAAACCAACTGTATCCCAATGTGTTTGGTCATGTGCCTTCATGTCATGTGTTCATGTGGCTGAATTCAGCGCCTGCATGTTCACCTAAACACAAATGAAGGGAATTAGATACGCGTTTGTGTGTGCTTTATGTTCACATAGCTGAACCAGCAACAGCAGCACAGAGGCCAGCCTGATAGTGCTTAGCTGTCAACTCCGCTGCCATAGCAACCTGCTGTCAATACCAGAGACATGTGCTGTTGCATGTGCTACTGTGTTTTATCTGCAAGCTGTTTCCAAATTTGTGCTCTCTTGCATTGTTTTGACCTCTTCTCTGTGTCTGGCAACATACTGGCATGCGACATCAATGTGTGCATAGGTGTTTCGTGTTGCATGCACCAAACCATGAGATACAAAAGAAGAAAATTTCATATTTCACTGTGGTTGTAAATTCGAGATACTGGATGCAGTAAGGAAGAACTTGACGGTTTAAGCTGGCAAGGGTGGCATAGTGGTGCAACATGTAGTGTTGCTTCATCAGAGCTGCAGGGTCCTCGTGTACCCCAGAGCTCAGGTTACGGTCTGTTTGGAGTATCGCTTCTGAGAAAAAAAAAAAAGTGCTGGTAGGTGGATTGCCTCTAGGATTGAATGAGTGCTGGAATGTGTATGCATGCTTAGTGCTGCATGATGGACTGGCATCCCACGGTGATCGTGCAAAGCAAAGTAGTTGCTGAATTAATGAATTTATGGAAATACTACAAATAAAATATTGATCTGATTACATTGTTTTTCCGAGCACATCTTTGAATATTTAACCAGAGATGCACTATTGCACAACTTCCTGACAATCATTTGTCACTTTTTTTTTTAAAAGATCAGCTGTGTACGTGCTTATGTTGCACCTCTATCGTCAACCAATCAAACTGCTCCATTTTGCTTTTGCACTACTTTTGGTTTGGATCATGCAATTAATTGGATTTCATCCTAAGCACAACTCCACCAGATACACTTCTCTGCTCAGTCAGTCACTGTTGCTCATCACAGATTATTGGTGGTGTACATGCTGGTCCTGTGCAAGCCTTTCCGAGCCACCCTTACACCCAATCTTGTTCTCTGTGCCTCGGCTCAGATGTGTTTGTGTGCACCGTTGCAGAAGTAAAAATCAGCCCTCACTGTTTACTGCGTCTTCTTATTTGAACCGATGAGGCTCAGGCTACGGGTCTGCTGTTTAACAAGCCGTTGCCATCTGCGCTCAGAGAGATTTGTCCTTTTTCGTGGGCCATTTACAGTTTGCAGCTTATAAATCGACAGATGACAGTCAAGATGCGGGGAGAGATGGAGAGGTAGTCAGGAATATTAGCCGGTGACTGGTGCTGGTTGGTTAAACGCCTCCAGCGAAATAGTCTTGCCTACGTTGCCAAGGAGATAGTGTGTCTGGCTCTACTCTGTTTCTCTTTCTCTTTTCTTTCTCTCTCTCTCTCTCTGCTTTTCGCTGCCTGTGCGAGATATTGTTCTCTTTTGTTCTCGTGCCGTCTTATATAATTCAATTCCACACAGCTGGCCATGACTTTGTCTTGTTATTGTTTTCCACAGGACTGGCCAATGATTTAAAGCTGTATGCTGTCATCTCAGTTCAATCTGAAATCACTCTTCTACCTCCTCTTGTTTTTTCAGGGAGCTCTCGCCCTCCTTCTGTTGAAAAACCCCATCTTTCCCAAATCTCATCCTCTGGCAGATTACCACTATTCCGGTAAGTACATAACTCTTCATTTTGCCTTTGTTCCCCCCCCCCCACTTTCTGCCTAGCCTGCCTTTAGACTACTGAGCTCGGCTTCCTGCCTTTCTGCTCCAGTAGGGACTTTTTCTGTGCTGGAATTCCAACGTACTGCTCTCGGTCTCTCAGCCATAAACCATACCAGCTGAGTACTGGGGGAGGGCAGGGGCAGCTGGGGTTACTGGGTGAAGGAGTGGGGGTGGGTCAGGGCTGCCTGTTGGAGATGTACAGCGTGGGTGAGGGGAGAGAGAGGAGGGAGAGGGTGAGTGTGGGCAGCGTGTTGGCGGCGTGTGCTTAATCCATAGATGAGGACAGGCGCACTATTGTTTATGTGCCAATATGTGTCCTGGCTGTGTGCCTTGTGAGTGTATCTGTGTAACTGCGCGTCTCGTTTACTTCAGACTTCCCAGTAATTGTTTTGGCCCCTCCATCTCTCCTTCAGGCTCAGACAGCTGGACACCTGAAGAGCGACGCCTCTTCAACAAGGGCATCTCTACCTACAAGAAGGACTTCATCATGGTGCAGAAAATGGTATTGCCTCACATTTCACCATCTGAGTGTAGCCTTTTATGACACAATTTACCACAAATATTGCATGTTTTCTTTCACCCATGCTGTGAGCAAGAAAAAAGGCCCAGACATTGAACTACAGTATAATGTTTCTTTAAACCATTAAAGAACAATGCTTAAGGCAGTCTGAACACGTAAGTCACCTCCTTCCTGAATGAAAATGTGTCTCATTGCTATTCTTATTGTTTATAATACAATAAAACAATGTTGTTTCAGATACTGCTATCATTGTGTGCTTTTCTTTGACACTAGGCATTGTTGAAAGTTATGATCTCATAAATAGCCAGCAGTATTTTTTTTGTACAGTAGTTAGGGGCAGAGTCAGTGTATCCTGTACAGTAGTTAAGGGAAGAGTCAGGATCTCATCAGATGGTCATTTTGCTTTTAGCAATGCATGGTATCAGAAATCAGTGTGTTGTTTTTTATTTTTTTTATTTTTTTTTATTTTTTATAGCTTATGTGCCTGCACTTGAAACTGTTCAAGATCCTTTAACTTTCTCTCGAATCTTCCTTCTTTTCATGCTTAACTCCTAAGCCTATGTTCACACAATTTCAAAAGCCTAAGCCTACATAAAGAAAATTGGTACAAAGATTTTATTGAAGACTTTTTGTATGAACACTGTAGGTGAGAATTTGGAACATATTTCATTTCATGTATAATTTTAAGACAGGTTAATTCTATTAATAGAATTACATTTTGATTTCGCTTGCTTTACATCATGCTGCATATTCACTGTTGCACACAAACGGTGTGGACGGTGCAACAGAAGGTCATCTTGACTGTTTTTATTTACTCAGTCTTTTGCTGTCTTGCATTGTGGAATGTGTGTCTGCTTTCCTAAGAGCTGTGGTCACCCACCATCATGATGTTGTTGTGGTTGAATTGAAGGTAAACTCCAAGACAGTGGCTCAGTGTGTGGAGTTCTACTACACCTATAAGAAGCAGGTGAAGATCGGCAGGAATGGCACACTCCTCTACGGAGAAGCAGAGCTTCCTGAAACACGGCCTACAGAGGAGGAGGTGGACTATAAAGTAAGCCTGTGTGTCTATACGTGTGTGTGTTGAATCTCATATGGACAGGTGCAGTGTGGTAGGGTTTGTAATCTTATCTGCTACCTTGAACAGGGTTCACAGAGATTTGATTTGCGAAAGGAAGAGGAAGAGGACAGGAAGTGGGAGGTATCAGGGGACAGGAAGCGAGAGAGCAGCCTTGAAAGGGTGACACAATCTCTACAGGCCAGTGAAAGTGTGAGTATCAAGTTATCTGAGCCTGGGGGTAATATAAAGGTGACAGTGTATGGATTATTTTAGAGTATTTAATAAAATACCTCCGTACCTATTTTTTGTCATAAATGGAAAAACAAAAAAATGTAGCTAACTAAAAATAAAAATGTAGCTAACTAAAATCTAGATTGTTTGTTTGTTTATTGTAACTTGCCACATTTCTGTAAGACTCATGTCTGGTGCCCTCTTGTGGTTAAGAGTTGTAATAACGGCATGCTGCTGTAGCTGTAGTAAGACACTCGTATATTATAGATTGAGTGCTGAAATAAGCAGCACTCTGTCACTGACTCTAATCCTCCTATCCTCCAGACCGGTGCGGTACTGGCCTTAAGGAATCAAGAGGATGGAAGACGGGACCATCCAGCGGTTGCAGTTAGCCACGCCCCCACAGTGCCTCCGAAACCTCGGACAGAAAGCACGGCGAGGAAGAGCGGGGTCGTGACAAAGGGCTCTACAGGACAAGAGGGAGAATTTCCCTGCAAGAAATGCGGAAGGTGAGACAATATTTAAAACAAATCTGTGATGGTGTTTAATAAGCATCAAGTTTATGTAATTAATTTAAAGAGCTAATTAATCTAAGTCAAACAGTTATAGGAACCGGGAGAGTAATGGAGCATGTGTTGTGGTGGTGGTGGTTTTTTTTTTTAATAAAAACATTGGTCAAGAGCTTCGCCGGCGAAGCCCGGCAGATTTAGAATGAGTAGGCCATGTATTTAGACAAATATCTTCATGAGTTTTTATCATGATAAACATATTGACACAAACTTTATACTTTACACTTTCCTATGTGCTCACTGCCAAATATTTATTATATTTTTTTAAGTTACCTAAATTAGATGAAACATAAAACTTGTCATCTTACTCAGGCCCTGTCCACACGGCAACGGATTCAGGTGAATCTGATAAAATTGTTTATCGTTTCGGCCTGGCGTCCACACGGCACCGGCGTTTTGGGTGCCCCAAAACGAAATCTTTTGAGAACGGGTCCCAGAGTGGAAAAATCTGGCAACGGCGCCGTTGCGAAGTCGTCTGGATGAGTAGAATGGATTTGTTCACGATGACGTCACAACCACATGACCTGTCAGTGTTTCACACCGGGTAGAAGTGTAACGAACTCGATGCGAGTTGTCAACAAATCCTATAACTAGTCCAAACACTGCGGAAGCAGTAACCAAACCCACGCACCGCCCGTGCGCTTTCCAAAAACAAAACCAATCCCGCCAGCAAAAATAGGAAAAAAAGGAGCGATCTCACCTCTTCAGATGTTGGTTCAAGTCCGACAATACATTCCTCAAAAAGGGCGTAGAAGAAAGTAATCCATTAACGTGTAGCATTCAATTTATTCCGGACCATTAAAGAATTCTGGAGGATATCAGAATGTTGGCGTACCGGCTTCCATCTACCCCCATTCATTCCTCTCTCTCTCCATCTACCCCTATTCATTCCTCTCTCTCTCCATCTACCCCCATTCATTCCTCTTTCCGCGTCTTTCGTTTTACGCTACTGATTAATAATCAAAACTTTGTGGCTAAAGCTACAGAAGAAGGGGTTTATGCGCATGCGTCTACTTCTATTGTTCTGGTGTCTCCGATGGGACCGTCTTACAGCGCACCTAGAGGTGTGGCATGTGTATTGCATCGTTTTCAGCAAGCGTTGCATTGCCATATGGACCTGAAATGTAACTGATCCGTTGCCCATGTGGACGCGATATTTAAAAAAAAAAAATCTCATTGCCGTTGTCGTGTGGATGTAGCCTCAGTCACACTGGAGTCGGAGTACTGAGCGCCCACTTATGCATTCATAAAAGACTATTCACATGGTAATGGCATGATAATCACTTTCAGTCTTTTGGTTTTTTTTTACCCTTCTCGTTGAATACCCCTCCTGCTGCCCACTCTTTGTCCCAAAACAATAGGACATAAATTTTTTGATGGCCAGTTAATTGTCCAAATCAGTGCAGCAGATTTAAGTTTTTGTGCTTGATACATTCCTAAGACTGAACAGAATTACCTCAAGTGACCAAAACGGTTCGTCACAATGGGTAAGGTCATGTTTTTTTTCACAAGATCCAACAAGGTTCTTTACAACATCTTCATTTGTGTTTTTTTTATTTAAAAGTGCAATTATGACATGGATATTATTGTAGCTGAACTTGTGCTGAATACAAAAAGTCATATATGACTTTAAAAATGCTGCTTAGATTTGTTGAAATTGATGACAAAATCAGAGCATGCCAAAATCATCAGTGCTAGAAAATACCCTCAGACCCCAGAGGGTTAAAGTGAGACAGGAATATTAACATATTACTCAAAGTAGAGGTGGTATGACCTTTTCAAATCATTTTTAATGTTAATGCTGTATGGTCAAGGCATTCTACTAAAACTTCTAACAGTCGAGCAAAATAAATATTCCTACGCAAAAATACTAGTACTGGGTTGGGCCTTTCTCTAATCTCAAAACAGCCTCAGTTCTTCATGGCTTTGATTCCATGGTGGAAATGTTCCTTTGAGATTCTGTTCCATGTTGAGAGGAATTGCTCATTGTACCACAGCCAAAAGTTGTTCTATTGGATTCACAGCTGATGACTAGGAAGGCCATTGAAGAACATTTGAACTCATTGTTTTGTTCATCAAACCAGTTTGAGACGACTTTTACTTCGTGACATGGTGCATTATAATGCTGGAAATAGCCAGCAGAAGAAGGTAAATTGTGGCCATGAAGGGAAGCGCATGGTCAGTAACAATACTCAGATAGGTTGTGGCATTCCAGCAATGATTTGACTGATATTAATGAGCCCAAGTGTGCGAAGAATCCATTCCCCACACCATCACACCACCCCCACCAGCCTGGACCGTTTATACAAGGAAGGCTGGGTCCATGGATTCATGCAAATTCTGACCCAACCATCTGTGTGCCTCAGTAGAAATCGAGATTCATCAGGCTAGGCTAAGTGTCATGTGTGTGGTCCGTCCGTTCCCCCCCCATCTTCACCTGCCCAGTTTTGGCAAGTCTGTGCTCACTGTGGCCTTGGCTTTCTGTTCTTGGCTGATAGAAGTGTGACCTGATATGGTCTTCTGCTGTTGTAACCCATCTGCCTCAATTTTTTGAGTTGTTGTGCATCCCGAGATGCTTTTCTGCTCATACTGTTGTACAGAGTGGTTATTTGAGTTACTGTAGCTTATTGTCAGCTTAAAACAGTCTGGTCATTGTCCACTGAGTTCTCATCAACGAGGTGTTTCCATCTGCAGAACTGCTGCTGACTTTTTTTTTTAATTTATTTATTATACCATTTTGAATAAACTCCGAAGACTGTCGTGTGGGGAAAATCCCAGGTGAGCCGCAGTAACACGAATACTCAAACTAGCCTGTCCGACACCAACAATCATGCCACGGTCAAAATCACTGAGATGTGTCGGTTCCCACCCCAATTATGATGGTTGATGTGAACATTACTCAGAGCTGCTGGCCCAAATCTGGGGTGGTGTTTACATTGGACCGTATCCGTCTCGTTTTCGTCGCGGATGCACTGTCCGTGCACATTAAAACGCCGGGAAACGACTCCACAGGCGGAACAACTTGAATCCGCCAGGGCCCACGTATTCAACCCAGTTCGTATCTGATCCGGTGCTGTGTAAACATTGAGGAACGAGGAAACGCAGTGCTGAGCTCTAGCTGACGTCGTCATTGGACAACGTCACTGTGACATCCACCTTCCTGATTCGCTGGCGTTGGGATCACACACACACAGTGGCTCAGTCCCGAATCACTGCTCGTGCGCTTCACTCGCGCGCTCTGTGAGCTGCGCAGGGCCGGAGTGCGCACCCTCCAGAGGGCACTCGCAGTTCAGGGCGGAGTGATTTGGAGCGCAGGAGGAAGCGCTGAGCCGCACTGAGGTTTATTTACACATTTCAACTTATTTACCTCCTTCAGGCGCTTAAACTCAGTGAGAACATGAACATCACAGCCAGGTGTGTTTATCTGCTGGAGAAGGTGTTCGCTTGCCATCCTTCCACTTGCAAGTGGTGAGTGACTTGCGCATGCCCGATATGCACTGGGATCATGTGACATGCTGTCTAATTAGTCATGTGATTAGCGTATCCGTGTATTGGCGTTGCTGTGTGCATGCGAATCGTGTATTGGCGTTGCTGTGTGCACGCGAATCGTTTTAAAAACGTTAATCTGATGATCCGCTGATACGGTCTAATGTAAACACCACCTGGAACACCTAAAGGAAACCATCAGTCACAGGGAGAACATGCAAATTCCACACACAAAGGCTGCATTCAGCTACGAGGTTCGAACCCAGAACCTTCGTGCTGTGAGGCGACAGTGCTAAACACTGTGCTGTTCAATTTTGTATCAACTACTGAGAATTTAGAGGGTTTTTTTTTTCACTAAACCAAAACAAAACCCTTTATTGTAAGCAAGCAACAAAAATAGCTGCTGTTCTTCTCATTATCGCCATTATATACATTAACATGTACATGGATTTTGGCATGCAGTGTGCCAATCATAAGATTATCAACCAATTTCCTCAGACAGGAGCATGTATCAAGTTTGTAATGCTGAATGAAGTCTCTCCCCATGAACCTCGCACCAGGACAGCAAATGGCATGCCCAGAATAATGGCACTCACATCCGCTGATGACATTGTAGTGTTTTCCGAAAACTTGGATGAATTGGAGAAAATCTTTCAACACTTTCTCAAGATTTGGTTTACAGATGTCTTATAAAAAGACAGAGCCAATGGCATTTAATGTAGAGAAAAATGTCAAAGCTCAGGAAAACCTACTGACTGAACGATGTAGAAATAAAAAATGTGAGGCAATTTCGCTATCTTGGCCACCTAATTACCAGTGCTAGGAAGTCATCAATGTTTCTACGTCACAGGATCGCATCAGCGTATGCAAAGTGGAACAAGCTGAAACGTGTACTTCCTGATCGTGAAATCCACTTCAGTACTCGCATGAAAATCTTGACTCTGTGTGTGTTTTCTCTGTAATTGTATAGCATTCAGACGTGGGAGATATCAAGTGCCGAGCTCACGGTGGTGTAGTGGTTAGCACGGTCACCTCACAGCAAGAAGGTTCTGGGTTCAAGCCCAGCAGCCGGCGGGGGCCTCTCTGTGTGGAGTTTGCATGTTCTCCCCGTGTCTGTGTGGGTTTCCGCCGGGTGCTCCGGTTTCCCCCACAGTTCAAAGACCTGCGGTTAGGTTAACATGCGGTGGCTTTGGGCTGAGGTGCCCTTGAGCAAGGTACCGAACCCCTGACTGCTCCCTGGGCGCTCTGGTGTGGCTGCCCACTGCTCTGGGTGTGCATGTGTGTTCACTGCTTCAGATGGGTTAAATGCAGAGGATGAATCTGACTGTGCTTGAAGTGTGCATGTGACAAAGGTTTCTGCTTCTTTCTTCAGAGGATCAGCGTTGTATGAAATGGGTTCTTAAGAAAAATGATAGCTGGGGCCTATGTGGGGGGGGGGATGTACCTCCCATAAGCCAATGTAAAAAGGGTGTTGGCCCTTCATCCCTAGTGGATGGTAAGTTGGACTGGGCCTTCAAAATATCGAACGCAAAGCTTCACCAAATAACCCCTTCACAATCAGTTAGAATTTCTGTCATGTCCAGCACCTCAAATACACAGCGCACGTGTGCCGAATGCCAAATGATGCAACACAGAAAGTTGTACTGTTCGACAAGAGAAGAAGGTGGAAGAATTGCTCGGGATTAGATTAGATTAGATAAAACTTTATTGATTTAAAGTGTAGGTCATAAAAAGAGTTAAAAAGGGAGGGTTGGGAGGGTTCCCTCAGGGAAATTAAGATTCCAGCAGCATCATTACAGATAAACAGAAAAAAGAAATGGAGAGAACTTCTAGTTAAATTAAAATAAATTCAGTATTTACAACCAGGCCCTAAAGAAAATGATCAAGCAGGACTCCAAGCACCTGCGCCCCAAGGCCGATCTTGTGCCAGGCAGGAAACTATGATCTCATCTCATTATCTCTAGCCGCTTTATCCTTCTACAGGGTCGCAGGCAAGCTGGAGCCTATCCCAGCTGACTACGGGCGAAAGGCGGGGTACACCCTGGACAAGTTGCCAGGTCATCACAGGGCTGACACATAGACACAGACAACCATTCACACTCACATTCACACCTACGGTCAATTTAGAGTCACCAGTTAACCTAACCTGCATGTCTTTGGACTGTGGGGGAAACCGGAGCACCCGGAGGAAACCCACGCGGACACGGGGAGAACATGCAAACTCCACACAGAAAGGCCCTCGCCGGCCCCGGGGCTCGAACCCAGGACCTTCTTGCTGTGAGGCGACAGCGCTAACCACTACACCACCGTGCCGCCCGGAAACTATGATGATATCAGTAATTATCATTAATTAATTAATTAAAGCTAGACGGCTTTTCAATTTCATAAAATCGGTGACATGTAGTTCCCTCTGAAATTTGGTCATTGTGATGTATGTTTATTTCTGTAATATCTCTCAAAATATCAGGCCAGTCAGTGGCTGGGAAGTTATTTAATTTGAGGGGATTCCCGAGCAAATAATGTGCATGAAATCACTCGCTTCACGCAGTCAAGCAGACAGAGGAAGTCCGTGCGCTTGCGCAGGTTTACCACCTTCTTTTGGGTTTTATGGCAGCTGGCATTCAGTGTTGCATTACTGCCATCTACAGGTTTACCTTGACCGTGCACTGACAGTTCCATCATCCTGTCGCTAAACGAACAGCTGATCACACCGAGGTACTCGCTGACCGCCGATATTTATTAGTTTGGTCCTGCGTTTCCTTTCCTTCGCAACATAACGTCTTTTCTTCTCGCTTTCCGTTACTGGAGTCGGTCTTTCACGTTTAATTTGCATACTCGCGTCCTCCATTTTTCTCTCCTGTTTCAAATTTGTATCCCACAATGCCTTGCACAAACTGGGAAAGCGTACCACATGATGAATGACCTAGTATCTTGAATTGGGTCATGGTGAAGTAGGAAAAAATAGTGGAGAGTTGAGGGCTATGTGGCCCTAAATTCATTAATTGTTCCATTTAAACAAACAAAAAAAACTAATAAAATTGGAAGTCTGTGATTCGAATTCAGTAGCTTTCAGTCCACTGAACAAAATAATCGGATGTCAGGGAAAATTCTTTTTATGACCTATGCTTGAAAAATCTGAAAGGCAGTCTAGCTTTAATATCTCATTAATCCACATAAATCACTCCAGATCGGTTCTTTTCTAGCCAGTGCTTCATCTTTTATTTGTTGTGTGTAGATTTGAGTTACTGTCTGCTGTCTAATTTATGCTTAACAGATCCACACTGGTACAAACGTGCATGAAAATGATGTACCCACGGAAGCTGTGGCAGCTGTTAATCACTGTCATGCGCATGAACACATTTTTTTTTTAATTACCATTATCACATCGCTGGCTTAGGGCGGCACGGTGGTGTAGTGGTTAGCACCGTCGCCTCACAGCAAGAAGGTCCTGGGTTCGAGCCCAGCGGCCAGCGAGGGCCTTTCTGTGTGGAGTTTGCATGTTCTCCCCGTGTCCGTGTGGGTTTCCTCCGGGTGCTCCGGTTTCCCTCACAGTCCAAAGACATGCAGGTTAGGTTAACTGGTGACTCTAAATTGACCGTAGGTGTGAATGTGAGTGTGAATGGTTGTCTGTCTCTGTGTCAGCCCTGCGATAACCTGGCGACTTGTCCAGGGTGTACCCCGCCTTTCACCCGTAGTCAGTTGGGATAGGCTCCAGCTTGCCTGCGACCCTGTAGGACAGGATAAGCGGCTACAGATAATGGATGGACATCACTGGCTTCTGTTGTTGCTCGTCTGACACGTAATGCTGTAAATAACTTTTTAAAGCTGTTGATTTTTTTTTTTTTTTCCTGGCAACTTTGTTTCTGTATGTGCAGCAGTTTTGCAATGTTTTAACACAAATGCCTCACTTCCCTTTGTAGTTTTGCTCATGTAACCCTTTATGGGTTTAAATCCTGCTATCCAGGACCTCACCATGTTCTGGACAGCTCTGACGTATCAGTTTAAGCACTGGCTTTGAGCTTTACCTTTTTGTTTTCTTGTACCTTTGTCACATATAACAGGAAGATGACCTGTGGTTTATTTATTTATTTATTTATTTGAATTGGGAAAGTCTGAGTTTATCAGCGTTGAAAGCAGTAAAACATTAACATCTGAATCTAAGAGGTCTTGTATCAGTAATGGCAATGACTGACACTGTTATTATCAACTGTCTCTTAGCAACTGAAAGTTTGGAGTAGTGCTAAATGCCATGCCCTCTGTTGTGTGTCTGTTGTCTGTCTGCCTAGTGACCAAATGCAGGTTGTGTGCGCGCACGTGTGTGACTTGGAATATGAAAACATCTCGTACGCTCCGTCCTTCTGCCCACTCATCATTGGCCACTGTTGCTCATTTGCATTTTGCCAGTGCATCTGCTCTCTCTTTCTTTTAGTCAAAAGATGAATCTTACTCGTACTTTCCGCTTACCTCACACTGTGGTCGTGTTCTGTGAGCGGTTTCTCGTGGGGTGAAGCATCAAATCAAGCAGTCAGTGTTTATCATCGATTCTCTTTCTCATAAAGTATTAATATCAGAAAAGGCACAACATGAATCTTCAGGAATTAGTGCGTGCTTGTGTGTAACAAGATGAGCTGATTTCTGGTACCTTAATTTTATTTACATATATTACTAAAAGGTTTGTAATACAGTATCATGCAGTGCTGTTTTGGTCAAGGCACTTGTTTGTTAACTGCTACAGATTTGAAACAATGACGAGGCACGCTGTCCTAGGTGGTGCGATCCATTACCGCCCTGTACTACAGCACTTTGACAACGATTACTTGAGTAGAAAAAAATCTTACTGTGAATGACGTCATACTTTATTAGCAGTGTATAGTTACATCTGTGAAACCAGTTATTTCCTGTTTATCACTATAAACAGTCATTCCCTTACCACTCTTTCTCTTGAAGACAAGAGCAAAAAATGCTGCATGTGTTCGTGAGAAACCACAAAACTTAAAGGCTTTAGTCCTGAAGATTTAAAGCAGCACTGTTTCCTCTGACAGTTGCAAAGTGCTGCTGCTAGAGATTCCTTTAAGTATGTTAAGTAAATGTCTCCTCACAGATGACTAATTTTAACGTGTTTTTCTTAATTCTATTTACATGGAGTGTTCAACATACAAATCTAAGTTGTTACTATAGAAGCAGTAATGTACTAGAACTAGATAGAGACTGTGACTAAAGTCAGTGATTTGCGCTAGCTGTTACAAAGCGGGACGTCTGGTCACCGTACAGTACCTGTCAGGGATGGGTCGAGACGAATGCATGTGCAGAAGATCTTTATTAAGAAAAGTGCAATCAGGCAAACAATCCAAATCTGCAGGTATAAATCAGAAACAAACAAGCAGTAGGTCGTGCGAGGCACAAACAGAATATCATGGGCACGGACAAAGGCGGAATCAAAGGGCTAGGAACAGGAACTAGGAATTCGGAAACCAGGAAATCAAGACAACGCATGGCTCAGTAATGTGTCTCAATACTTCGCAACCTGAGTTAGCCTTTGGCATCCTTATATATGCACGTTGATTGCGCCTTAATCCAGTGCCGGTGTGAGTCATTAGCGGCGCGTGTACGTGAATCAGTTGGCAGCGTGTGTTGTCCAGAGCGTGCGCGAGAGTGACAGTACCGGAACAGTAAGGGACAGAGAATGACAGATCTGGAACGATAAGAGATAGAGAATGACGCTTGGTGAGGAACGGTTGCGCCCTGCCGCCCTGAACAAAATAAAATTTAAAAAACTGATTGAGAAAATCATGAAAATTGACAGTTGTAAATGATTTGAAAAAAATCTTGTTTTTCATGGATCATTCTGGTTTGGTGATCCAGATCACCACCAAAAGTCTCAGCAACGTAAATCAGCCCAGAGGTATTCTTTATGTGAAATTTATTGGTGATTGGTTGAAAACTGAGGGAGAAATGGCATCCTTAAAAACGTAATAATAATAAAAAAGTAGAAAGATCTTGAGTAACAATTTGCACCAGCACTGCTAGCGCTAATTAGAGAGTGCGTTGTAGCTCTGCTGGATAGGAGAACAAGCCGAGATGCCTGCGGCATCACAAATAATAAATATTTACTACTTCTCCATTACTGGCACCATTAAGCTGCTGCATAATTCAGTCTTTGTCCTCTGTGTCTAGTGGATAACCCAAGTGTGTGCTGTGTGTTGTTTCTGCAGGATATTCTATAAGGTGAAAAGCCGGAGCGCTCACATGAAGAGCCATGCCGAGCAAGAGAAGAAAGCAGCGGCTCTCAGGCAACGGGAAGCTGAGGAGCGCGCAGCTGCAGCAGCCTTAATGGCTGCTCAGCAGAACGGATCTCGAGGGGAGCAAGCAGCAATGCGGCGAGCCAGCAGCGAGGACTCCTCAGAAGAGGAAGACTCATCAGACGATGAAGACTGGCACTAGCAAAGACTCTGTTTTTCTGCATGGTGGAGCTCGCTTCCCCAACATGACCTGATGCACTGGTCTGTGTGGGGATGAATAACCGGGAGAGGGAAAATGAACGCCTTCAGGGACTAACTTACTCCCTTAATGCATGTGTGTGCGAGTGGCAAAGAGAAGCATTCAGGGTTTCTCGTTCAGACAAAGGGCTATAGGGAGTGCAAGCCAAGGGTGTGTGTGTGCGTGTACATGTGCCAGAGAGTTAGTGTCAAAGAGAAACATTCAGAGTTTCTCATCCAGACATAGGGCTATAGGGAGTACAAGCCAAGAGGGTGTGTGTAGAGTGATCACACACCCCTTACACACACCGGTCAGGGTGAAGCCCAGGAGTTCCACCTGCTTAGCTCCCCAGCACAGACTCGCTTCACCCCTTTATTATCTGCCGTGACTCGGGCCGCCATGCGTTCAGTGCTCTGGACACTGCAGGACATACAAACAGGAGGATGGATGTTAATGTTACTCTTGATACCTGCAGTTTATTTTTTTTCTCTCTTGATTTTTCTAAATGAAAGCTGTTAGTGTGACTCTTACGGTTGACTGCCAAAAGCTTGCACAGCTGTACTTGTGCACCTGTTTTTTTTTTTTTTTTTAGTTTGGTCCTTTTTTTGTAGTGCTGTGGCTTTGGTGGTTTTTTTTTTTTTTTTTGGTTACGTTTACTTCTGGCCACCTTGCTGATGCCTTGGATGTTTTTGACACTTAATCATGACATGACAATCAATTTTACAAAGGTTCTTTCTTTTTTATATATATCCAACAAAGTATCATTTGTTTTTATATATTCATTATTATTATTATTGTTATAATTGTTCTCTTTAGTGTTGTCATTGTACTGTTTTTGGGAAAGGTAACTGTTTTTTTTTAAATTTTGAAGTTCTTTTTATCATTTAGCTGTTAGTTTTATTTAATACTTTTGCTACCTGTGTTTTTGCGGATTGTAAAGCTTCTCTAAGGTGTCAGACAGGAAAAGAAAGAAACCGAGGGTGAAAGTGCAATAGAACAATTTGAAATCTTGATGCAAATGTGCTGCCACTCCTCCTTCTCCTCCCTCTCCTCCCGTCTCCATTCCCTGTCCAACTTCAGCATAATCTGAACTTGAACTGAACCCTAATGCAGCCTCTGAAACTGAACAAGATCATTTGAAAATATTTATTTAATGTTATTTTTGGGGAAAATGAGAACAAATGTATTTGAGTGGCTAAAGAATGAAGCGTAATGTGGTTGTCAGTTTCTAGCGCCATGGCAACAGAGGCTGCTGAACTACCGCCACCCCACCTCGAAGAACAGCCACGGTGTGAAGATCTCAGCTGAGAGTAACAGCTCCAATTACTGCTCATCACACTTTAGTCTGCTATGCACTCGTGTGTGTGTGTGTGTGTGTGTGTGTGTGTGTGTGTGTTCCCTGTCCCTGTGGGTGGATGTAGAAGTGTGTTTTTGTACACACGTGTATGTATGTGTGGATGTGTTTGGGTGTTAACACCAATAATAAAAACTGTTTCAAACTCAGAGCCAAGTGAGTAGGAGAAGCTTCCAGATCTATTTAGATTTTTTTTTTCCTTAATTTGTTGTGAACTTGTGAAGAGACTGACCTGCTCTTTCATAGGGGCAGGCCAGGGGCCTTGTGGTAAGATGGTCTAGCCAAGGCTTTTTTTTTTTAATAATTCTAATAATTATTTTAAAATTAATATAAAATAAATACAGGATTTGCTGCCACCGAGCAACTGTTGCTTTTATTCAGCCAAGGGTGATGCTTGTATAGGTAATATATAAATCACACACACTTGTGCGTGCGCGCACACATGCAGACATGTGGGTGTGTAATTTTATATATAATATAAAATTTGTGTGCACGCTTGTAAAAGAAAAGGAA
This sequence comes from Neoarius graeffei, assembly GCF_027579695.1. Classification (NCBI taxonomy): domain Eukaryota; kingdom Metazoa; phylum Chordata; class Actinopteri; order Siluriformes; family Ariidae; genus Neoarius; species Neoarius graeffei. The sequence continues at coordinate 51,837,118 of NC_083579.1, forward strand.
ACGAAATGTATACTTTCTATGCTATTTTCTTAGGGCCTCATACACTAATGGTGAGTTACACAGAAGTGCTTTTTACTGCAGTATAACTTATTTGTGTTAAACTTAATGATCAATTATTGTTTTGAAATAATAAATCTGTTCAAAGAAAGATAATCTTTGCAAAGTCAATTTTTAGTCATACAAAGGGGATAGTTTTGTCTTTTTAATAAAATCAAAGCTGCACAGTGTGCCACAAGATGTCAGTCTTGTCAGAGAATACTTCAGCGTTCGACTCATGCAGGGACAGAAATCTGTTTGTGCATGTCTGCCTTTCAGCTCATTTTGATTTGAGCTGTTTGATTTGATCGCACGTTTACAATGTATGTTGTATTTATATCAGCACAACAACATGTATAGGAAAATGCATGAAGTTGTTCAAATAATATATCCATATTCATCATAGCGTAATCTTGTATTTCCAAAAGAAAGAAAGCACAACTTTATTCATCACACACTTGGGAAATTCCTCTCTGCATTTGACCCATCTGAAGCAGTGAAAAAAAACACATACCCAGAGCAGTGGGCAGCCATGCTAACAGCGCCTGGGGAGCAGTTGGGAGTCTCACTCAAGGGCACCTCAGCCCAAGGTCGTCCCATATTAATCTAACTGCATGTCTTTGAACTGTGGGGGAAACCGGAGCAAACCCACTCAGACACGGCAAGAACATGAAAGGTGTGGCCTTTACACAGAAAGGCGGACGCTGGGCTCGAACCCAGAACCTTCTTGCTGTGAGGCGACCGTGCTAACCACTTACACCACCATGCTGCCCTTAATTGAGGTTCGCTTTACTTTTGTTGTTAGAGAAAGTTTATTTACTTACTTACACTTATAACTCCCCAGCCTGGCAGAGATGGTCGAGCAGCTTGAACATGTCTGTTTTTCTGGCAGCAAGTGCTGATCAGAACAAACTATATATTCAGCAGGGTACAATTTGGATTTAGTTTGATGTGTTAAAACGACACACTTTGAGTTACTGGTGTAAAAGTAATACACTAGGGGATGGTCTAAGCCCATCTCTCACTTCTGACTCATACTGAAATGTATAACTCATATTGGCTGAGTTTCCCAAAAGCTTTGCAGTACACACATCACTGCTAAAATAGATATACAGTAGCAGAACATGATCAGTTAAGGTGATATTTTACAGTGCTTTGTGGAACTTTACTTGTATGTCAGACGCAGGTAATTTGCAAAAATTCCTAAAGTTAGCATTGTGCTAGGGCGGCACGGTGGTGTAGTGGTTAGCGCTGTCGCCTCACAGCAAGAAGGTCCGGGTTCGAGCCCCGTGGCCGGCGAGGGCCTTTCTGTGCGGAGTTTGCATGTTCTCCCCATGTCCGCGTGGGTTTCCTCCGGGTGCTCCGGTTTCCCCCACAGTCCAAAGACATGCAGGTTAGGTTAACTGGCGACTCTAAATTGACTGTAGGTGTGAATGAGAGTGTGAATGGTTGTCTGTGTCTATGTGTCAGCCCTGTGATGACCTGGCGACTTGTCCAGGGTGTACCCCGCCTTTCGCCCGTAGTCAGCTGGGATAGGCTCCAGCTTGCCTGCGACCCTGTAGAACAGGATAAAGCGGCTAGAGATAATGAGATGAATGAGATGAGCATTGTGCTAACCAGATTAGCATAGTGAAATGATTAGCATATTAGCATACAGTGAGCAAAAACACAACCACTCTCAGCACGGGTGCTGTCAGTTGAGGCAGTTATGAAAATATGATTTTGTGGAATTCCCCTGCATTTCCACAGAGCTTTAAAATGATTCATAGTGAGAAGGTGAATCTGAGGTCAGGCTTTTGATGGTACAGAGTAAGTCATAAAAACGTGACCGAGACCTCCAAAAATCAGCAAGAGTACCTTTGAAGCCCAAATAAGTAAAGATTTCTCTCAGTTTTCTCTGAGGACTTGTATTATATGATCTATTTTCTGAAGCATGCATTATTCATGGTTCATTACATACTGAAAGAACATCACAATGACAAATATGTATCTAAAATTTTTTTTTTAAAGATAGCCTTTTATTATCCCACAAGGGGAAATTTACATTGTTACAGCAGCAAAATATATAAAGAGAAAAAGATAAGACAGTGAAGGAGTAGTGCAAAAGTACTAAGTATACAAAAAAAGATATAAGAAATAAACTAAAAATTTAGAGATTAAAAAAAAACAAATTTGCATAAATTAAATGGTTTGCAGATATATAGTTAACATAAGTGTATTACAAAGGTGGTATTGCACAGGTATTATTACCAGTATTACCCAGATAGTATTGCACAAGTAAGTCGGTATATTGTACAAGAGCCATTTTAACCATGTGTAGCTAGCAGTTTGCTGTAAAGTACTGATGCTGATAGTCAGTGCACACAGTATACGTTCAGAGGGGTTTCTATGGATGTAGAAGTGATCTGGACAGTATTGTTCATTATTGTGAGGAGCGACTGGTGCTGTGCTTGGTGAGGTGCCGGTTGACAGTCTCACAGCAGTAGGGAGGAAGGAGCTGCTGGATCTCTCCTTAACACACCGCAGATGGAGGAGCCGGTCACTGAAGGAGCTGCCCAGTGCTGCTACGGTCTCCTGCAGTGGATGGGAGGTGTTCACCATTGAAGATGACAACTTGGCCAACATCCTCCTCTCCCCCACTACATCCACTGAGCCCAGTGCACAGCCCAGGACAGATCCTGCCTTCCTAATCAGTTTGTTCAGTTTTTTCCTCTCTGCTGTTGTGATACTGCTTCCCCAACAGACAACTCCATAGAATATGGCTGATGCCACTACATAGTCATAAAAAGAGTCCAGAAGTGGACCCTGTACTCCAAAGGCCCTGAGCCTCCTCAGCAAGTGGAGTCTGCTCTGGCCTTTCTTGTACAGGGCATGTGTGTGATCAGTCCAGTCCAGTTTATTGTTCAGATGAACACCCAGGTACTTGTAACTCCTAACGATCTCAATGTCCTTTCCCTGAATGTTCACTGGGGTAGGTGAAGAGAACCTCGTCCTGCGGAAATCCACCACCAGTTCCTTGGTTTTACTTGTATTGATCTGGAGGGAGTTCCGTTGGCACCAGTCCACGAAGTTCCTTGTCAGTTCTCTGTACTCGCCATCATTGTCATCTAGGCTATAGCCCACAATAGCAGAGTCATCAGAGAACTTCTGTAGATGACAGGTAGTTGTATTGTATCTGAAGTCCGCAGTGTAAAGTGTGAACAGAAATGGGGCCAGTTATGCCTCAGATAATTCTTGCTTTCCTTTAGAAATCACTAGATGGAGTCAGTCATCTATTGCTAACTAACCCCTAAGGAGTGCAGTGGAGTGAAGAGATGGAGCTCATTCACACTCACACTGAAAACCATTTATTTACCACTATTATGCTATAATGGTGTTGTGTGGGAATGGGAGCAAAATGGTAAATCTAATGGTTAATCTATCCCCTGGCAACATAGTAATCTTTTGCCTTGGCTCCAGTGGAAATTGGATCCAATGGATTAACATGATGTGACCAGTTGTGACGTTGCTGGCAGTGATGCAAACAATGTTTCCCACAGGGCTGAAATATACTTGTGGTGGTATTTGGTGGAAAGGTCCAGCACTACCTGCTAGCACAAAAATGGCCTACTATGTATGATTTCTGATCGTATTGGAATCTGCTCCGCTCACGCTGCTCAGTAAATTGCGTATGTTGTCTATCAGGAAAAACGGACTTTTTATTTTGTTTACAATTTCATTTTTTTAACTGACAAAGAAGTAAAAGAAACACCATTTGTTTTTAAAAGTTGTATCTGTGATTTTTGATGATAACAAAAACGGCCTCAATGAGGCTGTAGCACATACCAGCCAAGACGCCCATCATATCGTAAATATTGGTGCCACCATCTTGACAACTTTTATACACACCCACCTGGGGAACGTTGTATGTGAGTTTGATAGAAATCTGATCCATCCTGTAGGAGGAGGAGTGATTTTTATAAATTGTGGACAGACAATGACAACGGACGGATGATGGACAGACGATGCGTCATCGCATAAGTTAATCCGGCCTGGTCTGCAGCTGGATGAGCTAAAAATAAAATGACCAAATGCGCACAGACCATGAATGTCCTTTTAATAGTCAGTTAAAGAGGCTCGGGGAAAAAGGTGCTAGTCTATTATGAAACTGAATGTGCTGATGAGAATCATGAGTTCCATGTTGTTTTTGTAATGTTGGCAATAACACACAACATGCATAGCTCTCTGTTCATGTGATCAGTTGTTTGGTCAGTCGTTCCAGCACAACACAGTTCCTTTTAGCGATTTTAGAGATCACAGTTCCTTTTTTTCCTTCCAGCAACACAGCTCATAATGTTCATGATTATTTACTGTATCTATTGCTCACAGAGCATTCTGATCCAAATACTCATACTGCCTCACTGTAAAGCAAACCGGCGGTAAATTTCAAACAATAAGGAAGGAAAATAGCAGATATGGCTAGAAATTGGAATTAATTATACTTCATATCTGTTCTTGCATGTTTTACATGTTTTGCAGAGGTTTGTGCTCTGCAGCATCCATGTCAGATGGGAATACATGGCACCCATTACTTTACCGTGATGGAAGACTGAGTGAGAATGAAAATTTGTTATCGATCCCATGTTGTGTTTACCTGATACATTAACAAGTTTTGCACACTCACCGGCCACTTTATTAGGAACACCCATCCACATGCTGTTTTATGCAGGTATCTAATCAGCCAATCCCTTGACAGCAGCACAATGCATAAAATCATGCAGATACAAATCAAGAACTTCAGTTAATGTTCACTTCAAACATGGGAAAAATTGTGATCGCTGTGATTTTCACTGTGGCATAGATGTTGGTGCCAGATGGACTGGTTTGAGTATTTCAGAAACTGCTAATCTCCTGGGGTTTTCACACACAACAGTCTCTGGAGTTTACAGGGGCGGACTGGGGCAAAAAAGTGGCCCGGGAATTTAGTACCTGACTGGCCCACTCAGGGGCCAGGGTGGCGGATGATGGCGGCGGATGCTGGAGGTGGATGATGGTGGTGAATGCTGGAGGCGGATGATGGAGGAGGATGATGGTGGTGGACGCTGGAGGTGGATGATGTGGCGGACGCTGGAGGTGGATGATGCGGCGGATGCTGGAGGTGGATGATGCGGCGGATGCTGGAGGCAGATGATGGAGGTGGAACAAATATGTTCACATATATGTGGGAGACAAAAAAAATGCATGTAAACATTATTGAAGGGATAATGACATCATTTAACCTGAGGCCTTGATTAGAACAAATATATAATAGTTTTTATAGTCACTTAAAATGGTCTGCAATAGTTGCTTAATAGTGTGAAGATTGGTGAACATGTAAGTCACACTAATAATGATCATACCATAAAAGTTAACATATCACCTTACTGAAGTAGCAATTTCTGCAGCAGCACACTTTTCTCTGCAACAGCACACTTTTCTCTGCAACACCATCTATGATGTCCTCGCTATCCAGCATCTTAAGAACATCTTGCTGAGTGGCCATGAGCATAAATGCCTCCAGGTGCTGCTGAGAGAGAGTGCTCCTGAGCCTGTCCTTGATGAATTTTAGTGTTGAAAAGCTGCGCTTGCATGCTACCTGTGTGACTGACAGAGTAAGCAGGAACTTGTATGCAAGGCAGATTATGTGGTATGCATCTGTCAGGAGGTTGTACTTCCTCAGCATACGGTAGCAACACAATGGGCAGTCCTTGCAAGATGAGCACTTTGTGTTCACCATCTCCATCTCATTTTCAGCATCCTCTGACCCAACCTCTTTTGCTGTCTTGGTTGTGTATTCCTCAAATATTGAGGCCTTCAACTTATCGCACTGTCCTGCCAGACTGAGGAGCTCACTCTGTAAATTGGTGACCGTTGCCCTGTCATCAAATGGTAGTAAACATTTGCTCAGATCTTTGAGTGCTGTCTCTGGGAAACCACTTGAATATGATTTTACCTGGCTGAAGTTTTTTGGGTCCAGAAGAGCCAAATCAGCATACAAGGTGCCATTTTTGAGGAATCGCTGGTGCATGCTCTCAATGACTGTATCCATGATGTGACTGTGGACATTGATTCTGTACAATGCCTCTGTGTCAGACACAGTCTCATCTTGGGACATCTCTCTAGGCATGGATTTCTTTCTTCGACCCCTTTTTATTAGAAAACTGGACACTCTCGGCCTCCCCCCTCTCACATGTGCCTGGTTGAAGGACTTTCTTACTAACCGGCCCCAGACTATGAGACTTGGCCCCCACTTCTCCTCCACCCACACGTTGAGCACCGGCTCTCCACAGGGCTGTGTGCTGAGCCCCATCCTGTACTGCCTCTACACCCACGACTGTAGTCTGACCCACAACAACAACAACCTTATCGTCAAGTTTGCTGACGACACCACAGTGGTTGGACTCATCTCAAAGGGAGACGAGGCAGCCTACAGAGAGGAGGTCCTGAAGTTGGCAGCCTGGTGTTCAGAAAATAACCTCGCTCTGAACACCAAGAAAACCAAAGAGCTCATTGTTGACTTCAGGAAGCACAGCACCGACCTAGCCCCCCTCTACATCAACAATGTGTATGTGGAGAGGGTCCACACCTTCCGGTTTCTCGGTACCCTCATCTCCGCCGACATCTCCTGGTCAGCAAACATTACAGCAGTCATTAAGAAGGCTTAACTGCAGCTACACTTCCTGAGAGTCCTCAGGAAGTACAACTTAAGCTCCAACCTGCTGCTGACCTTCTACCGCTCATCCATCGAGAGCCTGCTGACGTACTGTATTACAGTATGGTACGGCAGCTGTACTGCTGTAGACAGGGAGAGGCTCCAGAGGCTAGTTAAGGCAGCACAGAAGATCATTGGCTGCCCTCTCCCCTCCCTGATGGACATTTACACCTCCCGCTGCCTTAGCAGAGCTAAGAATATTATCAAGGACAGCTCCCACCCTGGCTTTGATCTGTTTGACCTGTTGCCCTCAGGGAGGCGCTACAGGTGCATCAGGACAAAGACAAATCGATTAAAAAACAGCTTCTTTCCAAAAGCCATAACCGCCCTGAACTTGGATATGAGTGATTCCACGCTTATGGGTACTGAAATGGGGACATGAACTTATTTTTAAAAATTCACCTAAAACCATTTCTTTTTTTACCATCAGGTCACAAAACATGTAATCTTTAATGAATGATATGTTAAAAGATAACTTTAATTTTCTGAGATGTAATAAAAACATATTTATATGCCAAAGTCAGAACGTAACAGAAGTGTTGTGGACATATATATTCTCAATTTTAACAATGTAGAATTACTTTTTGAAACATAGGAAGGTGATGTTTTAGCAAATATAATTAATAAACATGTGTAGTAGAATAAACATACACATTCTTTCAATAAGATTAACATGGCATATAGCTAGATTGTAATTAATTTGTAACAGACGCGAGATGGACAATCGTAACAGAAGTAATGTAACAGACATCATTTTGGAACTCATAGGCTTGACTTTGGCATATAAATATGTTTTTATTACATCTCAGAAAATTAAAGTTATCTTTTAACATATCATTCATTAAAGATTACATGTTTTGTGACCTGATGGTAAAAAAAGAAATGGTTTTAGGTGAATTTTTAAAAATAAGTTCATGTCCTCATTTCAGTACCCATAAGCGTGGAATCACTCATATGCTCTGACTTTATAGTCTATTTATTTTACTATTTTACCGTTTTACTAATTTATAATGTGCAGTACTTTATAAGATGACTCTCTATGCAATACTTTTATAATGCGCAATACCACACTCCATAATGTGAAACACAACATATTCACCTCAGGACTGTGCACCTTACACACAGCACATACACCTCAGGACTGTGCACCTTACACACAACACATACACCTCAAGTCTGTGCACCTCACCTTACCTTGCAATACTTCATAATGTGTAATATTTTATCTTATAATGTGACTCTCTCGTGCAATAATTTATAATGTGACTGTCTCTGTGCAATACTTTATATGTGCAATACCTCACTCCATAATGTGTAACACAACACATACACCTCAGACTGTGCACCTTACCCCCCTTACACCCCCCCTTTTTTTCTCCCCCCCCTTCCTCTCTCTCTCTCTACACGCTGTTTGCACTGTTATTGGAGATGCTTTAATCTCATTGTACATGTGTATAGTGACAATAAAGGCATTCTATTCTATTCTAATTTTGGTGGCAGAGCAGCCTCAACCTCCAGCTCTGTTTCTTCGTTCTCTTCAAGTAGCTCATTGTTCCTTGAGGCAAACATCATATTTTGAAAGCAACACAATAATTTCCAAGAAGTTGCCATGATCCACTGTACCATCATCAAGCATGTATGCTGTCTCCGACTGTGACCCTCTGTAGCTCAAACCTCTTTTTCCAATGAGCTTCACCACATCTATGATGCGCTCCAACACTTGCCGCCTCTTGCGCACCTGCACTTTACAAAGAGACATCTGATGTCCCATGAGAAGGTTCTCAACATTGCATTTTGAGGAGCTAAGGAAATATGCTTCTGCACAACCTCTGTGTAGATTGCTCCTCTCATGTTCTTCCACTCTCTGATGTATGTGTTTCTGGTCTGTCATGCCAGTGATGAACAAACTGCTATCTGTAGCCTTAGCAAATGCCATACAAAGGAAGCAGAAGAGTGCTTGTCTGTCTTCACTGTATGAAAGCCATTTCCTATTTGTGCTTTCTTTGCAAGAAAAAGCTCTCTGCACTATAGCCTTCTCTGCCTTCTGCTGGGGATGATGACTCAAGAAATAATCTAAAGGCCAATTTATGCTGACAACCCAGTCCTCGCAGATAGCGTCGCAGACAGTGTCTGCGTAGCCCCCCCACCTTCGCAGACGCTCTGCGCGCACCTCCCAAAAATTGTGACCACCGCAGAAGCCTCGCAGACAGTGCCGCAGACAAGAGGGCTCTGATTGGTCCACTCTACATCCGCTGTACACGCACTTCCGCTTCCCTACTTTCCCGGTTTGGTTTGTTTTCACGACCGGCATTTTTAAAAACACGAGCAAAGATGGAGCAGCATGAAGAGCGGTTGATTGAGGAAGTACGTACATCTATACGACTCCAGTTCTAGTCATTATAAAAAAAAAAAAAGTTCTAGTCATTATAAGTAACCGGAGGATAAACACTCCACTAACCACACCCACCAACTACTCCTAGCGACTTCGCGCCCCCTTGCGTTGTGCCGGTGAATAACATCGCGCACGCCTATTATCCCCGCTCAACAATAAATTACAACTGTCTGTGAAAAGCTATCTGCGAAAGCCTTGTCGCACGAGCATACAGAGGCCTGAGTCCTCTGGTTTTGGCCTTGTAAAAAAAATAAACTTTTGAAGAGAGAGCACTGACTTCCTGGGCTCGGCTTCCTCTAGCAGTAGCTGGATCATCTTCAGTCTAAATAAGAGATTAGTACTGTTAGTATTGTTTTAGTAAACCACTAAACCAAACTATCAGTAAAATATTTTTTTTTTTGATAATAGGGCTAAGATGGTTAAAAAATGTTATGTTGTTAGTGTTAGGACTGGGGACTGTCTTGGCCTCTAGAGCCCGCTGTTATGTTTTTATCTTGTCATGTTTGTTTTGGCCTCTAGAGGCCGCCACTGCTTCTGTGTTTTGTGTTTGTTTTTGACAGCCATGTGCTTTTGTTTTTCATGTGCCTTGTGCCCCGCCTAGTCCTCATTATTGTCACCTGTGTTCAATTTATTTTGTGTATTTATACTCCCTCAGTTTGGCCTCTAGTCACGGAGTCTTTGTGCTGCTTATGGCTAGTAACCTCTGTCCCGTGGACCTTGCTTATGCCCTTGTGTTTTTTTGGTATTTTGCTTTCTTTTGGACTATGTACTTTACATTCTGGATCTTCTGAGCGTTTGCATTTTTGCCTTTTCTTTTCTGACTTTTGGCTTTTGATTTGACTTTGAACTTTTGGATTTTTTATTTTTTCCTGTTTATCTTCTGAGCGTTTGGATTATACTTTTTTGCCTTGGACTTTTTGAACATTGTAAATAAATTGTTTTTTCTATTCTACTTTCGCCTCACTCCTCTGCACTTGAGTCATTCCCCTGGTGGCCTAGTGGGGGTTTGCTGGATTACTACACCAGCGACCCGGGTTCGATTCCTAGTAAAACCCTAACAGAAAGACTCCATCATGACCGACTCAGCAGAGGCTGCTTCAACTGTCTACCCAGCCAACCTTCAGGGAATTATGGCAGCTCCGACACGCTTCGGAATGACCATGGACACTCATGGATGAACACTCGCAAGCCAACGCGAGGCCCTTGCTCACCACGAGGTACTGCTTCAGCAAATTGGGAAAGCCCTGGCACAGCTGACTCCTATGCCCGCATCGCCTCCTCCTGATCGTGCTCCCGCTCCACCATCTGCTCCCGCTCCTGTGCCTCCTGCCACGCTGCCTCCGTCACCTCGCGAACTCTGCCTTCCTGCACCACAGAGGTATGGCGGCAAGCACAGGAAGTGCCGGGAGCTCCTTACCCAGTGCCAACTCACCTTTGAGCTCCAGCCTTCCACCTACACTACGGATCACCGCAAGATCACATATGTGATAATCTTGTTAGCTGATAAGGCACGAGCTTGGGCAACAGCCATCTGGCAGAGACAGGGACCCGAGTGCTCTGACTTCAAGCTGTTTATGGAGGAGATGCTTTGGGTCTTTGATCAGGCAGACATCAGTAAAGATGCAGCCAGGAAGCTCATGTCCATCCGGCAGGAAGGAAGCATTGCAGACTACGCCATCTCGTTCCGGACACTTGCAGCAGTCAGTGGATGGAACGAGACTGCCCTGGTTTCAGCCTTCCACCATGGTCTGTCTGGCCTCTATTGGATGCCCAAGTGACCTTGAAACACTGATCTCACATGCCATTCGTCTTGACAACAGGATTAGAGAGCGCCGCCAAGTCCTGAGCCTCCCCGGCCTCACTGCCTCAACATGGAGCCTGTCTACCTCCTCCAGTGACTGTCCGGAGCCCATGCAAGTGGGCCGTACTCGTCTCTCCGCATCTGAGAGGGAGCGCAGAAGGAGGGACAAGTGCTGCATCTACTGTGGCAAGCCTGGCCATTTCCGAGCATCATGTCCCGAGCTCTCGGGAAAAGGACCGCCCCGTCCAGCCGAGGGAGGGTTGTGACGGGGCCTACCCTCTCTCCCGAACTCCCTGGCCAAGGAGTCTACATCCCAGTCTCCATCTCCTGGGGTGAGTCCGTCCACTCTTGCCAGGCCTTGTTAGACTCCGGGGCGGCTGGAAACTTTATGGATGTCCACTTCGCCTGAAGAATTAATGTCCCTACTGCACCTCTTGAAGTCCCGCTGTCTGTGTCTGCCCTGGATGGCCAAGCTTTAGGTGACGGAAGAGTCACCCAAGTTACTTCTCCAATCTTTCTCCAGTCTCAAGGTCACAAAGAAGAAATTTCCCTGTACCTTATTCATTTGCCAGAGTTCCCAGTTATCCTAGGCCTTCCTTGGCTTACCCGCCACAACCCTCATATAGACTGGGTAACAAGCCAGGTTGTGGAATGGGGTCCTGCATGCTATGCTTCTTGTCTGCTCTCCTGTGTCTCCTGCCGAGCCTCCTGATCTCACCGAGTTATCTCAAGTTCCCACAGAGTACTGGGATCTTAAAGAAGTCTTCAAGAGTAGGGCCGCCGTTCTTCCTCCGCACCGCGCCTACGACTGTGCCATCGACTTGCTCCCTGGGACTACCCCTCCTCGGGGCAGACTGTTTTCCCTCTCTCAGCCAGAATGCAAGGCCATGGAGGAATACATCAAGGACACCCTGGCCTCTGGGTTCATTCAACCCTCCACCTCACCTGCTGGTGCCGGCTTCTTTGTCGGCAAGAAGGATGGGGGGCTCCGACCATGTATTGACTACAGGGGCCTGAACAAGATCACTGTGCGCAACCGCTACCCCCTTCCGCTGATGTCCACAGCATTCGACCTGCTCCAAGGCGCCACTATCTTCACCAAGCTGGACTTACGGAACGCTTACCATCTCATCTGTACCTGACAGGGAGACGAGTGGAAGACTGCCTTTAACGCCCCGTCAGGGCACTATGAGTACCAAGTGATGCCCTTCGGACTCACCAATGCACCAGCAGTTTTTCAGGCCCTTATCAACGACGTCTTGAGGGATATGATCAACCAGTACGTTTTTGTCTACTTCGACGACATCCTAATATTTTCCAAGACCTTGCAGAAGCACTGCCACCACGTCCGCCAGGTCCTCCAGAGGCTGCTACAGAACAATCTGTTCGCTAAGGCCCAGAAGTGTGAGTTTCACGTCCCCGAGGTCTCCTTTCTGGGTTTTATTGTACGGACAGGACAACTCCAGATGGATCCAGCCAAGACCCTGGCCGTCCGGGACTGGCCCACTCCCAAGTCCATCAGAGAAGTTCAGCGGTTCTTAGGATTTGCTAACTTCTACCACAAGTTTGTCAGGAACTTCAGTTCTGTAGCAGCGCCCATATCGGACCTCACCAAAAAGACTGGTGGATCTTATGTCTGGTCTCCTCAGGCAGAGAAGGCATTCAAGGACCTCAAGCACCGCTTCTGCACGGCACCCATTCTGGTCCTCCCGGACACTTCACAACCGCTCATCATCGAGGTGGACGCCTCAGACAGTGGCGTCGGTGCAGTACTCTCTCAACGCTCGGATGGAAGGTTGCACCCCTGCGCATACTTCTCCCACCGCCTGAGCCCTGCGGAGTCCTGGTATGATGTGGGGGATCGGGAACTGCTTGCAGTTAAACTGGCCCTTGAGGAGTGGAGGCACTGGCTGGAGGGAGCACAACATCCATTCCTGGTTTGGACGGACCACAAGAACCTGGAGTACCTCCAGCAAGCCAAAAGACTGAATCCACGACAGGCTAGGTGGGCCTTGTTTTTTAGTCGATTCGACTTCACCCTATCGTACCACCCAGGCTCTAAGAACACCAAACCTGACGCGCTTTCCAGGCTGTTCTTGCCCACCAACAGGGAGAGTGAAGTTGGGCCTATTATCCCTGCATCCCGGATTGTGGCCCCTGTCCGCTGGGGTGTTGAGGAGGCCGTCCGACAAGCTCAATGCAAGGACCCCGGTCCTGGGATGGGGCCACCGGGCCTCTTGTATGTCCCACATCAAGCCCAGGCCAAGGTTCTCCAGTGGGGTCATTTGTCCCCTCTCACCACCCACCCGGGAGCGCGGATGATACTGGACTTCTTGAAAAGACGCTTCTGGTGGCCAAGCATGGAGAAGGAAGTAAGGTCATTCGTCCTGTCCTGTGATGTGTGCACCAGAAGCAAGAACCCACGACAGCATCCCCAGGGCCTCCTGCATCCTCTGCCCATTCCCCGGCGTCCCTGGTCCCATGTGGCAATCGACTTCATCACGGGCCTTCCAGACTCTCAAGGTAATACTGTCATTTTGGTCATAGTCGACAGATTCTCTAAGGCCTGCCGCTTCATACCGCTGTGCAAGCTCCCTTCTGCTCTCGAAACCACCAAACTAATTTTTACTCGTCTTCCGAGTCTTTGGTCTCCCACAGGACATCGTCTCAGACCGGAGGCCCCAGTTCTCCTCCCGAGTGTGGCGGGGGTTCTGCAAACTCATCAGGGCCACTGCCAGCCTCTCCTCTGGGTTCCACCCCCAGTCCAATGGCCAGACTGAGAGGCTCAACCAGGACCTGGAAACCACCCTGCGAGGCCTGGTGATGGATAACCCAACATCATGGAGCACCTGGCTGCCATGGGCAGAGTACGTCCACAACACCCTGCAGTCATCGGCCACCAAGCTGTCGCCGTTCCAGTGCCAATTCGGGTTCCAGCCACCTCTGTTTCTGGACCAGGAGGAGGATGCTGGGGTGCCCTCGGTCAACCAGTACGTGAGACGGTGTCGCAAGACCTGGAACAAGGTCAGGAGGACCGTCATCCAGACTTCCAGGGCCAACCAGACGCAGGCCAACCGCCATAGAAGGCCTGCCCACATTTTCTGCCCTGGGCAGCGGGTTTGGCTGTCTGCCAAGGACCTTCCGCTGCAGGTGGAGAACCGCAAGCTTGCTCCTTGCTACGTTGGCCCCTTCAAGGTTGTGCACAGGGTGAACCCCGTTGCCTACCGGCTCCAGTTGCCTCGGACTCTAAGGATCAACCCCACATTCCATGTATCCCTGTTGCGGCCCGTACTGTTGTCCTCGTATGCCCCTGCCCCTAGGAATCCCCTGCCTCCCCGCATCCTCCAGGGTCAGACTGTGTTCACGGTGCGCCGCCTGCTCGACTCCTGCCAGGTCTGCGGCGGGCTTTAATATCTTGTGGACTGGGAGGGCTATGGCCCTGAGGAGCGCTGTTGGGTCCCCGCTCGGGACGTGTTAGACAAAGAACTTTGCCGGGACTTCCATTCGGCCCATCCGGATCGCCCTGGGAACGTCAGGAGACGCTCCTTGGGGGGGTCCTGTTAGGACTGGGGACTGTCTTGGCCTCTAGAGGCCACTGTTATGTTTTTATCTTGTCATATTTGTTTTGGCCTCTAGAGGCCGCCACTTCTTCTGTGTTTTGTGTTTGTTTTTGACAGCCATGTGCTTTTGTTTTTCATGTGCCTTGTGCCCCGCCTCGTCCTCATTATCGTCACCTGTGTTCAATTTATTTTGTGTACTTATACTCCCTCAGTTTGGCCTCTAGTCACGGAGTCTTTGTGCTGCTTATGGCTACCTCTGTCCCATGGACCTTGCTTATGCCCTTGTGTTTTTTGGTATTTTGCTTTCTTTTGGACTATATACTTTACATTCTGGATCTTCTGAGCGTTTGCATTTTTGCCTTTTCTTTTCTGACTTCTGGCTTTTGATTTGACTTTGAACTTTTGGATTTTTTATTTTTTCCCGTTTATCTTCTGAGCGTTTGGATTATACTTTTTTGCCTTGGACTTTTTGAACATTGTAAATAAACTGTTTTTTCTATTCTACTTTTGCCTCACTCCTCTGCGCTTGAGTCATTCCCCTGGTGGCCTAGTGGGGGTTTGCTGGATTACTACACCAGTGACCTGGGTTCAATTCCCAGCAAAACCCTAACAGTTAGTATACTAGGCCTAGCAGTACTAGTGTAGTCCATACACAATAATGACATTTTTACAGCCAAACTAGCCTAAATGCGTTGTGCTAAAAGTTAGCAAGCTAGCTAAATAATGTTATAACATTACAGCCGCTCACCTGAGTAGCATCCCCCTTCGGGTCATGTTGTCCTCCAGACAGCGCCACCACGAGAGCTGCAGGTGCCGCTGAGGATGGTGCAGATGATGCAGCAGCAGAAAATATATTTGTCAATTTCTGACACTTGGCCGCACCCTGCATAAAATCATTAATTGCCTTTTCTTTTCTCTTAATTTTTGTGCTCTTCCCTTGCGTTTCTTCTCCATTTTTGCATGGCTGATTAATTGATTGGCAGATGAAGAGGGAGAAGGGGGCCGGACCAAAACCCTCTGCCTTCGGCTCGGCTGTGATTGGCCAACAGCCCCACAACTGACGCCCATGTAAGCCAATGCTGATTATCCAGACACTAGAGAAACTGTTAACATTTGCTTATCATATTCAAGGCCAGCGCAACTGGATTTTTTCTCCCCGCCGGCCCACATTGAACCACCGGCCCGCCGGGAAAACTCCCGCTACTCCCGATGGCCAGTCCGCCCCTGGGAGTTTACACAGAATAGTGCAAAAAACATTGAGTGAGTGACAGTTCTGTGGGTAGAAATGGCTTGTTGATAAGAAAGGTCAAGGCAAGTTTATTTATATAGCACATTTCATACACAATGGCAGTTCAATGTGCTTTACAGAAGCAAAAACAAAAACAGTAAACAATAGAGAAATAAAATTACATAAAATAATTTTATTTTTAATCTAAAACAATTAATTAAAAGAATTAAAAGAAAATAAGAATTAAACAATAGTAGAAATAAAATAATAAAATGCCAAAAAGAAAAAAGGAGAAAAAGAAAAAGAAACCAGCGGAATAAAATGGAATAAAATTAAAGTAAATTTAAAACATGCAGAGAAAGTAAAGATTATAAAAAATGTAAAAATATAGAGGAAAATGGCCAGATTGGCTCAAGCTGCCAGGAAGGATATAGTAATTCTTTACAACCATGGTGAGCAGAAAAACATCTCAGCATGCAACAGCAGAAGACCACATTGGGTTCCACTCCTACCAGCCAAGAACAGGAATCTTAGAATCAAGAACAAGTTCCTATTAAAGTGGCCGGTGAGTGTATGTGAAAGGGGCTTATGTTAATGTTGTAACTTTAAAGTCTTTCTGGATGATTGCATGATTGGGTTACCATTTGTGTCCCACTGATGTTACATTAAAAATATTCTAAAGGTATATCAATGTAAACATTTTAAACAGAGGTAGATTGTCCTTCTCATCAACCTACACTTACTGTCCACTTTATTAATAATACCTGTACACCTGCACATTCATGCAGTTATCTAATCCGTCAATCATGTGGCAGCACAATGCATAAAATCATGCAGATACAGGTCAAGAGATGTCAATGTCAAACATCTGAATGAAGAAAATTGTGATCTCTGTGACTTTCACTGTGGCCTGGGTGTTGGTGCCAGATGGACTGGTTTGAGTATTTCAGAAACTGCTGATCTCCTGGGGTTTTCACACACAACAGTCTCTAGAGTTTACACAGGATGGTGTGAAAAACGAAAACATTGATTGAGCAACAGTTCTGTGGGTGGAAACGCCTTGTTGCTAAGAGAGGTCAGAAGAAAAAATGCCAGATTGGTTCGAGCTGCCAGGAAGGATATAGTAACTCATATAATCTGTCTTTACAGCTATGGTGAGCAGAAAAGCATCTCAGCATGGACAAAACATTGAACCTTGAGGTGGATGTGCTACAATAGCAGAAGATCACATGGGATTTCAAAACATTTGATGTACCATGGAACACCATGAAGGCCATCATGATTTGTTGTTGGCTGATGAGGTCCTTTGAAAGTACAACATTGTCGCTCAAAGTACAGTTTGAAAGTAAAGTCTCATCTCATCTCATTATCTCTAGCCGCTTTATCCTGTTCTACAGGGTCGCAGGCAAGCTGGAGCCTATCCCAGCTGACTACGGGTGAAAGGCGGGGTACAACCTGTACAAGTCGCCAGGTCATCACAGGGCTGACACATAGACACAGATAACCATTCACACTCACATTCACACCTACGGTCAATTTAGAATCACCAGTTAACCTAACCTGCATGTCTTTGGACTGTGGGGGAAACCGGAGCACCCGGAGGAAACCCACGCGGACACGGGGAGAACATGCAAACGCCGCACAGAAAGGCCTTCGCCGGCCACGGGGCTCGAACCCGGACCTTCTTGCTGTGAGGCGACAGCGCTAACCACTACACCACCGTGCCGCCCTGAAAGTAAAGTATTACATAAAAAAAATACATTCGAAGCAAATCATTAGAATGCCCTTCTTGATTATAATGTCCTATAATGCTCTAGGTTATAATTTAAAGTTAACCACATTTTGTGTGTTTGTTAATTGTATGCTAGAAAATACATCCATGTTTTTCATTTAAGAGCAAAATGCCATTGGGTTTTATTAATCTTTTATTAAAGTTGTGTGTAATGTTTTCGTAGTCCAAACTGAATTAAAAATGAGATTTACAAGATTTACTAAAGATTTGTAATGCTGATTTTCTTTGTACTTGTGTATGTATATTTAAGCAATATCACACAAGTAAGAGTCGAGCAGAGCGATACATACAGTGAAACATCCCAGTGCGGTTATAAGAAATATAAGCACTCTTGGAAAGCTGCTCAACCAATCAAATTGGTGGACTGGAGCTAACTGTCGCATAGCCAATCACTTGGTAATAAAATTACCAAGCACATCCTAGGATGTATCTTAAAACCATGGATTTGTTTTTGGTTGCTTTCTTTCAAGTCATTAATATAAAAATCAACAGTTTCACAAAATCTTTTCATTCAGTTTATGTGTAATCATTAAACTCCTCAGTGCAATTTGATATAAATACAAATTCACAGTAATGCTCACTGATTATGTGTTTTGAAGTCTATTTGTTAAGTTCGCATTATTGTGTTTCCTGGTACGTAAATTTGCACAACCTCAAGCACTCTTGCAGGATATGATCATTGTTCCCAACTAACTGGATTTCCAGGAGTGCTAGCTTTCTCATGTAATTGCTTTAATTGCAGACCATTTACAAAAATGTTTTACATCCAGCTTGCTAAAAGAGACCCAAAGTTAGAAAAAACTAATAAAAATGGGGTTGCCTGAGATGGGGTAAAACATTTTGAATGGTTACATGCTCTTTAACAGCACAGTGGTGTAGTGGTTAGCACTGTCGCCTCACAGCAAGAGTTCATGGGTTCGAGCCCAGCGGCTGACAGGGGCCTTTCTGTGTGGAGTTTGCATGTTCTCCCTGTGTCTGCATGGGTTTCCTCTAGGTGCTCCGGTTTCCCCCACAGTTCAAAGACATGCAGTTAGGTTAACATAGGGCGGCCTTGGGCTGAAGTGCCCTTGAGCAAGGTACCTGACCCCTGACTGCTCCCTGGGCACTGTAGTACGGCTGCCCACTGCTCTGGGTGTGTGTGTGTGTGTGTGTGTTCACTGCTTCAGATGGGTTAAATCTCATTGTGCTTGAAGTGTGTATGTGACAAAGGTTTCTTCTTCTTTAAAAAAAAAAAATTAGTTTAAAAAAAGGTCACAAAAAAAGTGTAACATGGGCTAAAGGGCTAAATGCACCTCAGTCATCAAATCATCTTTGTGTTAACATTATAGCGCAAGTGCAAACCTCTATAAAGTCACATTACAGTATAATCTCACATGTCTTGGTTTGAATAGTGAGTCTGTGCTTCATTTTACATCTGTTTATTATGCTCTGAGCTGGTTTAACAAGCATTTATAGTACTTATTACATATTTGGTACACTTGGTATACAACTCCGATTCCAAAAAAGTTGGGACAAAGTACAAATTGTAAATAAAAACGGAATGCAATGATGTGGAAGTTTCAAAATTCCATATTTTATTCAGAATAGAACATAGATGACATATCAAATGTTTAAACTGAGAAAATGTATCATTTAAAGAGAAAAATTAGGTGATTTTAAATTTCATGACAACAACACATCTCAAAAAAGTTGGGACAAGGCCATGTTTACCACTGTGAGACATCCCCTTTTCTCTTTACAACAGTCTGTAAACGTCTGGGGACTGAGGAGACAAGTTCCTCAAGTTTAGGGATAGGAATGTTAACCCATTCTTGTCTAATGTAGGATTCTAGTTGCTCAACTGTCTCAGGTCTTTTTTGTCGTATCTTCCGTTTTATGATGCGCCAAATGTTTTCTATGGGTGAAAGATCTGGACTGCAGGCTGGCCAGTTCAGTACCTGGACCCTTCTTCTATGCAGCCATGATGCTGTAATTGATGCAGTATGTGGTTTGGCATTGTCATGTTGGAAAATGCAAGGTCTTCCCTGAAAGAGACGTCGTCTGGATGGGAGCACATGTTGCTCTAGAACCTGGATATACCTTTCAGCACTGATGGTGTCTTTCCAGATGTGTAAGCTGCCCATGCCACACGCACTAATGCAACCCCATACCATCAGAGATGCAGGCTTCTGAACTGAGCGCTGATAACAACTTGGGTCGTCCTTCTCCTCTTTAGTCCGAATGACATGGCGTCCCTGATTTCCATAAAGAACTTCAAATTTTGCTTCGTCTGACCACAGAACAGTTTTCCACTTTGCCACAGTCCATTTTAAATGAGCCTTGGCCCAGAGAAGACGTCTGCACTTCTGGATCATGTTTAGATACGGCTTCTTCTTTGAGCTATAGAGTTTTAGCTGGCAACGGCGGATGGCACGGTGAATTGTGTTCACAGATAATGTTCTCTGGAAATATTCCTGAGCCCATTTTGTGATTTCCAGTACAGAAGCATGCCTGTATGTAATGCAGTGCCGTCTAAGGGCCCGAAGATCACGGGCACCCAGTATGGTTTTCCGGCCTTGACCCTTACGCACAGAGATTCTTCCAGATTCTCTGAATCTTTTGATGATATTATGCACTGTAGATGATGATATGTTCAAACTCTTTGCAATTTTACACTGTCGAACTCCTTTCTGATATTGCTCCACTATTTGTCGGCGCAGAATTAGGGGGATTGGTGATCCTCTTCCCATCTTTACTTCTGAGAGCTGCTGCCACTCCAAGATGCTCTTTTTATACCCAGTCATGTTAATGACCTATTGCCAATTGCCTTAATGAGTTGCAATTTGGTCCTCCAGCTGTTCCTTTTTTGTACCTTTAACTTTTCCAGCCTCTTATTGCCCCTGTCCCAACTTTTTTGAGATGTGTTGCTGTCATGAAATTTCAAATGAGCCAATATTTGGCATGAAATTTCAAAATGTCTCACTTTCGACATTTGATATGTTGTCTATGTTTTATTGTGAATACAATATCAGTTTTTGAGATTTGTAAATTATTGCATTCCGTTTTTATTTACAATTTGTACTTTGTCCCAACTTTTTTGGAATCTGGGTTGTAGAAAATCCTGGCAATATTGGGATCAATGTGTTTTTACTCAATGGGAAACTTTTATTGGCATTATAAATCACTTATGGCCTGGGCTTAATCTCAAAGGTTTTCCAGAGAGGCTGTGATCTGAAGAAGCAAAGAGAAATGTTGGGGAGATGTGTAGCATGTTGCTATGGTGTAGAACACACATCCAGACTGGAGCGGAGACAGGAACTGCGCTGAAACACATGCCAGAATAAGCAATCTGGATTCAGGGAAAAACAAATGAGTGCCTGGTGAATATATATACACTCATAGGCACGCACACACACACACACCCCAACCATTCAGGTTTAGGCTTGGATAAATAGATAAAGAATATGAATGAGACAAAAAAAAAACACATGGAAACAATGAAAGATCTCAGGAACTATTGTATTTTACAGACATCTATTTTTATAAAAGTGCACAATGCAGGGTCTACACAGTGTAACTCAAGTGTCATTCTATGAGGCCAGATATAAAACCTGCAGTATTGTAAATATATTAATCAGTGGAAGGTCAGTTTTGAAGCAATGAGGGAACCCATGGAAAGAAAGCTTTCATATTGTCTTTCATCTTCTCAAATCTGAGACAAAAAACACCCTTATAATTAGATCGGTGGAATTTCCTTTGAAGTGATGTAATAGATCATAGATCTAACCTCGTGGTGACTATTGAAGTTCACTTGACCATTTATTGACTTTTATCTGATTATAGGCATGTAAACACCTTATCGGCCTCGAGCTTACATACTGACAGGGAAAACTTCAAAAGGCTGTGTACAGTGAAATAGGAAACAGTGCATACATCTATTTCTCAGTTTGTATGTATTTTATTTTATCAGCCACATCATTTAGACTGAATCTCATCTCATCTCATTATCTCTAGCCGCTTTATCCTGTTCTACAGGGTCGCAGGCAAGCTGGAGCCTATCCCAGCTGACTACGGGGGAAAGGCGGGGTACACCCTGGACAAGTCGCCAGGTCATCACAGGGCTGACACACAGACACAGACAACCATTCACACTCACATTCACACCTACGCTCAATTTAGAGTCACCAGTTAACCTAACCTGCATGTCTTTGGACTGTGGGGGAAACCGGAGCACCCGGAGGAAACCCACGCGGACACGGGGAGAACATGCAAACTCCGCACAGAAAGGCCCTCGCCGGCCACGGGGCTCGAACCCGGACCTTCTTGCTGTGAGGCGACAGCGCTAACCACTACACCACCATGCCGCCCTAGACTGAAACTATGCTCCTTAAAGAAGTAGTAACAAAACAGCTGGATCAGCTGGCCCACAACTCACAATTCTTCTCTTGCTTGCGTTTACAATCTACTTGCTTTGTTACAATTTACTCGCTTATTCTCCTTTTTGCATTGTTAATTTTACAACTCTCATTAAGCACGGTAAATAATGGACAACGGGAGGTGGCCTGGAGAACTGTACCACCACTGCGACATCATTCAAGAGCTGTGGAGCCATCTAAAAGTTTCATCATCCCAGCATGCTTAGAGTTTCTTTAAGGAAGCCCTAATCCATACACCAGAGACAGAAATGTGGTGGCCTTTCAAATAGGGATGTCCCGATCAGGTTTTTTTGCCCTCCGATCCGATACCGATCATTTGATTTTGAGTATCTGCCGATACCGAGTCCCGATCCGATACTTCTTATAATCCATAAAAAATAAAGACGAGGAAAGAAACGGATCCAGGATGTTCCTCATTTTTTATTTAGCACCTTATTTTAACATCCAACAACTCCGTTAGCAAACAGAGCACTTACGTGAGGCAGTTTGAACAATAAATAACAAATTAAAAAAAATAACCTTAAAATACCTGGCAGGAATGTAAACAAATAAAAAAAAATAAAGTGCCACAGTGCCGGTAATTTGCTTTTAAGAACGCATCTCACAGTGGTGTACAGTAATTTCAATTAAGGAAATGAACGTTTTTCTTGATGAAAACAAGCATTTCTACCCTTTCAGGTTTGAGCCCGTTTCTTTTGTCATCCAACGAAAAAAAAAATGATCTCATGCTTTGCTTTCCGCTTCGAACTGCTTCCGTGTTCAACTTTGCCGGCAACAGGCAGCCAATAACCAATAGCGTCTCCGCTACAAAGTGATGTCATGCCGCACGCGTTGATGTTGCTGTGTTGAGACAAGAGGTCTGGTCTCACTCTGTGCCAACGCATAGCTATTGATGTGTTAAAAATGAGAATATATTATATAGATATATATCCGATCTCTGATCGGGAGGCAATGCCCGATTCCGATCGAGTCTGAAACCATGTGATCGGGCCCGATTTCCGATCACGTGATCGGATCGGGACATCCCTACTTTCAAATGCACAATGTTAGTCCTCCTTCTTCTCACTCTGCCCTCATTATCTCCCCACAGAGCAAAGAAGTGCTGCACTGTAAGCCAAGCCTTCCAACAAGTGGAACTGCTTCCAGTTCCTCTCCATCATTACTGTGGAGCGAAGGAGCAGTTGGAGAGAGGGATGACAGAAATGGGAACCTTCCATGCTCAGTCAATTAGAGAAATGGAGACCAGATTTTACAGTAACTGCCTCTCTTACAAGCTATGAATAGAACATTGTTTTGGTTGTCCTGTTGAATTAACGCTTTTATATGATTCATTAAGAAAATGGGCAATGCTTCATAGTGTAGCTTATGCCTTGGTAAGAGTTCAGTACTGTGCATGTTACTGGATTTTACGTGTTATTCATTTTATGTAAGCATATAAATGAAGTCTGAATGACATTGGGGGGAGAACACATTTTTGAACAGTTAACAGCCATTTACTGTTGATGACTGTTTACTGCAGATTTGTTAGCTAGCTCAGGAGAGCTACCCAGGGTGGACATCAAGGACACAGAGCAGTTTCCACCCAACTATTCATATCTATGGGTAATTTAGAGGAGCCAGTTAACCTAACTGCATGTCTTTGGATGGTGGAGGAAACTGGAGCACCCGGAGGAAACCCACGGAAACAACACGCAAGCTCCACACACAAACGCCCTTGTTGGCCGTGAGGTCAGAACCCAGAACCTTCTTGCTGTGAGGCAACAGTGCTAACCACTGTACCACCCCAGACATTCAGGATTTTCATGGTGTATGATGACATCAGTAAAGCTTTTGGACATCAGCATCAGTAAAGGTTACTGCATCAAGGACTTGCGTATTCAGCTAAAATTAAAATTATTTTCTAAGAGTGACTTTAAAGTAACTTGACTAATATTGGGGGAAAAAATTACTATTTATGAAATTGTCTCCAACAACAGAATTTGAAATGTCACATTGCTTTTCTGTTCTTTTGTAATAAGTTGTATTTTCTGCATATAATAAATATTAATTCAGCTTTAATTTTATTGTAAAGATATTTGACATGGTAGGATTGTTGCAAAAAAAAAAAAAAAGCCTGTTATATTTCAAAAGACGCAACTGACAAGTGCATTATACAGAAAACAGATGGACCAATACACAGGTAAACTCAAGTATACAATTTTTAATGCTTGTAAAACATTACAAGTCGCACAAAGTATATATCTTCCACATTGATAATGCCCTTATCCTGGCTTATCCAGTGAAGTACTCCCCCCCCAAAAAAAAAAAAAAACAAACTACAGTTTTTAACAGGTGCAAATGAAATTCATATGGTTTAACTGAACACTGGGGATTTTGGTGTGCAGTTCAATTTTGTCTAATAGCCATGTTTAGAGTTCATTAAAGCCTTGCAGAAAACCACATGGGTGTAAAGGTTTTTAAAAGGCTTATTTCAGATTTGTCAGAATCAGATGAAGTACGAGAAATGTTAAAAATCACAGCTGGAAAATACGTTAAGTTAAAACATACTTGCTTCCATTAAAGTAGCACTTACAGTACATTGATTTTTAGATACTGATAAACAGTTACTGATACCCCCTGCCCCTTTCAAGTTTTATTTTACAGCATGATTTCGCTTTTTTAAATGACTGAGCAATAATACTTAAAAAAAAAAAAAAGTGATTGCAACCCTACTGAATTCAGACTGCAAGAGAGCAGACCTGAACCAATTCAGTAATTAAAGATGTGTAAAATACAAGATCATCTCATCTTCTCTAGCCGCTTTATCCTGTTCTACAGGGTCGCAGGCAAGCTGGAGCCTATCCCAGCTGACTACGGGCAAAAGGCAGGGTACACCCTGGACAAGTCGCCAGGTCATCACAGGGCTACAAGATCATTTAAAAGTGAAAGATTTAGCTGCGTCAGGCTATTTTCACTTGTTAAGTAGTGCACTGGTCAATTTCAGGATTCTGTTGAGTATAATGTAGGATTTCATTACGGAGTCAAGTTCTGTGGTAAGCATGTTCTTCCTCTGTGAGCTGATATGACCAGGAGGGTGTGGGGGGGGGGGAAGATTCCTGCATCTACATGGTCAACCTCTGATATATTAACATTGTGAAAAGTCAGATGTCAGTAAGGTGGTTTGAGTCAAGACAGATGCCTTTTTAAAATCTCTCTGGCTCTCCATGGGCCGTCTCTCAGAACGAGATAAAGGGTCTTTGTTTAGAGGGCAGTGGCATGTGAAAGAGACAGGGTGTTGGCAGGGCATGTGTTAGGTCTTCTTTGGGTTTGTTGCCATGGCAATGCCCACCCTGTCGTGACAGAAGAAAGTTGGTGCTGTACATGTGCACTGAAGAGGGCTGATGTAGACAGATGGGAGTGGCTGGCTAACTCTAAACGGGTCAAATCTGGGACTGCTGAGAAGCCCGAGACTCACTTTAAAACTCCCGTATTGAGTCAACATTCTCAAAGTGAGTGTGGGAACATTCCAGATTTGAACATTCTACATGTAGGTGACGTGAAGGACTGTTACCATACAAGGATATTCTTGCAGTAGTGTTTGTACTTGGTTGCATCAAAAGCTTAAATACAGTACCATTGTCATTTGGTGTAACCAAGTGACTTATTTTAGAGGAAATGATTGTACAAGGAGTTGATTTTTTCTGCAAAACACTGATAAGTACCATTTGTAAAAAAAAAAAAAAAAGTGAAGACTTGTTATGAAAGGCAATAAAATAAATCTCTTGAAATAAGAGGATTTAGTAAAGATTACACACTTCACATCCAAATAAAACTGATTCTTCTTATACAAAATAGAGCTGATAAACACCTGCACAGCACAAGGAGGATCCATGACACTTTCTCCATTAAACCTCAAATGTACATTCACGGAGACTAGTCAGAGAGATTAATTAAAAATTAAACATTGCCTTCTAAGAGCACACACAGTTCTAAACACTGAAGACTGTAGTGCAGTTTGCAGGTACTAATTTGTTGGGTAGGTTTCAGGACTTCTAGGCGTGTCCGTTTAAAAGGGCAGCTTTGTGCTCTGCTCTCTTCTGATGTGCAAAATGCTCAAACAAGACAATCTCAAGAACAGAAAGTGTGTGTAAAGGTAAAACTTTGAAAGTTTACATAAAAATGACACCTTTTCACATGAAATGGTTTACAACTCAGTGTTTAATTACAAAAAGTATTTTTTACATTGCTTTAGAACCATGCCAAACAATTCCATGGTTTTATGGATATCAAAGTACATGACATTCTCCAAACTAAAACCTGCTGGGCTTAATTTGACATTACATTAAGGCTGGCTTTGGATTAATCTCCACTGGCATTACGTTTTAATCAGTGAAAACACACTTTAGTCTAAATTTAGGCTTAATCTAGATCTCTGAAAATCAGCCCTCATTGCTTATAGTACAAAATAGTATGTCTATAACCAGAGGGCCATGGTTTGGTCACTTTCTTTGGTGGAGCTATATATAGATTAAAAAAAAGGCTTGCAGCATGGCATCCTACTTTCCACTGCTAGGTTGTAGAGGGAGGAAACCTGTAAATAAAAGCCAAGGCAGTATAAACATATTGATAAGGTGTACACTTGGAGCAACTGATAACAATAGACCATTTTCTTTACATCTTAAAATTACATTATTAATGGGTCTTCACCTCTGAAAGTACTTGCCTGAGTCTGGATTTAATTGAATGTGTGGCTCTCGGTGCCTCCACGTCCAAAGCCTGAGAAAAGGCAGAAGGGAAAAAAAAAAAAAAAAAAAGACCCTTTAACATGATATACTGGCAAATGTTTTAGCTTCGTGATGAAACACTGACAGCTGGCCACTTATAGCAAGGTTTTCTTCTATCTGGAATCAACAACCCCAGTCAGCTTACATGAAATTCTTACACAGCTGGATCCTTTTTAAAGTGCAGATAAACATAAGTGCAGTTATGCAAGAAGCAGCCTTTTTCTTTAAGCAGTGAATGATGCAAGATGGAACATGATAACAGCTATTGATAAGCCTTGAAAGATTAGTTCTTTGAGCTCAGGAATATGCACATGAGAAGGATTGTGGTTTTGGGAGGATACCAGATCTCCTAAACATATCTACTGCATATTCATAGTTTATAATTAACCTTGACTGAATGACCAAACTATAATCCAAAAGGTATGGTGATATGAATATTAACTCACCTTTAGGTCCAAAGAGTGCAGCGTAACATGGTTTGTTACAGTACGGCTTTCCCTCATGCTGAGAAAGAAGACAATTCAAATTATAGCATATAAATGTACAACCCCGATTCCAAGAAAGTTGGGACAAAGTACAAAAACAATGCAATGATGTGGAAGTTTCAAAAATCCATATTTTATTCAGAATAGAACATATGACATATCAAATGTTTAAACTGAGAAAATGTATCATTTAAAGAGAAAAATTAGGTGATTTTAAATTTCATGACAACAACACCTCAAAAAAGTTGGGACAAGGCCATGTTTACCACTGTGAGACATCCCCTTTTCTCTTTACAACAGTCTGTAAACGTCTGGGGACTGAGGAGACAAGTTGCTCAAGTTTAGGGATAGGAATGTTAACCCATTCTTGTCTAATGTAGGATTCTAGTTGCTCAACTGTCTTAAGTCTTTTTTGTCGTATCTTCCATTTTATGATGTGCCAAATGTTTTCTATGGGTGAAAGATCTGGACTGCAGGCTGGCCAGTTCAGCACCTGGACCCTTCTTCTACGCAGCCATGATGCTGTATGTGGTTTGGCATGGTCATGTTGGAAAATGCAAGGTCTTCCCTGAAAGAGACGTCGTCTGGATGGGAGCATATGTTGCTCTAGAACCCGGATATACCTTTCAGCATTGGTGTCTTTCCAGATGTGTAAGCTGCCCATGCCACACACACTAATGCAACCCCATACCATCAGAAATGCAGGCTTCTGAACCGAGCGCTGATAACAACTTGGGTCGTCCTTCTCCTCTTTAGTCCGAATGACACGGCGTCCCTGATTTCCATAAAGAACTTCAAATTTTGATTCGTCTGACCACAGAACAGTTTTCCACTTTGCCACAGTCCATTTTAAATGAGCCTTGGCCCAGAGAAGACGTCTGCACTTCTGGATCATGTTTAGATACGGCTTCTTCTTTGAACTATAGAGTTTTAGCTGGCAATGGTGGATGGCATGGTGAATTGTGTTCACAGAATGTTCTCTGGAAATATTCCTGAGCCCATTTTGTGATTTCCAATACAGAAGCATGCCTGTATGTGATGCAGTGCTGTCCAAGGGCCCAAAGATCATAGGCACCCAGTATGGTTTTCTGGCCTTGACCCTTACACACAGATTCTTCCAGATTCTCTGAATCTTCTGATGATATTATGCACTGTAGATGATGATATGTTCAAACTCTTTGCAATTTTATACTGTCAAACTCCTTTCTGAGGCTACATTTACACTAGACCGTATCTGTCTCGTTTTCTTCGCGGATGCACTGTCCGTTTACATTAACCCCCCTGAAAAAGCGGGGAAACGGGAATCCGCCAGCGTCCACGTATTCAATCTAGATCGTATCAGCTCCGGTGCTGTGTAAACATTGAGAATACGCGAATACGCTGTGCTGAGCTCTAGCTGGCGTCTCATTGGACAACGTCACTGTGACATCCACCTTCCTGATTCGCTGGCGTTGGTCATGTGACGCGACTGCTGAAAAACGGCGCAGACTTCCGCCTTGTATCACCTTTCATTAAAGAGTATAAAAGTATGAAAATACTGCAAATACTGATGCAAATACTGCCCATTGTGTAGTTATGATTGTCTTTAGGCTTGCCATCCTTCCACTTGCAAGTAATAAGTGATATGCGCTGGGATCTCACACACAGCGGCTCAGTGCCGAATCGTGGCTTGTTCACTTCACTCGCGCGCTCTGTGAGCTGCGCAGGGCCGGAGTGCGCACCCTCCAGAGGGCACTCGCTGTTCAGGGCGGAGTGATTTGGAGCGCAGGATGCCTGCGGAGCCGAGCGTATCCGCGTATTGGTGTTGCTGTGTGCACGGCTAACGGTTTTAGTGTAAACACGAATCGTTTTAAGAACGTTAATCTGATGATCCGCTGATTCGACGTAATGTAAACGTAGCCTGATATTGCTCCACTATTTGTCGGCACAGAATTAGGGGGATTGGTGATCCTCTTCCCATCTTTACTTCTGAGAGCTGTTGCCACTCCAAGATGCTCTTTTTATACCCAGTCATGTTAATGACCTATTGCCAATTGACCTAATGAGTTGCAATTTGGTCCTCCAGCTGTTCCTTTTTTGTACCTTTAACTTTTCCAGCCTCTTATTGCCCCTGTCCCAACTGTTTTGAGATGTGTTGCTGTCATGAAATTTCAAATGAGCCAATATTTGGCATGAAATTTCAAAATGTCTCACTTTTGACATTTGATATGTTGTCTATGTTCTATTGTGAATACAATATCAGTTTTTGAGATTTGTAAATTATTGCATTCTGTTTTTATTTACAATTTGTACTTTGTCCCAACTTTTTTGGAATCGGGGTTGTATATGGAGCAAAGCCCATTTATGCACCCTTCCCCAAGAAGGACTTGATGCTACTGTATTTCCAAACACTGTTTGCGTGAAGCCAAAGTCAACAGTTTGTAGAGTCAAAACAGTATCAAGTTACTTTTATGTAATGATTTGCTGGTGATGGGATTCTTACTTCTGCATGGGCACCTGCAGACAGGGTTTTATTGCATTTCTCACACTTCAGACAGGGTCTGTGCCAGTCCTTACCCAGAGAGGTCACTCTCTCAGCTGAAACACAGAATATTTCTTAGATCTTTCTGGAATGGTTGCAAGCCAAGTCTAATAAAATCAGCTCTGCTCAATAATACACAACCTCCCCCGAAGTTATTTTCAGGAAGACATTAGCACATAAGGAGGAGGATGATCCCTGAGGAATTCACAACCCCTTCCTTGCAAAGGTTAAACTAGTCCATCTATTGCAGAGTTCTTAAAAAGGCATGAAAACACCCAAGCTAATATCATAAAACAAGGCATGGACAGAAAGTCATGCATCAGGAGACTTATTACTAGTACTGATGTTTTTAAGCACATGCTTGTGTCAAAGCAGTTTTTTCAGGAAGTGTTCGTATTGCATCGAAGCCAAATGCTTGCAACACCATGGAGATTTTCCCATTTAAAAAAAAAAAAAAGGGGATGTCAAAGGCTTTGTACATAAAGCATAGCACACAATGTCTGGTTGAAGTGACCTGAAGGATAATAGAATTGCATAGCTATGAAGGCTGTCTCCCAAAATAAACCTGAATTTTAGATAACGATAGTTTAATTTTGGAACAAACACTATTGTGTATATAAAATGTTCTTGCTTTTTTGTGGAAGGCAATTAAGCTCCTGGAAAGGCTTGCTTCAGAAAAAACTCCAATAGCCAAAATAGCAAATTGTACACATTTAAATAATATGCTTAAATTTGGTTTACAAAATAACTCCATACTAAGAGGGTCTGCATTTTTTTTTTAAAAACAGTTAAAAGGGACCCTGACAGTAAGTAGTTTGACAAACTATGGTGTTTTATTCCTGTCTTTAAATTAAGAGCAGTATTTATTAATTTCATATTTTGCAACTCTGATGGATTTGTGCACTTGTGAATCTTCTGGACAGATTTCTGCACTGAAATAAAAATTCACCCACCAATAGAATGCAATGAAATTGCTGACCACTGAAATGGTCACTGCCTCCTTGGGTGTGTTCACGTTACCTAGGCACACTTGCTGTACTATTACAGCTTTAAGTACAATTTAGATTTTTCCTTTAAATAAATTTTGTTTGGCTACCATGACTTCAATCCTGAGGAAAAAAGGTACATGTTTGATTTAATACACTTCTATTTGCAAAATACTTTATACACAAAGGCAGAGCAGAAGGTTCGTGAGCACCCAAGTCCATCCGAGTGTGAGCAGGGGCTGTTTGAGAAAGAGAGAGCAGGTTTACTGAGCAGAGCAAATGTACACATAAGGGGATATTTGAGAGAGAGGCGGAAAACACCGCAAAATCTGAACACGAAATGAATACTGCTCTCAAATGGAAAGACCACATTCTTGATTAAAAGACAGGAATAAAACTCAATAAGAAATCTTGCTGTAGATTATTTATACAGGCCTTACCCTGAGCATTCATGGTCACGCCCTGATACGGTGTGCCAAGTTTAGACAAAACTGTGTGTCTTATTTTTCCAAGATTATGCCTTGTATTTTTGTCCTCATCAATTTACTGAGTGTGATGGACTTTACAGATGATCTGTTCTGTACATCAGAGTCCTAGTAACTCCCAGTGACGCACAGCAAAGGGCAGGAGAGCTCTCTCTCTCTCTCTCTCTCTCTCTCTCTCTCTCTCTCTCACACACACACACACACACACACACACACGACTGTAGTTGCTGTTTTTCATCTGAACGTTTCCTTTCCTAAAAAAAAAAAACCCACTGGGTTAAAGAGTAAACATTGCTCTGATAGGATCTGGGGCTTGCTTTGTACAAGTCTCACTTCTTTTTCAGCCTTCTGTGAAAACCCTTCAGAGGAAGCGCAAAAATAGGAGGTCTCACATTTAAAAAAAAAAAAAAACCCACAACTGTGTGCACTGAGACAACCTTTATTTAACCCCGTTAAACATGGCTCTAACTTTCTCCTGTGGCATGTGTATTTGTGTCACTAACTCAATGGGAAAATAGTGCATGAGCATAGAGTTCTTTAGTAATTACTGGCAACTCTCCAGACACTGTAGGGATTGTTCTGCTTTCTCCTAATCCACTCCTCCTACACTGTGGCTGTAGCTATGGGAGGAAAAGGCAGAGGGCTTTTGAATTGCCTGAAGGGCAGATTTTATTATCTTTTTCCTATCTCTGGAAGATGAAAACTTTAAGCCTCCATCAGTGAAGCAGCAATAGAACTGCTTCCATCTGAACACAAGTGGTGGAATGGATGCGAGATCAATACAGTGCCTGTTAATTTTACTGAATACACACAAAGGCAGAAAAAAAAAAAGAAAGATACATTTAGAAAAAAAAAAAAGTTATATCTAGGAGGACGCAACGAGTTGAAAATGCTTACACGGGTTAACAGAAACTACCAGAATAGTATACAGTATTACAAAAACAGCAATCTTATGACACTGCACTTTGAAATATACATATACCAGTGGGATACACTGCTCTCCCAGTTTATTACTGGTCTTGGGCTGTCTTTATGGTCTTTCAGGCTTCAGCTACCAAGGAGATTATTGAATGTCTTCTACAGCAATTCATTCAAGCTTACATAAATAATAGGAGCTATAAACTTTTGACAGACTACTGAAGAGACAGAAAAACCTACATCTATTTATAGAAACAATAAGGACTGAGACACTGCAACCCTGACAAAGTGATTACTGAATGAACCAGGGCATTTTCTTTAGCAGAAGGAAACAGTGACAGATCACTTCTTTCTGTTGGCATTGCGCTGAAGCCTAAGCTTAGACAGAGATAGTGCTTTGTATTGTTGACTTTACATGCTTCAAGCAAAACCCTCCTGACACCTGTCTAAGAGCAATGCTTCAGGCTGTTTTACATAAAACAGAGCACCTCACATCCCATCTAATTCCCCTGTGATCCACCCAGGATCAACCTGCAGTGTGTGAAGGGATTTAAGAGGCAGTTTCTTTTATCTTTCAGATTACTTTTAGGCTTTAAAAAAGTCTCCCCCCAAAAAAAATAAATAAATAAAATTCAGCTTCTTAGAATAAAAAAAACAAAAACAAAACTTGTTAGACCTATTCGTGTGTGAGTTTGATTAAGAGCCAATAATAAAGTCATTTGTCAATTATCACTTTCTTCTGTGACCTTTCTCAACAAACTTCCCTCAAACTAGACATTAGCATAAATTCAAATAAAGCTCGCGCTACCTAACATTTTTCCGGAAATATTGTTCACTAAACAGGAAGTGAGTTCAGCTATACTGCACATTTATATTCAAGTACTTCCTTACCGCGCCCCATTTGCGCAATACACATATTTCCGCTTGAACATTTTAATTTAAGGTATTAATTATTGCTTCTCTTCTTACAAAAAGTAAGATACAAGTAGAAACACGTTTGCTTACCAAAGTACACTTCCTTGCTGCACTTGGGGCATTTAGGCATGTTGGCAGTTGCAGTAATGTTTTTTCACTACAGTGAAATGAAGAGAAGAGAAATAGCTCCAGGCAGAGAGTTTTGCGCAGAATCAGCAGCGCAGTTATTAACTTCCACCTGCACTAACCTCGCCTTCAGCTCCATCCGCGCTTTTATACTGTGAAGGGAGGGCTCTCTCTCTCTCTCTCTCTCTCTCTCTGTGTGAGAAAGAGAGAAAGAAAGAGTAATGAGGTTATTACCCACTGCCTCATCAAAACAGTATGGCGAGTTCAGATATACTGACTTTCCAGAATGTCTAAACTTTCTTGTCATTAATAAAATAAATGTAAAATCCCAACACATGATACATTTCTGAAATCCTCAAGGTGCTTACTATCATCTGAAGGAAAAATGTTTATATCATATTCTGCACTGTATAGAAGCATTGCTTAGGCCTACCCTTTTGCCCAGACTGACTGAAAACCATTTTCAATGGCTTGTTTATAAATTAGTACTGATTACATGGTTATCTGGTTGACTAGGTCATCCTTTTTATTCCATCCATCCTTTTCATTAAAAAAACCCAACCCAAAACACATTATTTATTTGTAACATTTACTTATTCCTGGCATCATCATTCATTCGCTATCATGGCTGAGCTGCTAGTGTTTATATGAAAGAATATAAATATATATTATTTACCAGGGTGGCACGGTGGTGTAGTGGTTAGCGCTGCCGCCTCACAGCAAGAAGGTCCTGCGTTCGAGCCCCGTGGCCGGCGAGGGCCTTTCTGTGCGGAGTTTGCATGTTCTCCCCGTGTCCGCGTGGGTTTCCTCCGGGTGCTCCGGTTTCCCCCACAGTCCAAAGACGTGCAGGTTAGGTTAACTGGTGACTCTAAATTGACCGTAGGTGTGAATGTGAGTGTGAATGGTTGTCTGTGTCTTTGTGTCAGCCCTGTGATGACCTGGCGACTTGTCCAGGGTGTACCCCGCCTTTCGCCCGTAGTCAGCTGGGATAGGCTTCAGCTTGCCTGCGACCCTGTAGGACAGGATAAAGCGGCTAGAGATAATGAGATGAGATTATTTACCAGCTTAAGGTCGGGCCGTATCATGAAATACCGTGACCGAGGTCTTGAAAGTACTGAGCGAGGCCCTCTGGGCCGAGGTCAGTATTCAAGGCCAAGGTCACAGTATTTCACCATACGGACTGACCTTAAGCTGGTAAATAATATATTTATTTTTTTCTTTACCAAATTCTAACAGAAAACGAGAGCGCCCGAAAGGGAAAACCAAGTCGAGCCGAGCCGAGCCGCCATTTTGAATCCTCATTCACAGCTGTAATGCATATGGCTTCCTCCTCGATATACAAGTGCACTTCCATGGCAGGAAAAAAACTACATTTTGCCGCCTATGTAGTCCCCTATTTATACAAAATTGAGTCATTCAGGATTCAGCCATGTTTTTGCTCGGCGTTAGCAAGTTAGAGGTTTTTAGCTTTCTCCTGAAATGTTTTATTTTATTTCTTCTTCCTCAGGGTAGTAAAACTCGCTTTCATTGTGAACACTGTCGTTATCGCTATGCATGCCGTAAAATTAATGCTATTATACTGAGAAATGCTGGCAAAAATTTATAGGATTTTTGATAATCTTATAAATAAATCTTATAAAAAAAGATAAATGTTGAAAAAAAATGCTACTATGTTTGTTGTTGTTGGTTTACGAGCGAGTCACCAGAGGTCCGTAACCGGGGTCCGTACCCGCTTGCCAGCCAATCAGAGCGCAGGATTTGATGGAAACCGGACCGCAAAAAAAAATTATTATTTTGATTAATTTTCACAGCTTTCAAGGCTAACCTTGAAAAAACTGTGTGAGCTACATCCAATAAACAGTTCTGAACTGAAATTGACAGTCGTGTTTCTGACTTCTGTTTTTTTTAAATCTCATTTCAACTACTAAGATCTCAATATTTGTCATTAAAACAATTACAATTATATTCTAAAATATTTATTTACATGAATCAGTTTGGGGTGGCACAGTGGTGTAGTGGTTAGCACTGTTGCCTCACAGCAAGGAGGTCCTGGGTTCGAGCCCAGCGGCCGATGAGGGCTTTTCTGTGTGGAGTTTGCATGTTCTCCCCATGTCTGTGTGGGTTTCTTCCGGGTGCTCCGGTTTCCCCTACAGTCCAAAGACATGCAGGTTAGGCTAATTGGTGGCTCTAAATTGACTGTGAGTGTGAATGGTTGTTTGTGTGTCTATATGTCAGCCCTGCGATGACCTGGCGACTTGTCCAGAGTGTACCCCACTTCTCACCCATAGTCAGCTGGGATAGGCTCCAGCTTGCGTGCGACCCTGTACACTGGATAAGCGGCTACAGATAATGGATGGATGGATGGATGAATCAGTTTGATTTGAAAAAATAAGTAGGTAAAGGGTGGCACGGTGGTGTACTGGTTAGCGCTGTTGCCTCACAGCAAGAAGGTCTGGGTTCGAGCCCCGTGGCCGGCGAGGGCCTTTCTGTGCGGAGTTTGCATGTTCTTCCCGTGTCCGCGTGGGTTTCCTCCGGGTGCTCCGGTTTCCCCCACAGTCCAAAGACATGCAGGTTAGGTTAACTGGTGACTCTAAATTGACCATAGGTGTGAATGTGAGTGTGAATGGTTGTCTGTGTCTATGTGTCAGCCCTGTGATGACCTGGCGACTTGTCCAGGGTGTACCCCGCCTTTCGCCCGTAGTCAGCTGGGATAGGCTCCAGCTTGCCTGCGACCCTGTAGAAGGAGAACATCCCTATGAAAGTTATCTGATTGATATCAGATAACCAGCTGACTTCAGAAGAGAAGTGGGGTTCACCGTGGACAGGCCGACAATCTATCACGTGGCTACACAGAGAGACAGACAGCCATTCATGCTCACATTCACACCAGTTGACCTAATCCGCATGTCTTTGGACTGTTGGAGGAAACCGGAGCATCCAGAGGAAGCCCATATAGGCTTGAGGAGGACATACAAACTCCACACAGAAAGTCCTCGGTCAACTGGTAAGTTTAAACCCAGAACCTTCTTGCTTTGAGGCAACAGTGCTCTGACTAGCATCAATAAACGAAATTTCAATAACAGGACTTGAAAAAATCTCCAAATTCATCATCAACATATTCTAAAGTTTAATGTACACAGCAGACTAAGTTAAATTTACTACATATTAAGATGTTAGCCTAAGAATTGTTTTATAATTCATTCTTACAGTAGTAACAACAATAACAACAACTACAACAACAGGCTTTATATAGGCATATCAGGTGAAAATTCAAATTCAGTCCAAGTTGCTTGAAACTCGTCTCGTTGAATTCAGAATTGAATGCTAAACCACCTACTTTTTTACAGAATTAAAACATGTTTATCCTTTCTTGAGATATCACAAATCAAAGATTTAAAAAACGTCTTAATTTTTTTTAGAAAACTGCCATAATATTCCGTATGAGGATCACATGGTCCAAAATGGGCCTCATTAACGAATGAGATCAAATGTTTTTTTCTTAATAACTTTTTTTATTTTTCAAGATATTTATATGGAATTTTGCAGGCACATCGATGGTTGTATACTTAATACCAAGTAAAAAAATTAGTAAAAACAAATTATGCAAATTAGTATTTAATTTGTATCAATTATGGTAATTAGGTAAACACGTTAAATCGGTACACTCTCTTCTTCAAAGTTTCACCAAATGGCTTTCTTTGTGCAATATAAAGCTGATCTTAACTCATTTATACATCACAAAGAAGGAGAAATCAATGTTAATGATAAAAAATATGCATAAATAAGCATTGAATGACATTCACATCTACCATTCTCTATTAAAATAATAAAGTAATAAAAGGTTATTTCTAATACGCTCTTTGTGCTCTGTAGGCCTTTGCATTTCTAAGTAGGGCCTACTAGTGTTATATGAAAGAATATAAATTATTATTTTGATTAATATTCACAGCTTTCAAGGCTAACCTCGAAAAAACTGTGTGAGCCGCATCCAATAAACAATTCCATTTCACTGAACTGAAATTGACACTTGCGTTTCTGACTTCTGGTTTTTTAAAATATCATTCCGACCACTAAGAGCTCAATATTTTTCATCAAAACAACTACAGTTATATTCTAAAATACAACCCCGATTCCAAAAAAGTTGGGACAAAGTACAAATTGTAAATAAAAACGGAATGCAATAATTTACAAATATCAAAAACTGATATTGTATTCACAATAGAACATAGACAACATATCAAATGTCGAAAGTGAGACATTTTGAAACTTCATGCCAAATATTGGCTCATTTGAAATTTCATGACAGCAACACGTCTCAAAAAAGTTGGGACAGGGGCAATAAGAGGCTGGAAAAGTTAAAGGTACAAAAAAGGAACAGCTGGAGGACCAAATTGCAACTCATTAGGTCAACTGGCAATAGGTCATTAACATGAATGGGTATAAAAAGAGCATCTTGGAGTGGCAGCGGCTCTCAGAAGTAAAGATGGGAAGAGGATCACCAATCCCCCCAATTCTGCACCGACAAATAGTGGAGCAATATCAGAAAGGAGTTCGACAGTGTAAAATTGCAAAGAGTTTGAACATATCATCATCTACAGTACATAATATCATCAAAATATTCAGAGAATCTAGAAGAATCTCTGAGCGTAAGGGTCAAGGCCGGAAAACCATACTGGGTGCCCGTGATCTTCGGGCCCTTAGACGGCACTGCATCACATACAGGCATGCTTCTGTATTGGAAATCACAAAATGGGCTCAGGAATATTTCCAGAGAACATTATCTGTGAACACAATTCACCATGCCATCCGCCGTTGCCAGCTAAAACTCTATAGTTCAAAGAAGAAGCCATATCTAAACGTGATCCAGAAGCGCAGACGTCTTCTCTGGGCCAAGGCTCATTTAAAATGGACTGTGGCAAAGTGGAAATCTGTTCTGTGGTCAGATGAATCAAAATTTGAAGTTCTTTATGGAAATCGGGGACGCCGTGTCATTCGGACTAAAGAGGAGAAGGACGACCTAAGTTGTTATCAGCGCTCAGTTCAGAAGCCTGCATCTCTGATGGTATGGGGTTGCATTAGTACGTGTGGCATGGGCAGCTTACATATCTGAAAAGACACCATCAATGCTGAAAGGTATATCCAGGTTCTAGAGCAACATATGCTCCCATTCAGACAATGTCTCTTTCAGGGAAGACCTTGCATTTTCCAACATGACAATGCCAAACCACATACTGCATCAATTACAGCATCATGGCTGCATAGAAGAAGGGTCCGGGTACTGAACTGGGCAGCCTGCAGTCCAGATCTTTCACCCATAGAAAACATTTGGCGCATCATAAAACGGAAGATACGACAAAAAAGACCTAAGACAGTTGAACAACTAGAATCCTACATTAGACAAGAATGGGTTAACATTCCTATCCCTAAACTTGAGCAACTTGTCTCCTCAGTCCCCAGACGTTTACAGACTGTTGTAAAGAGAAAAGGGGATGTCTCACAGTGGTAAACATGGCCTTGTCCCAACTTTTTTTGAGATGTGTTGTTGTCATGAAATTTAAAATCACCTAATTTTTCTCTTTAAATGATACATTTTCTCAGTTTAAACATTTGATATATGAAAAAATAAGTAGGTAAAGCTATGAAAACTCACTTCAAAGTCTCCCGTGAATCATAGCATCAAAACTAGCAGGTGGAAAAATTTGCTGAATACTTCATCAGAAACAGTGAGAGCTAGAGGACATCCCTATAAAAGTTATCTGATTGATATTCATGAGTAATCTAGTCGGAAACTGATCAGAAGAGAGAGAGCCTGACCGCTTTCCCGTGACTCAAAAACTCTGGCAGTTTCATAATGTCACACGAGCAGAGTTTTTACTCTCTTGTGTCAACTTCAACTTGCCGTTACTTCTAAAGTATGCAATAGATCTTAATGAGATAAATTTCTTTGGAAAGCAGAAATTACAAGTTTTTTAATGATAGTATTCATGATAGAAAATATTTAAGAGTTAAGCAATGACAAATTTGGAAACTTAGATGATTATCTGGATGCACAATTTTCACAGCACGGCCAGCGAGCGTCTGATATGCCTACTTTATAGAAAATCTTCATTATTTCATAAACAATCGTGAACAGATTCAGTAAAATCACAGTAAAAAGTGACATTTTATAAGTTATAAGTTGGTAATATAACTTGCAATAGCAGTATAACGCTGATGTTTAAATAATAAACATCACCATCAATCACTAAATTTATATGAACACAGTAAGTACGCTAAGTAAAAATTTCTGCTTAATAAGTAGGAGTTCTAGATTTCTCTGTCTACCTCATTTGGCTTATTAAGTTGTTTCGCAAAAACACCATTTAATGCATATAAACTCCAACATTTGACCATAGCTGTGGGGTGTTTTGTGCATCTATTCATGCATTCATTGTATCTACTCTTCACTTTTCCTCTTTCTACTTATTGTAATTTAACCGTCCCAATTAACCTGTACCATGCTGTCTTTAAAAATGATTAAATGATAAACATATCTACATCACTTTATGCTCAGATTGTTATCATCTTATGTACATCTCATCTCATTATCTCTAGCCGCTTTATCCTGTTCTACAGGGTCGCAGGCAAGCTGGAGCCTATCCCAGCTGACTATGGGCGAAAGGCGGGGTACACCCTGGACAAGTCGCCAGGTCATCACAGGGCTGACACACAGACAACCATTCACACTCACATTCACACCTATGGTCAATTTAGAGTCACCAGTTAACCTAACCTGCATGTCTTTGGACTGTGGGGGAAACCGGAGCACCCGGAGGAAACCCACGCGGACACGGGGAGAACATGCAAACTCCGCACAGAAAGCCCCTCGCCGGCCATGGGGCTCGAACCCGGACCTTCTTGCTGTGAGGCGACAGCTAACCATTGCACCACCGTGCCGCCCCTCTTATGTACATACACTATAAATATGTGCACTATATTAGTCATGGTGATCTTACAACATTATGGAAAAAAACAGGTAATGTCACCATTATTTTTTGAAGTCACTTTTATCAAGCACTTCCACTGCAAGGGCTTAGTAACGTACATTTTGATTTTGATGAATCAGGCCAGAAAATAAATATTAAATTTAACTGTCTCAATTTACCTGATGTCCCAATATACCTGAATTCACCTTAAGTTAAGCATAAAGAACAAGTCTGCAGAGTGTATTTTAGATTTAGTTTATTGTCTTTAGCTTTAGCCTTTATTTTAGTTTAGGTATAAAATAACTTACTGTAGCCCTTGCTAACCCATTTACTCTGTCCATCACTGAAAAGGAACCATCACTGATAAGATAATATTTAGGTGATTGACATGGGAGTGTGCATGGCACTGGTATGAGTGCAGGGCTTATAGAGTTTTTAAACACCTCAGCGTCACTGCTGGGTTGAGAAACAGTTCACCAACCAAAAATATTTAGTCAATAACAAAATACAAGGCTTGGTAACGTCAGACACAGGGTATAGAGCATATACTTCAAGAAGTTTGTGTGTTACTGAGTGTCTTTATATGTATGCGCTGTGATTGCGCTCTAATCAGGAACAGGTGCATGCCAATTAGTCCTAATGGCGCTGCGCATGCAAACACACTTGGACATGACAGATGTAACCAGACAAGTATTTGCCATATCAAATTTGATATTGGATTGTAACTATATAATCATGATGTAAAGTGAAAGCGCTGGTTCACTGCGGTCCACCAGGCACCCAGCAGAGTCACACCATAATAAATGTCGTGGTATTGTTTCTGGTGCATGGCATGCGGTGTCAAAGAAAGGAATAAATATGTATTTGTAGCTGCGATGTGTATGTCATTATTGGTATCACTGTCACAAGACAGTGCATCAATTTATTGCTGTGAAATACACTAGATGACACAATTCGATGGTTCATATGCAATATTATTTTTTTCGCGATCCGGTTTCCATGAAATCCTGCGCTCTGATTGGCTGGCGAGCGGGTCCATATCCTATGGTACGGACCCCAGTTACAGACCTCTGGCGACTCGCTCGTTCACAACAACAACAAAAATAGTCGAAATTTTTTGTTAACATTTATTTTCACATTTCTCAGGAGAATAGCATTAATTTTACAGCATGGATAGCGATAACGACAGTGTTCACAACGAAAGCGAGTTTTACTACCCTGAGGAAGAAGAAATAAAATAAAACATTTCAGGAGAAAGCTAAAAACCTGTACCTTGCTAACGCCAAGCAAAAACATGGCTGAATCCTGAATGACTCAATTTTGTATAAATAGGAGACTACATAGGCGGCAAAATGTAGTTTTTTTCCTGCCATGGAAGTGCACTTGTATACTGAGGAGGAAGCAATTTGCATTACAGCCATGAATGAGGATTCAAAATGGCGCCTCGCCTCTGCTCGGTTTTCCCTTT
Source organism: Neoarius graeffei (assembly GCF_027579695.1). Classification (NCBI taxonomy): domain Eukaryota; kingdom Metazoa; phylum Chordata; class Actinopteri; order Siluriformes; family Ariidae; genus Neoarius; species Neoarius graeffei. The sequence continues at coordinate 51,878,704 of NC_083579.1, forward strand.
CGGGCGCTCTCGTTTTCTGTTAGAATTTGGTAAAGAAAAAATAAATATATTATTTACCAGCTTAAGGTCGGTCCGTATGGTGAAATACCGTGACCTCGGCCTTGAATACTGACCTTGGCTCACAGGGCCTCACTCAGTACTTTCAAGACCTCGGTCACGGTATTTCATGATACGGACCTCCCAGCTGGTAAATAACATATATCTATTATTCTATTCAGATTGATTTTGTGCCTTTGCAAATATTTTGCTCAAACACTCATCAGGAGCTCTGCTTTTAGGCAGTGCCATATATATATATATATATATATATATATATATATATGTATATATATATATATATATATATATATATATATATATATATATATATATATATATATATATATATATATGGGGGCGGCACGGTGGTGTAGTGGTTAGCGCTGTTGCCTCACAGCAAGAAGGTCCGGGTTCGAGCCCTGTGGCCGGTGAGGGCCTTTCTGTGTGGAGTTTGCATGTTCTCCCCGTGCCCGCGTGGGTTTCCTCCGGGTGCTCCGGTTTCCCCCACAGTCCAAAGACATGCAGGTTAGGTTAACTGGTGACTCTAAATTGACCGTAGGTGTGAATGTGAGTGTGAATGGTTGTCTGTGTCTATGTGTCAGCCCTGTGATGACCTGGCGACTTGTCCAGGGTGTACCCCGCCTTTCACCCGTAGTCAGCTGGGATAGGCTCCAGCTTGCCTGCGACCCTGTAGAACAGGATAAAGCGGCTACAGATAATGAGATGAGATGATATATATATATATATATATATATATATATATATATATATATATATATATATATATAAAACGCGCCATATAATTATTTCTTGATGAGGGATTTGTTTTTCTCTGAAGAAATTTGGTTGGATTTATTTATTTATTTATTTTTATTTTTTCAGTCTACGATGAAGCTACTTCACCTAAAGGTGGATTTTTTTCTCACCCGTTGTACTAAATAATTACAAAGGGCGCCAGTAATTGTGGAGGGAACTGTACCTTATCTAAGTTTCTGTGGAACAGTATACACTATAAGATGTTGTACTTTGGTCATGCAAAAAGGGCAAAGACACTCTAAAACTAGTTTCCTTCTTTTCTGTACAGCTTATCTTTGAACCAACATGATTTGCATGCACCTGGTCCCTTTGCATGAGGCTGCAAGCCTCCAGTGGCCACTCATCGTTGTTGACTTGTCCCAGCAAAGATAACAAAACCCCAGACCAAACCCATATGTTACTCAAATGCTCCATGTCAACCACTCGCTTTTTACCCTCAATAAATAATGTAAACACACACTAATTTAACTGTTGTGGCATATCGATGTCTGATTTATTAATTTTTTTCACCATACTACTTTCTTGTAATGAATCCAGCTCATGCAAAAGCTCTTATTTGAAATATGAATGATGGTAAAATATTTATGAACACAAAGATAAACTGAATTGCTTTGTAGTATGTAAGCTGTCCGAATTATGTTTTGGTTCATACTTTAATTAGGTCAATTCACCATGACAGAGGAAACACTGATCCTCTCCAAGAATGTGTTTCACTGATCTTAACTCGTCCAAGTAGAGGTGAAATAAATCAGACTCAAATGCCTCATGGCACCTTAAAACCGATCTGCCACCCAGGTCATGTATGACCTCACTTCCCTGCTCATCCTCAAGGGGAAAACAACCTGCTTCTGTTTCATCCCAACTTCAAGCCTGGGTTTTCTCATTCTCCCTTCTAATTATGTTTCTACTCCCTGTGTGTGCACCTCCATGCTTTATGAGCTGAGATATTCACCTTTAAGGATATTTCCACTGAATTTAATTTCCTCTTACTGTTTTCAGTATGTCCAGGAAACCATGTGGCTCTATCATTATTTTTTTTCCTTTCTCATATTCTCATCTTTCTGCTTATTACGATGATCACAGCCTCCCCTGTAACCTTAGCAGGAGTGTCTGACCTCAGAACCTGCAGGGCTTTCCTCATTCCTGAAGAGCTGCCAACCTACAGCAGAGCGTATGCAGGCATGAAGGGTGCCAGGCAGTTGGGGCTCAGTGGTTAAGGCTCTCAAGCTTAAGGTTGAGTGTTTAGGCCTCAGCACTGCCAAGCTGCCATGCCACTGTCGGGCCCTTGAGAAAGACCCTCAACCCTCTCTGCTCCAGGTGTGCTGTTATCATGGCTGTCCCTTCACTCTAACCCTAACTTCCTAACAAGTTAGGATATGGCAAGAAAGTAGTTATATATAATGTGTGTAAACATGTAACATACATACGTAGGTTTTATTCTTTTTAACACAAAGATGTGACATGGTGAAGTAGGATTATAGAATATTTGTATTGCACTGGGGCAGCACGGTGGTGTAGTGGTTAGCACGGTGTCGCCTCACAGCAAGAAAGTTCTGGGTTCAAGCCCAGTGGCTGACAGGGGCCTTTCTGTGTGGAGTTTGTATGTTCTCCCCGTGTATGTGTGGGTTTCCTCCGGGTGCTCCAGTTTCCCCCACAGTCCAAAGACATGCAGTTAGGTTCACTGGCTACTCTAAACTGCCCATATGTGTATGTGAGTGCACAGAAAGGAACTGGCCACTCTACTGCTGCAATTCTGGCTAAGTCAACCAAAACATGGTTCGCCTCAAGTCCAGATTGGGTTTGACAGTGATGACGATGTATTGAATTGAGTCCTGTTGTATTCATTAGGTGTATACTTTATGTACTAGCTAGCTAAAAGCTTTTAAGCCTTAGTTATTAGCTAGTTTATGCATTGCATCCATGTTCCCCAGTTGTCTAGAAACAGTGTAGTCATAACTTTGACCACTTGAACAACAAATGTATTGGAAATTTGCCATCCTATTTGAAAAGTAAGTCACAAATTCTACCTGAACTCAGCACACGACACCATTAAGGCCAATTCTGTGAATGAATAATCTGTAAGTGTTTTGTCTGCAAGAGTTTCATGCATGGAAACTGCTTATTCTTACAGTATTTCTTTCAACTGCACCGTTAGAAACTGCTCATTTCCTGTAATTTATCTGCCTGAAAGTTTGGCACAGAGTGTTTTTGCTGAAGGGCTATTTTCATGAGCTGGATACTTGCAGGAGCAGGTTATGGATCATCCTGTACTGTGATTGAAAGAGTACAACACAAGCAAGACTCAGCCACTTTTGATCAGACATTATGGCATTTAAACTGACAGATTCTCTCCAGACGAAGAGAATTACTTCTGAATGGTGCCGGGTGTGGAGCGGGGAACAAGACGGGCTTACATGACGTGAATAGGCTACGTTGGGCTTGATGTTTTTTGGACTGGAAAAAAATAGATGGTACAAAATGATAATGAGAAAACAAGTCAGTACATATACGCGCGCGCGCACACACACACACACACACACACACACACACACACATATATATACACTAGTGCATCTCAAAAAATTAGAATACCATGAAAAAGTTCCTTTTTTTCATAACTTAATTCAAAAAGGTAAACTTTCATATATTCTATATTCATTACATGTAAAGTGAAATATTTAAAGCCTTTTTTGTTTTAATTTTGATGATTATGGCTTATAGTTCATGAAAATCAGAAATCCAGTATCTCAAATTATTAGAATATTCCCTAAGATCAATCAAAAAAAGGATTTACAATACAGAAATGTCCAACTTCTGAAAAGTATGTTCATTTATACACTCAGTACTTGGTTGGGGCTCCTTTACCATGAATTACTGTATCAATGCGGTGTGGCATGGAGGTGATCAGTCTGTGGCACTGCTGAGGTGTTATTGAAGCCCAGGTTGCTTTGATAGTGGCCTTCAGCGTATCTGTATTTTTGGGTCGGGTGTTTCTCATCTTCCTCTTGACAATACTCCATAGATTCTCTATGGGGTTCAGGTCAGGCAAGTTGGCTGGCCAGTCAAACACAGTAATATCATGGTCAGCAAACCACTTGGTAGTAGTTTTGGCACTGTGGGTAGGTGCTAAGTCCTGCTGGAAAAGGAAATCAGCATCTCCAAAAAGCTCGTCAGCAGATGGAAGCATGAAGTGCTCTAAAATCTCCTGGTAGATGGCTGTGTTGACTTTGGACTTGATAAAATACAGTGGGGCAACACCAACAGATGACATGACACCCCAAATCATCACAGACTGTGGAAACTTCACACTAGGCTTCAAACACCTTGGATTCTATGCCTCTCCACTCTTCCTCCAGACTCTAGAACCGTGATTTCCAAAGTAAATGCAAAATGTACTTTAATCTGAAAAGAGGACTTTGGACCACTGAGCAACAGTCCATTTCTTTCTCTCCTTAGCCCAGATAAGACACTTCTGACACTGTCTCTGGCTCAGGAGTAGCTTGATATTAGGAATGCGAAAGTTGTATTCCCTTGCTTGAAGATGTCTGTTCGTGATGGGTCTTGATACACTGACACCAGCCTCAGTCCACTCCTTGTGAAGCTCTCCCAAGTTCTTGAATCAACTTTTCTTGACAATCCTCTCAAGACTGCGGCCATCCCTGTTGCTTGTGCACCTTTTCCAGCCACCCTTTTCAGCAATGACCTTTTGTGGCTTACCCTCCTTGTGGAGGGCATCAGTGATCATCTTCTGGACAACAGTCAAGTCAGCAGTCTTCCCCATGATTGTGGTTGTGTGTACTGAACTAGACCGAGAGATACACTGTGTTCATACTGTTTTACTCAAACTCGAAATGAAATATTCTAATATTTTGAGATGGGTTTTTTTTTAATGCTTTTGTACTGTATGCCATACTGATTAAAATTAAAATAGAAAAATGCTTGAAACATTTTAGTTTATGTGTAATGAGTCTATAATATATAACATTTTCACTTTCTTAAATAACTGATGGAAAATATTGAACTTTTTCACAATATTCTAATTTTTTTGAGATGCACTAGTACACACACACACACACACACACACACACACACACACACACACACATATATATATATATATATATATATATATATATATATATATACACACACACACACATATATAGTACACACACACACACACACACACACACACACACACACACACACACACACACACAAGACCATGGTAACCATGGGATGTCATGTAAACATGACTATGATGTGGTTGTTCTGACGTATTTAGTTGTTAAGTTTCTTTAACACTAACACCTGGCCTGTTCAGGCATGATAAATACAGTGGTGCTTTAAAGTTTGTGAACCCTTTAGAATTTTCTATATTTTTGCCTAAATATGACCTAAAACATCATCAGATTTTCACATAAGTCCTAAAAGTAGATAAAGAGAACCCAGTTAAACAAATGAGACAAAAAATATTATACTTGATCATTTATTTATTGAGGAAAATGATCCAATATTACATATCTGTGAGTGGCAAAAGTATGTGAACCTTTGCTTTCAGTATCTGGTGTGACCCCCTTGTGCAGCAATAACTGCAACTAAACGTTTCCGGTAACTGTTGATCGGTCCTGCACACCAGCTTGGAGGAATTTTAGCCCATTCCTCCGGACAGAACAGCTTCAACTCTGGGATGTTGGTGGGTTTCCTCACATGAACTGCTCGCTTCAGGTCCTTCCACAACATTTCGATGGGATCAAGGTCAGGACTTTGACTTGGCCATTCAAAACATTAACTTTATTCTTCTTTAACCATTCTTTGGTAGAACGACTTGTGTGCTTAGGGTCGTTGTCTTGCTACATGACCCACCTTCTCTTGAGATTCAGTTCATGGACAGATGTCCTGACATTTTCCTTTAGAATTCACTGGTATAATTCAGAATTCATTGTTCCGTCAATAATGGCAAGCCTTCCTGGCCCAGATACAGAAAAACAGGCCCAAACCATGATACTACCACCACCATGTTTCACAGATGGGATAAGGTTCTTATGCTGGAATGCAGTGTTTTTCTTCTCCAAACTCATTTAAACCAAAATGTTCTATTTTGGTCTCATCCATCCACAAAACATTTTTCCAATAGCCTTCTGGCTTTTTCACGTGATCTTTAGCAAACTGCAGACGAGCAGCAATGTTCTTTTTGGAGAGCAGTGGCTTTCTCCTTGCAGCCCTGTCATGCACACCATTGTTATTCAGTGTTCTCCTGATGGTGGACTCATGAACATTTAACATTAGCCAATGTGAGAGAGGCCTTCAGTTGCTTAGAAGTTACCCTGGGGTCCTTTGTGACCTCGCCGACTATTATACATCTTGCTCTTGGAGTGATCTTTGTTGGTCGACCACTCCTGGGGAGGGTAACAACAGTCTTGAATTTCCTCCATTTGTACACAATCTGTCCGACTGTGGATTGCTGGAGTCCAAACTCTTTAGAGATGGTTTTGTAACTTTTTCCAGCCTGATGAGCATCAACAACGCTTTTTCTGAGGCCCTCAGAAATCTCCTTTGTTTGTGCCATGATACACTTCCACAAACATGTGTTGTGAAGATCAGACTTTGATAGATCCCTGTTCTTTAAATAAAACAGGGTGCCCACTCACACCTGATCGTCATCCTATTGATTGAAAACACCTGACTCTAATTTCACCTTCAAATTAACTGCTAATCCTAGAGGTTCATATACTTGTGCCACTCACATTCCCATCTCATCTCATTATCTCTAGCCGCTTTATCCTGTCCTACAGGGTCGCAGGCAAGCTGGAGCCTATCCCAGCTGACCTACGGGCGAAAGGCGGGGTACACCCTGGACAAGTCGCCAGGTCATCACAGGGCTGACACATAGACACAGACAACCATTCACACTCACATTCACACCTACGGTCAATTTAGAGTCACTCAATTTAGAGTCACCAGTTAACCTAACCTGCATGTCTTTGGACTGTGGGGGAAACCGGAGCACCCGGAGGAAACCCACGCGGACACGGGGAGAACATGCAAACTCCGCACAGAAAGGCCCTTGCCGGCCACGGGACTCGAACCCAGAACCTTCTTGCTGTGAGGCGACAGCACTAACCACTACACCACTGTGCCGCCTGTGCCACTCACAGATATGTAATATTGGATCATTTCCCTCAATAAATAAATGAACAAGTATAATATTTTTGTCTCATTTGCTTAACTGGGTTCTCTTCATCTACTTTTAGGACTTGTGCGAAAATCTGATGATGTTTTAGGTCATATTTATGCAGAAATATAGAAAATTCTAAAGGGTTCACAAACTTTAAAGCACCACTGTATAAGGCCATAGGTGAGCAGTCAATCAATCAAAATCAAAGTCCTTCCCACGCCGCTTACAGTACCTGGTATTCCTAGGCAGTCTCCCACTCAAGTACTAACCAGGCCCAACCTGTATGGTGGCGCATCGGGCGGCGCCGATCTCCGTTTCCATAGCCCTCGGCCTCTCGCCTATTACATAGCTAGGGTTACAGTGGGGGGCTAGTCCTCTGGTAACCACGAGAGTTTGACTCCCCATGCACATCTGTATTGCAGCGTGCCTTGCCAGATGATAGTAGGTACCATTTTTATGATGGTCTTTGGTATGACCCGACCGTGAATAGAACTCATGATCTCCCGATCGAGAGGCGGACATGCTACCACTAGGCCACTAGTCAGTATAGGTAGCAGTAAGCATATCAAAGCACTTAAAAGAAGCTATGTGTCTTTGTCTAGGCTAAGGTTAGTAGAGAAGCTTCCAGTCTGTCCTTCAGAGTCTGCAGCATATTCTTTTCCCCCTGCACTTTAGTTTCAAATACAAATGGGCCATGAAACAAAGTACTGAAAATAAACTTTTGGGATGGCTTAAGGTTCAGAGAACATTCATGTCAGAACAGACCAACATATGTCTCAGGAAAAAAAATGTAAACAATTCATCAAAAATTGTTGATATTACAATTAACACTTAAAAAAGTGGTCTTAGAGAAGAGATTACATGCATCTCAATAGTCCCTTAAGGGGTAAAGGGTTAACTCAATATACTAATTTTGAAAGCAAACAGTCATCGCTGAATGAATGTAATGGAGCAGCAAGGCATTTCCTTTGTTTACACTGAAGACTTTTGCCTTTGAGATCAAAAGATGAATATGAGCAGATCCTTTCTTACTCCACCCTTTGGCCTTTCCATCACTTTGTTTGAGGTTAATCTCAGTTCCAGAACGTTTACAGTTCATCTCTGTATTTCTTCACAAATTCCAATCTGCCATTCTGATTTTTGCTGCTGATGAGTGGTTTGCATCTTGTGTTATGGCCTCTATATTTCTGCTCTTGAAATCTTTGAACAGTTGATTCTGATACCTTCATGCCTGGCCTGTGGACTTTATTGGTAATGTTACTGACTGATATTTTGGGGGTTTTCTTCCTTGTTCTCACAATATGTCTCTCATCAATGGCTGTTTTTTTTTTGGCTGACCTATCCGATGTCTGGTTGTTAGTACACGAGTGATTTCTTTCTTTTTCAGGACATTCCAGATATAGTAGTTCTATTGGCAAGGCCCAGTGCTTCTGCAATGACATCGATCGATTTTCAGCTTCAAAGTGGCTTGCTTTACTTCCATGGCTCAGGTCCCAGACCAAGAGTAGACATTCAGAGCTATTAGTTACTAAACCTGCTATTAGTTACTAAACCTGTTGTGCTCGATTTTCAGAATTACCACACATGTTGCTTAACAACCTGTTGAAATTGCTGCACTTTCACAGCCCCATGCAAGCACAAAAAGTCGACTAACTTATTCATTCTTATTTTTCCATGCACATATCTGTTATGCATTCCCCATATAAATTCATTTTTCCATTTATTGAGTTTCATGATTCATGGATGCAGCCTATTACACTTCATTAGAGTCTGTGTGTATTTTCGTTCTCTGTTCAACATGAAAGTGATTTGTATATTTAGGGAATTGTAGGAAGGATGGTTTTCATGTAAATGCTTCATGCAAAAGAGTACGTGTGGAGGATTGTGAAAGTCTGTCAAATGCTGTGGCAGAACAGCACAAGTGATGAAAAATCACGGCTGGGCCTAAATTGGGTTTTTCTGTCTATAACATACAAACTTTAACAAATTGTTCATAATCCATAAAAATACTTCACCAGAACAATGTGGAAATGTTTTAATTTCTTATGTATTACATTGCATTGGCCATTGGTCCTGCAAAGAGCACTTTTGGTAAGGAAGCAGTTTTATAAATGCAGAGGTTAAAAAAAAAAAAAGAGTATGCCTGCATAAAACCATGCATGATTTCCTCATACAGTCAATGCCATGATTTGATTAAGCTGTTGGATAGCTACATAGCATTATGGAATGCATACACATACAGAATATGTGTAATCAACTCAGTTTGTGATCAGATACCAGCACTAGTCTGGTATAAAAACAGACATAGTTTTTATGGACATATTTGTAATTTACTGTTTATATCTTATTTATTGCAATGCAAATATACATCAATTTAATAAACAACATTTTTTTTTTGTCTCTTTCAGTACAAGTGGAATAGAATCTATAAAATTAAATATTCTGTCATTTCACTTTTGGGGGAAATCAGACTTGAAGACTATAACGTTACTCCTGGTTTAGAAAATACACAAAAAGGAGACAGAACTCAGTCGAACAGAAACTGTCAAAATTTCACCATGTGAATGGTTTTCCCAGGCTGCCACACATATCTGTGCACTGCTTGGCAGATAGCTAACTTTCCTCCCAAAAAAACATAAAATTAGCAAACAGCAGCTTGAAATGCATGTTTCCTGGCAACCAGTGATTATTTGTTTAGGGTTGTTTCCTGTGCCATGGTAACAAGAAATGAGCAGAATGAAAACAGGAAGTGAAATGTTGTCATGTGTTTTGAACTATGTATTTTGAACTGTTCCTCCCTGGGCTCTGCGGTGATGCAATGCAGATGTTAGATTCGAACCCAGTGTATTTCTGTCCAGACGGAACACTGTATAATGAAGAGGTGCAGTTTTATAGCATTTTATAACTGAAAGGCTGTCCTCACATGCTCTCTCTCATTATAGGTCAGGAGCTCTGAAACTTGTTCAAACAGTGCTGCTGCGGTACTAGAAACACATTTATAATAAAAATCTGAAGAACTAAGAATTAATAGTGTTTGTTGAATGTAACTACTAATCTACTTGATTATACTAGTGTTGGTGGTACAGTTGTTTTGCTTTTTGGCACCTTTATTACAATATACTCTTTTGTTCTGGTATTGATGCTTTTTGTTATTTTATTTGAGTGTCGTTTGCTATGTTATAACTGTAAATGTTGGAAATGGTTCAGTGAACAAATCCTGCACCTGCATATGACCTCATATCTCTGGGTTACAATTACAGGATTATCCTGCCATTCAAAACAGATCTGTCTTTCAGTCAGTATGTCATTTCACCTAGTAACAATCTTTATGATCACGCCCTTCACTAGGGGTGTAAAGAAAAATCAACTCAAATCATAAAATTGGTTCAACAATTACACTGATTTCCAAGCCTAGATTAGGTACAAACTGAAATGGAATATAATTAAAACCGACATTCCCATCAACAATTGATGGACATGACAAAGTGTGTGTGTGTGTGTGTGTTTGTGTGTCAAAGAGAGAGAATTCTTGTAGTACAGAGAATTAAAACCCTTTGGTGACTGACCCCTTGAAAATGGTTCCTCCAGGAACCATGACGTTTCAGTTGTCAAGACAACGGAAAAACTAAAATACAAATACAAGAGCATTTTGTTTTGTGCACAAGAGCATTGTGACGTATCTTTCTGTTTTTGTATTTTAGTTTTTCCGTTGTCTTGACAACTGAAACGTCATCATTCCTGGAGGAACCATTTTCAAGGGGTCAGTCACCAAAGGGTTAAAGTAGTATAAATTCCCAGACAAAATAAAGTCAGTGAAGAACTGTGTTGAAACTGTTGTTACTTACAGAGACAAAACTAGGACACATCAATATTAAAATTACCTCAACTGAATGATGCTGGACCTGGCCTGAATCGAATTGTCCATGCTGACCCGAACCATATGAATCTTCTCATCTCATTATCTCTAGCCGCTTTATCCTGTTCTACAGGGCAAACTGGAGCCTATCCCAGCTGACTACGGGCGAAAGGCGGGGTACACCCTGGACAAGTCGCCAGGTCATCACAGGGCTGACACATAGACACAGACAACCATTCACACTCACATTCACACCTACGGTCAATTTAGAGTCACCAGTTAACCTAACCTGCATGTCTTTGGACTGTGGGGGAAACCGGAGCACCCGGAGGAAACCCACGTGGGCACGGGGAGAACATACAAACTCCGCACAGAAAGGCCCTCGCCGGCCACGGGGCTCGAACCCGGACCTTCTTGCTGTGAGGCGACAGCGCTAACCACTACACTACCGTGCCGCCCCCCATATGAATCTTGTGTCATGAAATTAAGTGTATGAAATACACTCACTGGCCACTTTAATAGGAACTTGTTCTTGATTCTAAGACTCCTGTTCTTGGCTGGCAGGAGTGGAACCCAATGTGCTCTTCTGCTGTTGCATGCTGAGATGCTTTTTTGCTCATCACGATTGTAAAGAGTGATTACATGAGTTGCTATATCCTTCCTGGCAGCTCGAACCAATCTGGTCATTTTCCTCTGACCTTTCTTATCAACAAGGCATTTCCATCCACAGAACTGTCGCTCACTCAATGTTTTTTTTTTTGCACCATTCTGTGTAAACTCTAGAAACTGTTGTGTGTGAAAACCCCAGGAGATTAGCAGTTTCTGAAATACTCAACCCAGCCCATCTGGCACCAACACCTATACCACAGTGAAAGTCACACTTTGAGATCACAGTTTTTCCCCTTCTGATGTTTGAAGTGAACATTAACTGAAGCTCTTGATTTGTATCTGCATGATTTTATGCATTGTGCTGCTGTCAAGGGATTGGCTGATTAGAGAACCGCGTCAAACAGCAGGTGGATGGGTGTACCTGATAAAGTGGCCAGTGAGTGTACTGTACATGTTTGAAGAATTTATTATATTTCTACATTGCACTGATTTTAACAAATGTTTCTGTTTCTCTTTTGTAATGCACGTTACATGAAATATATCAGATTTTACATCTTCCCTATTACATTTACATGAATGAACCACAAAAATTGTGTAACATTGTTTTGTTAATAATATCTGAATTAGAAACAGAAATGTGCTTTTCTAGCCAAGGACACTAGAGTATCATTTTAATAAGTACTATTGTTTGGCAGTAAATCCAATACATAATTTACACTATGATTCACCATGAACTGTTTAATAACCCACTGTAACTGTCATCATTATTGTAGTTACAGCTGTATCTATGCTTGGCCACCCACACGATCAGTCCTATGTGTTGAGAGAACATGTCATCTAAAGTTACAGAAACATCACACAGATATAACGCAGTGAAGACAGAAACTAAACAGACACCTGTAGGGTACAAGGTGAATGTCCTCTGATCCTCAGTAAACAGTAAGTTTCAACTTTTATAACTCGTAATGTGCAGTATAATTCTGATATCAGTAGAACTGCATAAGTAAGGCATTTGGAAGTCTATAATGAGAGATAAGAAAAGAGGTGACATTCATCTTTGATAACAATTAACAGAGGGTTTACCTGTTTTTATGATTATGACACTATACATAGACTCGCAGTGGCATCACATATATGTGAATGAAGAGCAGTTCTTGTCAGTGCTGCACCCTTGTTTTCAGTTAAGGCTACACTGCCTTTCAAATTTTTCAAGTTTAGGTCATAAAAAGAATTCTCTCTGACACTCAGTTATTTTTGTTTAGTGGACTGAAAGCTACTGAAATCAAATCACAGACTTCCAATTTTATTAGTTTTTTTTTTAACAGAACACTTAATGAATTTAGGGCCACATGGCCCTAAATTCTCCAGTATTTTTTCTTGCTTCACCATGACGCAATACAAGAGGCGACATCATGGATCACATGGTGGGCATTCCCAGTTCGCACAAGGCATTGTGGGATACAAATTTGAAACAGGAAAGGGAAATGGAGGACGTGAGCGTGTGAATGAAATGTGAAAGACCAACTATAGTAACGGAAAGCGAGAAGAAAAGACGTTATGTTGCGAAGGAAAGGAAACGCAGGACCAAACTAATAAATATCGGCGGTCAGCGAGCACCTCGGTGTGATCAGCTGTTCGTTTAGTGACAGAATGATGTAACTGTCAGTGCACGGTCAATGTAAACCTGTGCGTGCGCACACGGACTTCCTCTGTCTGCTGACTGCGCGACACGAGCGATTTCATGCACATTATTTGCTAGGGAATCCCCTCAAATTAAATAACTTCCCAGCCATAGAATGGCCTTGGGTTTTTTTTTTTAGATATTACAAAAATAAACATGTATCACAATGACCAAATTTCAGAGGGAACTAAATTTTACCGATTTTATGAAATCGAAAGGCCGTCTACTTTTAAGACAAAATATTCTACCCAAATTTAGTCTGTAAATATTGACAAGCAGACACTATTATGTCCTTCCATGATATAAGATAATCACCACAGAATTATTATATAAGGTGCTTATTTCATGTTAGACATAATTCGAATATAAGCCACTCAGCAACAGTAGAGTACGGGTTTTATAAGCAATTACATGGATTTATTATGGTACTTCATGCTTTTGCTGTGAACCATAGTCAGCAGAATTCAAAGTAACTAACCTGGTTACACTGTTTAGTCATTATACCCGTGTTCCTCAAGAAAAACATGAGAAGATATCTATCCTGATAATTCTTTAAAGGTTATTTGCAGAGCTGTAAACAATGAAAATTGGCAGATTCTTCAATGCTAAGGTTTCATGGTCTGCTTGAATGATGAATTACTGTTAGACATTGACCCTGTGTGTGTGTGTTTGTGTGTGTGAGAGAGAGAGGATTCAATCACATTACATGAGACATGCCAACTAATGGGTGGTGAAAGATGACATCAGACTTAATGTGAAAGGAGTTTAGGGTAGGGCCTACTGCTCTTTGTTCTGTGTGTGAAGTCACTGGTATCTTACCTACTAGATGCACAGCACCCTATTTTCCAACTCCTTTTATGCCAACTTTCCAGCTTTTCTCTACCAGTCTGCATATCTTCATGTGCTGTGAGTCAGGGGGAGGAGGTTTGGTGCTTGATCAAAGATCAGTGTTATTCTGATTTATATAGCCAGAAAGGATAATAACTTTCACAGTGCAGTCAAGCATTGAGTTACCAACCCACTCTCCCCCTTTTTCCTCTACTGTAATAGAACTCAGAGACTAATGCATCTTTCAAGCTGCAGTATTATATTTAGCTGTCGTGCTCTGAAATTGTAATCAGGCTGATCATATGTACGAGTGCTCGTAGAGCGTATAAGTACTGCAATCAACCCTTCATCTCCTCTAATTCGTTCCCGTGCTCTAAACCATCATACTGTAGGCACATATCAGAGGCAGCACGAACACACACCATATCATAATACCCATGTACTTATTTCTTTTTGGCCCATGCCCAACCACTGCATTGTAAAGATTAGCCCATGTAATCAACATGAATGTAGATTTACCGATATTTTTTATAGGATTTGGGAATTGGGGTTTGGTTTTTAGTGTGCGCTTGCAGATTAGTCCAATATGGCTGCAGTTGAACGTAGTTAGAGTATTTATGTAATTTAGGCCCATCTGTTGTTATAAGTTCAAGGAGGACTGTATTGCTGTAGTTGAAAGGCTTTGGAAGTTATTTAAGAATAGAGGAGCTGTTGTTAAGAAGAATGGACATAAAAAGACTGGGACAGATGGGAGCTGCAGTAACTGATCCCTGTTATACCATTTATACTGTGAAGTCTTTCTTCTAGATACCTGGCTTAGGATTAATAGGCCTGACATAATGTCCACTTTCAAAGAGTAAGAGAACTTACTGTAGTCCGAAGGAATGAGTTAGCTTGATCTGGATGATAATTTTTTTCAGTTCTATTTTGACTGATTGGTTTGCTTTACCAGAGAGTGTAATGACTCAAAGTAGCTGTGGAAAATATGCTGCTCGTAAAATACTGTATGTGTGACAGCAGGAAAAAGATTGAAGGCTGGAGAAACAATCATTCTCCTCTTATTGGAACTGATTCAGTATTGTGTAGCATCAGTGGGTTTCTTCAAAATGTTTGTAGGCTTAGTTTAAATGCTGACGGTTTCTATTTTCCACAGCTTTCATTACATAAGAAATCATTACACACCTGGATAAGTATTTCTTATTTATGAAGGGAAGATGAAAATATAATTAATAATGCATTATATCACTTTTATTTATATATATATATATATATATATATTAGTGCTGTCAAAAATGTCGCGTTATTAACGCGTTAACTTGACTCAATTTTAACGGTGATAATTTTTTTATCGCGAGATTAACGCTCTGTGACATGATGTAGGTTTTTCATAAGCTTTTGAAACTGCCAGGAACTTGGAACAGAGACTTTGCTTAGCAGCTAAACTGTAATGCCACGCCCCGCACAGCCAGAGTCCTCTGCCCTCCTCTCCCAAAGAACCAGCGCGGGCAGGGCGCGCAAGTAGAGATGGGATTTATGGCTCTTTGATGGGATCCGCATCTTTGTGATCCGTTCTTTGAAAAGAGCCATTCAAAAGACTGGCTAATTTGGCTCTTTTTAAATATTTATTCAGTTTTAAGAAGACAGCGTCTAAAGAAGCCAGATCCCTCTGAACTGTAAACTCAATGCTATCCCAGAAATCCTTCCTGTAATATGCAAATTTGGCCGCCTCTGATTGGACAGCGCGACGCATCAACAGGCAGAAAGTGTAAAAGTACAAAATGTGTTAAGTGAGCTGAAACAGTAAAGATCAGATTCAATGCAATATTTATCAACGAACAACTTAAAGTTAATATAATAGTGTACTTTATATTATAATCAAGCATGTCAAGCCTACCGTCACTGTGTAACCTGTCTCACTTCACTCATGGTTCTTTTGCTAGCCCCGGTGCTCGGCTTAGGTTTCACTTTGCAGTGGCTGTGTCAAGACGTGTTATGCTTTGCAATAAAAAAAAAACATTGGCACAAAGCAAGCCCATTCACTTTTTTATGCTGATAAGAGAATTACAATGGTTTTTCATGTGACAAAAATGTGCGATTAAATTGCGATTAATCGCGAGTTAACTATGACAGTCGCGACATTAATCGCGATTAAATATTTTAATCGCTTGACAGCACTAATATATATATATATATATATATATATATATATCACTCACTATCCGTTTTGAGTCAGTTGACACATCAGACATGTATATGACTAGCAGTCTTCAGCAGAGCTCTCCATTCAGCACGGTCTTGAGTTGCCTCCTCTGCGATATTCCATAGCTTCAAGTCAACACGGACAGATTCTTTCCAGCTTTTTCGAGGTCGGCCACGGTTGTTCACTCCTTCAACTTCCAAGGTAGTACATCCGTTGATCCAAGAATTATTGAGTTGGACATGTCCAAACCAACGGAGACATCTGAGGACAGTGTCAAAGCAACGGAGGTTCAGCATCCGCAGAAGAGAAGACATGCTAATTCGTGTTCCTCTTTTGACATTGCACGTCCATAAAAGCATGGCTCTTTCATTACACTCAAGCCATTTTTGGTCATCTCCTTGGAGTGCCCAACATTCAGAACTGTATAACATGGTGCTACACACACAACTGCTGTATAGTTGACCATGGGTATGAAGTGAGACAGCTTTGCAGGTTAATATATATACAGTGGGGCAAAAAAGTATTTAGTCAGCCACCAATTGTGCAAGTTCTCCCACTTAAAAAGATGAGAGAGGCCTGTAATTTTCATCATAGGTACACTTCAACTATGAGAGACAGAATGGGGGGAAAGAATCCAGGAAATCACATTGTAGGATTTTTAATGAATTAATTGGTAAATTCCTCGGTAAAATAAATATTTGGTCACCTACAAACAAGCAAGATTTCTGGCTCTCACAGACCTGTAACAACTTCTTTAAGAGGCTCCTCTGTCCTCCACTCGTTACCTGTATTAATGGCACCTGTTTTAACTCGTTATCAGTATAAAAGACACCTGTCCACATCCTCAAACAGTCACACTCCAAACTCCACTATGGCCAAGACCAAAGAGCTGTCAAAGGACACCAGAAACAAAATTGTAGACCTGCACCAGGCTGGGAAGACTGAATCTGCAATAGTTAAGCAGCTTGGTGTGAAGAAATCAACTGTGGGAGCAATTATTAGAAAATGGAAGACATACAAGACCACTGATAATCTCCCTCGATCTGGGGCTCCACGCAAGATCTCACCCTGTGGGGTCAAAATGATCACAAGAACGGTGAGCAAAAATCCCAGAACCACACGGGGGGACCTAGTGAATGACCTGCAGAGAGCTGGGACCAAAGTAACAAAGGCTACCATCAGTAACACACTATGCCGCTAGGGACTCAAATCCTGCAGTGCCAGACGTGTCCCCCTGCTTAAGCCAGTACATGTCCAGGCCCGTCTGAAGTTTGCTAGAGAGCATTTGGATGATCCAGAAGAGGATTGGGAGAATGTCATATGGTCAGGTGAAACCAAAATAGAACTTTTTGGTAAAAACTCAACTTGTCATGTTTGGAGGAGAAAGAATACTGAGTTGCATCCAAAAAACACCATACCTACTGTGAAGCATGGGGGTGGAAACATCATGCTTTGGGGCTGTTTTTCTGCAAAGGGATCAGGACAACTGATCCGTGTAAAGGAAAGAATGAATGGGGCCATGTATCGTGAGATTTTGAGTGAAAACCTCCTTCCATCAGCAAGGGCATTGAAGATGAAACGTGGCTGGGTCTTTCAGCATGACGATCCCAAACACACCACCCGGGCAACGAAGGAGTGGCTTCATAAGAAGCATTTCAAGGTCCTGGAGTGGCCTAGCCAGTCTCCAGATCTCAACCCCATAGAAAATCTTTGGAAGGAGTTGAAAGTCTGTGTTGCCCAGCGACAGCCCCAAAACATCACTGCTCTAGAGGAGCTCTGCATGGAGGAATGGGCCAAAATACCAGCAACAGTGTGTGAAAACCTTGTGAAGACTTACAGAAAACGTTTGACCTCTGTCATTGCCAACAAAGGGTATATAACAAAGTATTGAGATTAACTTTTGTTATTGACCAAATACTTATTTTCCACCATAATTTGCAAATAAATTCTTTAAAAATCAGACAATGCGATTTTCTGGATTTTTTTTCTCATTTTGTCTCTCATAGTTGAGGTATACCTATGATGAAAATTACAGGCCTCTCTCATCTTTTTAAGTGGGAGAACTTGCACAATTGGTGACTGACTAAATACTTTTTTGCCCCACTGTGTGTGTGTGTGTGTGTGTGTGTGTGTGTGTGTGTATATATATATATATATATATATATATATATATATATATATATATATATATATATATATATATATATATATATTATGCAGTATAGCCTGTGTATCAGGCCAAGTTTGAGTAATGTTAAGCATGTGTTGTTAAAGCTCTCATCATCAACTTATCATCAGATCTTAGCACAGCAGCTCCTTTGTGGTCTGCTGTTAATAAACACTGTTGTTCTCATAAAATTTACCTATAAAATAAGCATTACTCTGGAAACAACTTGTAAATCTAATGCTGGATTATGGGCGTATGGTATAGTAATTGGAAACACACCTTATTCAGTTTGCCAGTAAATCTGAATGAATATTTCTGTCTGTGTCCTTAAGTCTCCTTGGCATCTCTTATTAAGCCCCAAATTGACATTGCACAGAACACTAGGGTTCAACCACAATTGTATGTGCTCACATCTCTCTATTTTTCTTGTGCTTTTGTTACTTCTGCATGCAGAAATGATTGTTTTATTTTCAGAAGTATTTCAGTTGCACCTGTTTGACATGGAAACTGCTGTGGTCATGAGTTTTGGGGCTCAAAATGAGACAAATGGATGTGCTGAAAAGATGAGTGTAACTATATTCAGCATATTCATTAACTCATTCATTCATCTTCACTAAGCACTTTATACTGGACAGGGTTGCCGAGAATCTGGATCCTACTGCAGGAACTCTGGGCACAAGACAGGAATACACCCTGGTTGGGATGTCAGGTCATTGCAGTACACCATGCACACACACACACATCTGCATCATAGGGGGAATTTAGAGTAACCAATCCACCTACTAGTATTTCTTGGAAGGTAGGAGAACCCAAAAGAAATCCACATGAGCGAACATGAATCAGACCGGTGGCCCTGGGGCTGCAAGACCACAAAACTGTGCCACTGTGCTACCCTATATAATATATTGTGAAAAGAAAATATGAAATACTTATAAATAATGTTATACTCTATTTCAGGGGTGTACAACTCACTGGTGTCCCTTTTCTAACTCATAGCCTTTCATGACTGAAGTTATGACTACACTCTTAGAAAATAAAGTACATCATTGTGCCTTTAGGGGTACAACGGCTTGTCGCTGGGACAGTACCCTCTAAGGTACATATGAATACCCATACTGCTTGGGGACATATATGTCCCTTTTTGGCCCTAAAAATGTACACATAGATCCTGGACTCCTACTGTACCCCTATTTCTGACAGTGTATGATATGATCAATAATGGATAAAATGATAAAAAATTTTCTTGGTGCAGTGCATCCATTTTAAAGGAAAAGATTTCTGAGTTAATGAAGAACACCACTGGTTATCTTCTTTACAAGTCTGATTTTTAAAATATCAGTTTTATTGGGTTACATAACTAAATAATGTAATACTTCACTGCTATTGCTGCAGCATTATACTGTAATGTAGTTTATCATATCATGAGGATCAGGGGTTTGAGCCCCATCACCACCAAGTTGGGCATGGCCTTTAACCTTATCGGCTCAACCTAACTTAACGTAAAGTGAGAAAAAGATGTAAAAAGAAGAAGAAGACAAATCACATTCTGAACTACCCCAATTTTGTTCTAAAATTGTGATGGTTTAAACTTGCTTCTGGGCATCCCTAAAATAAACTGTGGCCAAATATCTCCTACTTTTATTACACGCTGTGACCATTGTGACTCTGCTAGTGACAATCGTGTTCATTTTTTGTTTTTTGCTAAAAAAAATCCACATTTATGCTATTTTAAGGCTTGTACTCTTGTTATTCCCAAGTAATCAAAGTCAGTGTTTTTGCACTGGTTACTATGAGTAGACTATGTTCCTTTAAAAAGAATCCCCAAATTTAAAGAAAGAGCAATGGAAGTTGACATTTCCAAATTGTAAAGTCAAAGCAATCAAATGTGGCCTCAAATGGTAACATTTACAGTCTCTGGTTATGGCACATATCTATCATGTGGTTTTTCATTTGCTGCCCATGTATCCAATAATCAGGTGGTACAGTAATCACATGGTAGCCTGACAAGAGTTTCAATTGTCTATGTATTTGAGGTTTCGTTTGTCTCTTTCAACATCAGTCTTAATAGAAAGCCAATGTTCCTTTTTATATTTAGTTTCCTCTGCCTTTAGGAGCCTCGTTTATACGAATTTTTCCACATGAACAGGAAATTAGAGATTTCAAATGCCTGTTGTTTGATACAGAATGTCAGCACACTTAAAATACTCTGGAATGCTGGACGTCTGAGAACGCTCCCGTCTCCATGGGAACTATAACTCTCAAACACAAACTCTGATTCAGTATCCAGACAAGGAAAGGGTGGCTGAGAGGAGCATTTTCCCAAGTGAGAGAATTGTAGCAAAGGGTGGGTTTATGTGGGAACACATTCAGACCGCTAAAGAATGCACAAATCAATCTGGTTATTGCAGCTTTAGTCCCATGCCTGATAGCTCTCTTCCACTTGTATTTGATGTGTACATCAATAGGGTGGAAAAAGTTTGGAGGAACAAAAGTAATGAAAACGTGCAGTGCAGAAGTTATGTGGTAAATCACCATGGAATCACTACATTTTGGTTTGCATGGTTCTGAATTTCATTTAATGTTGCTCTGGTTCTGCATTCAGTAAACATTTTTTTTTCTTTCAAATTGATCTTCTCAAGGGTGTGTGAAAATATTAGGGTGGATACTGGTCTGGGTCTTGTTTAGTCCAGGTGGGTGTTGGGAGCAGCAGAGTGTCCTTTGTCTTCACTTCATCCATGTACTGTGTTTTTGACTAGTGGGCAAGCACAGACAGAAGCCAGTGTCTGTGGGTGTAAGCTCCTTGGCTTCTTTACTGTTCTATCATTCTGGGCAACTAAAATATAGAAGCCTAGAAAACAAACACGCTACATCCACAGCTACATCTTGATACCTTTTAGACAACTTGCTTGTGCTTCTAAACCAAACCAACCATGATCCCTAAGGGCTGGAACTAATGAAGAGGACATCTGGTATAGGATGACGCCCCAGATTAAATCCCACAATGGGGAGGCTGCAAGTAAACACATGACCAACAGGAAACTCAGAGAGACAGAAAATAAAGGAATGAACCAGGGAAAACACCAGTTATTTCACATAAGGAGTTCAGCAGACTTTCTGTAGTCATAAATGACTTTAAGAATCTAAGACTTACCAGTGACTTACAACCCCGATTCCAAAAAAGTTGGGACAAAGTACAAATTGTAAATAAAAACGGAATGCAATAATTTACAAATCTCAAAAACTGATATTGTATTCACAATAGAACATAGACAACATATCAAATGTCAAAAGTGAGACATTTTGAAATTTCATGCCAAATACTGGCTCATTTGAAACTTCATGACAGCAACACATCTCAAAAAAGTTGGGACAGGGGCAATAAGAGGCTGGAAAAGTTAAAGGTACAAAAAAGGAACAGCTGGAGGACCAAACTGCAACTCATTAGGTCAGTTGGCAATAGGTCATTAACATGACTGGGTATAAAAAGAGCATCTTGGAGTGGCAGCGGCTCTCAGAAGTAAAGATGGGAAGAGGATCACCAATCCCCCTAATTCTGCGCTGACAAATAGTGGAGCAATATCAGAAAGGAGTTTGACAGTGTAAAATTGCAAAGAGTTTGAACATATCATCATCTACAGTGCATAATATCATCAAAAGATTCAGAGAATCTGGAAGAATCTCTGTGCGTAAGGGTCAAGGCCGGAAAACCATACTGGGTGCCCGTGATCTTCAAGCCCTTAGACAGCACTGCATCACATACAGGCATGCTTCTGTATTGGAAATCACAAAATGGGCTCAGGAATATTTCCAGAGAACATTATCTGTGAACACAATTCACCGTGCCATCCGCCGTTGCCAGCTAAAACTCTATAGTTCAAAGAAGAAGCCGTATCTAAACGTGATCCAGAAGCGCAGACGTCTTCTCTGGGCCAAGGCTCATTTAAAATGGACTGTGGCAAAGTGGAAAACTGTTCTGTGGTCAGACGAATCAAAATTTGAAATTCTTTATGGAAATCAGGGACGCCGTGTCATTCGGACTAAAGAGGAGAAGGATGACCCAAGTTATCATCAGCACTCAGCTCAGAAGCCTGCATCTCTGATGGTACGGGGTTGCATTAGTGCGTGTGGCATGGGCAGCTTACACATCTGGAAAGACACCATCAATGCTGAAAGGTATATCCAGGTTCTAGAGCAACATATGCTCCCATCTAGATGACGTCTCTTTCAGGGAAGACCTTGCATTTTCTAACATGACAATGCCAAACCACATACTGCACCAATTACAGCATCATGGCTGCATAGAAGAAGGGTCCGGGTACTGAACTGGCCAGCCTGCAGTCCAGATCTTTCGCCCACAGAAAACATTTGGCGCATCATAAAACGGAAGATATGACAAAAAAGACCTAAGACAGTCGAGCAACTAGAATCCTACATTATACAAGAATGGGTTAACATTCCTATCCCTAAACTTGAGCAACATGTCTCCTCAGTCCCCAGACGTTTACAGACTGTTGTAAAGAGAAAAGGGGATGTCTCACAGTGGTAAACATGGCCTTGTCCCAACTTTTTTGAGATGTGTTGTTGCCATGAAATTTAAAATCACCTAATTTTTCTCTTTAAATGATACATTTTCTCATTTTAAACATTTGATATGTCATCTATGTTCTATTCTGAATAAAATATGGAATTTTGAAACTTCCACATCATAGCATTCCATTTTTATTTACAATTTGTACTTTGTCCAACTTTTTTGGAATTGGGGTTGTAATAGTTATCGCTATTATTGTTTTTTTCTCTTCCTGTACTTGCAACGAGAGGACCACTCTAACATGGAACACCCTCCCGTTCAGTCCAACATGAACAATAAAAGCAGAAATTTCCTTTCCCTAGATGATGGCTAACTACATTTGGACCATCTTTACAAGACAACCATAAGAGCAGACAAGCAGATGAGTAGATCTTCTGTTTGGTTTGGCAGAAGTGTTCAAGAAGCCTGTTTGATCTATGAGTTGGACAGCAGGAAATCAAGCCCAGATCTGTTCATCCCTGGCTATCTAGCCCTATCTGCTTACCTAAGTCCTGTCACCGGCATACAATAGGAGTGAGGGGAAATCAGTGCTGGTGAGAGATAGTGTCTGGAAATTCTGATCCAAGACCAGAGCAAAGAAACAGGCAGCAGTCGAAAGTCTTCCAACCCGTTGTTACAACCAGGTTAATGGAAGCAGGCGCTCATATTTTTACAGTCTGACTGTCTGAGAGGAACATATACCGTACAGCTTGCAGAATCACTCCAACAGATGAGAAGTATCTAGTTTTCGAGGGTTTTTTCCCCCCTCCAACCTCATCTGGCTGTCACACAGGTCTCAGTGTTGAGCAGTTGTTTACTCTTGACACTGAACCAGACAGAACATTTAGGAATGAAAAATTTAACTTAATGAAGTGTTATGCATGTTCATAAAAGAACAATAAAGCACTTGACTGAACCAAATCCAATGTAGCATATTGTTTTAAAATGTTCAGCCTTGAATATTAGTGACCCATTTAGATCCAACAATCTGTATCCATCTTTTTTTTTTTTTAAACCATGAGACCATCTGCTAGATAAATCTATGATTTCCACACTGCTGGATGACGACACCATTTTGGAATATGTCTACACAAATATTACTGTAGCATGTGACTGAAAATAGCAATGCTCACACAAGATACAGTGTTCCAGTAGAGACATAAACATTTTATTTGACTTTTAAATTTTCTACAGTTCAACTTCAAATGATGTCTTCAGCTACTCCGAGTCATTATTACCAGTGTCTGCTGTGGGAGTGTGTATAAGCATAGCTGCATCAGATGTTCGCCAAACTAAATCTCACTTTATCTGGCCAGACCCTCTTTCATTTGGCATCAGAAAACTACCATGGACCCTTGTGTGTGTGAACAGTACTGCCTTTCATCTGTTAGAAGAACAATGCATCACTAGTGGATACTGAAAAGTTCTGGAGTCTGTATCCAGCCCACAGCATTATTTCCTTGGGTGGAGTGTGATGAGACAGACTGCTCAGACAGACACGGCAGTGTTCCTCAGCTGTAGGATCAGGTCTGGGTACTGCGTATATATACAGTGCCCTCCACAGTCATCGGCACCTCTTGTAAAGATTAGTAAAAAGGGTTAGAAAAAAAATCCACCTTCGTCTCTCACTGAAAAAAATGTGAAAAAGCCAACCTTTAATTGAAATAAATTTATTCAGAGAAAAACAAATCCCTTGTCAAGAAATAACTATTTTAAGCAAAAACATGTGCCACTTTTATTGGCACCCCTGGAAATTATAGTGAACACAATGTAAATAAATGAAGCATGTTTCCCATTTAAATTGTACATTTTGAGTTGATTGGAGTGTGTAGGAACTTTCAAGCTGTAATCCATGACTTCCTGATTAACTGTGATACAAATATGAGATGACACAGAGACCAAATTCTCTTAGTCATCCATCACCATGGAAAAAAATAAGAAAACACACAAAATGAATGAGGGAGAAGTGTGTTGACCTTCATTAGTCAGGGGATAGTTATTAAAAAACAAAATAGCTACTCACCTGAAAATGTCCATTTCTACTATTAGGGCAATAATAATAATAAAAAGTGGACACCAACCGGAATTGTTACAAACTTGCCTGGAAGAGGACCCAAGTTTATTTTGCCCACATGTACAGTGAGGAGGATGCTAAGAGAGACAAAAAAAATTCCCAAGGCTCACTGATGGTGACTTACACACACACACACACACACACACAAAAAAAAAAAAACAACAACTTCGGGTTTCCAATTCTCCAAAGCCACCATCAGACACCACCTCCATGGCAATAGATTATTTGGAAGGTTTGCCAGAAAAAAAGCTTTTTCTCGGACTTAATCACAAACGCAAGTGCCTGAAGTTTGCGAAATGCTACTACAACTTTGGCTGGAACTGTGTTCTATGGTCAGATACAACAAAAATGGAGCTTCTTGGCAATAAACACTCAAGGTGGGTTTGGTGTAAAAAGAAGATAAGATAGAACTTTATTGATCCCTTTGGGAGGGTTCCCTCAGGGAAATTAAAAATTCCAGCAGCATCATTACAGGATAAACAGAGAATAGAAAATAGAGAAAACTTCTAGATAAATTAAGTATTTACATATACAAATATAAAAAAAAAGATATGAAAAAAGTCCAGCAGGAGAGGTATTGCACATTTATATTGCACATTGTCCAGTATTGCTTTTTGTCAGGCTAGGCTACTGCTCCTTCCTGTCCTCTGTCCTCCTGTTACCCCTCCTCCCCCCAGAGAGGAGTTGTACAGTTCGATGGCATGAGGGACAAAGGAGTTTTTAAGTCTGTTAGTCCTGCACTTGGGAAGGAGCATTCTGTCACTGAACAGGCTCCTCTGGTTGCTGATGACGGTGTGCAGAGGGTGACTGGCATCGTCCATGATGTTCAGTAGTTTGTCCATAGTCCTCTTCTCTGCCACCATCACCAGAGAGTCCAGCTTCATGCCGACCACAGAGCCGGCCTGCCTGATCAGTTTGTCCAGCCTGGATGTGTCCTGCTTGGATGTGCTGCCCCCCAGCACACCACGGTGTAAAACAGGACACTGGCGACCACAGACTGACAGAACATCCACAGGAGTTTCCTGCAGATGTTAAAGGACCGCAGTCTCCTCAGGAAGTATAGCCTGCTCTGTCCCTTCCTGTACAGGTGGTTGGTGTTGCAAGTCCAGTCCAGCTTGCTGTCCAGCCACAGCCCGAGGTACTTGTAGGAATCCACAGCCTCCACCTCGACTCCCTCGATCAAAACTGGTCGTGACCTTGGTCTGGACCTCCCAAAGTCAATGACCAGCTCCTTG
Organism: Neoarius graeffei; assembly: GCF_027579695.1. Classification (NCBI taxonomy): domain Eukaryota; kingdom Metazoa; phylum Chordata; class Actinopteri; order Siluriformes; family Ariidae; genus Neoarius; species Neoarius graeffei. The sequence continues at coordinate 51,904,954 of NC_083579.1, forward strand.
GTCTTCGAGGTGTTGAGCTGCAGATGGTTCCTGTTGCACCAAATGGCCAAGTCCCTCACCAGGCTCCTATACTCCTCCTCTCTATCGTTCCTGATACACACCACAATGGCTGTGTCATTGGCGAACTTCTGAATGTGACACAGCTCCGAGTTGTAGCAGAAGTCTGCGGTGTACAGGGTGAAGAGAAGAGGGGCCAGCACAGTGCCCTGGGGTGCTCTGGTGCTACTAATCACAGTGTCAGACGTGATGTCCTTCAGCCTGACGTACTGCTGCCTGTCGGTGAGGTAGTTGGAGATCCAGGTGACCAGGCAGGGGTCCACTCGCATTCCTGTTCAGTTTGTCCTGAAGCATAAGCAGCTGGATGGTATTGAAGGCACTTGAAAAGTCCAAGAAGAGGATCCTCACTGTGCCATTTCCCTTATCCAGATGCGAGTGGGCTCGGTGTAGCAGGTAGAGGATGGCGTCTTCCACACCAACACCTGCCCGATACACAAACTGCAGACAGTCCTGGGCGTGTTGCACCTGGGGTCTGAGGAGGCTGAGGAAGAGCTGCTCCAACGTCTTCATCAGATGTGAAGTGAGTGCCACTTCACTTCAAGAATGGCTATAATGAAAAGAACCCAATCCCAACTGTAAAATTTGGTGGAAGGTCTGTGATGTTTTGGACTGTTTTTCCTCCAAAGGAAAAACCTGGAAACCTTGTTAGGGTCCATGGCATCATAGACTCCATGAAATATCAGGGCATTTAAAATCAAAATCTGGCTGCCTCTGCCAGAAAACTGAAACTGGGTCGTCATTGGATCTTCCAGCAGGACAGTGATCTGAAGCATCTGTCCGAATCAACACAAAAATGGTTAGCTGACCACAGAATCAAGCTTCTGCCATGGCCATCTCAGGCCCCTGACATGAACTCCATTGAAAACCTATGGGGTGAGCTGAAGAGGAGAGAGCACAAGAGAGAGGTGAGGACCCTGGATGATGTGGAGAGATTGTGTAAAGAGGAATGGTCTCAGATGCCCTGCTCTGTATCTCCAACCTTATAAAATGTTAAAGGAGAGACTCTTTTTTTTTTTTTTACTGGCAAAGGGAGGTTGTACAAAATATTAAATTCGGGGTGCCCATAATAGTGGCACATTTTTGTTAAAAATAATTATTTCTTGATGAGGGATTTGTTTTTAGCCGACTAAATTTATTTTAATTTACTTTTCAATTAAAAGGTTGGGGACAGTACGGTGGTGTAGTGGTTAGCACTGTTGCCTCACAGCAAGAAGGTTCTGGGTTTAAGCCCAGTGGCCTTTCTGTGTGGAGTTTGCATGTTCTTCCCATGCCTGTGTGGGTTTCTTCCGGGCACTCCGGTTTCCCCCACAGTCCAAAGACATGCAGGTTAGGTTAAGTGGTGGCTCTCAATTGACCGTAGACGTGAATAGTTATCTCTATGCGTCAACCCTGCAATGATCTGGCGACTTCTCCAAGGTGTACCCAGCCTCTCACCCATAGTCAGCTGGGATAGGCTCCAGCTTGCCTGTGATCCTGTACAGGATAAGCGGTTACACCTAATGAATGGAATTAAAGGTTGAATTTCACATTTTTTTCAGAGTGAGATGAAGCTACTTCACCAAAAGGTGGATTCCCCCCCCCAACGCTTTTTACTCATCTTAGAAGATGCCAATAATGGTGGAGGGCCCTGTGTGTGATTACATACAAAACAGAGCAAGAGAGAGCACAACTCTTACGATACACTTTTATGTCCTTGGGCCAATCTAACTTAAAACAGGGCCCACCCCAGTAAGCTATTATTATTAATGGTGGTCAGTGCAGTTATCAAAGACTTTAGTTGAGGAACTGAAAGCCTTGGTAACCAGCTGAACATCATACAGGAACAAGCAAGTTAGGGTTGCTAGTATGTTATATCAGTGTGGATGAGTATTTTACCCCACCCTAGATTGCCTCACCAATAAAGTCAATGGGTTTTCCCTTACCACCCTATTGTAAAAAGTCTGGCTACACCTCTGATGATCACATCTTTAAAGTAAATACAGTCTGCAGTATTATCAGTTTTGTACACATACAGAAACTTGTAGGTTGCTGTTGATGCAACCTTTATCACATTGTCCCAGCATGAGGTCAGGGCGGAAATTGGCTCCAATACAAGGAATGTACATGGCATGCCAGTGAAAATCTGTCTCTTCCTCCCGTTCCCATGAAAATAAGGCATGTACATTGTCACACTTGCGTTGTTCGTTCTCCTCAATTTGCTACTCTTAAGCTTCATAACATTGCAAAAACATTCACCTTGTACGTACCTGCCATATACATTAAAAGATACTAACAAGGCATATCTATACTTCCTCCATTTCCAAGTAGTATTTTAGTATGATTGTGAGCTCAGCTGGAAATTATTTGTGGTGTTTTGTCACTGCCTGTCATGTCTGAGGGCTCATGAAAGGTTATCAGTAAATTAACTGCCAGGTCTGCCTTTGGCTTTCAGTGACTAGCTGGCCAGAGTAGAGGAAGGGTCCAACAGTGAGCCTGTTGCTATGAGCAATCTTCTGCAGGTAACACCCCAGACTAAGATTAAGGCATTTGTTAATTGTAAATAGCACAGTAAAAAAAAAAAAAATCTTTGACAAAGATTTTTTTTGGGGGGGTTAAGAGTAGTGTAATAGAACACAGGAAAGTTCAGTGACCTTAACAGTCAAGTGCTGGCTTGAAAAGGTGGAAACAAACTTAATTCCTCTTCAGTAATGGCTTTTTCCTCATGAGGGTCAAAGTGGAACTGGAAACTGTCCTAGAAACACTGAAGGGGGGGGGGGGGGGGGTGTACTCTGGAGGAGACGCTACTCCATTGCAGGGCACTATGGACACTTATTCACACCTAGCATAACAGTTCTCGGGAAGTGGGACAAAACCAGAGAACCTGGAGAAAACCCAACACATGAAGCTCCACATATGGTGCTCCAAATCAAACTGGGGACCCTGGAGTTGTGAGGCAGCAACACCAACACTACCAACTGAGCCATCATGCCACTTGGGTGCAAAACAATTAAAAGCAGTTTATGATTTTGTATGAAGCTTGTTGGCTTTGGAAACACTGTTCCTTTTGATCCACTTTTACTTGCATCTCCCTAAAATGGCATTGGTGTAAATTCTCATTTTGAAAGCTTCATGTCAGCACAGCAATCACCTCACAGTAAGAAGGCTCTAGGTTTTAACCTTGCAGCTGACCAAGGCCTTCTGTGTGGAGTTTGCAGGCACAGGAAGAACATACATGGGTTTCCTCCAGGTGCCTTACGCCCTGTCCACACGGCAACGGATTCAAGTGAATCTGATAAAATTGTTTATCGTTTCGGCCTGGCGTCCACACGGCACCGGCATTTTGGGTGCCCCAAAATGAAATCTTTTGAGAACGGGTTCCAGAGTGGAAAAGTCTGGCAAAGGCGCTGTTGCGAAGTCGTCTGGATGAGTAGAACGGATTTGTTTACGATGACGTCACAACCACATGACAATCCCGCCAGCAAAAATAGGGAAAAAAAAAAAGGAACAATCACACCTCTTCAGATGTTGGTTTAAGTCTGACAATACATTCCTCAAAAAGGGTGTAGAAGAACAAAGTAATCCATCAACATGTAGCATTCAATTTATTCCAGACCATTAAAGAGTTCTGGAGGATCTCAGAATGTTGGCGTACCAGCTTCCATCTACCCCCGTTCATTCCTCTTCCCGCGTCTCCATTCAAAAAACAAGCACGTGATTTAAAGGGACTATAGCCATAGGACAGGGAGTGAGAAGGTGTGCACGTGTGACAGTGATGAACCTAGGCTCATGCTCGCCCTGAATTTCTCTTAAAGTGAAGGCAGAAGAACATTCAGCGCCTGGCCAGGCTTTCTATGTATTAATTTACATAGACATTTTAATATGAAATATAAATAAGTGTCTTCGACAATAGACACTATTTTACACTACTGACTAATAATCAAAACTTTGTGGGTAATGCTACAGAAGGGGTTTATGCGCATGCGTCTACTTCTATTGTTCTGTGTCTCCGATGGGACCGTCTTACAGCGCACGTAGAGGCGCATGTGTATTGCATCGTTTTCAGCAAGCGTTGCCATATGAACCTGATATTTTACTGATCCGTTGCCCATGTGGACGCGATATTTAAAAAAAAAAAAAAAAAAAAAAAAACTCGTTGCCATGTGGATGTAGCCTTAGTTTCCGCCCGCAGTCCAAAGAAATGTGGATTAGGTCAACTGGCTATTCAAAATGGCCCATAGCCCTGTGATTGATTGACCTGCCCAGGGTGTACTCTACCTCTTGCCCCAAACCAGCTGGGTCAGACTCCAGCTTCCCCCATGACCGTGATGAATAAATGAAAAATAATGGAGGGATGTTTAAATTAGACATTCAGAGCAAAGAAAGGTTGTATACAAGTTTATTAAAGCAACTAAAGTGGAAGCATTGTTTTGTGAACCTACTAAAATAAGCCATACAAATCAGTAACAGTCTCTGAAAGTACTAAAGCACATTCCACAAGAATGCATCGTCATTAAAGTTTAACAAAAGTTTCCCCATCAGCCAATTCTGACTGGCAATGAGTTTTCATGCAAGCAATTAAACAAGTCAGACCACATTAACAATACATTAAACTTGGACAGAAACAAGTCAGCTACTAAGTGCTAGTGTCAGCTACTTGATCATTAGGGACCCATCACAAAGCCACACAACACCCTTCTACCTCAACCACCTGGAGACAGGTTTGGTTTCTCAAAAAAAAAAAAAAGGGACCATTTCTGTTCATATTTCATACACATCTTTGTAGAGTTAGAAATACTGAGGTGCAACTAGCGCAGATTTGGATTGAATATTTTATAGGTTTATGGCAAACTTGATTTAAGTACTGTGCCTGGGCAAAGAGCCCAATCTGCCTGTCAGCATGGTACTAAAAACCCTAAATCCTTTATACATTAAAAAACCCTCAACTTACCATTTCATTACATTCAGCTGGAAAACTACCATAGAGAAATTTTTCTACAGTACTTCATGACTAGCACCCTATTGTGGAAGAGTGTGGTACATGTTATCCAATCCACTATTAAGATCTACTTATAAAACTTGGATTACCATATTCCATAACGTATCCAAAACAAGCTCAGACTAACCACATCCATGTGTAACAACGATAAAATCAGACATTCAGTGAAGGGTCAAAGGTCAGGTGTGATGTGGCACCAGGTATCCATACAGGTCCGTGTTGGCACTGCTCAGTCGGTGTGGCTGGAGGCTCAGGAATGCAATGGGGAAGGTGCGCAAGAGCCTTTTTGAGCCAATATAGAGGCTGGGTTTGTGGTCATGGTGATGTGTGACTAATGCAGGGATGTTTTGAAGATGCAAGCTCATGGCTGGGCCTCTGTGTTGACCTCCTTGTCATAAATGTAGCTGCCAACACCACCTGTGTTCACTCCTGAAAACACAACAGAAAAAAAGGATTCACATGCCATCACTGAAGTACACACAAAACAGCCAGACTGAAATTAGCTTAAACAATCTCTTAATCTTACATGTTTCCTCTCAAAGTTAATCATTCCAAGTGTATTTTTAGGATCCATTTAAGATGTTGCATGCTGAAAAGAATAATGAATTGAACAGCTCCACCTAGAGGGTGGAAATAGAGTACCTTTTGGCCCAAACAGGACAGCATAGCATGGTTTATGGCAGTAGGGTTGGCCATCATGCTGACAAAACAAAAAGACATCAGGATTTGGATACATTTCCTGTTGGGGATCCTAGTTTGACATTTAGCCTGGCAAATGAGTTTAGGTCACAGTACAAGTCAACCATTAAAAAAAAGCAGCTTAGTTTTACTTGTCAACAATGCAATGTTCTGTGGGTTTGCTAGCTGTTGTGCATGATAAATATTACAATGCTGCCATTAGCATACATGTGTATACAGTCACATGTTACACAGCCAAAGGTTTTCCAGTGAGGCCTACGTCTCCTGTATGGAGAAACGGGAAAGGGGTTGCAAAATCCAGGGAGTTACAGCTGAACAAAAGTCAGTGATGCTATGGGTTTCTCTGCTCAGTTTTTCCCCCCCCCCACTTTTCTTCTCACCTCTGCATGACCCCCTGCAGCCAAGGTCTTGCTGCACCTCTCACAGCGCAGACATGGCCGATGCCAGTCCTTCCCCAGAGATGTTACCTTCTCAGCTGCCAGGACAGGAAAGCTTTATTAAGGGTCCCAAGTTATATGTTACTAATTTACCAGAGACTGAGCAACCTACCAAAGTAGACCCTCTTGTTACACCTGGGGCACATGTTTGCCTCCCCAGAAAAGGTGGTGACGCTTCCAGCTGAAATGAGGAAAAACATGACTTCACTGGATACTGAGCAAGTTCAAGCAGAGTTAAAGAAAGCGTTTGGTTATGGCCTCTGGCCTGCAGCTGTGGGAAAGGATGGGCTCACTGGCCTCAGCAATTCCCCAGAGTGGCCAAGTTGGAGAGTATAGAGTCCAAATTCTTTTAGTACCTTTAGAAGGAGGTCTGCTGGGTGCTGGGACCCACTTCTCATTGGGGTTTGCTGCAGAGTCCACAGTAGCTGGGGCTGGGTCTTTGTTGATGGGTGCCTCATACACATAAGAACCTGCACCCCCAATGTTGACACCTGCATAAGCAGCAAAAAAAAAAAAAAAAGCCACTCAAGGCAAGTGCACAAGTGAAATGCTAAACACAAAAGGTAAACATCCTTCATATTCAAGTTTGGAAACCCTCTTCATCTAGGACCCTAAGCATTTACACCAAGTGTCATTATGAAATCATTGCAACATGTATTGTCTAGCAGAAGGCCTTTTGTCATACAAAACTAGAGCTATTCTTCTGATCAGCAGATGCACAACTGAACAGGTGGAATAAAACCATTTGTTTCACTTTTTAACCCAGTTACATGCAGACAGACCAGTGAAAGCTCCACCTACTCACTCAATTGTCACCTGTTCTCCTGAAGACTGCCCAAAGCAACTGCTTTGTCCTAACTGAAATGTTCTCATATTTTAACATGAAAGCATAACCTGCAAAAACCAAGTCCATTTACTGACAACTTTAGGCATTAAAACCAAGTGTACCGATACTTTCTGAAAAGTTCAGAGCTACACCAAATGCCATGAGATACAGAGAGTGGTCATATTAAGTGCAATCACTTCTAGTGATAGGATCCTGTATCTGGCTTCAGTTCAATACCATGCTCACTCCTATTAACAAAAGCACATACCATCCAATATATGCAATACTGGGTGAAGTTGGGCATTTCATCAAGTGCAATCTTAATTTCAGTTAATTAAAAGCAAAAGACTACTAATTGTGCTGTGAAAAATTAAGATGACTTTACCATATGCCTACAATACATGCAACCTGAAACAACTTTGCATTTAAACTGAATTTTTAGAGAATTAAGGTTGTGATCTGACTAGAGCAGAATCAACAAGTGCAGTCAACACAAGTGTGAGCATGGAACAGCAACAGAAATGGCCACATGCATGAGCACCAAGACATGGGCTTCATTTATAAAAAAGGACCACATTTGCTGCTACTGCTCTGAATACTCTGGTTTGCCTCCCTCTGTCTCCATTAAAGCTACTGTCCAAGTGTGAGAACATCTTTATCAAAGTCAGCATGAGTTCAGTGCTAGCAGCACCCAACATAAAGGTAAATAATGTCCCATGATGCCCCGATTACTTAATACCAAGTAAGTTATTCATTTTGTTCTCTGTATTGGAACCTGCATCACCAAGCATCAGTATGTACTCACTCCTCTGGTATTAAAAAATGGTACAGATTATGAAATCACTAATTTTTGCACATGGTCATGAATGCCATTCTCACCTTTTGGCCCAAAGAGGGCAGCATAGCAGGGCTTGTGACAAAAGGGCTTCCCATCATGCTGCAAAAGAGGCAGAAGAATGTGAGCAAGGCATTAATTTAAACTTGGCAGCTGTTTACAATCTGCGATGTTATAACAGATGGAGATACTGATGTAAGTATGATGGCGTCTGAAGTCTTAAATCCACTCAAGTGCACATTTTCATTTGCTGTGGCTTTAATTTGGCTAGATATGCCGTTTCCATTTTAAGCTTATTGCTTCTATGCAGTGCTAACAGAACTGATTCATTTGAGTGTTTAAAAGCCAAAGAAACCCTTGCTGTCCTGTGGCATCAGCTCCTCTTTCTCAATAACTCAATCAGCAGTCACTGAGGTTGTTGATTCAACTAGAACAAGCAGGTGTGCCGAATGGGAATAACCTTCAGTTCTGGGACAACAGATGAGGGGTCTCATGGAAAACTCTTGGCCAGCTGTGAGGATGTTGGGAGGAAGTCATGAACAAGGCCACTGGCCCAGTCAGCAGATGTCTGCTGGGGAAAAAAAAAAAAGCTGCAGAAATGCCTACATTCCCCATACCAGACAGTTAATACCACACATGGTAAAGACTAGGAAAAGGGCAGATTCTTATTCATCAGGACTAAACAGGGTAATCAGTGCAAGTCTAATTCCTCTGCTACAAAGGAGACGCTGGTGCAATTGCTTTTTCAGCCTACCACTTGAGGCAGGGATTAATTTCATTTTTTCTTCAACCCAGGCTGCCTTTTCTGCAGATACCAGCAAGATGAATTAAGAGGTTCCAGCCCACTCACTTCCCACAACTTAATACCAAGGTCTTCGTCATTGTTTTTCCATCAGAAACCCAACCCCATGTCTTTCAAGCACACTGCCTCATGAACCCCCACAAGCCCTTCAAGAGGTGGTCTTAACTAAACTTTTGGATATCTAAAAAAAAAACCCCCCAAAAAAACCACCATTTGCTATTGCAAGAAAGCCTGTCAATTTCACTGGGAATATCTATGGAACTACAGTGGGTTTTATTCTGAAGAGCAAGATATCTCTAAAGTGCACTGAAATATAGTACCAGTCTTAAATTGGAAAAACCTAGTCATGATTGTTTAAACCCTCATTTTCATAACAGGACTCCAATCGAAAGGACATCCTTACCATGGCAAGATAACCTCCAGATTTGAAACAGTGGTTGATAAGTTAGTAGCCTAGTGGGTGACTAGTAGACTGATCTTGCAATCAGCATTTTGTTTTTCTCCTGCTCATTAGTTAGGAAAAAAAAAAAAAGCAGCTCCCTACTGGCCTTCACTGCTAAACATTTTTATCTGATGTATTTAAGGCATATCCAGGCAGTCAAGACATTGGACTTGTGCAACCACACCTTCTCCAGCCCACCATAAATGATGTACAGTCAATGTGATGTGCCATGTTGTAAATATCCTCAGAGATTCCTGATGCAGACCAGCATTCAGCTGGGGATGGTACAGGCCCCATTTCTCATTAAATGCAAATACCAAATGCCTACACCTTTAGCCCGGCTGTTGGAAGCATAAAGGAGAAGACATCAGGGGTTCATAAATCAAGCTGCCTTTGTAGAGCAAGACAGGAACAAGTTTAGGCTGGACTCCTAAAACATACTCCTACTCCCACATCAAGCTTTAGAGTCTGTTAATGACTCTGCAGGAATGTGAGGCACAAGTTATAGATTACTACAGAAACAGGAGGTGCCCAAGACATACAGAAAATCACAGTAGAAAATCCTCATGGGAGAGTTGAAGTGTCAAGTGCTGCCATGTATCTGGCAAATACAAAAAAATAAGGAAGAGCCTTAATTACATCACATTTAGATGAACAAGTAATAGTTAATGTAGCCTTGTTAATCATTTACAATATTACCATTTCAAATGTAGAGATTTTAGTAGCTGCCAAGTAATGGAAAACAGTTCAGCAATGCGTCTTCCCCCATCTCACTCCTAGGGCCCTGAAGCCCATGCCCTCTTCTAGAGGAGTCTTGCCCTAGCCCCAAAGTCTCTGAAGCAAATAGAAAAGGAAAAAAAAAAAATCCCATCCCAAACACATCCCACACAAGACATGTTCTATTGATTACTGTTGCTTTGGTACTCCAGCAGTTACTTGCTATTTATTTTGGAAAATTGATACTGAATACCATACCAGGTCATTGTTTAAAAATGGAAACAAGAAAATTATGTAGTTCAAGTGTTAAAAGGAAGGGGTGGCATGGTGTAGTAGTTAGCACCGTCACCTCACAGCAAGAAGGTCCTGGGTTTGAGCCCAGTGGCCAGCAAGGGCCTTTCTGTGTGGAGTTTGCATGTTCTCCCTGTGCCTGCCTGGGTTTCCTCTGGGTGCTCTGGTTTCCCCCAGTCCAAAGATGTGCAGGTCAAGATAATTGGTGGCTCTAAATTGACCATAGGTGAGTGTGAATGGTTGTTTGTCTCCATGTGTCAGCCCTGCGATAACCTGGCAACTTGTTCAGTGTGTACCCCACCTCTTGCCCATAGTCAGCTGGGATAGGCTCCAGCTTGCCTGAGACCCTGTAGGACAGGATAAGTGGCTACAGATGATGAATGGATGTTAAAAGGTAGACTGCCTTTCAGATATCAAGTTTGGGTCAAAAGAATGACACCCAATTATTTGTTTCATGGACTGAAGGCTACCAAATTCAAAGTCACAGACTTTGAATTTATATTTTATTAAAGCAAACAGTTAATGAATTTAGGGCCACATGGCCCTAGATTCTCCACAATTTTTTCCTGCTTCACCATGACCCAATTCAAGATACTACATCATGCATCATTTGGTGGGCTTTCCCTGATTGTGCAAGGCATTGTGGGATACAAATTTGAAACAGGAGAGAAAATTGAGAACGAGTGTCCAAATGAAACGTGAAATACTACAGTAACAAAGTAAGATATGTTCCAAAGAAAGTGAAATGCAGGACCAAGACAATAAATATCAGCCAGCAAGCACCTCAGTGTGGTCAACTGTTCATTTAGCAATAGAATGTCGCCATCAGTGCACAGTCAAGGTAAACCTGAAGATGGCAGTAATGCAACACTGGATGCCAGCTGCCAGAAAACCTAAAAGGTAAACCTGCACATGTGCACAGACTTCCTCAGTCTGCTTGACTATGTGAAGTGATTGACTTCATGCACATTTGCTAGGGAATTCCCTCAAATTAAATAACTTCCCAGCCACAGAATGGCCTGGGGTTCCCCCTGCCTTTTTAGATTACAGAAATAATCACAATGACAATTTTAGAGGGAACTAAATTTCACCCATTTTATGAAATTGAAAGGCTGTCTAGCTTGAAATATTGCTGTGCACACAGTGAATAATCAAATGCTCTAACTTTTAGAAGAATCAGCACCCTCATAGGGAAGTGACTGTCATAAGGAAGTTAGGGAGAGTGTCAATCACATGTTTACATGTACACTAATTCTCAAGACAACATTCGGAATTTGACATGGGTCATAAACAGCATCTCATCTCATTATCTCTAGCCGCTTTATCCTGTTCTACAGGGTCGCAGGCAAGCTGGAGCCTATCCTAGCTGACTATGGGCGAAAGGCAGGGTACACCCTGGACAAGTCACCAGGTCATCACAGGGCTGAGACAGACAACCATTCACACCTACGGTCAATTTAGAGTCACCAGTTAACCTAACCTGCATGTCTTTGGACTGTGGGGGAAACCGGAGCACCCAGAGGAAACCCATGCGGACACGGAGAACATGCAAACTCCACACAGAAAGGCCCTCGCCGGCCACGGGGCTCGAACCCGGACCTTCTTGCTGTGAGGTGACAGCGCTAACCACTACACCACCGTGCTGCCATAAACAGCATATTCCATTTGATAATCAAAAATGCTAAATTTAGAATAAGACATGGGATATGCTCATTCAGGTTTCAGGAGTATTCGGAATAAGTCTCCAACTGAAGTTTTTAGGGCAGTTTGTGACATGGCCACATTAACCGGAGCATGCACAGCTGCATGTAAACAGGAATTAGTGAAAATCCTTTTCATTAGCCATGTAAACAGCCTAGTAGGGATTGTATTTCAGAATTAGGGCAAAAACAGTAGTCTTTTGTGCATGTAAACAGTGACTCAATCCAATTCAAGCATACATCAACAAACAGTTATCAGACTGACACACTCAAGTGTGTCAGATCACAACATCATAACCACAATCAAGTCAACCCTCTCTTCTAGGTGAGACCCAATAGTGGGATTAGTTACTATTACAGTTGGGACGGTTTGGCATTAGTGTACAAGTGTCTTGAAGGAATGTTCAATGAGCATATGAAAAAAACAGTAGGATTACAAAAGCAGTTCTCAGGTACAAGGCTCCAGGTAAGATTATCTGCTGAGAAAAGGGTTGGGCATACTGTGGAAGACACTAAAAATTATACAAAATTGCCTGGTACAGCAAACAATAGGATGAGTCAGTCATATTCTGGTGTGATCAAGAAAAAAAAAAAAGTGTTCCTGTTAGCCTGTGAAAAATGTGATCAGTGGTAACATGGAACCCTCAATGTGCTCCTTTACACAGTACTCACCTCAGCATGGCCTCCTGCTGTCAGGGTTTTGTTGCAGCGTTCACACTTCAGGCAAAACTTGTGCCAGTCCTTCCCCAGAGATGTCACCTTTTCAGCTAGTGGAGCAAGAGAAATGAGATTAGGAAAAAAACAGGCAAGCAAAAAGCACAGATGTCAAGTCATACTCGACCCATCAGCAAGCCAAAGTGGTTAATCTACCCATTTCCTTAAATCATCCTTTAGTTATGATTGCGTTCTAGTGAGAAGATGGATCTTGTAGCTGTGGTTTCCTGTACTTTATCAAAAGCCATTTGTGGCACCATTGTAGAGGAAGTACATGCTGTAAGCAATATAGGAGATTTTGACAACTTGTTGAAACAGCCTGTCCATGAGCCAGAGTGCTGGTGTAGGTCCAGATTTTGTGCCCCACATGCAGTTACATACCAGAAACATAATACTTGAAATTTTTGCATTAAAAGCATACTTTGAATCAATGCTTGACAAGTTTTACCAACAGTGTCTCCAAGCAATAATCAACTCCATAAAGCCATGTCAGTCAACTATTCTGCAGACGTTGAGCAAGCTGTACAAGGTTTCCTCAAGTCAAAGAGTCCCATATACTTTTTCGTATGCATGTTGGGGAGTGCCCGTTAGAGAGCACACTTGTCCTGGGCCGTCGGCATGGTGAGGTAGGGTGGCCAGTTCCTTTCCTCGCCACCTTAACTTCCCCAGTGTTTCCACCAGGTCCCCATTCACTGCTGGGTGGACAGGAGGCGAGCCCCAGATCATCCAAGACGAGGCTCGAACACTTAACCGTTCGCTTAGCGGTCAAGTGCTCCAACCACTTGGTCACCTCGCCTCCAAGGTTTCCTACACATGCCTTAAGTCTCCCCAGCACTGAAAAGCAAAGCTGCTGTTCACTACAGTTTTACAAATGCTTTTTGCTGCAATCTCTAAAATAACTCTGCTCCTTGTATTCAAATCCTTGCCTTATACAAGTGCCCATGACAGTCTCATGAGCATTTTATCCTGGTTGAGACTAGAGTTTACCCCAGTTGAGACTAGAGTTTACCCCAGAACATGGGGTGCAAAACAAATATTCAGATGGGATGCCAAGCCATTAGAAACTCCCTTATATGAAGAGTAGCTTATCCAGCTACTGGTACTTTCTCCCCATGCACCTGAAGAAGCCAACAGACCTGGGGAGAACCTATGCAAACAATAACCAGAGGTAAAGATTGAAACTCAGATCCTGGAGCTCTTAAGTAACCAGACTACCTCCTGTACCACTGTGTAATCCAATCTGAAACTGGCTTACTACTTTGTAAGTTTACAAAATCACTAGGGTTTGTCTGGTTGGGTCCAAAGCAATAATGTATTGTAGATCTGAGAGCACTAGTAAAAATGTTCTATTAACTGAACGCACAAGAGAATTTATTACAATTTGACACAAGTCAGGGCGGCACGGTGGTGTAGTGTTAGCGCTGTCGCCTCACAGCAAGAAGGTCCGGGTTCGAGCCCCGTGGCCGGCGAGGGCCTTTCTGTGCGGAGTTTGCATGTTCTCCCCGTGTCCGCGTGGGTTTCCTCCGGGTGCTCCGGTTTCCCCCACAGTCCAAAGACATGCAGGTTAGGTTAACTGGTGACTCTAAATTGACCGTAGGTGTGAATGGTTGTCTGTGTGTCAGCCCTGTGATGACCTGGCGACTTGTTCAGGGTGTACCCTGCCTTTTGCCTGTAGTCAGCTGGGATAGGCTCCAGCTTGCCTGCAACCCTGTAGAACAGGATAAAGCAGCTAGAAATAATGAGATGAGATAAGTCAATATTTCAAAGATAATTTTAACATGAGTATTTTGTCCCCTTTTCTGATTTAATGATTGCATACACTTGAGCTGACTTGGATTCAATACATTTGTGTAAAATCTTAGGAACCATTTTAGATAAAATCCAGATCTGAACATGTTTCAATAGAAGAGGATGAGCTTAGGCATGAGAAAAATCTGACCTTTTGTACAAAAGCACTTGCATTAACAGGTCCCAAGAAATTGTTCCATCTTCAAGGATTCTGCACTGCCAAGATTGAATGTTTTAAACAAATTCTAAAACCTTGTTTATTTCCAATTTTAAAGGATTAAAAAATTGGAGATTTTCCACTGTGGTCCAAGACTTGGATGCCACTATACAGTAAAAGCTGCAAATATAATGTGGTAGTAAGCCTTTTTTTTAAGGGTCCTGTCATTGCAGCTTTATTTTTGCATCACTTCTGCTGATACGCTTGAATGCAGCTGGACAGCCACCGGCAACTTTTTGTTCTAATTCTTCTGCATCCTAATCTCCCAATTTCCTCTAGACAGTTTCAGTCCCTTCAGGAGTGTCCCAAGTGACAAACCTAAGAATACTCCTTCCAAATAAATCTCCTGTACACAATGCAAAATGGAGTCCTGCTGGGGCAGCCTTCATCTATGAGGAAACACCTCCTCTTATCAGACATGAGCACAACCAGCCAGAGGGCAAGACGTTTCCTTTTCCGCCAGAAGAGGGAGCATTGTTTTAGGTCCCAGTCCCACTGATTACTTGTACCCTCTCATGGGAGCATCTCAGGGCAACAGGGATCATTTTCACTGCATTTTGTTTCACGGTACAAAAGTGCTAGACTCCAAGGGCATATAAAGGACCTGGTAATAATGCACCTACTACACTGCAGATCCTCCATGAGTACAAAGCTACACCTGTTCTCTAGAAATTCAATGACTAAACAAAATGGTCAGCTCCTCACAACACAAGTTACTGCTAATCAAACCAGAGGCTAATCTGTTCAGAGACCAAGGTTAAAAGGGTCAGGCCAGTGGTCTGCATGTGCATTAGAGGGGAGACATGAGGCAGTGCCAGGCCCAAGATTCTGGGGGGCACACAGACAGACTTGGGGTTGGTAGCTGATAGAGCATTAACTGTACTAGTTCAGAACTATTGCAATTAAAGTTACAGACTGATGAAGTTAAATCAAAAGCTGTATTGTATAAACACTGCATTAAGCAGAGGTGGACAGTAACGAAGTACATTTACTTGAGTACTGTACCAAGTATACATACTTTGAGCATTTTTAAAACCTTGACAACCAACTTCACTACATTTGAAAGACAGATCATACTTTTCAATCCACTACATTGCTATCAAGGTCCTTGTTACTATGAAACAGCTTTGAAAGTGGAAGTTTTCTACTTTAAAACGCGATTGGTTTTTTCGCAGCTGACACCAAGACAGCCCATCAGTAACCACTAGGGTCAGGTCATGTCCATAGACCATATAAAAATCAAGTTCAATGATCTCTCCATAGCATTATTTGAACATGATCTGTTGATGGCAGAATGGAAGGAGGCAGTTCTGGGGAACGCATGCACCCATGGCTATACCTAGAACCCATGTTTCAGTTTTCTGTAAGGATTAAAGATTCGTTTTAAAATGTTTGCCTAAAACGAACCACATCACAGCCTACAAACCTTGCTGTCCAAACTACAGAAGCATATCGAGCTATAAATATTTTATTCCAAGAGAAAGCTTGCAGTGAAGATGTATGTGCTTTTAGAGCTAGTGATAACATGGCAATAGCTATGCAGTCTGGTTAGTCAATGACTTTCTATGGATTTGCCCACCAAGTTGCCATAGCCTTGCTCATAGCTAATATTTACACATAGCTAGTTAACTTTGACACTTAGCATGTAAACAGTTACACCAAAGTGCATATCACAGGTAAATTCAGGAGCAAGATCAATGTAATTCTATTTTATATTAAACTTGCAAAATGTGACCGATATTTGACATTGTGTAATTTTTTTTTTTTTTACCTTGCATAATACCAGAAAAATTCAGTTGAAAATCAAGCCATTTGAGGCGAATTGGTCCACCTCTGAAAAAACTTGGCATTTGAATTTCCTGGCAAACATTGATTTTTGTGAGGTCATCTGTGGGATGTCTCCTCCTGAATCCTACATCAGCACTGGTTTATGAGAAAACAACCTGGTGGTTTTCTGCAAATTTCAACGTTATCACAATTATTAGTTGGGTGGCATGGTGTAGTGGTTAGCATGGTCACCTCACAGCAAGAAGGTTCTGGGTTTGAACCCAGCAGGCAGCAAAGGCCTTTGTGTGGAGTTTGCATGTTCTCCATGTCTGCGTGGGTTTCCTCTGGGTGCTCCGGTTTCCCCCACAATCCAAAAGACATGCAGGTTAAGTTAATTGGGACGGCCTTGGGCTGAGGTGCCCTTGAGCAAGGCACCTAACTCCCAACTGCTCCCTGGGCACTGTCAGCATGGCTGCCCACTGCTCCGAGCATGTGTACACTCATTGCTCACGTGTGCGTGTTCACTGCTTCAGATGGGTTAAATGCAGAGAGGAAATTTCACAAGTGTGTGATGAGTAAAATTGTGCTTTCTTAATTATTGAAGTGGTTAACAGATGTATCGTAGGAGGGTGTAGCAACACTAATCTTGATGGGATTAGTACCCAGTTTCCCAAAAGACCAGACTGAGAGAAATGGGAGCACTTGGTCTATGGACCCTTTTCACGTGACGTCACGACAAACGCGGCCGCCATTTTGGACGTGTACTACCAGTAGTTTACCACAGCCAACATTGAGGAACGGCAGCAAAGAAAGTTTTTACTTTCAGCAAGACTTCCATCATGCCACTATATTGTGCACCTGGATGTAGTAACCATCAAACAAGGCAAGGTTTATCATTTTATCGGATCCCGACGGAGAAGATGGATAGCGGCCATTAACAGATTGGCAGCCCTCGGCATACCAACGCTTGTGTAGTGACCACTTTGTTGGAGGTAAGACGAATAAAATTAGCCAGAAAAGGCATTACATTGCTGTTAACATTCTGTGGCGGCGAGTGTGTAACCAAATAGGCTAAAATAACCCACTGTAACCTCTTTGTTCTTCTGTAGTAGCTATTGTTGACTAGCTAATGTCAACAAGTAGCTGGTATGTTACTGTAGCAATGTTTACGTTCAGTCATTTGGATGACTGTTAAAACCTTTGTCTCAAGTTTTTCCTTTACTGTATTTACTAGTTTACTGTAATTATGATCCGGCAGCTATTTACACCGGATCCAGTATAAATAACTGCTGGAGCCAACGTCCGAGGTTCCGGAGCGCGCTCCGGCTTGCTCTCCCTCAAATTAAGCAGCGCGCGCCGGCTTGCTCCCGGAGTGCTCCGGCCGAGGTTCCCCTCAAATTAAACAGCGCGCTCCGGCTTGCTCCGGAACGCGCTCTGTAACCTCAGCCGGAGCACTCCTGGAGCAAGCCGGAGCGCGCTCCGGAACCTCGGCCGGAGCACTCCTGGAGCAAGCCGGAGCGCGCTCCGGAACCTCGGACGTTGGCGTGTATGTGTATGGCGATGGGTTTTTAATGACATAGGTATACAGATCATGTGGGCCGAAGTCAGGTAAAGACGAGGGCTTCGTGTACTTCCGTACGTCAGTGAACAATCCTGGTGGAAGCAGGTAAACGTCGTTCTCCAAGCCTGCTAACCTCAATTTTTGCAAATACCTCTCCCTCTGCTCGCCCTATAAATGCCCTACGTCGCTGGACAGTGAAGGTGTTTTCTGCATCTCACTCCTTTTTCTTTTATGTTTTTCGTTTGTCGCCTTCCTCGCATTAAACTGATTCGAGCCGAAGTCCACTACATGTCCAAAATGGCGGTCGCGTTTACGAAGGTCACGTGACTGAAAAGGGTCTATACAGGCTGTGCACTTAAACCATGCAAAGCTCATGCAGCCTGCTCACACTTCTGCAGATAATGTCACAAATCTGGCTCCAGACTCCCTTGGAATTTTTCCAGATGAGTTTTATTTTATTTTTTTCTGCTGTAGACAGATGACCTTGTGCAAAATTACCCTTCTGGACGAGTGTGTAAAGGGAAATACTTCCATATTTATAAAAAAAATTGGTCCAGAATATGCACTTTAATGTTAACTTCTCTGAAGTCCTTTCAGAAGTGTTTTAGCATAATCTTGCCAAATAAACATAGAAAACTTTTCTTCTTCTAGTCATGTTAGCTACCCTTGGAGTTTGAAAGTCTGCAAGCATGTCAGGTGGCGCTTCACTGACTAGCTAGCTTAACATTAAACGATCATGATTACACATGTGAAGTCACAAAATAATTGTCAGTTGCTTCAGAGGCATTAGGTATTATAAGTGTTGTGCCAATACTTAAGTATTTTTAAAAGCAAGTACTTCAGTACTTAAGTAAAAATTCGACTGACAACTCATGCATCAGTAACATTTGATCAGTGGGATCTGTACTTTGACTTAAGTAATGAAGTTGGGTACTTTGTCCACCTCTGGCATCAAGTGAGCAAAATCAACTCCCTGCTTCTGTCTGGGTGATTGTGTAAAAAGGATTTATAAAGTAGGCCATTTTAAACATCTGACCAAGGATTTCTTGACCATTGTTTTTCCATTCATGAATTCCACATTAATACATTAGTACAAATATACCGATTATAGAAGACAAAAAACCCACACCAATTGGCTGTGAAACTCCAACCATTTCTCAATCATCACCTGAGCAACTCAGCAAAGTGGCAGCCAATTGTGTCACTGAGTGGGGAAGAATTACAAGTCATAAAAGCACTACAGTTGCTACAGAGTTTGGTTTAAAATATTCAAAGGCAAGGTGGAATTGTGACCTCTGTTTTGAAAGTATTTTACACAAGTCTACACAGATAAGTGACAAGTCTGCACACCTTTTATGCTTACATGCCACCAAGTAAAATGATTTTTTTTTTAATTAAGTGCATTCATACTAAAACCACCATCTGCCTCATGCTCAGCAAATAACCTTGACTGTTCCAATTATTATTCACCAATATTTCACTTTGCTTTTGGCAAATTGTTAGTTGTAAAGCTGTTAAAACAAAAACTATCTTCATCCAGATGAAAGTTTTGGCTACACAACAAAGACACCATGTGTACCAACATGCTTGAGAACACACCAACACACTGGGCATGCATCTGCTGGTATAAACAGCTGATGCCATTGGCTTTCTTCTGGGAAAGGGTCACATGATGGGAGTGTAACAAATCAGGGAAGGATACTTTGTGATAAGACCCAATCAGGAAGCGAGTGTGGGTGTTGGTCAGTTTCCAAAAACCTCCATTTTAGGACCTCAAATTCAAGTATTGTGGACACCAGGTGTAAATGTAGCAAAAGTGATCAATGCATTTTAAAACTAAAAGTGCATTAATGTGGACACGCAGCCTTAGTCCCATCATAGCAGCTGGCTGCCAGCTCGCCCTGTGTAATGAGAGGTGAGCTAAACTTGCTTTAGTAGTGAGCTAGATTCAGGATGGGAAACTGAATAAGCCAACCATGGAGGAAAAAAAGTAGAGTACACATCGACAATTTTATTTTTAATTTGTGTGATCATGTGCACCTTCCATTCCTGGAAGGATTGTACAAATTGGGATGTACACAAGTCAAATGCTTTAGGTTATACCTATTGCCTCCTGCCACATTACTTGAGGCACTGTTTGCAGAAAGGTGTAGTAGGGGACTCCATCACCCACCTAAAAGTAAAATACTGCCATCACTCACTCAGAGCCTTGTTTGACAAGTTTCATCAATCTAATGTCACTAGTTTGTTCAGCAGCTGCCAAATCCAAAGGGTTTTCCCCAAATGTTGCTCAACTCAAAACAATGTGGCTGGTCACTGGTCAAAGAGCTCTTCCACTGTTAGACTTACAAGCTGCCAACCTAGTCTCGAAGGGTGAGCAAGATCTTACATTTCAGAGTATAGTGGGGAGAAAAGAGTAACAAGATGCAGGAATGTTAACTACTAAAATTTGTTGAACTGATACCATACGTTTCCAATGTCAAATTTACTGGTAATGGTAAATTACCAGTAACTGGAACAACCCTACTTGTTAAGAATGTTCTCTTCACAGCAAGGTGGTGTAATGGTTAGCACTGTCACCTCACAGCAAGAAGGTTCTGGGTTCGAGCCCAACAGCTGACCGGGGCCTTTGTGTGGAGTTTGCATGTTCTCCCCATGTCTGCATGGGTTTCCTCCGGGTGCTCTGGTTTCCCCCCCACAGTTCAAAAAGACATGCAGTTAGGTTAACCTAGGACAGCCTTGGGCTGAAGTGCCCAAGAGTGGTGGCACGTACGTATGCAGCAGCTTTGCTCTCCTGTGATGAACTAAATTTCGTTGTACATTTGTGCAGTGACAGTAAAGGCATTCTATTCTATGTTTATTGTAAAACAAGAGCTTGTCCAAGTGAACATACTGTACAGTAATTACTGCTTCATCCAGCTAGTTAGACAAGTCTCTTAAAAAACAAACCCCACACACACCACAAGTGTCAGCCTGGTGCTCACCATAAGTCATCTTCATGCCAGATAATGACGTCCCCATCACTGGGGACACTGGAGTAGTTAGAATTGCATTATGGAGTCATGTTTCCTGGAATGAAGGACACCAAGGCAGAGGACACCAATGAAGTACCATGCAAGATTATCCATGAAGGGATATCAGGCTTTATCTAGTGGAGCACATGGATTACATCATGCATACCTGATGGAAGATCATAACTTGGAGATAAGACATGAGCACAGTTTGCTAGTTGCAAGATTGTGTTGCATATTGCTGTGCATGAAGATTATGCACAAGTGTAAGAGTTGTTACATAGTAAAATAACTAAACATGACTTCATTATCCCATATAAACGGTCATCTTTGTACAGAGTCTAAGTTTAATGCTTACCCTGAATCAGATCATCCAACACTGGAATAATCCAGTAGAGGAATTGTTTAAGAGACTTAAGTGGGTAATGGGGAGGGGAGAGAAATTGCAGGGTGCTGGCAATTTAGGCTCCGTAGGGGCTTGCTGAAAGGATCTTTTTCTGGTAGGCTAATTGCTTTGTGATCAATAGCAAGTCAGCAACCCAACAACCAACACCAGAGAGACAGAGGCTGGAACAGTACCCATTCTTTGCTGCAGAGCTTGCATTTAGCAAATGGATAATGTACAGTCACTGGCAAATAAAGGGCACCTCATATTTGCAAAGCTAAACTTCTAATCTGACCTTCCAATCTCATCTCTGACTTGGGTTCTGATTGCATGCCAGCTGAGCTCATCCAGCATTTCAGTTACAGGGCACTGATTACTACATGACCTGCTCACCTCATACATCAGGACATGGAACTAAACCCCTCCTGCACAAACAAGGCCAGACAGTACAGTTACAGCATAAGTAACCTCTAAACTGGGAGCAATTCCAGCACTTCCTCTTCAATCGCCCATTATTAACAGCACATTTGTTCTGAAATGGCATTATCCGCTTTAACAGCTGTGCCTCATCTGATCTATGAAGGCACTCCCAACTAAGCTCAATGGCCTTCACCCAATTTAGAGATGTGCTACTAATACTGCATCTCCAAACAAATTTGTCAGTTGAGTGTGAGCCTCGAGTTCCAGTTAGTTGGTTACTGAACTGGCATTACATAGCAGTAGCACTGGGTGTGGCAGGAAACTTCTGGCGCACAGATGTGTCTGGATTTCTCAGGCTGATGCAAGGGCTCTTCAAACCTGGCTACAGACACACTGTGGTGCCAGCCAAGGTGGGGTTTCCTTACTGAAGGAAAGTCACCATCACAGGACCTTGTGCAAGTATTACTTATGTAGGGGCCCAAAATTATTGCACTATGGAATCACTTCAGACGTTAACACGAGCATTTCAAATTTCTGAACTGTTACCATCAAGTGACTGGATAGGTTTATGAACATGTTCACCAAACCAATTACATTCCATAATAATGGCTCACAAAATGAACTCCGTGACCATTGTTAGGTATTTTAATTTATTGCCAAAATGATAATGAACACTTCAGCATTGCTAAATAGAGCCAACATGAAACCTTTGAATTATTGGTTTTTATTTGCATGAAATAGCAGCAGTATTCATTATAGAGAATGCTGATTTGTTCTAACAAAAATACAAAAAGACCAAAAATGCATGCTTGTACAAGTTTGAAATATTTGATACAAAGCATGAACCCAGTACAGAGAAGTTCAGCTAAAACTAATTACAATCAAGCTGATTTATGAAACACTGCAAGAGGTAACTGGCAAGTAATGAGGCAAGTGTGATGAGCGAGGCATGGAATAGGCATAAAACTCCTTCCTTCATTACATCAAAACAAATAAGCTTGACGCATTAAAAGGGGATTTGAAAAATCTAATTGTCAGCCAACATAAAGGAAGCACTGAAGATTGACAATGGGAAGTGTGGCTTTGTCCTTTCATTTTAAAAAGTAGCAGTCTTCCACTAACGCCTACAACAGCTGTGGAACGGTTACAGAATCTTACCAATAAAGGAAAGAGCAGAGTAATAAACTGTGCACTTTAAACGTTTTAAAATGCCTCCTTAAATAGTGGTTGACCACTTGCATTTTAAAACAGGATGCATGATGTGTGGAATCTTGTTGGAAAATACTGTTCAGGACAGCATGTTTTACATAAGGATGCATTGTAAAATCTGCCACCCATTTAACACCACAGTTCGTTTCAATTCCTAACAGGCTAAAAGTTAATAAACAAAGTTAAGTGTGCCTACGACACTGCCTCTTGTTTTCCTGGTGCCAAGCTGTAAAAAGAAGAAATGGCTTGAAAGTACTGACTTTTTAAGCCTTATAAGGAAGGCAAAAGCTTCGTCACAAGTCAGCCTGTAAAATTAAATGTTACTTTAGACATCCAGTGGTATTTAATCCGAACATGGATCTCTACAGCAAGCTCAAGTAGTTGGGAAGGTAGATATGAATGTTGTGGCAACCTTTCAGAAATTCCTTCAGACTCCAAGGCCAGGAGGAGTGGGACACACCCGAGACCACAACTGCCATGACTTCAGCTGGGTGCCAATATTAGCACACTAATTGATTCAGACCAGCACCCTGTGACGCAGACAAACCATCAGGTCTAGGGTTCTGGAAAAATCTAGTGCAGCCACAGCCCAACCATGTAGAAATAAATGATGCCACTACAAACAGTGCTATAGCAGATGTTGAGAAAGGTAAATTAGGCCAGACAAACATAACCCAATATCAAGACCCCTGTGACTTCCAGTTCAAAACTAGTATAGTTCAAAACTGGTATAGTTCTACAAACACCAGAACCAAATGTCTCGAAGGACACCATTTACACAAACCTAGAGGATGAACAGCTGTATGGCTGCAATTGCAGTTATATAACCATGATTCCATTCACCCAATTGATTTTATAACAGGACAGCTTGACTGAGCGGATGAGTTATGCTGGGATCAGACTGCAGGATTTGTCCTTCATGATGGTCACCATGTCAATTTAGGCCATCGGGACAATTTTTGCTGCATCTTGGTTGGGATACTGGGAACACTACAAGTGGGACCCTGACAAATCACTGTTCAGGTTGTCAAAGTAGGGTCAAGACACTGACCATCATGGCTACAGAAGTAACGTCAAGAAACATCACAGAAGTTGTCAAACTAAGTACCGTAAGAGAATACAAGACATTGACGTGATATACTTTGGTCAGGGTGTCATGGGCTTCCCAGACACCACACCACTGTTAGATTATGTCACCATACAAGACCCGTTTGTCATTCCTGACGTTCGTATTCAGGCCAGACAATGGAAGTTTGCCAGCCACAAAAAAGTGCCAAAACCAGGCCGAGTTTATGTAGCCTGAGCTCAGCATGACAGTTTAGCAATGGAGTACCATGCAGCACAAAGGAATGCAAATTCATCAAAGACACTACCACTGACCTACTTTATAGATATATAAAAGTGACTGGTCCTACAGAAAGGTTGGATTAAATGGTCCTGCATCATCAGACCATAATGAAGTAAATCAAGAAATACAATGGAGTATAACAGCAATGGATAATTCACTTGGGTGTGAAAAGGCAAAAATGCCTAGAGTACGATTCACACGGGACAAGTATTACCTATGGACCTCTGGTAATTCGCAATTACCCCCCACACCTCTGTGTTATTGTGTGGCGCATTCGGACGGGATAAGCAAGTCTGTAATTCACTGAATTTACAGACATTGTGACCGGATGTGTCGCAAGTTCACAGCATCCTGTTTCGTCTTGTAGACACTAGACAGGAGTTCAAAATGCTTATCTGGTTCAAATACGGGATAGACCCCTTTCACATGACGTCACCGCGCCACGAGATTTTGTTAGGCACCATATTGGAAGACCAAGTACATGCACTCAATATAAAACAAAGTACGAGTGAGAGTAAAGTGACACGATGGATGATAATTCTGGTTATGTGAGTACATTACCAGTTGCAGAAAGGGCACGGTATGTGGAGAAACTGGCTGTGATTGATGGGTTTGACCCATATGATAAGACTCAGAAAAAATTGTGAGTCCAAGCACACAGTTTAACGCAAAAGTTCGTTTATATCCCGACCTTGTCAGCTGTCAGATTTACGTTAATGGACCCAGTAAGCTGGTAAATAATATTTATTTTTTTCTTTACCAAATTCTAACAGAAAACGAGAGCGCCCAAAAGGGAAAACCGAGCCGAGCCACCTCACGGCTGTAATGCAAATTGCTTTCCTCCTCGGTATACAAGTGTGCTTCCATGGCAGGGAAAAAGAAACTACATTTTGCCACCTATGTAGTCCCCTATTTAAACATAGGAGTCATTCAGGATTCAGCCATGTTTTTGTGCCGTGTTTTTACTCAAAGTTATACAGTATTA
The DNA here is from genome assembly GCF_027579695.1 of Neoarius graeffei. NCBI lineage: Eukaryota > Metazoa > Chordata > Actinopteri > Siluriformes > Ariidae > Neoarius > Neoarius graeffei. The sequence goes on from NC_083579.1 coordinate 51,930,140, forward strand.
TGAGCTTTAAATTGCATAAATAAAACCATCTGGTGAAACTTTGAAGAAGAGATTGTACTGGTTTAAAGTTTTTACCTAACGTTTTCATGTCGACTCCAATTAATACACTAGTAGAATCGATGACTAGTTTAGTAAGCCAAAACTTTTCAATTTTTGACTGTACCAGCCTGAAAAAACTCGCGACAGTCAAATGGAAAAAAGCAAGCTGGTCATGTTGTACTGGACTAATCTATGACTGATGAGTATAGTAAGTGATACTAGTACTGATACAATAAAACAGACGACCAATCTGTAGGCAGCACGATTTATATCATTTCTCCGTGTCAGATACATAAGGAGGACCGGACACCAATTCTGCTATCTGTTTGCTACCCAGACATTGTAAACTATTTGTTGTTTACACCCAGTGCCTACACTGCTGATGACTTGAAAGCCTACAAAGGGCTACAGGCTTACAATGTTGTTAGTGGCTTGGGTCGTGATATTACAGCTGTTATTAAGAATAACCTACACATAGTTATGGCCAAGGTAATCTTGTTGATATTTCTCTTTTAATAATCTTTTCAATTGAAAAATTAATACATTGTTACTATTAAGGTATCCATAATTTAGGTTAATTTATCCAAAATTATACATATGTATTTATGATATATGCCTACACAACAACTGTTATTTATATAATAGGAGGGAGAGCAAGCCCCAAACCATCCTAAATTAATTATTATATTGTAGAAGTCTGGGAGGCTTGCTCCTCATACAGTTATCAACTTGGGGCCAATTTAGCATGTTTTAAATCTGAATTTCTTGCGTTTGCTTACCTCAAAGTGTCCGCAGATCATGCACAGATTTATCCATTATATCCACAGTTTTTTGCCAAGTCTCACAGGTTTCTTTCAAGTCTACTGTTGGGCCAATAAATCATAAATAAGACAGCTCAGATTTGTTTGTTTAAGTCGTTTGCCACTCCACTTTATTCTCGTGAGTTCACATACCGCTGCTGTTATTTTCCCCTAATCACGAGTTTGTCGGTCTTCCAAAATGGCGCAGGGTCCGTCCTCCATTATTCACTCCAGAAAAGTACGAGAGACGCGCGTTTAATAACTACAAACACAAACATGCGCATTCACACGGGACTTGTATTACCACTGGACGGCTGTGTTTTGCCAAAACACAGTAGGTAATTCGCGGCGGAATTATTACTTGGCAAATCACGGACATGGCGCATTCGCATGGGACCAAGTACTCAGACATTCTCTGCAATTATTCCGAATTACCAGAGGTCCACAGGTAATACTTATCCCGTGCGAATAGGGCTTAGGACAAATATAAACCTGCTTTTTCATTACAGTACACAGTCTCTGAAACTGGACAAAGCCAGGGATCCAGTGAGGATTTGTGTATTAAAAAAAAAAGTAACAAAACAAATGACAGTGATCTATCTGCTGAGTTATGCATCAACATTTGCTCATCCAAATAAGGAAAAAACAAAACAAAACCCAGATATCTTAAGCCATTGTCAGCCATCACGCCTCTCATGAATTAATTGCACTTGAAGTAAGCAGGAGGTTTCTAGTTTAAAATCTAAGAGCAGCACATTTTGGTGTCTGTTCTGCATGAACTGTGGGAAGTGAACGCATCTCATCAGCTAACAGCAGAAAAGTATTTTACTGGATGATTTATGAATGATTAGATTGTCTAGAGAGCGATATTTATTGACCCCCCCTAGTGTAGATTTCAGATTTGTATTCCAGCCTGTACAACCTGCTTTACTTTAGTAAAGAGACAAATATCAGCCCACCTTCTATTAGGACTGTCAATATACAGATTAGCATAATTAAAACTCAGGATAATTTAATTTGGAAGATAATTTTAATTAAATAAACTTACCAAAATAGACTGTCTTTTCGCATTTTGGACACTTTGACGCCATGCTTGTTTCCTGGATGGATGGAGCTCAGCCTCAATTTTCAGCTTTCCTCAGTCGCGCGCCAGAAGCATTTCAGTAAGGCGTCCTGCCTCGAGAAAGCCTCTATATTTGCATAGCCCCACCCACCAGGCGTGATTGGTTGAACGTCCCGCCCACACTGCCCGCTGCGCTTATAGGCCCTGTGATCTGTCAATCATACTATGGTTGCTGTGTTGGGAGATCCACTTAGGGTCGATGAGGGGTCTGTGTCTCTCTCTCTCTCTCTCTCTGTCTCTTTTTCCATCCCTGAGCTGGTGTTCAACAAAAGCTCCTTTCACTGCCCATGAATAGAGATTCTTCAGGACACGCCAAACCGTTAGCAATGTGAAATCTTTCTGACTGACATTGGCACGTCCTAGTCATGCTTAGAACACTTCCTTTCTTGTTTTCTGAGGGTCAGACTGTAAAACTGGGCATTTTTTAAAAGGCCACTTGCCCCAGTGCAATTAAATAAAAAAAATAGCCATCTTTTTTTAACCAAATTTTTCTTCTCCCAACCCCTCCCCCCCACACACCCCATTGTTGTCTATGCCTCAGGTTCTTGCTGCCTTTATCATTTATCAAAAGATATGTTTTTCCAGTGTGCCAAACTGCTCACGGTCCTGTTCCCATACACCCACATGCTGTCGATGACACTGAGCAGATCCCAGCATCTTTCTGGAGATAAATTTAACACATCCTGTCTCTCAGCTGTTTCAAAGTGCGAGGCCGGGTAAAACCGTTAAGCCACTATTTGAAACTAAAGCAAAATCTACACGTCTGCTTTGACTATTTGACAAAATAGTCTCCATAGACTCCAGATTAGTCTCTGTGGTGTTTACAGCTTGCAGTGCCAGGGGTTTCCAAGTCAGTTAGCTTGCTGTGATTGCAGCTTTGTGTGGCTTGGTAACCCAGACATTTCCTGCATAAGCATTGTAGGGCAGAATTTCCCCCTAGGCAGCCAATAAATACTGATCAGGGACAGAAATAAATCAATAATGATCTAAATATTAACCCTTAACATAATATTTAAGGCGACTGCATATTATGCTGGAATATATGTACAACCCCAATTCCAAAAAAGTTGGGACATTATGTAAAACATAAATAAAAACAGAATGTGAAGATTTGCAAATCATAGAAGCCCTATATTTCATTGAAAATAGTACAAAGAAAACGTATCAAATGTTGAAACTGAGAAATTTTATTGTTTTTTGAAAAATATATGCTCATTTTGAATTTCATGTCAGCAACACATTTCAAAAAAGTTGGGACAGGGGCAACAAAAGACTGATAAAGTTGTGTAATGTTAAAAAAAACTAATTTGGTTAATTGGCAACAGGGCAGTAACATGATTGGGTATAAAAAGAGCATCCCAGAGAGGCAGAGTCTCTCAGAAGTAAAGATGGGGAGGGATTCACCGCTCTGTGAAAGACTGCATGGGCAAACAGTGCAACAATTTAAGAATAACGGTCCTCAATGTAAAATTGCAAAGAATTTGGGGATCATGTCATCTATCGTAGATAATATCTTTAAAAGATTCAGAGAATCTGGAGAAATCTCTGTATGCAAGAGACAAGGGTGAAAACTGACATTGGATGCCTGGGATCTTCAGGCCCTCAGGAGACACTGCATTAAAAGCAGACACGTGTCTGTAGTGGAAATCACTGTATGGGCTCAGGAACACTTCAGAAAACCATCGTCTGTGAAAACAGTTCATTACTGCATCCACAAATGCAAGTTAAACCCAGATAAAAACAATATCCAGAAACACCACCACCTTCTCTGGGCCTGAGCTCTTGTACGATAGACTGAGGCGAAGTGGAAAATTGTCCTGAGGTCTGACAAATCAAAAGTAGAAATTTTTTTTTTTTAGATATTATGGACACCACGTCCTCCAGGCTAAAGAGGAGAGGGACCATCCGGCTTATCAGTGCACAGTTCCAAAGCCAGCATCTGTTATGGTATGAGGGTGCATTAGTGCACATGACATGGGTAGCTTGTACATCTGGGAAGGCATCATTAATGCTGAATGATATATACATGTTTCAGAGCAATATGCTGCCATCCAGACAAAATCTTTTTCAGGGAAGGCCTTCCTTCTTTCAGCAAGACAATGCCAAACCACTTTCTGCACATATTAAAACTGCATAGCTCTGTAGAAAAAGAGTCTGGGTGCTAAACTGGCCTGCCTGCAGTCCAGACCTGTCTTGCATTTAAAACATTTGGCGCATTATGAAGTGCAAAATACAACAAAGCAGACCCCAAAGTGTTGAGCAACTGAAATTGTATATCAGGCAAGAATGTGACAACATTTCTCTTTCAAAACTACAGCAATTAGTCTCCTCAGTTCCCAAACATTTACAGAGTATTGTTAAAAGTAGAGGTGATGCAACACAGTGGTAAACATGCCCCTGTCCCAATTTTTTTGAAATGTGATGCTGACATCAAATTCAGAATGAGAATATATTTTTCAAAAAACAATAAAATTTCTCAGTTTCAACATCTGATATGATGTCTTTGCACTATTTTCAATGAAATATAGGCTTTCCATGATTTGCAAATTATTGCATTCTGTTTTTATTTACAGTTTACACAGCATCCCAACTATTTTGGAATTGGGGTTGTATTAAGGCTGCTAAAATAAGGTATAATTTGCTTTAAAATGTGTATAGCATGCTTCAGTGATATTTCTTTCTTTCTTTTTTTTGTATTTGTGTTCTTATCCACATGACCTAAGAGGCAAACAGGTGCTGAAGCCTCCCTGTCCTAACAGATTACACGCTTCTTTTCCTAGTACAAGAGCCCAGATCAAGTGAACCTTTATGCTAGTTAGGGATTTCCAGTGTTGTTCTCTTTGCAGGCTCCACCTAAATCCACACTACATCAGCATCAGTGAGCAAGAGGGCCACATTACCATTTATGTGGCATTTGGAACATCTGCATCCTTAATGTATATGTGCTTGTTTTCACAAGGATACTCAAAATAGCAAGGGAATTTTAAGGGTGTGGTTGTTTGCATGTGTCTCTTTGCCATTAAATGAGAGAGAGAGAGAGAGAGAGAGAGATCTGGAATTTGAGTTTTTAATGCTTCATTTAAAAAAGAGGATATTGGTGTTTATTTTAAGAGCACTGTTTGAAGGAGTGACCAAAAGTAGAAGTGCTCTTATCAGACCTTTGAGAGAGCGTTAGAAACCAACTGTCTGGGAACAGAGCAGCAGTGTCTGTGGAGGCTGATAATAGCCTACACAGGTCAGCTTAACAGCTTTAGTTTCCAAATTTCATTATTACCGAGAGATGACTTTTCCGGATGTTGTCATGAGTTGTCATTTATAGCAACAGAAAGAGGACTTGCTATTCTAATAAGGAGCTTTCTTTAATTTGAACAGACAAAATACAACAAGGGCAGCACGGTGGTGTAGTGGTTAGCGCTGTCGCCTCACAGCAAGAAGGTCCGGGTTCGAGCCCCGTGGCCGGCGAGGGCCTTTCTATGTGGAGTTTGCATGTTCTCCCCGTGTCTGCGTGGGTTTCCTCCGGGTGCTCCGGTTTCCCCCACAGTCCAAAGACATGCAAGTTAGGTTAACTGGTGACTCTAAATTGACCGTAGGTGTGAGTGTGAATGGTTGTCTGTGTCTATGTGTCAGCCCTGTGATGACCTGGCGACTTGTCCAGGGTGTATCCCGCCTTTCACCCGTAGTCAGCTGGGATAGGCTCCAGCTTGCCTGCGACCCTGTAGAAGGATAAAGCGGCTAGAGATAATGAGATGAGATGAAAATACAACAATCAAAAAAGAATCATTTTGAGAATTTTCTAGTTTTCATGGTTTTCTGACTCTATGCATTCAATATCAATGCACTCTTCCAGAGTAAACCTCTCTCCTCCTCCCCCAGTCTGAATGCATGGCTTTGTCACAGCTTCCGCTCAGTAGAAATAGCTACTCTCTCAACACACATCCTTCCTCAGGGATCTGCCCTCTCTTCCAGAACCTCACGCTCTCACTTGGCTAATCTGGGCCCCTATATTTAGCTGGGATATTTACAAATCTGTCATATCACTGTCAAGTGAATGTTTGTCTAAGTGCAAGAGAAGAAACTAATGTTTTTCCAAAGGTTACTAAGGAGGGTGGGGCAGTCACGAGGTCAGCTAGTCATCATGGGCAGCTTGGTGTTTCTCTTAGTTCAAACAGCTCAAAAGACCAGTGGTTCAAAATTTCAAAGCATTACTTAATAATCAGATGTAGGATGAATCATATAGCTGTCATGGGCTGATTAGTGTAGTCCACACCAAGATTATTGTTCATGAAAACAAGCAATAATTAATACTTTAAATAAATAAGACAATGCAATGTGTTGATCTTTGAAGCTTAAATGTAGCATATTGAGACATAGATTGTGATCCTGATATGTGATGCGATATACTTTAATTGTATTTAAAAAAAAAAAAGAGTATATATTGCATTCCTCTGGTTTTAAATTATTGGCACACCCTCCATTAATAGTTAATGAAGTGTCTTTTGGAATAACAACACTGGGCCTCTTCCTGGAATGACTTCCTGTCTGGAGACATAGCTGGGTCTTGGACACTCCTCCATACAGAACAGAAGTTCCTTTGAAGTTCCTTTATATTCTGAAGTTTGTACATGCAGACTGCTCTCTTCAGTTTACACAAATCCAGACACAAATCCAGATTTTGTGTTTCTTAGTCATTTTGGGCGACACGGTGGTGTAGTGGTTAGCACTGTCGCCTCACAGCAAGAAGATTCTGGATTCAAGCCCAGCGGTTGGCGGGGGCCTTTCTGTGTAGAGTTTGTATGTTCTCCCTATGTCTGCATAGGTTTCCTCCAGGTGCTCCAGTTTCCCCGGTCAGGCTAATTGGTGGCTCTAAATTGTCCATAGGTGTGAATGGTTGAGAGGAGAAAACCTCTGTAATAATCCAGTAGAAGGTAACGGGAAACCACTACTGTAATGTTCCCTAGACACTTTGATGTCTGAAGCCATCAGAGTAGCCACATCAAAGTGATATGCCAAAATGGATGGATGGATGGATGGATGGATGGGTCATTTTGATTGTGTTTGGTTTTATTATCTTGCTGAATAATCTATGACCAAGTTATAACCTTGCTGGCAGAGGCAACCAGATTCTTGAGTAAAATATCCTGATTGCAGAATTCATGATCCATGATCTTCACAAAAGACTTTGGACCACTTGTTCGCTGCAAGTGCATCTCCAAAGAGAGTTTGTTTGCATTTTCGTTTGAGGTGCCAATAATTTTCCAAATATGTTTTTGGGAGAACATATCTGTACTTCTATTCAGAAAAATTATATTTGGTAAAGGAAAAGTAAGTAGTTTCTCCAGATGTTGAAGTGGAAAATTTGAAACCTTGTTTGTAATGTTCTCTTAAACGACACCAATAATTCTAGAGGTGGCTGTATGTCAGAACATTTTGTAACACTAAACACATGATGCAAATCCCGAAGTCCTTAAGGCATATCAGCTGACTGAATGTGCTGTTTTGTTCTTAAGAACATATGTGCATCATCAGTACATCTCATTACAGAAGAAGCATACTCTAATATGTGTGTTGTTGTACATTATTTCTGCCTGGCTCTCAGTTTGTAATACTAATTTGTAATTCGTTGATTGATTTATCGACCCACGACTTTGATTTACTGTAGGGAGTAAATCATTTATTAAATATCTACATGTTTCTGTTCCCTGTCTTCATACCATGAATCCACCATTTCTTAATCAATTCACAAGTTTGAAATCTCCATCTTCTCAATCACATTTGACATTTTTTACAGTAAGAGAATTTTGCTGTTAGTTTCCTAGAAATAATGATGTATTGATTACATTATTGATTGAACATTATCTGAGTATTTATTACATTCTGGACAGTTAGTCACTTAAGTAGCTACACTGGTGCTTGAAAGTTTGTGAACCCTTTAGAATTTTCTATATTTCTGCATATATATGACCTAAAACATCATCAGATTTTCACACAATTCCTAAAAGTAGATAAAGAGAACCCAGTTAAACAAATGAGACAAAAATATTATACTTGGTCATTTATTTATTGAGGAAAATGATCCAATATTACATATCTGTGAGTGGCAAAAATACCCCCCCCAGCAGTGGTCGACCAACAAAGATCAGTTCAAGAGCAAGGCATGTAATAGTCGGCGAGGTCACAAAGGACCCCAAGGTAACTTCTAAGCAACTGAAGGGCTCTCTCACATTGGCTAATGTTAATGTTCATGCGTCCACCATCAGGAGAACACTGAACAACAATGGTGTGCATAGCAGGGTTGCAAGGAGAAAGCCACTGCTCTCCAAAAAGAACATTGCTGCTCATCTGCAGTTTGCTAAAGATCACGTGGACAAGCCAGAAGGCTATTGGAAAAATGTTTTGTGGACGGATGAGATCAAAATAGAACTTTTTGTTTTAAATTAGAAGCGTTATGTTTGGATAAAGGAAAACACTGCATCTGGGCCAGGACGGCTGGTCATCATTGATGGAACAATGAATTCTGCATTATACCAGCGAATTCTAAAGGAAAATGTCAGGACATCTGTCCATGAACTGAATCTCAAGAGAAGGTCAGTCAAGACAATGACCCTAAGCACACAAGTCTTTCTACCAAAGAATGGTTAAAGAAGAATAAAGTTAATGTTTTGGAGTGGCCAAGTCAAAGTCCTGACCTTAATCCAATCAAAATGTTGTGGAAGGACCTGAAGCGAGCAGTTCATGTGAGGAAACCCAACAACATCCCAGAGTTGAAGCTGTTCTGCACGGAGGAATGGGCTAAAATTCCTCCAAGCCGGTGTGCAGGACTGATCAACAGTTACCAGAAACGTTTAGTTGCAGTTATTGCTGCACAATGGGGTCACACCAGATACTGAAAGCAAAGGTTCATATACTTTTGCTACTCACAGATATGTAATATGGCGGCATGGTGTAGTGGTTAGTCCTGTCGCCTCACAGCAAGAAGGTCCGAGTTCGAGCCCCATGGCCGACGAGGGCCTTTCTGTGCGGAGTTTGCATGTTGTCCGCGTGGGTTTCCTCTGGGTGCTCTGGTTTCCCCCACAGTCCAAAGACATGCAGGTTAAGTTAACTGGTGACTCTAAATTGACCGTAGGTGTGAGTGTGAATGGTTGTCTGTGTCTATGTGTCAGCCCTGTGATGACCTGGCGACTTGTCCAGGGTGTACCCCACCTTTCGCCCATCGTCAGCTGGGATAGGCTCCAGCTTGCCTGCGACCCTGTAGAACAGGATAAAGCGGCTAGAGATAATGAGATGAGATGAGATATGTAATATTGGATCATTTTCCTCAATAAATAAATGACCAAGTATAATATTTTTGTCTCATTTGTTTAACTGGGTTCTCTTTATCTACTTTTAGGAATTGTGTGAAAATCTGATGATGTTTTAGGTCATATTTATGCGGAAATATAGAAAATTCTAAAGGGTTCACAAACTTTCAAGCACCACTGTAACTACCACATATCATACCAATATACTATATTAAACAGTTCTGATCATGTTAGGAGTTGCGAGGTGTGAGTGTGTGTGTGTTCTATTTAACTACACATATTGACATGGAGTATGTATTGATGCATTCACATGGGTAGCTGTGAAGGTGGGAGTAGTGATTCCAAGGGCACGAACTACACAAAGCACAAGGGGATCAAGGGAACGGAAACATTCCCTATAGACTGAAAAATGTCCAGGGTGGGGAGCCCAGTGGATTAACTTGCCAAGGCACTCAAGTCCATCTCAAAGGATTCGCAAATGGGGTAGTTGCCTAGAGCCTCATATTGGTTATGCATCACCGAAACTTACAGCAACAGAGAATGAATGTGAAAAGGATGCTGGGATAAAAGTTTGCAACCAGCAAGACACATGTGAATGAGAAACTCTCATGACTTTTCAAATTTAAAAGACTATTTTTAGTCATTGTAAATCAAGCGCTAATGTTACCTCAAATGGCCCTTTTCCACTACCCTTTTTCAGCTCACTTCAGCTCGCTTCAGCTCACTTCAGCCCGACACGGCTCGCGTTTCGACTATCTAAGAACAGCACGACTCAGCTCGCTTCAGCCCTGCTTAGCACCCAAAACTCGCACGGTTTTGGAGTGGGGCTGAAGCGAGCCAAACCGAGCTGAGTGGGGCTAGGGGCGTGAGCAGACACTCCCCTGTGCACTGATTGGTGAGGAGGAGTGTCCTCACATGCCCACACACGCCCCGCGAGCACGCTGGGATCTGTAGACACCGTAAACCCGGAAGAAGGAGAATTACGAATTACGAGAATTATGAAGCCTTATGCGCCTCGCCTCATCTATACGCTCTTGCCAGTATCTGTTGGCGTTGTCGGTGACAACAAGCCACAGCACCAAGACCAGCAACACTAACGACTCCATGTCCTCCATGTTTATTGTTTACTCTCCGGGTTGTGAGACTACCGCTTAAAAGCTCACTGATGTCACTGTTTGCGCCGCCTAACGACATCACGTGACGTCCACCCACTTTCGCTAACTCCACCCAGTGTGTCCACCCACTTCCAGCCAGCACAGTTCAGCGTGGTTGTAGTCGAAATGCAACCCCAACAGCCCCACTCAGCTCGACTCAGCCCAACTCAGCACGACACGGCTCAGCCCGACTCAGCCGCGTTGGTAGTGGAAAAGCGGCAAAAGAGTTTGTTTCAGCCAGGTAGAAGCTATGATGAGCAGTGAGGGAGGTGTAGCCTAAATGGATACTTGGCAGAAGGCAACAATTATAGAAAATAATTGTGCTGTTGATCATAGAAAATTAGTTGATAGCAATCATTACATGCTGGCTGCTTTGCTGTATGTGAAGTATCTTTTATTTCAAAGTTCAAAGACATGCAGATTAGGTACAATATCCAGTCACTGGGGTTGTACAAGCCAGTGCATACTTAGTGTTGGTCCCAAGCCCAGATAGATTGGGGAGGGTTGCATCAGGATGGTGTAAAACCTAATTTGAAGGCCCAGTGTGAGATTAGTGTGAGCTAAACTGGTTATTAACCTTCTGAAAATAAAGTCATTTGTAATCACACATTTATTCGTAATGGCCTTCTTGGTCATTAGGACATTAAGACATTATTGGAAGAAATACAGTGATGGGGGAAATATCCAGGGTCCTCCATAATCCTCCTTTTTCGAACAATGTGTGGTGTATTGTAAAGTCTTAGCTCTTTATGTTATTTTATTTATTCTTTTTTTGTCACTTTCTCGTTTTCTTTCTTTTGTATATACAAATAGTTACATACATTTTTATACATGTTCAAAAATAAATAAATAAATTAATTCATTCATTCATTCATTCATTCATTCATAATCGTCTAAACATCTAACCTTTTTACTCTAGAGACTGAGATGGAGATGGCAGACTGTCAGAACATTTAAACACATGATCATGCATGCATGATACAAGTCCCAGAGTCCTCATGGCATATCAGCTGACCGAGATGCCAATCTGTTTTGCTTCTTAAGAACATATTTGTGATGTGTAACATTATGTAGTACATCTCATTACAGAAGAAGCATACTTTAATATGTATTTTGCTATACATTATTTCTCTCTGGCTCAGTTCTCAGTTTGTAACAGTAAGTTGTAATTAATTGATTTGTTTTTCTAACTTCAACTTCGATTTCTTGTAACTGACTTGTCCAGGATGTACCCCGCCTTTCACCCATAGTCAGCTGGGATAGGCTCCAGCTTGCCTGCAACCCTGCACAGGATAAGCAGTTACGGATAGTGGATGGATGGATGGATGATTTAGCAATGAAAGAAACTGACATATGTGTACCCACACTCTTTATAACCTTGTTTATCGTCCGAGTCTTTTCATATATGTAGGGGCATAGATTGTCTCCACTATTGTAGCTAAGGTTAGTGATAATAGTGATAATGTTGATGATTACCTTTTCAAAGCAGTGATTAGTATAGTCAATGTTATAGATTTAACCAAGTAATGTGTCAGTATACTAACTGATCTAAAACCATTACTACTATAAACTAACTTAAAAGTAGAGAAGATGGACAGATGGATGGGTCGTTATCCATCTGTACTATGAAGCGCCGTCCTATATACAGTATATGCATGTACTGTTCACAGTGTGTGTGGCCATGTTGATTTGATGGCACTCCGTAAACAGGGAGGGAATCGGGAGTGGAGAAGACTTCCAGCAACTTCCACGTTACGGACTGATGTCAAATCAACATGGCTGCACACACTGTGAATAGTATATACTGTATAAAGGACGGCACGTCATAGTACAGATGGCTAATGACCCAAAACATACCTCAAAAGCAACCCAGGAGCTTTTTAAGGCAAAGAAATTGAATGTTCTTAAATAGCAGAGTCAGTCAACCCATTTGAGCATGTTTTTTCCTTACTGAAGAAAAAAAATTGGACAGAAAGACCCACAAACAAGCAACAACTGAAAGCGGCTACAGTAAAAGTGTGGCAAAACATCTCAGGGGAGGAAACTCAGCATTTGGCAATGTCCATGGGTTCCAAAGTCCATCATAAAAATGGTACCTACAGAAATCTGGCAAGGCATGCTGCAGTAGAGATGCGAGTAGGGAGTCAAACTCTCACGGTTACCAGAGGACCAGCCCCCCACTGTAACCCTAGCTATATAATAGGCGAGAGGCTGAGGGCTATAGAAATAGAGACTGGCACTGCACCCATGCGTCTCAAGAGCTGGTTAGTACTGGGACAGGAGACTGCCTGGTAAGACCAGATCCTGGTGCAGGAGGGGGGGGACTGGTTCCAGACTTCAGGTGGTTATTGACTGCAAAGGATGTGCATCCAAGTATTACAAATGATGCTTATATTTTTCATTATGTTAGTTTGTCCAATTACTTTTGAGCTTGTGAAAATGGAAAGACTATAAAATGAATGTAATTCGGTTAATCCAATATTTTTGTTAAAGCCCTTGAATTAAAGCTGAAAGTCTACACTTCAGTCACACCTTGATGGTTTCATTTCAAATCGTGCATGTTTTTGGACTGTGGGGGAAAACGGAGCACCTGAAGGAAACCCACGCAGACATGGGGAGAACGTGCAAACTCCACACAGAAAGGCCCCTGTCGGCCATTGGGCTTGACCCCAGAACCTTCTTGCTGTGAGGCAACAGTGCTAACCACTACACCACCATGCCGCCCAGGTTTATATACAAATAGCCTAGTTTACACATAACCTTTGTGCATATTTGAATTTGACATGTTCCCACTGTTTACAGTGGTGCTTGAAAGTTTGTGAACCCTTTAGAATTTTCTATATTTCTGCATAAATATGACCTAAAACATCATCAGATTTTCACACAAGTTCTAAAAGTAGATAAAGAGAACCCAGTTAAACAAATGAGACAAAAATATTATACTTGGTCATTTATTTATTGAGGAAAATGATCCAATATTATATATCTGTGAATGGCAAAAGTATGTGAACCTTTGTTTTCAATATCTGGTGTGACCCCCTTGTGCAGCAATAACTGCAACTAAACGTTTCTGGTAACTGTTGATCTGTCCTGCACACTGGCTTGGAGGAATTTTAGCCCATTCCTCCGTACAGAACAGCTTCAACTCTGGGATGTTGGTGAGTTTCCTCACGTGAACTGCTCGCTTCAGGTCCTTCCACAACATTTCGATTGGATTAAGGTCAGGACTTTGACTTGGCCATTCCAAAACATGAACTTTATTCTTCTTTAACCATTCTTGGGTAGAACGACTTGTGTGCTGGGCGGCACGGTGGTGTAATGGTTAGCACTGTCGCCTCACAGCAAGAAGGTCCTGGGTTCAAGCCCTGGGGCCGGCGAGGGCCTTTCTGTGTGGAGTTTGCATGTTCTCCGCGTGGGTTTCCTCTGGGTGCTCCGGTTTCCCCCACAGTCCAAAGACATGCAGGTTAGGTTAACTGGTGACTCTAAATTGACTGTGAGTGTGAATGGTTGTCTGTGTCTATGTGTCAGCCCTGTGATGACCTGGCGACTTGTCCAGGGTGTACCCTGCCTTTTGCCCGTAGTCAGCTGGGATAGGCTCCAGCTTGCCTGCGACCCTGTAGAAGGATAAAGCGGCTAGAGATAATGAGATGAGATGAGACTTGTGTGCTTAGGGTCGTTGTCTTGCTGCATGACCCACCTTCTCTTGAGATTCAGTTCGTGGACAAATGTCCTGACATTTTCCTTTAGAATTCGCTGTTATAATTCAGAATTAATTGTTTCTTCAATGATGGCAAGCCGTCCTGGCCCAGATGCAGCAAAACAGGCCCAAACCATGATACTACCACCACCATGTTTGACAGATGGGATAAGGTTCTTATGCTGGAATGCAGTGTTTTCCTTTCTCCAAACATAACGCTTCTCATTTAAACCAAAATGTTCTATTTTGGTCTCATCCGTCCACAAAACATTTTTCCAATAGACTTCTGGCTTGTCCACGTGATCTTTAGCAAACTGCAGACGAGCAGCAATGTTCTTTCTGGAGAGCAGTGGCTTTCTCCTTGCAACCCTGCCATGCACACCATTGTTGTTCAGTGTTCTCCTGATGGTGGACTCATGAACATTAGCATTAGCCAATGTGAGAGAGGCCTTCAGTTGCTTAGAAGTTACCCTGGGGTCCTTTGTTACCTCGCCAACTATTACACGCCTTGCTCTCAGAGTGATCTTTGTTGGTCGACCACTCCTGGGGAGGGTAACAATGGTCTTGAATTTCCTCCATTTGTACACAATCTGTCTGACTGTGCATTGGTGGAGTCCAGACTCTTTACAGATGGTTTTGTAACCTTTTCCAGCCTGATGAGCATCAACAACGCTTTTTCTGAGGTCCTCAGAAATCTCCTTTTTTCGTGCCTTGATACACTTCCACAAACATGTGTTGTGAAGATCAAACTAAACAGGGTGCCCACTCACACCTGATTGTCAATCCACTGATTGAAAACACCTACCTCTAATTTCACCTTCAAATTAACTGCTAATCCTAGAGGTTCACATACTTTTGCCACTCACAGATATGTAATATAATTTTCCTCAATAAATAAATGACCAAAGATAATATTTTTATCTCATTTGTTTAACTGGATTCTCTTTATCTATTTTTAGAACTTGTGTGAAAATCTGATGATGTTTTAGGTCATATTTATGCAGAAATATAGAAAATTCTAAAGTCTAAATCTGACCAGAAGATCCTGTGCTATGCTACCGATGGGGTGGTGGTTATGTTTGATTCTATAGCTTATTTATATATATGCACACACAACACACAAGCCACATATCTACATTTCCTCAGCCCTGGCCCCACAACAAAACGACTGCCCCAGGACCCGAGCACCACTTGGAAGGTACCACTACCAACTGTCATTGCAGCTGGGCAAGGCAAATCCCTAATAGTTGCTTAAGATTTATCCATAGAGCCTGGATGAAATGACATGCATACATACTTTTGTTCTGTGTATTTCAGTGTGTCTTAAGGAGACAAGGACATTCTGTGGGTCTGGAGCCACTAATCCTGGCTGTACTTCCATCTGTTCAACTATAGTAGCTGTTATCCTGCTTCCCACTTCATGATTTCACTATTCCTCTGCCAACAGCGGAATGGACAACAGAAGGCATGAGGGGGCAGCTGTCCTCTTTTTTACGGCTATGCTCCTTCCTTGGATTCCTGGCACCGTCCCTCATGCTGGAGGAGGACAAGCATGGAATTTCCCAGCAGGGCATGGCAGGGCAGATGGAGGCTGAGCTTGTGCCTACTGAGAGTCTGAAGAAGTACACCAATACTCATGAAAATAATCATGGCCCACATACTGATCATCAATGAAATACAAGCAAATTTATCTATCATCCATGATAATTTGTTCCTGACATTTGCCTCGTGTCCCTGAATGTTTATAGAACACTTTACAAGTCATAAGAGGAAGAGTAGTTTATAGTTACTAGTTGATAAATGATGGGCCCTTTTCACAAAACCCAGAAGCACGTACATACCGTACAGTGGTGCTTGAAAGTTTGTGAACCCTTTAGAATTTTCTATATTTCTGCATAACTATGACCTAAAACATCATCAGATTTTCACACAAGTTCTAAAAGTACAACCCCAATTCCAAAAAAAATTGGGACAAAGTACAAATTGTAAATAAAACCGGAATGCAATAATTTACAAATCTCAAAAACTGATATTGTATTCACAATAGAACATAGACAAAATATCAAATGTCGAAAGTGAGACATTTTGAAATTTCATGCCAAATATTGGCTCATTTGAAATTTCATGACAGCAACATATCTCAAAAAAGTTGAGACAGGGCAATAAGAGGCTGGAAAAGTTAAAGGTACAAAAAAGGAACAGCTGGAGGACCAAATTGCAACTCATTAGGTCAGTTGGCAATAGGTCATTAACATGACTGGGTATAAAAAGAGCATCTTGGAGTGGCAGCGTATCTCAGAAGTAAAGATGGGAAGAGGATCACCAATCCCCTTAATTCTGCGCCGACAAATAGTGGAGCAATATCAGAAAGGAGTTCGACAGTGTAAAATTGCAAAGAGTTTGAACATATCATCATCTACAGTGCATAATATCATCAAAAGATTCAGAGAATCTGGAAGAATCTCTGTGCGTAAGGGTCAAGGCTGGAAAACCATACTGGGTGCCCGTGATCTTCGGGCCCTTAGACGGCACTGCATTACATACAGGCATGCTTCTGTATTGGAAATCACAAAATGGGCTCAGGAATATTTCCAGAGAACATTATCTGTGAACACAATTCACCGTGCCATCCGCCGTTGCCAGCTAAAACTCTATAGTTCAAAGAAGAAGCCGTATCTAAACATGATCCAGAAGCGCAGACGTCTTCTCTGGGCCAAGGCTCATTTAAAATGGACTGTGGCAAAGTGGAAAACTGTTCTGTGGTCAGACGAATCAAAATTTGAAGTTCTTTATGGAAATCAGGGATGCTGTGTCATTCGGACTAAAGAGGAGAAGGACAACCCAAGTTGTGATCAGCGCTCAGCTCAGAAGCCTGCATCTCTGATGGTATGGGGTTGCATTAGTGCGTGTGGCATGGGCAGCTTACACATCTGGAAAGACACCATCAATGCTGAAAGGTATATCCAGGTTCTAGAGCAACATATGCTCCCATCGAGACGACGTCTCTTTCAGGGAAGACCTTGCATTTTCCAACATGACAATGCCAAACCACATACTGCATCAATTACAGCATCATGGTTGCGTAGAAGAAGGGTCCAGGTACTGAACTGGCCAGCCTGCAGTCCAGATCTTTCACCCATAGAAAACATTTGGCGCATCATAAAACGGAAGATACAACAAAAAAGACCTAAGACAGTTGAGCAACTAGAATCCTACATTCGACAAGAATGGGTTAACGTTCCTATCCCTAAACTTGAGCAACTTGTCTCCTCAGTCCCCAGATGTTTACAGACTGTTGTAAAGAGAAAAGGGGATGTCTCACAGTGGTAAACATGGCCTTGTCCCAACTTTGTTGAGATGTGTTGTTGTCATGAAATTTAAAATCACCTAATTTTTCTCTTTAAATGATACATTTTCTCAGTTTAAACATTTTATATGTCATCTATGTTCTATTCTGAATAAAATATAGAATTTTGAAACTTCCACATCATTGCATTCCGTTTTTATTTACAATTTGTACTTTGTCCCAACTTTTTTGGAATCGGGGTTGTAGATAGAGAGAACCCAGTTAAACAAATGAGACAAAAATATTATACTTGGCCATTTATTTATTGAGGGAAATGATCCAATATTACATATCTATGAGTGGCAAAAGTATGTGAACCTCTAGGATTAGCAGTTAATTTGAAGGTGAAATTAGAGTCAGGTGTTTTCAGTCAATGGGATGACAATCAGGTGTGAGTGGGCACCCTGTTTTATTTAAAGAACAGGGATCTATCAAAGTCTGATCTTCACAACACATGTTTCTGGAAGTGTCTCATGGCACGAACAAAGGAGATTTCTGAGGACCTCAGAAAAAGCGTTGTTGATGCTCATCAGACGGGAAAAGGTTACAAAACCATCTCTAAAGAGTTTGGACTCCACCAATGCATAGTCAGACAGATTGTGTACAAATGGAGGAAATTCAAGACCATTGTTACCCTCCCCAGGAGTGGTTGACCAACAAAGATCACTCCGAGAGCAAGGCGTGTAATAGTCGGTGAGGTCACAAAGGACCCCAGGGTAACTTCTAAGCAACTGAAGGCCTCTCTCACATTGGCTAATGTTAATGTTCATGAGTCCACCATCAGGAGAACACTGAACAACAATGGTGTGCATGGCAGGGTTGCATGGAGAAAGCCACTGCTCTCCAAAAAGAACATTGCTGCTCGTCTGCAGTTTGCTAAAGATCACATGGACAAGCCAGAAGTCTATTGGAAAAATGTTTTGTGAACGGATGAGACCAAAATAGAACATTTTGGTTTAAATGAGAAGCGTTATGTTTGGAGAAAGGAAAACACTGCATTCCAGCATAAGAACCTTATCCTGTCTGTGAAACATGGTGATGGTGGTATCATGGTTTGGGCCTGTTTTGCTGCATCTGGGCCATCATTGATGAAACAATGAATTCTGAATTATACCAGTGAACACTAAAGGAAAATGTCAGGACATCTGTCCATGAACTGAATCTCAAGAGAAGGTGGGTCATGCAGCAAGACAATGACCCTAAGCACACAAGTCGTTCTACCAAAGAATGGTTAAAGAAGAATAAAGTTCATGTTTTGGAATGGCCAAGTCAAAGTCCTGACCTTAATCCAATTGAAATGTTGTGGAAGGACCTGAAGCGAGCAGCTCGCATGAGGAAACTCATCAACATCCCAGAGTTGAAGCTGTTCTGTATGGAGGAATGGGCTAAAATTCCTCCAAGCCGGTGTGCAGGACTGATCAACAGTTACCGGAAACGTTTAGTTGCAGTTATTTCTGCACAAGGGGGTCACACCAGATACTGAAAGCAAAGGTTCACATACTTTTGCCACTCACAGATACCTTATGTAATATTGGATCATTTTCCTCAATAAATAAATGACCAAGTATAATATTTTTGTCTCATTTGTTTAACTGGGTTCTCTTTATCTACTTTTAGGACTTGTGTGAAAATCTGATGATGTTTTAGGTCATATTTATGCAGAAATATAGAAAATTCTGAAGGGTTCACAAACTTTAAAGCACCACTGTAGAAGCAGGGTAAAATTATTTCTGGTAAGCCTTACTGTCTTTTGTTTACAACAGAAACACTAGGATTATCACCTTTGCCCTGAGTAGAAAGAGTTTTCACCTTATTTTTGTCAATGCAGCTGAGACTAAACTTCAACAATGTGTCCAGAATTGTTGAACACTATTCAGCGTGAAGCAGTCCACGCTGAATGAAGTCTATAAATTCTTCATGGAAGAATTCATTCACACCTAACAGGGTCAGGTTACGTTCACTGACATTAGCAGTGATGACAATTATGGATAGAGAAAAAGAAAAAAAAAACCTTTTTAAAACTAACATTAGCTAGCTGTGTTTGTAGTTAACTGAGAATGGAGTTCATACTCATTGTAAGAATGATGAGTGTTTTTGCTTGTTCAGTGCCAAATGTCATCCGGAGGTGAAATGCTGTCCACACACAAATGTACTTCCTCTGTGCACTCCATCATTCATCCTGTCATCCCTCCTGATTGCTCAAACACATTGTTTTCTCTGGTCTTCATTCAAAGTTAAGATATGAAAGCTGAGGTAAAGCTGTTTTTGTTTATAAATATTACACAAAAGCTCTTACTCTTCAACTCAACCGTGGTTATTGTTGTAGTGGAAATAATGTTACCCTGTGAAGGCTGCATCTGGCAGCAAAAACCAAGAAGTGCAGAAAGGACGCCTTATGTGCTGTCTCCACTCCAAAACCTGACTCACACCTTCATCTTAGAACAGAGCACAGGCTCCCTGTGAATATTGTATATAATGAGTCCAGGTTAGGGTGGCACGGTGGTGTAGTGGTTAGCGCTGTCGCCTCATAGCAAGAAGGTCCGGGTTTGAGCCCTGTGGCTGGCGAGGGCCTTTCTGTGCGGAGTTTGCATATTCTCCCCGTGTCCGCGTGGGTTTCCTCCGGGTGCTCCGGTTTCCCCCACAGTCCAAAGACATGCAGGTTAGGTTAACTGGTGACTCTAAATTGACCGTAGGTGTGAATGTGAGTGTGAATGGTTGTCTGTGTCTATGTGTCAGCCCTGTGATGACCTGGTGACTTGTCCAGGGTGTACCCCGCCTTTCGCCCGTAGTCAGCTGGGACAGGCTCCAGCTTGCCTGCGACCCTGTAGAAGGATAAAGCGGCTAGAGATAATGAGATGAGATGAGTCCAGGTTAGGGCGGCACGGTGGTGTAATGGTTAGCGCTGTCGCCTCACAGCAAGAAGGTCCGGGTTTGAGCCCTGTGGCCGGCGAGGGCCTTTCTGTGCGGAGTTTGCATATTCTCCCCGTGTCCGCGTGGGTTTCCTCCGGGTGCTCCGGTTTCCTCCACAGTCCAAAGACATGCAGGTTAGGTTAACTGGTGACTCTAAATTGACCGTAGGTGTGAATGTGAGTGTGAATGGTTGTCTGTGTCTATGTGTCAGCCCTGTGATGAACTGGCGACTTGTCCAGGGTGTACCCCGCCTCTCGCCCGTAGTCAGCTGGGATAGGCTCCAGCTTGCCTGCGACCCTGTAGAACAGGATAAAGCGGCTAGAGATAATGAGATGAGATGAGTCCAGGTTATGTACTGTATGTTCCTTGAATATGATTTGAAATTGTTTCCATCAACACAAACACAAGCAGAATCACATCCACTTAAGGCCAATTTATGCTGACAATGCAGTCCTCGCAGATGGCGTCGCAGATGGCGTCTGCGTAGCTCCCCCCTTCGCAGACACTCTGCGCGCACCTCCCAAAAATTGTGACCACCGCAGAAGCCTCGCAGACAGTGTCGCAGACAAGAGGGCTCTGATTGGTCCACTCTATATCCGCTATACACGCACTTCCACTTCCCTACTTTCCCGGTTTGGTTTGTTTTCACTACCGCCATTTTTAAAAACACGAGCGAAGATGGAGCAGCACGAAGATAGGTTGATCAAGGAAGAGAGGAAGTACGTACATCTATATGACTCCAGTTCTAGTCATTATAAGTAACCGGAGGATAAACACTCCACTAACCACACCCACCAACTACTCCTAGCGATTTCGCGACTTCGCGCCCCCTTGCGTTGTGGCAGTGAATAACATCGCGCACGCCTATTACTCCCCGCTCAACGATAAATTACAACTGTCTGCGAAAAGCTATCTGCGAAAGCCTTGTCACAAGAGCATGCAGAGGCCCTTACACACAGCCATTCAGACACCATTGTCCGTCTCTAATCTCTGAAAGTACTGGGTGCAAAACGGGAAAAGGAAGGCAGTAGTGGCGGGGGAAATAATGGCAGTGTTTAAGTCACAGTGGCTAAATCTTTGTCCTAAATCTAGTTTCTTGAAGTACATGATGAAAGAAACACAATGAACCGATTATTTTATTGCACGCAGTATTCTACACAGTATATTTTTGGAACTAGTTTCATTGTTATGCTCTGATTGGTCATTTTCCAGTGTTCGTGAAGTAGTTCTTATTTGTGTTTGGTCACTGCTTAGCACTCAGAGTGACTGGATCCAGCCTGTCAAAAGCCCTGGTAGAGTGAGAGGTAAAGAAATGCATTTTCTTCGGGGCAGCCATGACGTAAAGGTCAGAGAAGCAGGTCTGGGACCCGGTTTGATTCCCTGGACCAGCAAGAAATAAATGTGTGGATGAGGAGAATGAATGAACAGCGCTTTCCCCTCTACATCAATGGCTGAAATGCCCTTGAGTAAGGTACCTAACCCCCGGGTGCTGCAGTGCAGCTGCCCACTGCTGTGTGTGTGTGTGCTTCAAATGGGTTCGGTGCAGAGAAGGAATTTCACTGTGCTGTATATGTGAAAGTAAAGGCCCAAAAGCCCTGTTCTTCTCTTTCTTTTTCCTTTTGAGAGATCCTGGGGACTCACTCCCCAGTACAGTTTGAAGTTCTCCCTGCTTTCATATACACGTGATCCACCTCACGAAGGGCTTAAAAATGAGCACATTATTTGGCTCAACTATATCTTCTTTAGTGTTCTGCCTGATGGCAGGTCTGGCTCTGACATCCATCAGAGTTTCTAGGGAACATTACAGTAGTGGTTTCCCATTGCCTTCTATTGGATTATTATAGAGTTTTTCTCCTCTCAATCATTCACATACACACCTATGGACAATTCAGAGTAGCCAGTTAACCCAATTGCATTTCTTTGGACTGTGGGGGAAACTGGAGCACCCAGATGAAACCCACACAGACAGGGGTACACCCTGGACAAGTCACCAGGTCATCGCAGGGCTGACACACAGAGACAAACAACCATCCACACTCACATTCACACTTACGGTCAATTTAGAGTCACCAGTTAACCTAACCTGCATGTCTTTGGACTGTGGGGGAAACCGGAGCACCCAGAGGAAACCCACGCGGACACGGGGAGAACATGCAAACTCCGCACAGAAAGGCCCCCATCAGCCGCTGGGCTCGAACCTAGAACCTTCTTGCTGTGAAGCGACAGTGCTAACCACTACACCACCGTACCACCTCAACTATATCAGTGGTAGGAAATACTGTAAACTCTACAGGACAGCGAGTCCATGGGATTTAGAGCTGAAAAACCCTACACTAAAGAGCATATTATAACAAAGGCAGGTCAGTGACCATAAATGGGTTAACAGCGCCTTCTGCTGGTGTTTGATACACGTTGCAGCTAAAAGTGTCATATATCATTCTGGCTAATAACTAAAACTTCAGCAATGTGCCAATCCAACAGTAATAAAAAGATTGAATAAATATGCTGGTTGATTGTGTTTTAAGCTGGAGTTATTAATCTGTTTTTGCAAACCTGTGCTTGTATCAGTCATATCATCTTTATACCATTGTTTACTGTATGCCAGGTTTATGCCGTCTGTTATTCGTAACCGCTTATCCTGTGCAGGGTTGCGGGTAAGCTGGAGCCTATCCCAGCTGGCTATGGGTGAGAGGCGGGGTACACCCTGGACAAGTCGCCAGATCATCGCAGGGCTGACACATAGAGACAAACAACCATTCACACTCACATTCACACCTACGGTCAATTTAGAGCCACCAATTAGCCTAACCTGCATGTCTTTGGACTGTGGGGGAAACCGGAGCACCCGGAGGAAACCCACGGGGCAAACATGCAAACTCTACACAAAAAGGCCCCCGTCAGCCACTGGGTTCGACCCCAGAACCTTCTTGCTGCGAGGCGACAGTGCTAACCACTACACCACCGTGCCACCCAGGTTTATACCACTATACCCTTATTTGATGTCTCCATGTAGGCTGGTGTTGTGGGTTCTATCTGTTATACAAGTGACCTTCTAAAATATATGTTAAAAATATTTCTTGCCCATAGTCAGCTGGGATAGGCTCCAGCTTGCCTGCGACCCTGTAGGACAGGATAAGCGGTTACAGATAATGGATGGATGGATGGATGGATGGATGGATGGATAATACTAATAGAAGCTTATTTTTACTCACAGTAAAAGCACTGATTCGTCACACTCTAGTAGGCTTAATTATCTACTCGATATTGTATTTGTAGTGACAAATACAGTATGGCAACAAGTGGTGTATATCACTTACACTGAAAGTAAAATCCTAACCTGGACAATTTTCAAAACTAATCTTATTCAGTGACAGCTGGTCAAGATCTAAATGAAATCAGGAGCTTGGTGTTACTATTATAAAATCATTTTTGAGCCTCATAGCTTAGGGTCTCACTGTAGGCATAAAACTATTATGCATACACATAGGAACACACTCCATGAAAGACAAAAAGGCAACATCATTTGCGATAACTGTTTCATAAGTGTTTCAAGTCTGTAATTTTGCCGTGTATCTTCCGAATAGTAAATCATATTAAAACTTGTGGTTCCCTTAGTTTAATTTCCACTAACTTACAGTAGTGTAATTTGTACATTGTTTGGATACAATGTTTGTATAGTCTATTTACTTCTATTATCTTTCCACCTATTACACCTTATTGTAGAATTCTAGAACGTCACGTCACATGATTGCCAGTGATAGGCGATATGAAAAAAGACAGTCTTGGCTAGAAACAAGGGCGGCATGGTGGTGTAGTGGTTAGCACTGTCGCCTTGCAGCAAGAAGGTCCTGGGTTCGAGCCCCATGGCCGGCGAGGGCCTTTCTGTGCGGAGTTTGCATGTTCTCCCCGTGTCCGCGTGGGTTTCCTCCGGGTGCTCCGGTTTTCCCCACAGTCCAAAGACATGCAGGTTAGGCTAATTGGTGGCTCTAAACTGACCGTAGGTGTGAATGTGAGTGTGAATGGTTGTTTGTCTCTGTGTCAGCCCTGCGATGACCTGATGACTTGTCCAGGGTGTACCCCGCCTCTCGCCCATAGTCAGCTGGGATAGGCTCCTGCGACCCTGTAGGACAGGATAAGCAGCTACAGATAATGGATGGAAGGATGAGAAAGTATTAGCCCAGCCTCTTCTTCATGATATTTTGTATATTTTTACTAAAACTTGTACATTTATGTCTAAGATTTTAAGATCACTTTTTAGGTGGCCCTGAATGGGATTTTATGGCGACATCTGTCTTTTGGAGCTTATTGTGATTAATCACAGACGCGAGCATTTGATCATGAAGTTCACTGGTCAGATCACTCCAGGTGAATGTTATTTTCTGAGAAGATTGTACAATTAGGACATTCAGCTTTCATCAGCATGGTTGACTGAAAATCAATGATAAAATAATTTATCACAACTCAGGCATAACTTCTCTTGTGTGTATGTGTGTGTGTGTGTGTGTGTGTGTGTGTGTGTATGTGTTGCCTGAGTCTCACCTCTAAACATCCAAGCAATCATCTCTCTTATAAATTTTAAAGTAGGAAAGTGGAAACAGAACAATATTATGTCTGATATACTGAGATAAGGCACATTAGGGAGTAGCTGTGTGTAGTTACACCTGCATACAGTGCTTTTGCAAAGCAGAACTGATTGGAGTGCGCTTGGTTGGTTTTGCTATTTACTGTACATGAAAGGATTTCCAAGCCTACAAGATGGTGCAACCATGAGGCTAGAAGTAGACTCCTAATTGACTGAATGTGCTGGGCAGATTTTGACAGCCAGGCCCAGATTTGGATATATTTAGAACCAATGTTGTGACAAAATAAAGACTATAGCTGTTTGAACACACACAGAGATACAGCCATTCACAGAAAGATCAGCAATATGGAACTCATAGGTTGGTAGGTCCAAGTCTGTCATTGGTTGAGGCCTGTCACATGACTGCAGATTAGTGCTCGAGGCAGAGCTACGTTTGTTGGGGTTTCATATGGTGTAGATCAGACACGCACACCACAACATTCCTTTCAGTCTATGCTAACGATAACCACCAAACAAGCTCTTCTGTTCCAAAACCAGCACCCTCAAAGGACCTACTTCACTCAGTCGTATTCCTACTACCTTAAATTAAAAGTCCACCTTAAAATACACAAATGCTTATATTGAAATGTTTGTGATGTGCTTTGTGATTTTTTTTTTTTTGCCTTGTATGAATATATTGGTTGGTGCTGGGATTTTGTTATTCCTGTGAGAAGACAGCAGTTGTCTACCATGCTAACATCACAGGGGGACATTCCTAGCACATTTGCAATGGTTTTTAATAGGGTAAAAAAAAAATATTTCAACAATCTCAAACATAAGGGATAGTGGTTAGATTATAGTGCTCATAAAAACAAAATAACAAGGCCTTTTTCTGTTAGTCACCATTTCCCAACAATGTAGAATGCCATATCATCTCCTCTCATTATCTGTAGCCGCTTTATCCTGTTCTACAGGGTCGCAGGCAAGCTGGAGCCTATCTCAGCTGACTACGGGTGAAAGGCGGGGTACACCCTGGACAAGTCACCAGGTCATCACAGGGCTGACACATAGACACAGACAACCATTCACACTCAATTTAGTCACCAGTTAACCTAACCTGCATGTCTTTGGACTGTGGCGGAAACCGGAGCACCCGGAGGAAACCCACGCAGACAACATGCAAACTCCACACAGAAAGGCCCTTGCCGGCCACGGGGCTCGAACCCGGACCTTCTTGCTGTGAGGCGACAACACTAACCACTACACCACCGTGCCACCTGTAGAATGCCATATTAACTAGAAATGCAACATGGAGATACTGGATAAAATTCACTGAGTTACAGCAAAGACATCGATCTAAGAGATGACAAGCACGATGGTGTACAGATGAGGAGGTGAGACAGCTGGACAGACTAAAGGTAAAGAGATGCTGCATGGCTTTCTTTAGGTAGAGGTAAACACGTCAATGAAACAAGTTTAACATAAAAAAGTCAACTCAGAATTTCATCACAAAATATAGCGCAAATATTGGAGGCCACTGAAGTTCACAAGTTAATTATGAAGATTAATATGTAAGTCTTAATTAGTGTTTAGTATTTATGAATGCGTATTTTTTTCAGCAGCTGCATAAATGATGTCTACTAATCTTCTTCGTAAAGGTCATGAGAGTTGTGTCCTGTTTACAGAAACTTCACTGCACTCCCCCAAAACTCACTGATTACAATCAGCCATCTGACACTCAATCCAGACCTGATGTACACTGTACCTAACTTCAGCACTATTTTTATTTTTTTTGTCAGATGTTCTGAGAGCTGTTACTCTCATGGTAATACACAGCTAAGTGTTTCCTGCTGTCACCCCAATCTCCGCTCAGCTCCACTTATTTACATGCTGACTCATTCTCTTCGAAAAAGCTCTGAAACTTATGCCACCCACAACGGCAATTTTTGAAATGCAGTGATTCAAGTTTTCCTTCCATCAAAGGAAGGCAAAGCTTGGTGTTAATATGGGGAAGCAGGGGCGTTACAAAAATTTCTGGGTCTTGTGCAAATATGGACTCTGTGGTCCCTCTCACATTTTGTGAAAATACATGTTTTACAGCCCTGGCTAGGCACTTCTACTATTTCACTATAATGTGCTATGTGGTACAGTTAACAACTTGCCTATTTAGAAATTTGTGAAATTGATAGTGGAGTTAAATATAAGAGTTGTGGGCTGTACAACTTTTCAATTTTCTCAGAATTATGTAGTGATGTCATGTTCTGTATCAAAAAAGCTACAGCAAAAGTTCACAACTTTTTTTTTTATTTCAAACCATCACAGACTGGACCACAGTCCAAAACATCTGGTGGCTGAACAATTAATTCAACCCCGATTCCAAAAAAGTTGAGACAAAGTACAAATTGTAAATAAAAACGGAATGCAATAATTTACAAATCTCAAAAACTGATATTGTATTCACAATAGAACATAGACAACATATCAAATGTCGAAAGTGAGACATTTTGAAATTTCATGCCAAATATTGGCTCATTTGAAATTTCATGACAGCAACACATCTCAAAAAAGTTGGGACAGGGGCAATAAGAGGCTGGAAAAGTTAAAGGTACAAAAAAGGAACAGCTGGAGGACCAAATTGCAACTCATTAGGTCAGTTGGCAATAGGTCATTAACATGACTGGGTATAAAAAGAGCATCTTGGAGTGGCAGCGGCTCTCAGAAGTAAAGATGGGAAGAGGATCACCAATCCCCCTAATTCTGCGCTGACAAATAGTGGAGCAATATCAGAAAGGAGTTCGACAGTGTAAAATTGCAAAGAGTTTGAACATATCATCATCTACAGTGCATAATATCATCAAAAGATTCAGAGAATCTGGAAGAATCTCTGTGCGTAAGGGTCAAGGCCGGAAAACCATACTGGGTGCCCGTGATCTTCGGGCCCTTAGACGGCACTGCATCACATACAGGCATGCTTCTGTATTGGAAATCACAAAATGGGCTCAGGAATATTTCCAGAGAACATTATCTGTGAACACAATTCACTGTGCCATCCGCCGTTGCCAGCTAAAACTCTATAGTTCAAAGAAGAAGCCGTATCTAAACATGATCCAGAAGTGCAGACGTCTTCTCTGGGCCAAGGCTCATTTAAAATGGACTGTGGCAAAGTGGAAAATTGTTCTGTGGTCAGACGAATCAAAATTTGAAGTTCTTTATGGAAATCAGGGACGCCGTGTCATTCGGACTAAAGAGGAAAAGGACGACCCAAGTTGTTATCAGCGCTCAGTTCAGAAGCCTGCATCTCTGATGGTATGGGGTTGCATTAGTGCGTGTGGCATGGGCAGCTTACACATCTGGAAAGACACCATCAATGCTGAAAGGTATATCCAGGTTCTAGAGCAACATATGCTCCCATCCCATCCCATCCCATTATTTACAATTTGTACTTTGTCCCAACTTTTTTGGAATCAGGGTTGTAGAATAATATACAGAAAGAAACATGTTATTTACCAGTACTGATAATATGGTTGATGATGATTGGTGGAGATGGTAAAAATAGTCATTAGTCCATATGATCATGTGATGCTGTGTTGTTGCTTACATGTACTACCAATGTGTGCCAAGGTGAGGTGAAGTGAATAAATGGGTACATATTCAGAAATAACAAGATGAGTTGATATTTATGTACTGACTGTCCAAAAAACTCATTTGTCCGTAGTTTTACTTCAAAGATTCATCTGGGGTGGCAAGGTGTCTCAGTGGGTCCAGGGTCCGTGGTTTGTTCTGCACTTCTCCTTGTATCTGCATAGATCTGCTCGGAGTTCTCCAGTTTCCTCCCACCTCCCAATAAATGGTGGACTCTAATACCCCATTTACACTCACATTGAAAACCATTTATTATTCACTATTATGCTGTAATGGTGTCCTGTTGGAATAGGCGCAAAATGGGAAATTCAAAATGTTAATTTATCCTCTGGTGACCTAGTAACATTAACTATGATCTTTTACCATGGCTCTAGTGGGAATTGGAAACCAGTGGATTAACGTGTTGTGAGTAGTCGTGACATTGCTGGCGGTGACATAAATAATGATGCAGTGATATTACAATAGAACTACTGGCACCGACATAATCTGAATACTGCCTCAGTGTACGGTAAAATGACCAGCGGCAAATTCAAAACAACAAGGAAAGAAAACGTTGGCAGATATGGCTGGAAATCGGAATTAATTGTACATCATATCCGGTCTCGCGTGTGTTACACGTCTTGTAGAAGTTTGGATTCAGTAGCATCCTGTTAAATACAGTCAGGTGGGAATACACAGCAGTGGGAATGAAAATTTATTTATCCCATGTTGTTTTTACCTGATACATTAACAGGTTTCGTATGTGAAAGGGGCTTAAGTGTGAATGAATGTATCTGTGCACTCTGCTATGTAATGGGCTTGCATCCTGTCCTGAGTGAATTCCTGCCTCATGTCCAGTGTTTAAGCTCTGGATCCACTGCAATCCTGACCAAAATAAAGTTTGTTTTACTGAAAATGACTGAATGAATGAATGAATGAATGAATAGGGGGGTCCTAATGGCTTCTGGGCAGCACTGATGTCCTGGTGTTGGAGAATAATGAAATGCAGGATTTGGTTATACCAATCTACTACCACAGGACAGCACGGTGGTGCAATGGTTAGCACTGTTGCCTCACAGCAAGAAGGTTCTGGGTTTGAACCTCATGGCCAACAAGGGGCCTTACTGTGTGGAGTTTACATGTTCTCCTCATGCCTACATGGGTTTCCTCTGATTTCCCCCACAGTCCAAATACATGTAGTTAGGCTAACTGACTACTTTAAATTGTCCATTGATCAATGATGTGATCAGTGGTGCCTTTGCTGGCTATGGAGAAAAGAAAAAGAAGCTCTACCATCAGGATCTCAAATTATTCTTTAGATTATAATAAGTATACGGTACGGTGGCACGGTGGTGTAGTGGTTAGCACTGTCGCCTCACAGCAAGAAGGTCTTGGGTTCAAGCCCAGCGGCTGACGAGGGCCTTTCTGTGTGGAGTTTGCATGCTATCCCCATGTCCGCGTGGGTTTCCTCCAGGTGCTCCGATTTCCCCTACAGTCCAAAGACATGCAGGTTAGGCTAATTGGTGGCTCTAAATTGACTGTAGATGTGAGTGTGAATGGTTGTTTGTCTCTGTGTGTCAGCACTACGATGACCTGGAGACTTGTCCCCTGCCTCTTGCCCATAGTCAGGCTCCAGCTTGCATGCGATAAGCGGCTAAAGCTAATGGATGGATGGATGGATGGAAGTATATGGTACAGCGGCACTGTGGTGTAGTGGTTAGCACTGTCAGCTCACAACAAGAAGGTCCTGGGTTCGAGCCCAGCGGCTGATGAGGGCCTTTCTGTGTGGAATTTGCATGCTCTTTCCGTGTCCATGTGGGTTTCCCCTACAGTCCAAAGACATGCAGGTTAGGCTAATTGGTGGCTCTGAATTGACCATAGGTGTGAATGTGAATGTGAGTGTGTGTCAGCCTTGTGATGACCTGGCATCTTGTCCCCCACCTCTTGCCCATGGTCAGCTGGGATAAGCTCCAGCTTGCCTGCAACCCTGTAGAACAGGATAAGCGGCTACAGATAATGGATGGATGGATGGATGGATGGAAGGATATGGTACGGTGGTGTAGTGGTTAGTACTGTTGCCTCACAACAAGAAGGTCCTGGGTTCGAGC
This sequence comes from Neoarius graeffei, assembly GCF_027579695.1. Classification (NCBI taxonomy): domain Eukaryota; kingdom Metazoa; phylum Chordata; class Actinopteri; order Siluriformes; family Ariidae; genus Neoarius; species Neoarius graeffei. The sequence continues at coordinate 51,960,797 of NC_083579.1, forward strand.
CCAGCGGCTGACAAGGGCCTTTCTGTGTGGATTTTGCATACTCTTCCCATGTCCGTCCGGGTGCTCTGGTTTCCCCTACAGTCCAAAGACATGCAGGCTAATTGGTGGCTCTAAATTGACCTTAGGTGTGAATGTGAGTATGAATGGTTGTTTGTCTCTGTGTGTCAGCCCTGCAATGACCTGGTGACTTGTCCCCTGCCTCTTCCCCATAGTCAGCTGGGATAGGCTCCAGCTTGCCTGCGACCTTGTAGGGCAGGATAAGCGGCTACAGATAATGGATGGAAGTATACGGTACTTGTGTGTTTGGGCATATTCTGAAAGCAACCATTGTCAACTTTATTTTGCTCCTCGTCAATCTGAAGTAGCACAGCACAGTTCCTTCCAACACACACATACATACAGAGTTTATTCTAATGTCTCGAGATTCTCTTCTGCTCCTCGGACCTGCCTGATCCATCCTGGTGCCCTGTGTCTGGTTGGAGTCTCATCGCATCGCTCCTGTAGAGGGCGGCCCCATGTGGACAGTTGGGGGTCGCGCCTGGAGAACGCTCTGGACTCTTGCAGTGGTGCTTTTGTGGTTGGAGACTGCAGTTGAGGGCGGCACGGTGGTGTAGTGGTTAGCGCTGTTGCCTCACAGCAAGAAGGTCCGGGTTCGAGCCCCATGGCTGGTGAGGGCCTTTCTGTGTGGAGTTTGTATGTTCTCCCCGTGTCCGCATGGGTTTCCTCCGGGTGCTCCGGTTTCCCTCACCGTCCAAAGACATGCAGGTTAGGTTAACTGGTGACTCTAAATTGACCATAGGTGTGAATGTGAGTGTGAATGGTTGTCTGTGTCTATGTGTCAGCCCTGTGATGACCTGGCGACTTGTCCAGGGTGTACCCCGCCTTTCGCCCGTAATCAGCTGGGATAGGCTCCAGCTTGCCTGCGACCCTGTAGGACAGGATAAAGCGGTTAAAGATAATGAGATGAGACTGCAGTTGACTTGCTGACTTTGGGACTACGGTTGTCATGAACGGCTTTGCGCTCAGGTTTCCGTCAGTGGGGGTTTATAGCATCAACGAAGCTGACTTTATGTTAGGACTGTTAATGTTATAGTGTTGTTGCCCGGATGAGGATGGGCTCTCTTTTGAGTCTGGTTCCTCTCGAGGTTTCTTCCTCATGTCGTTTGATGCCCCTTTTCCACCAAATCAGTTCCAGGGCTGGTTCAGGGCCAGTGCTTAGTTTGGAACCGGGTTTTCTGTTTCCACTGACAAAGAACTGGCTCTGGGGCCAGAAAAAACAGTTCCAGGCTAGCACCAACTCTCTGCTGGGCCAGAGGAAAGAACCGCTTATGTCAGCGGGGGGGCGGAGTTGTTAAGACCAACAACAATAGCAAGACCGCCAAAGCCGACATAACACCGGCTAACGTTAGCTCATAACAAAGGCTAACATAACCATCTCACATTCAGTGTAAGTAAGAGTCAAAACGTTATTAGGTTATTACCTGTCTCCTAGAACGTAATCGCCGTCCACTCAAATCCTGTCGATCAACACAAACATATTGGATCTGCCGTTTTCTGATCCCAATGAAGCACCGTAAAGCCAGAAGCAGCAGCTGTACAAATGCAAAGTCATCCATTATTGTTGTTTCTTCTTCTTCTCCGTGTTGTTGTTGCTTCGATGTTCGCACCAAGGTTTATGCAAACGCAGCAACGTAACTGACGTATACAGTGATGTAATGACGTGGTTCCCCTTAGCACCCCGAGCTATGGAAAAGCAAACTGGTTCTCAGCTGGCTCGCAAGTTGAACGAGTTGTGAACCAGCACCAGCACTGGCCCGGAACCAGCCCTGGAACTTATTTGGTGGAAAAGGGGTAAGAGGGAGTTTTTCCTTGCCACCGTCGCGCTCATTGGGGATAGATTAGGGATAAAATTAGCTCCTGTTTTAAGTCGTTCAAATTCTGTAAAGCCTAGGTCACAACCGGATGTACGCTTTTTTGGCCGTGCGATTTTTGGCGTTTCCCAAATCGTTGCGTTTTTTTTGTTCGTGGAGAAAGACGCACGTTGGCCGTAAGTTTGTCTTGCAACCTGAAAAAAACGTAAGCGCCCGTAGAGTTTGTTTGAAGCCTAGGTCACAACCGGACGTACGATTTTTTGGCCATGCGATTTTTGGCGTTTCCCAAATCGCTGCGTTTTTTTTTTGTTCATGGAGAAAGACGCACATTGGCCGTAAGTTTGTCTTGCAACCTGAAAAAAATGTAAGCGCCCGTAGAGTTTGTTTGACATGACAAAGAACCTCTGCGGCCGGTCTACGGCTCAAAAATCAGTACATCACACACGCGCCCTCCGTGCGTTTCTTGCACGTAGACCGACCGTAGGAGCACGTACCGCTGGTTGTGACTGAGGCATGACATGACAAAGAACCTCTGCGGCCAGTCTACAGCTTGAAAATCAGCACATCACACGCGCGCCCTCCATGCGTTTCTTGCGTTTTTTGCACATAGACCGACCGTAGGAGCACGTACGGCCGGTTGTGACCGAGGCATGACATGACAAAGAACCTCTGCGGCCGGTCTACGGCTCGAGAATCAGCACGTCACACGCGCGCCCTCCATGTGTTTCACGCGTGTCCTCAGTGCGTTTCTTGCATTTTTTGCACGTAGACCGACCGTAGGAGCACGTACGGCCGGTTGTGACCGAGGCATGACATGACAAAGAACCTCTGCGGCCAGTCTACGGGTCGAAAATCAGCACGTCACACGCGCGCCCTCCGTGCGTTTCACGTGCGCCCTCCGTGCGTTTCTTGCACGTAGACCGACCGTAGAAGCACGTACGGCCGGTTGTGACCGAGGCATGACATGACAAAGAACCTCTGCGGCCAGTCTACGGCTCGAAAATCAGCACGTCACACGCGTGCCCTCCGTGTGTTTCTTGCTTTTTTTGCACGTAGACCGGCCATAGGAGCACGTACGGCCGGTTGTGACCGAGGCATAAAGCTGCTTTGCGACAATGTTTATTGTTAAAAGCGCTATACAAATAAACTTGACTTGACTTCCGGTTTCTCAGGCGCGTTCCAGTTGTACACGCCGTTCCTCAGACGACCTTAATTAACCCGTTCGCTGGAGAAGAGAAAAATAAAATAAAATAAGTGTACTGTCTCTTTAAGATCGCTGACTGTTCCACTTCGTATTGATCCAGCCACCATTTTCCAGCGCGCTGAGCGGCGGCGGCAGTGGCAGCGACGGCGGCAGCACACAGCTCTTACCTGGAGACACCAGGAGCCGGGGGCAGTCATGGCAGCCAATATGTACCGGGTTGGAGGTAGAGAGCATGTTTTCTATCTTTTTAGTCGTTTACATGGATAGATATCTGCTTTTTAGGGCCGAAGCGAGCAGCTTTGCTCTGTCCTTCCTCTTTATTTTGTAAAAAAAAAAAAAAAAAAGCTTAAGTGCTGTGCGTGTGACTGGAGGATGAGGATGGTGGTGAGGATGAGGATGGCTGTGACTCTGTGAGGACGAAGAGGAAGGAGTCTAGTTTCGGGACCCCTTGAATTTTCTACCTTTTTTTTTTTTTAAACTTTCATCGACTCTACTGTTTTAGCTTTATCAATTTAGACTTATTAACAAGTTTGGCCTTGGTAAAGAGACTCTGCTGTTGGTTTTTAAAGTTAACGTTAAGTTTTTGAGCAGCATGGAGTGTTTTCTACACTGCTCTGTTCACTGGTGGCGGAAACCCTGCCTTTGCCTTTTGGCTAGCTGAAGACTGAGTTAAAAAGAAACAATTCATTAAGATGACTTGTGAAGTGATACTTTTCAATCAGCCGAAGTGCTGGGAGAGTCTCATAGTACACACACACACACACACACACACTATAAGAGTGAAGAGGTTAGTCATGATCATCTATCCCTCGGATCACTTCACTAAGAAATAGAAATGTCAGAAACCACGTTTTGTCTGAGCTAAGTTAGCCTCCAGGTGTTTTTATTATGGCACATCTGGCAGCTCGAGCTCGAACCTGATCAGAGGCTATTTCTGATCCACAGAGACTCCTTTATTAAAATGGTAAATGTTGACTCCAACATGGATGATCTGACTACTTTACTTTGGTTCCTGCGCTTCTCCAAATCATTGTCCTCCCTGACTAGGAGGAAGCAGGTTATTGTATGTCCTCATCCTAGTTTGTTTGTTTTTTTAAAGATATTTTTTGGGCTTTTCTTTTTTCACCTTTTATTGGATAGGACAGTGTAGAGACAGGAAATGAGCAGGAGAAAGATCGGGAAATGACCTCGGGTCGGAATCGAACCCGGGTCCCAGGATTTATGGTATGGCGCCTTATCCAACTGAACCATGACACCTCCCTAGTTTATGTCTTCATTGTCATTTATTTTGTTTTTCATTAGAGCAGTGGAAGTAGTGACTCGGAGATGACCGCTCTGGACTACGAATAGAAAGGTCGTGAGTTTGAATCCCAGCATCACCAAGCTGCCACTCTTGAGCAACCTTTGTCTGCTCAGCTCAACTTGGCTCAAAGTGTTTGTCAAATATAAATGTCATGCCCATTGCTTTTCCACCAAGGCAGTTTGAGGGCTGGTTCAGAGCCGGTGTTGAAGCCTGACCCAGTTCTTTGCGTTTTGGCAGCCAAAGAACCGACTCTCAGACAGGAAAACTGGTTCGAGAACGGCACCAAGACTTCGCTGGTCTAGAACTAAGAACCACTTGAATCAGTAGATGGGGCAAGATTACTGTGACCAACTAGGCTACGTTCACACTGCAGGCTGAAGTGACTCAAATCCGATCTTTTCGCCCATATGTGACCTGTATCCGATCTTTTATTGACAATATGAACGACACAGATCCGATTTTTTCAAATCCGACCCAGGCCGTTTGGATATGTGGTGCTAATTCCGATTCCTATCCGCTCTTTTCATATGCGACTTCAGTCTGAACCGCCAGGTCGCATTCATCCGACTTACACGTCATCAACAAGCCACAAACGTCACTATTCTGCGCTGAAGTAGGCGGCGGGTCTCTCAAAAAAGTTACAACAACATGGCGCATAATCACGGGCGCAGATAGAGGGTGGGACGAGTCATATTTAAATTCACCTCGTTCGGTCCCCCCCACTTATAGGGAGGAAAAAACGTCTATGCTGTCTTTCTTTGCATAAGGCAAACCTCACGGAAAAATCAAAAGACTAATTACCATTCGGTTTATTGAGGTGCACAGCAGTGTATACATATAGTTGCAACAACTCAAATAAAACAAAAACAAAGACTGATATTCGGTTGGTTGAGCTGCGCAGACTGCACAGGTTGCGAGCTCGAGTTTGGTTGCTATGGTTACTAACAACAAGTTTGACAGGCATATCGGGGTTGGGGTTGGTTTGCTGGCAGCTTTGTCCCCCCCCAGTTCAAAAAACGTATCTGCGCCCCTGCGCATGACATCAGTGCGAGGGACGCTTTGGGCTGTGAAGGTTCTGAATCTTCTCAATGGAAGGACGCAGAGGTTAGGGAGCTGATTTCCATTTGGGGGGATGCAGCTATTCAAGCTAGATTGGATGAGTCATACCGCAACCGGGCGGTTTTACTTCCGTAAACACTGGCCATGCTCACTGCGTGTGACGTCGTCGTATCCTGCAATGCGCATGCGGAACACTTTTAGGTCGCTTTTCGTTCATACTGAGGATCACATACAAGTCGCATATATTTGTTAATGTGAACGACCTCACAAAAAAATTGGATTTCACAAAAAAATCGGAATTGAGCATTAAGCCTTGCAGTGTGAACGTAGCGTCAAATAGCGTTGGATGCCAGTGTAGGCTTGTCGTTGTTGTGCTTGGTGCAAGCATTGCTGCAAAAGTGGACACATATACAGACATACAGTGATGTAATGACATGGCTCTCTAGCCCGTGGAAAAGGAAACTGGTTCTTAGAAGGTTTACAAGTTGAAAGACACTGAACCGGCACCAGCCCAGAGTTAGCATCTAGTTAACGTTGGTGGAAAGGGTGTATAAGAGAGTAGCTTTCGCATGGTAACACTCGGGGACCTCAACCTTGGCCCTTTGTTCCCTGCTGTCTGCTGCTGCTGCTGATGAAGAGTTTTGTAATGAGCTAATAGATTTGTCAAATCTCTCAAGTATGCAGCACTGGACTCCTTCACATTTTAAGATGGAAATGTATTTTTATAGATGGATTTTAATTTGCAAGCTTTGTTTTATTTATTTATTTATTTATTTATTGTGCCTTGGTATTCTTTAATAACCATCTTTTACAACCCTGAGTGACAACTGAAGTGACACCAGACTAAGTGAAGTACTTTGCCATTCATAAAAGGCTTCATGCGTTGAAAAAATATTAAATATGTTAATATATAGTTTGTGTCAAGCCAATATTGCCCCGATTGTGAGTATATGTATTGGAACGAATATTTTCCTGATACGGTATTGGATCAGCTTTGTTTTCCAAATCCAGCTTTTCCAGTTTTGATACGATCCTCGTATCAAATCAGATCTTTTAAGTATCATGTCATACAGACCTGATATTGACGTCCACTTCTACCACTTTTCGACCAACAGGGAACAGATTCTTGAGATGGTTCTGTTTAGGGTTCTTTGAACCTTGGTGCCTGCTAATGAAGCAACCTGCGTTTACACCAGTTTTGAGTGGAACTGTTGTGATCAAGGATGAGTCATGAATGGAGGGTGACGCACGATGCACAATGGAAGAAAACCGTAGTAGCAAGATGGCGGTGCACATTGATTAATTGCGAACTTTTGTTCTGTTCTTGCAGATTTATTTTCCTTCCATTTTTTTCTGAAGATGTATCCTTTTCGGGGCAGCACAGTGATATAGTGGTTAGCACTGTCGCCTCACAGCAAGAAGGTTCTGGGATTGAGCCCAAAGGCCGACGAGGGCCTTTCTGTGCGGAGTTTGCATGTTCTCCCCGTGTCCGCGTGGGTTTCCTCCGGGTGCTCCGGTTTCCCCCACAGTCCAAAGACATGCAGGTTAGGTTAATTGGTGGCTCTAAATTGACCGTAGGTGTGAATGTGAGTGTGAATGGTTGTTTGTCTCTGTGTCTCAGCCCTGTGATGATCTGGCGACTTGTCCAGGGTGTACCCCGCCTCTCGCCCATAGTTGGCTGTTATAGGCTCCAGTTTACCTGCGACCCTGCACAGGATAAGCGGTTATGGATAATGACTGTATCCTTTTCCATCATGCTCTGCTTCCTGTCCAAACTAATGACATGCCAGCCAGGAACCAAATTTTCATCTTCCAAACCAATTTATTTTTGGTCGAAATGCTCTGAACAGTTCGAAATTTGGTTTGTGAACCAGAATGGAACTTGTTCCCTGTTGGTGGAAAAAGGGTATAAATAACGAAGCTGACTCTCTGCAAGTTTCTGTTGCTGTGTTATCAAAACCTGGCACAGTGGGGTGTACTTTGAGACACTGAATGTCCTTTGTGCCATGACTGTCAACAGTTTGGGATAATACATCAGTGGGCAGAAAATATCACAAATATTACTTCAGGACATATGTCAGAGTGATATCAACCTAATACTTATGCTCACTGTCACATTCATGATGGTGAATGGGATACGGATCATGGATGTGGTGTTAAATCAGGTGTGATGGAGCTGAAGTATGAAGCACTGCGCATGGCATATATTAAAATGTAAAGGTGTTCTAACCTGCGGATTGAGTTTATACAATCACAGCTATTTTTTTCCTTGGCTTTATTTAATAAGTTTCATTTGCAGTGCTGAATGATAACTGTCACATCATTCATAAAAAGCCTTATGCCTTAATTAACAATTATTTGCTGAAGTCAACGTGAATATTGGTGAATTATAACAGCGATAAAGCCGAAGTTATTATTCACCGATATTCACTGAGCCCGAGGTGGATAATTGTTTTAGTATAAATACACAGATGATTATTTCAAAAAGGTAAAAAAAAATTTTTTTTATTTCAAACTTCAAAAGCGGCATGCAAGTGTAATGCGTGCAGACTTGTTACTTATCGATGCAGACTCGCATAAAATACTTTGTTTTGAAAGAGATAAAATAAATCACAATTCCACCTTATCTTTGAATAGTTTTAGACCAAACTTCGTGGCATCTTTGGTGCTTTTAGGAACAGCATTTTCTTTCATAATTTGTAATTCTTCCTCACTTACGGTGACAAAGCAATTGGCCGCCATTTTGCGGAGTCGCTCGAGGTGATTATCGAGAAGTAGTCCGTATTTTGCGACCAATCAGCGTGTGCCGTATGTTTTTTATTTTTTTAATAATCACCTGCGTATTTGTACTTTATATACACAGTACTCTGCAATATACAATGTTGTACAAAAGTCAGAGGCACCCTATTTTTTTTCTTACAAACTTTGTTATAGATTTCTGTTTTATGACTTTGACATCGAGTCAGTACAAAAACATATTTTAGAGTTCCAAATGTTCATTTTCCAGCACAAAATTAAATGTTACAGGGAAAAAAAAAAAGTTCGTATCTGAGCAGCATATTCCATAAGAGAGCAGTTTTCAGATTAAAAAAGAAAACATAATGAAGGCGACTGGGTTTTGGTGCAAAATTAAGAAGTGAGTGTGACAAAGTGTCCGGAAGAACTGTAGCTGGTTCTGTAAGATGATCAGTAAAACCTACAGCTCATTTCCTTATAAAACTGCATTCGTTGTACCTGAGATGACTTTTTATTTATTTATTTATTTATAAAGCAAAGGCTTGTCTTGCACCAAATATTGACTTTTTTCATTTATTATGGCGTACTGCTGCTTTATAGTGTTTTATTAAAAAAAAAAAAGTTAACATTTAATTTCATTAATTTTAAGCCATTTTTGGTCGACAACATTTCTTTACATGAGCCTAAGACTTTTGCACAGTACTGTAAATCGCCTTAATATACATGGATCAGCCATAACGAAGAAGAAGAAGAACAACTTTATCACGCATAAACTTAAGCACACTGAAATTCCACTGTGCATTTAACCCATTGGAAGCAGTGCACACACGCATACCCAGAGCAGTGGGCAGCCATGCGACAGCGCCCGGGGAGCAGTTGGGGGTTAGGTGCCTCGCTCAAGGGCACCTCAGCCCAAGGCACCCTGTGTTAACATTATGATTACTAACAGGTCAAGTGAATAACATTTGATTATCTCATTACAGTGGTGCCTGTCAAGGGGTGGGATATTAGAAAGCAAGAAAGCAGTCAGGGTTTTGAAGTTGATGTGTTGGAAGCAGGAAAACTGGGCAAGTGTAAGGATCTGAGTGATCTGACCAGGGCCAAATTGTGATGGCTAGATGACTGGGTCCGAGCATCTCCAAAATGGCCCATATTGTGTTGTGTTCCTGGCATGCAGTGGTTAATACCTACCAAAAGTCATCCAAGGAAGGACAGTCTGTGAACTTGCGACAGGGTCATTGATTCACCTGGGGCATGAAGGCTAGCCCATATGGTCCAATCCCACAGAAGAGCTACTGTAGCACAAACTGCTGAAAAAGTTAATGCTGGCTAAAACAGAAAGCCGACTCTCCAGAAGTTTCTGTTGCCAGGTTATGCAAAACGGGCACGGTGGTGCTGTCAACACCTCCCTTTCATAGCGTAAAATAAATATATCAGTGGACAGATTAGAAAATATCCCAACTATGATTTCCATCCAGTATTTCAGGAGAAATGTTGGGACAATATTAGGCCTGAGAGCATTGCTTACAACCGCATTCATTGTGCGAGATGAAATCTGGACCAGTGGGACGTGGATTTTGAGTGTGAATTTAGGATATGAAGCATGTCTCTATCATGCCTGTAATGTTTTGTGTAATTTGACAAATGAAGATTGTAGACAATTGACTTGGGTACTAAATTGATGTTGGTTTCAAACTGGATTGGGTACTAGCCATTGCTCGGAGCTTTTATATTAATATTGCATAGAAGATGGTAAAATAAAATAAATGCTTTCCTGTCATCTTGTCTACATCAAGCTCTGCCTATCAGCAAAAGGCTCTTTCATTGTAGATGTGGCACATTACTCTTTTATCAGTGTGTTGTTCTGGTGAGGGCTTGGGAAGGATTGTGGTGTGGATTGGGATGTCTTTACACTCTTCTCTCAGCATTTGCTATGTTCTGTATTGCTGAGGATGAAAATGGCCTAAGGCTCTTTGACCATTAAAGAACCTCAACGGGCCACTGTTCCTCTAGCTTCTGCAACACCTGATACATATTGATGACTGCTTTCCCCCTCGGGTCTGATGTTCTCCCATGTTCTGCCGAATGAGCATATGATATTCAGCAGCAGAATCTAGCAGTGTCAGTGTATTCAAACTGATAAACTCATAAAATTCTCTTTTTTTTTTGTTTCTTGAATAAGGAAAAGCACAAGGCATTGTTTTATATACAAGGCATAAATTGTTATATCCACATTCACTGGATATGAGCAATCACATGCTCTGATAGCCTAGTAGTAGAGTAGCCAATCAGCTCATATATCATCAGTAGAGAAAAACAAACAAAATGGTGGAGCATGTTGCTGAAACAACCGAGGACGAAATAAAAACTCTACTTGAAACCCCCCCCCCCCCCCCCCCCAAAAAAGCGCAAGAAAACATGGAATGAAATATTTGATGGTCAGAGAGTTTTTTTTTTTTTTTGAGAATTATTATAATAGCATTTTTCACAAATTGCTACTGTCATTTCGCCAGTCCGTTTACATTCTAAATGGAAATGATTTTGTCGGACGTTTTGTACAAGGTTTTTATTTATCAAATTTGTAAAAAATAAAATGAAAAATGCTCCGTTTCTCAAAATCCAGTGAATGTGGATAGAATAAAACACTTATTCCACTCAATCACTACGTTTACATGCACATAGAGAGAATCGAATTTCTGCCGTTGCTCGACTGAAATCGAAGTTCAAAATGCCATGTATACACCTTAATTCGGCTGAAATTGAACCGAATTTGATTTCTCGGAATCGAGCTACACGACCTAGTTTATGCGATTTCTGCCGAGCTACTTTGTGCATGTATACCCTATCGAGCTAGTTGTCGAGCTACTTCCGGAAGTGACGAGTGACGAGACCACAAGCGGGAAACACAACAGCCTCGGTCGGCATGACAACGAATCATGACAACGGCATGAATCTTTTCTTTTTGTGGCATTGTTTGCACTGTTAAAATTTAGCTCACTTACTGTATCACCAAATACATCTGTACAGCTGTTGCATAGCTGTGAATTGTGTACATAAACAAGTCATTGTATTTGTGTGTGTATATATATATATATATATATGTGTGTGTGTGTGTGTGTATGTATGTATGTATGTATGTATGTCCAACATCTGAAGAATGTCAATAAAAACAAAACAATTGAACTTTTTGTGTGTTTATTAAGACATAAGTTAAATTGTAAGCAAAAAAAAAATATATTTTTTTGTAAGCAAAAAATGGACTTTAGAAAAATATTATTGTGCAAAATAAGTTGTCTTACAAAACAGTGGTCTGCGCCGGACAGTTTGTAGCCATAGTCTGTTAGAGCAAGCCTAACAGCTTGAACACGGAACTGCTAATGTTGCCAGATTGGGGGTTTTAAGTGCATTTTAGCGGATTTGAACATATTTTGGGCTGGAAAACGTCAGCAGTATCTGGCAACACTATAGCTCTTCTTCATGACGACAACCGGAAGTGTACCAACACGATGGGGCGTGTAGCGCCACGTGTGGCTCGGGTGCACAATGCACCTTGCACAATAGCCCGATTTCACTTGTGCATGTAGGATTGGATTTCTCTGGCACCCCTGCTGGGACCCTTTGCTCGATTACCAACAGCAGCTCGATTTGGACGTGCATGTAAACGTAGTCACTCTTGTCGCGCATGGCTTATAGACAACTCTGCGCTATGTGCCTCATTGGCCATCAGCTCATGTATGACTTGATTTCGTGGAATAACTGTTTGATATGTCTGGAAAAAATTTAGAAACCACTTCAGTTCTTTCTGAAATCAGCATCTCTATGTATGGCAGCTGTTTCATTCCAGTATCTGTGCTGGAATTCCAGTACAAGCACACCTCATTTTACTTAATGAGGTATTGATTGGATGATCATCTGAACTAAATCTTATTTCACAAACGAAAGTATAAAAACCACTGCTGTGGTCATCACACTCCTCTTGCAGTAGAACCAGTTTGGTTGGCACTAACAATGCTCGTAGTACCTTAAATTTAATTGGAATGCAAAAATATCTATTCATCATGCCCAAAGAGTTAAAAAGAAAAGTTTTGAGTGAAGAAAAAGAAGGGTTCAATTTGGGCTTTATTGGCAAAGGGATACATTGAACGTCAAGATGCTTCCATCCTCAAAATTTCAAAGACTGCAGTTTGTAAAAATGAGGTCAAGCAGCAGACATTGCAGACAACAAAGTTACAGACTTTCAGAGGGTGAAAACGACTCTCCAGTGACCGGGATAATGATCAACTCCTTCGAATGTCACTCAACAGCCGTAGGATGACATCAAGTGACCTACAAAAAGAATGGCGAATGGCCGCTGGGGTTAAGTACATGGCAAGGACTGTTCCAAACAGGTTCCTCTGGGCAGGGTTGAAGTCATACAAAGCTAGAAAAAAGCCCTACATCAATGAGAAGCAAAGAAGAGCCAGGCTGAGGTTCGCTAAAGACCATAAGGATTGGACCGTAGAGGACTGGAATAAGGTCATCTTCTCTTATGAGTTCAGTTTTCAGCTTTTCCCATTATCTGGTCGTCTAATGGTTAGACAGCGACCTGGAGAGGCCTACAAGCCACGGTGTCTTGCACCCATTGTGAAATTTGGTGGAAGATCGGTGATGATCTGGGGTGCTTTAGCAAGGCTGGAATAGGGCAGATTTTTGTTTGTGAAGGACGCATAAATCAAGCCTTGTACAAGGTTATCCTGGAAGAAAACTTGCTTTCTTCTGCTCTGATGATGTTCAGGCTTTCGTCTAAACGGGGGAACAGGGGCGCTGCGCCCTCGGCGTGCGCCCCCTTACCGACTCCGTGAAAACATCCCAGCAACACCACGTGACAATGTGTCTGATCATCAAATACGTTATAATTGCTCCAAAAATATTCCAATCATAGTAGATACACCGCCAGACGGTGCAAAAACAATCCGAATTGGCGTTTTCCAGACTGAGGCGCCATGTTGTTTAGTTGTTTACTTGTCGCGGCTGCTCTCGCGAGATTTGACATGGGTTACATACAAGGTCAGCTGACTTGTAGCGCGAGATTTCTCGAGACTGAATGACCTTTCACCCACCGGCGCGGGAGCTTTTGACAGAAGTAGTTCGCGAGTTGTTTTTGTTGACACTTGGGCATTTAAAGATGTCATCCCGCGGCACGAAACGGAAGAAAGCCAAAGACTGTCCGTGGCAGAAGAAGATTAGGCCAAATAAAAAAAAGTGTGTTTCCGGTAACCCGACCGATCGAGAATTTCCGCGTCGAAATTGCCGACCGTAAAGTTTTTATTACAAATTTCCCTCGATATTTTAGTGTAAGCGGTGTTAGTTTGTCATAATTTTTTGTTTCAACGCATTCAAGTTGTGAAAGAAACGATAAAAAGTAAAATGTTTCACCACTTCTATCAGCCCTCCTGCATAAACTGAGCCGAGCCGCCATTTTGAATCCTCATTCAAGGCTGTAATGCAAATTGCTTCCTTTTCAGTATATAAGTGCACTTCCATGGCAGGGAAAAACACTACATTTTGCCGCCTATGTAGTCCCCTATTTATACAAATAGGAGTCATTCAGGATTCAGTCATGTTTTTGCTCGACCCAAGTTCTACAGTAGGCTAGGCTAGGCCGTCTGCTTTTAATGGAAGTAGCCGAGCCTAGGACGTTATTTTCACGTTATTTCTTGATAAGGTGTTTTCACGTTATTACATGAAAATATCATGAAATATCGCTTCCGTAGATCATAACTCGAACTCTCGCGATATTTTTTTTTTATTCGTTTAAAGATTTAAAACACTTATTTTATTATGTGTGGTATAAAGGATTCTGTGCCAAAATACTATTTTGTAAGATGTTTACTTGTGTTAATTTTTTCGAACAACAAAAAAAAAAACTTTCCTACCTACCGACCTTCTTTTAGTATTTCATGTTACCGGAAGGGCGGCACGGTGGTGTAGTGGTTAGCGCTGTCGCCTCACAGCAAGAAGGTCCTGGGTTCGAGCCCCATGGCCGGCGAGGGCCCTTCTGTGTGGAGTTTGCATGTTCTCCCCGTGTCCGCGTGGGTTTCCTCCGGGTGCTCCGGTTTCCCCCACAGTCCAAAGACATGCAGGTTAGGTTAACTGGTGACTCTAAATTGACCGTAGGTGTGAATGTGAGTGTGAATGGTTGTCTGTGTCTATGTGTCAGCCCTGTGATGACCTGGCGACTTGTCCAGGGTGTACCCCGCCTTTCGCCCGTAGTCAGCTGGGATAGGCTCCAGCTTGCCTGCGACCCTGTTGAAGGATAAAGCGGCTAGAGATAATGAGATGAGATGTTACCGGAAACACACTTTTTTTGGCCTTACTTCTTTCTTTTTCAATGTTGACAGACAATTTGTTACAATTTCCCTCTCAGATAGCCTCAGAATGTCCCATTGGAGCATTTTTCAAAGGCTTTGCACGGCGGGGGGGACAACCGGCACCCCCCCCGCTCCCTCGCCATGGTGAGCGCCCTCATACTAAATTTTTCTAGAAAAAACCATGATGTTCCCTAACTCTGAGGATTGGGTTTTCCAGCAGGACAATGCTCCATGCCACGCAGTCAGGTCAATCAAGGTGTGGCTGGAGGACCACAAAATCAAGACCCTGTCATGGCCAGCCCAATCTCCAGACCTGAACCCCACTGAAAAGCTCTGGAATGTGATCAAGAGGAAGATGGATGGACACAAGCCACCAAACAAAGCTGAGATGATTTGAATTTTTGCACCAGGAGTGGCATAAAGTCACCCAAGAGCAACGTGAATGACTGTTGGAGAGCATGCCAAGACACATGAAAGCTGCGATTTAAATGTCAGGGTTATTCCAACAAATATTGATTTCTGGACTCATCCTAAGTTCAGACATTAGTATTGTGGTGTTTAAAATTGAATATGATCTTTCTTTCTATGCGTTATTCAAGGTCTGAGAACACTTTATTTTGACCAGTTGTCGTTTTCTGCAATTAAATTCTTGAAGTGAAAATATTTTTATGTGAAATTTGGGGGAAATGTTGTTTGTAGTTGATGGAATAAAACAAAAATGTTCATGTTCCTCAAACACGTACAAATAAATAATAAAACCAGAGAAACTGATCATTTTGCAGTGGTCTCTTAAAGGGAAACTGAAGGCAAAATGTTTTTTTTATCATCAAAATTCTATTTATCTCAAATGTAGAAATGCATTTCTGACCACTATTTTGTCACTGCTATAGCAAGTTGTGAGTGTTTTGAAATATGCTATGTAATATATCAGTCCATATGTCAAAGCAATGGCCATAAACGGGATTCGCTGAGACCTGTGTGAGACATTGTAGGATGGAAGTAAAACATACAGAAAAAATCAAAGTGGCCAACGTTGTCAAAAGACGCGTGTCCTCCTTCAAATGCTGATGTAATCAAGCCGGAAGTTTTCCCTGTGTCCGAAATCGCTCCCTACTCACTATATAGGGCACTATATAGTGGGGACACCATTTTGTAGTGCTGTCTGAAACCTTGGTGAGGATTATGTGGGAAATGCGCTCAGTATAATATGTATTTATCACAAAAATACATGCATGTATTTATTACTTTTGAAAACCCACCAGCCGCCTGATCCGGCACGTTTTAATTGTTCAACAGTAATGACGTAAATATCAGTGCGACGGACTAGTCCTTCTCCTGTCGTCTTTCCAACTCTTCTCTACTCCACGTTGGTTCGAAGTTGTATAAAATAATCATCAGTGATGAAGCTGGCAAATCTCGAAATTAATCTAAATTGGAATGATCTGGCGATCTGGCTGCTGTGTAAACGGTTTTCAAAATGGCGGCGCTGACACTTCACGTTTGAAGTCTCGCACAAGTCTCGTGAAGATCGTGCGGACTAGCGACGCCTGTTGTGGACCAAACGAACTATGTTCAACATGGCTAAAAACCGAAAAGGCTGAAAAGTGTAATATAATATGAGTCACGATATAAGGTTAATAAAACCTAAAATGTAATTGAATAACACGTTAATTAAGAAATAAAGCAAGTTGCAAAATGACTTCAGTTCCCCTTTAATTTTTTTCCAGAGCTGTGTGTGTGTGTGTGTGTGTGTGTGTGTGTGTGTGTGTGTGTGTGTGTGTATATATATTTTCATACAAACTACATCTGGGATGCTGTGTAACATATTTTTCAATATCTTCACTCCCAGTGTTTTCCTGCTGACTTGGCGTGCATTGTCAAAATGGTGGAGTGATTTCAGAATTAAAATTCTTTTGATTCTCATCTCATTATCTCTAGCCGCTTTATCCTGTTCTACAGGGTCGCAGGCAAGCTGGAGCCTATCCCAGCTGACTACGGGTGAAAGGCGGGGTACACCCTGGACAAGTCGCCAGGTCATCACAGGGCTGACACATAGACACAGACAACCATTCACACTCACATTCACACCTACGGTCAATTTATGGCCCTTTTCCACTACCCTTTTTCAGCTCACTTCAGCTCGCTTCAGCTCACTTCAGCCCGACACGGCTCGCGTTTCGACTACCAAAAACCAGCACGACTCAGCTCGTTTCAGCCCTGCTTAGCCCCTAAAACTCGCACCGTTTTGGAGTGGGGCTGAAGCGAGCCAAACCGTGCCGAGTGGGGCTAGGGGCGTGAGCAGACACTCCCCTGTGCACTGATTGGTGAGGAGGAGTGTCCTCACATGCCCACACACGCCCCGCGAGCGCGCTGGGATCTGTAAACACCGCAAACCCGGAAGAAGAATAATTATGAATTAGGAGAATTTCTGAAGCCTTATGCGCCTCGCCTCATCTATACGCTCTTGCCAGTATCTGTCCGCGTTGTCGGTGACAACAAGCCACAGCACCGAGACCAGCAACACTAACGACTCCATGTCCTCCATGTTTATTGTTTACTCTCCGGGTCGTGAGACTACCGCTGAAAAGATCACTGAATCAGTGACATACAGAGCATCGTGGACGAGTTCGCGGAGCGCAAGGCTCGCCGTATGCCCTTCAAATAATGCGCACAGTAGGCTATTGATGTTTTATTATGAGCCATGTACAGTATGTCGCCTAATGTTTTTTTTTGTTTCTGAGTTGCATGTTCGTTTGAAGGACTTAATGTACAAAATAACATAGTTGCACCCGGTAGTGTTGAAATTGGTAAACACAGTGCATTCAGTGAGGTTTGCACCGCCCTCCTTTTATTTCTGACTCTTCCTGTCACCACTCTGAGCGCTCATTCGTATGCCCTTCAAATAATGTGCGCAGTATAGGCTGTTGATGTTTTATTATGAGCCATGTACAGTATCCTAATGTTTTTTGTTTCTGAGTTACATGTTCGTTTGAAGGACTTGATGTACTAAATAACATAGTTGCACCCGGTAGTGTTGAAATTGGTAAACACCGCAGTTGCGGACATTTTGTAGCCTAAAATGATGTTATGATAAGCTTTAATAAAGGGCCCGGTCATTTGCCCCGCCCCCGGCCCGGCTCTGACTTGTTCCGCCACTGTCACTGATGTCACTGTTTGCGCTGCTTAACGACATCACGTGACGTCCACCCACTTTCGCTAACTCCACCCAATGTGTCCACCCACTTCCAGCCAGCACGGTTCAGCGCGGTTGTAGTCGAAATGCAACTCCAACAGCCCCGCTCAGCTCGACTCAGCTCGACTCGGCACGGCACGGCTCAGCCGCGTTTGTAGTGGAAAAGCGGCATTAGAGTCACCAGTTAACCTAACCTGCATGTCTTTGGACTGTGGGGGAAACCGGAGCACCCGGAGGAAACCCACGCGGACACGGGGAGAACATGCAAACTCCACACAGAAAGGCCCTCGCCGGCCACGGGGCTCGAACCCGGACCTTCTTGCTGTGAGGCAACAGTGCTAACCACTACACCACCGTACCGCCCCATTCTTTTGATTAACTTGCGTAATTTATTTTTTTTTTTGTGGATGTGGCTATAATAATAAATATTACACAGTGGTGCAAAAATATTTCACTTGTTTGCTCCATTCACTCATGAAATATACATTTACCACTTGAACATAAACTTCGTCTTTGTGCCACCATGTAATATCCTCTGTTTATTTCACACACACACACACACGCACGCACGCATGCACGCCTCACTATAACGAACTCCTTGGGGGATGTCCAAATAGTTTGTTATACCGAAAAGTTTGTAATACTGAAATGGACCCACTTGTTGCACCAAATGCTCACTCTTACGTAAAACAAGACCAACTTTGTTTAATTTATATTTACACTAAATTCGCTTAGATATTTACGAAGTAAATTAAGACCCCATTCACACGTAGCCGGGTATCTGCTAAATCGAAGATATTTTTCTACGTTTTGGCCTGTCATCCACATGAAAACACATCAAAAACGAATATTTAAAAAAACTCTGGGCAAAGTGAAGATTTTTGAAAACTCCGTATATGCCTTTTCGTGTAGACAGAGATAACTGGAGTTTTGCGTTTTGGAACGTCACAATCTGCGCCAAAAAAATGACGACAAATCTGCCCTGACGTCAAACGTGCGACCTTTGTTTACTGCAGAAGCCAGATTAAGCATGGACAAAGAGTAATGGATCGGAGTAGTGCCTTGAAAGCGTTAATTATTGTGCAGGTGCTATTTACATGCTTAATTTTAGAAGCCCAACTACTGACAAGATTCCCAATCAACGTTTTCTTGTGTCTTTTGAAGTTTATACTCCAAAATTGTGTTTAGAAGCAATTCTGTCTCCGAGTCTGTCCAGATGAACGAGCTTGGCGCCATGTTTTATGTTTAGGCAGAAGTGACGCCAACAGAGGGCTATTCTGATGTGATTAGGGGGTAGGATTTGGGGAAATAATGCCATCTACAGGTTTGGAATGCTTATGAATGTGATTGAAAACGCAGATGTTCGGTTATGTGTGGAAGGGATTTTTTTCGAAGACGAGGTGGTGTGGATAAAACATTTTTATAAACGGAGGGGGGGAAAATGTTCGGTTTTAAAAATACCCGGCTACGTGTGTACATGGCCTAAGTCACTCTTATGTAAAGGAAATAAGTTGCAGTCGCTGTCGTTTGCTAGTTGCAGCGTCTTTCTTTTCAGCCAGTCATGTTGACTGCAGTTATGGATGACGTCTCGGAGCTCTTTTTCTTTAAAAGTTGAAATTTTAATATTTCAGGACACGATATTCTTGAAACAAATTCGTTGCTTTCTCACCACGCTTTAGATAGTCCAGGATATGAAGTTTGTCTTCCATGGAGAGTATCTTACATTTATGAGTGTCATGTAATGGAGGCGGATGACGGATGTAATTGCAGGAAGTGTTTATTTAAAAACGGGCAGGCAAACAGTTCAAAAACATAAGACAAAATGAGCAATGGTTGAGCAAGGCACAAACCACTAATGGGAGCAGCCGAAAGAAGAAGAAGAAGAAGAAGAATCTCAAAGGCAAAGTCCAAAATATAAAAGCGAGTGAAAACCAGTAAAGCAAACAGCACAAAGGCTGGGCCACGTGAAACACTAGGTACAGCATGCAGACTTCACAAAGTCTGTGTTTTTAGGGAGTCCTGATAAGCACGTGCTGTGATTGCGCTCTAATCCGGAACAGCTGCATGGTAATTAGTTGTAATGCACTCAGAGCATGTGGCTGTGACAATGAGTAGCCATGACAACAGTGCTTATGGAGTAAAGACTTGAATAAAATTGCCTTTAGTTTGTAAAATATTCCTTTTAAGGGATTTGTTTTAAGTCAGTGATTGCCATTCTTGATAATTGTTAGTGATCGACACCTAAGCGAGGCAAGTTAAGCCTTCGTTTTATGGTGTTAACATGTTGTTGACTTGATTACTTACTGTTTGCCTCCGGTGGGAAGAGGAGTGCATGGCCCAGTGTTGTTCTTCCTTTTTTTTTTTTTGGAAAAGTTCAACTCATTATCATTAAAGGTGTCATTGCATCGTTTTTTCATTAATTGTGCGGTGGTCTCTAGTATGAATGAATGCCCTGTGAGCCGGTTTTGTTGAAAAAAAAAATGCTGTGGTGCTCCTGTTTCAGGCTGTTCTAGTTTGTGGAGGAGTGGGTGGGGAGAGAACGACAGGATTTCAGCTCTTACTCATGAATATTCATGGAATGTAAACATATCGCTTCTGATTGGCTAACAGCACTGTGACGCTCCCTCCAGTGGGTTATGGGCGAGGCCATGACTACTAATTTTCGAAGTGACGCAAGTTCGTAGGGCTTTTTCTGATTCGCTCGTTTTTCCATCTATTTTCTTTCATAGGCTAATACAGGGAATAGGGGTAGAAGAACATTTTCACGTGTAGCATGCATATGCAACTCGGAGTGACCTATGGTATTTCAAAAAGAGCAAGTATTAAACGGTTTGTTGTGGAATGACACCTTTAAAGGCAGGGGACAGGAACTTTAGTTTTTCAGCACGATCAAGCCGGTGTGTTTTTTGCCCCCCCCTTATTATATTGACACAGTCCCAAACGAAAAGTACCCAAATTTATCAAAACAGTTCATTGATTTGCTCAAGAGTGACACAGAGATTTATGTCTCAGTTTTGGTTCTCCATGTCCTGGATGTAGCTCGTATTAAAAATACGAGTGGTGTGTTTCCCAGTAAAACACTGGTGTCCATATGTAAAACAAGTTGTCAAAATAACGTTAATTTCAATTAAGTGACAATAGAAGATAACAGGGCTGAATGATATGGACAAAATTTCATATCTCGATATTCATGCCAGATATCTCGATATCGATACGATATAATATGACTACGGGTTCGGTGAAAACCAAGCATTTTTCAGAAAAATAAAAACATCATAATACAAAAAGATGTGGAAAGTGCAGTTTTATTTTTAAGAAATCTCTCTGTCAGTCATCAACATTAACATAAATTACAAATCAAACATTTTTACTGCAGCTCTGCTTTAACAATAAATAACAAATGCAGCAGCTGGCGGAACATTGAAAGTGCATTGAAGTGCAACATCTTATATTCTTCAAAAGATCACAACTGTATGCAGAAAATACATTTATATGCATTATAACTCATTATAGCGTTTCGGAATGGCCGCTTGATTAAAATGTGTTCGGGATGGTATTTTATAGCGCTTGTCCAGCGTCCGAACCATTTTTTTTTTTTTTTAAAGCCCTCTTTCGAGACCGTGTACACAGGTACCATGTCTTTTGCAATGTGGTATGTTATAGCGTCTGTAATTTCTTTATGTCTGGTGGACGTCGACTCGTACGGTGTAACGCTACTGAACGCATCAGCAATCAAACTTTGCTTTGGCTTATTTTGGGATGACTGAGAAGTCCCCGGCGTTTCTCTCATTGTCATACACTCTTCGTGCAGCACGCGATGGTGGTGTTTCAGGTGGTGAAACGTTTGTTGTGCTACCTTGCTTCGTCGCAATTTTTGCTAAGCACGACCTGCACAACACCTCACTCTGGTTAACATCGTCCTTTTTGAATCCAAAATACCTCCAAATAATGGAGGATGATTTATGTTTTGGCACCAAGTCAGATTCTGCACCGCCACCGGCCGCATTATCTTCCTCACTCATTTTCTTTCTTTCTTTTTAATTTCCCCGCTGTGTCTGTAGTGTGTGTGTGTGTGCACGTGTCGGTCTCCGTCTCCCTCACTCCCGCCCTCATATGTTTGTCATTGGTTGACTTCAGCTGTCAATCCACAGCAAGCATGAATTAAGGTTTGTGGTTGGCTGGCCTTAGCAGTGCATTCAAGGGCAATCGTAAAAATGATGTTTGTTGTGACTGCCAGAGCTGTACATGCAGGGCGAGCACGGGGAGGGGAAATCTATATCGTCTATATCATTGCTTTTTCGATATTAATATCTTGAATGTTCATATCTAGATATAGATACGATAACGATATATCGTTCAGCCCTAGAAGATAACGCAACACATCATAAAACTAATGCAGAATAATCACACACTATGATGCCCCATACATCACTGTGCATAGTACAGTTTGAACATGTGATGCCTTCATGTGCTAGCCAGAAGATCCTATTTCCCACGTGTGAAGTCAGAGTATGTCATGTTTAGGTACTTTTTTTGTTGAGTGAAATGTCCTCCTCTCCAACAGGAGGCTGACATTTTTAAAGTTCCTACTTGAGATTACGAGTTGAGGGAGTGTTCATCGGCAACTTGTATTTAGCATCTGATGGCAGCATAATCACAATTTTGTTTCAATACAAAGCACTTCTCGAGCTCGGTGGTCAGATCGAGCTTCGCCCCATTGCTTCTTCAGTGAACAACCAGTCTAGTCAAGATGCACTCAAACGGGTGTCAAGATGACACAAACCGAGCAAGTCGACCTGTGACAGATTAACCAAGTCAAAATCTAAATGGCTCACCGTGAACTGCAGGATAATTTGGGTGGTGCAGGACCGGGGATTAACGGAGGCTTTACACATTATGTTCTCTGACACGGTTTATAAGACGTCATCAAGAAGTACAGCGATGTCCAAAATTCAGGACATATGCAGCCTCTGTAATACATTTTTATAAATATTGAAATATTTTTAAATGCTTCTCACAGCAAATATTGATGTATGTGATTAGATGAATTAATTGTAATATTTTTAATCACTTGACAGCCCTAATACATTGGTGCTTGAAAGTTTGTGAACCCTTTAAAATTTTTTATATTTTTCCATAAATATGACCTAAAACAGATTTTCACAAGTAGATAAAGAGAACCCAGTTAAACAAATGAGACAAAAATATTATACTTGGTCATTTATTTATTGAGGAAAATGATCCAATATTACACATCTGTGAGTGGCAAAAGTATGTGAACCTTTGCTTCCTGGTCTGGTGTGCAGCAGTAACTGCAACTAAACGTTTCCGGTAACTGCTGATCAGTCCTGCACACCGGCTTGGAGGAATTTTAGCCCATTCCTCCGTACAGAACAGCTTCAACTCTGGGATGTTGGTGGGTTTCCTCACATGAACTGATCGCTTCAGGTCCTTCCACAACATTTTGATTGGATTAAGGTCAGGACTTTGACTTGGCCATTCCAAAACATGAACTTTATTCTTCTTTAACCATTCTTTGGTAGAACGACTTGTGTGCTTAGGGTCGTTGTCTTGCTGCATGACCCACCTTCTCTTGAGATTCAGGCCCTGTCCACACGGCAACGGATTCAGGTGACTCCGATACAATTGCTTATCGTTTAGGCCTGGCGTCCACACGGCACCGGCGTTTTGGGTGCCCAAAACGCAATCTTTTTGAGAACGGGTTCCAGAGTGGAAAGATCTGGCAACATTGCCGTTGTGAATTCGTCTGGATGAGTAGAACGGATTTGTTTATGATGACATCACAACCACATGACTGTGAGTGCTTCACGCCGGGTAGAGGTGTAACGAACTCGATGCGAGTTGTCAACAAATCCTATAACTTGGTTCATGAAACGCGTTTACAAAATATTTTCACTGTGAATATTTATTGTGTAATGGTGCAAAGTGAGAGAGAGAGAGAGAGAGAGAGAGAGAGAGAGACTCTGCCCTTAGGGCAGAGTCAATCCCGACAGCAAAAATAGGGGAAAAAAAAAGGAGCAATCTCACCTCTTCAGATGATGGTTTAAGTCCTACAATACATTCCTCAAAAAGGGCGTAGAAGAGCAAATTAATCCATCAACGTGTAGTATTCAATTTATTCCGGACCATTAAAGACGCCGCCTTCCGCATCGAATCATACGTCATCCTCGCCGCCATATTGGATAGGTCAAAGCGGAGAATAAAGATTAGCTGCGTTTAACTGTACCAACAGGTTTACCGTCCAAACGAGATCACATGGGATTACCTTTCACAGGTGAGACTGGAAAAATACTTTTCATTGTATTTGGTCATTATAATGTAATTTTACGAACAGATTTTCCTGACTTTGTGGCTAATATGAAGTCTCGCGCATAATCGTTTATGCGCATGCGTCCTTACTTCTATTTTTCTGGTGTCTCCGAAGGGACCGTCTTACAGCGCCCCTAGAGGTGTGGCATGTGTATTGCATCGTTTTCAGCAAGCGTTGCGTTGCCATATGGACCTGATATTTTACTGATCGTTGCCCATTTGGACGCGATATATTTTTAAATAACATCTCGTTGCCGTTGTCGTGTGGATGTAGCCTTAGGCCCTGTCCACACGGCAACGGATTCAGGTGACTCCGATACAATTGCTTATCGTTTAGGCCTGGCGTCTACACGGCACCGGCGTTTTGGGTGCCCAAAACGCAATCTTTTTGAGAACGGGTTCCAGAGTGGAAAGATCTGGCAACGTTGTCGTTGTGAAGTCGTCTGGATGAGTAGAACGGATTTGTTTACGATGACGTCACAACCACATGACTGTGAGTGCTTCACGCCGGGTAGAAGTGTAACGAATATCACCAGGAAAAAGCCTTACAGAGCACTAGTGAGAGTGAAACACGAGCTTGGATATTATTATTATTATTATTATTATTATTATTATGTTCAGTGTTAGTTCACAGTAGTAATGCAAGAAGCAGAATAGTGACAGTAATAGTGAAGCAAAAACATGCAATTGTACAAACACTGCAGCTCTACAGCAAAATATTCATTTATGAAATGGTCTGATTCTTAACACCAGTAGTGCCAATGATCTTCTCATTGCGATGCGAGTTGTCAACAAATCCTATAACTTGGTTCATGAAACGCGCTTACAAAATATTTTCACTGTGAATATTTATTGTGTAATGGTGCAAAGTGAGAGAGAGAATAGCCCGTAGGGCAGAGTCAATCCCGCCAGCAAAAATAGCGAAAAAAAGGAGCGATCTCACCTCTTCAGATGATGGTTTAAGTCCGACAATACATTCCTCAAAAAGGGCGTAGAGGAGCAAATTAATCCATCAACGTAGCATTCAATTTATTCCGGACCATTAAAGACGCCGCCTTCCGCGTAGAATCATACGTCATCCTCGCCGCCATATTGGATAGGTCAAAGCGGAGAATAAAGATTAGCTGCATTTAACTGTACCAACAGGTTTACCGTCCAAACGAGATCACATGGGATTACCTTTCACAGGTGAGACTGGAAAAATACTTTTCATTGTATTTGGTCATTATAATGTAATTTTCCGAACAGATTTTCCTGACTTTGTGGCTAATATGAAGTCTCGCGCATAATAGTTTATGCGCATGCGTCCTTACTACTTCTATTGTTCTGGTGTCTCCGAAGGGACCGTCTTACAGCGCCCCTAGAGGTGTGGCATGTGTATTGCATCGTTTTCAGCAAGCGTTGTGTTGCCATATGGACCTGATATTTTACTGATTGTTGCCCATTTGGACGCGATATATTTTTAAATAACATCTCGTTGCCGTTGTCGTGTGGATGTAGCCTTAGCCAATTGTAGAGCCCAAAATTGCTAATAACGATTAATATGCAACTAATTGTACAAGCCTAGCTGAAGTGCATACGCAAAGCAGTGCTGTTGACTCCTTCCTTTAATGCTGAATTAGTGCAGATGCCCAATGTAAATCTGTGCAATCAACAGCACAAAGGTAATTTCCTCCTCCTGAACAGTGAAGCTTTGCATCTGAATGCCAAGCTATCATTTGAAAAACAATGCCTTGGAGAGTGAAGACAAAGCTCGTCTCTGTGCTCCCTTGTCGTCTTTGTCTTCACCACACATGATGGCAAAAGGTAGCCTTGTGGAATTTTTCTCTCTCAGAGCCCATTGTGCTGCTTTGGCTTTGTTTGCCTTCTCTTTGAGTTGAGGCTCACCCCAAACTCCAGTGCTGACCAGAACGTGCCAAGAAAATCTTGTAAAAAAAAAAAAAAAACAATCCCAAAGCTGACCACAGCGATCCGCCACGGAAATGTGCAGAATTGCATGTCACAGCTCTGTGGTGGTGGAGCGCTCGGCCACATGGACTTAAGGTAAACAGACAATAAGAGAGTTTGATTCTTGACTCTTTGGTTATTTGCTCATCAGAGCTGCCTTGATGTGTCCTGGTCCTGGGAGTGCTGAAGAAGCCAATGGACCGGAGATGCTTCAGTGGACTCCTGCCAGCTATAATACACACGTACTGTTCTTGAGGCCTAAAGCCTGTTGTTTTATATCACCCAGACTTGCATTTTAACGATCACCATAGAGAAACTCTGAGCTCAGTGGCAAAGACTTTCTTTTCTGGAACAAGTTCCATTTGCAGCCTCCCATCAGTGACACGGCAGCTCAGTTTCCCACAACATGTAGGATGTGTGTGTGTGTGTGTGTGTGTGTGTGTGTATATAGGCATTTGGAGTTTGCTGTCTAAGTACTATGGTGATATAGAGTGAGATTAACCCCTCAATGTTGTTGCATGGAAAGGGAACGGTGGTTAAAGCTTTGGGTTTCTGATCAGCAGGTCAGGGGTTCAAAGCAGCGCTGCCACTGTTGGGCCCTTAACCCTCTCTGTTGTGAGGTGCTGTATCATGGCTGACTCTGTGGTCTGACCTCATCTTCCTTACAAGCTGGAATATTTGAAAATATAGATGTATAGCAGTCTGTCTGTCTCCTTTATTTATTTATTTATTTATTTATTTTTGCGCTGTAATGTGTGGATATAAATCAGGGGTGGGCAATTATTTTTTCCATGGGGCCACATGAGAAACAGAAAATTTTGTGGAGGGCCGGACCAAAAGGCTGAACTAAATTCTGCATAATATTAATTGTATTTCTTTATATAAAGCAATAAATAACATTTGTTTTTACAAGCTACTAAGACTGGTAAGAGTTTGGAAAAAACGAGGTTGCCTTACAAAAAATGTCATTTATTCAATCAAATTTCCCAAAAACAATGGTTAACAAAACGTGAACGTTTGTACCTTTTTTTTTTTTTTTTTTTTTTTTTCAGTCACATTCACCCCAAAACACAATAAAGACATCACAATATTGTCTTTCTACTCCAAATATCAAGCAAGATACATCATATTATAATAATGATGCCCACATTTGTAGTCTAATCACCTCATTTGGTGCTTTTCGCCGGACATCGGCTCCGGCGCCTGCTGGTGACGTCACACTAATGCCGCTTTTCCACTACCAACGCGGCTGAGTTGGGCTGAGTCGAGCTGAGTGGGGCTGTTGGAGTTGCATTTCGACTACAACCGCGCTGAACCGTGCTGGCTGGAAGTGGGTGGACACATTGGGTGGAGTTAGCGAAAGTGGGTGGACGTCACGTGATGTCGTTAGGCGGCGCAAACAGTGACATCAGTGACCTTTTAAGCGGTAGTCTCACGACCCAGATAGTAAACAATAAACATGGAGGACATGGAGTCGTTAGTGTTGCTGGTCTTGGTGCTGTGGCTTGTTGTCACCGACAACGCCAACAGATACTGGCAAGAGCGTATAGATGAGGCGAGGCGCATAAGGCTTCAAAAAGTCTCGTAATTCTTCTTCTTCCGGGTTTACGGTGTTTACAGATCCCAGCATGCTCGCGGGGCGTGTGTGGACACTCCTCCTCACCAATCAGTGCACAGGAGATTGTCTCCTCACGCCCCTAGCCCCACTCGGCTCGGTTTGGCTCGCTTCAGCCCCACTCCAAAACTGTGCGAGTTTTGGGTGCTAAGCAGGGCTGAAGCGAGCTGAGTCGTGCTGCTCTGAGGTAGTCGAAACGCGAGCCGTGTCGGGCTGAAGTGAGCTGAAAAAGGGTAGTGGAAAAGGGCCATATGTGATTAGCTGGACTGTTTTTGAAGGATGACGTACCAGTTTGTGGTTGGTCTGGACAAATTACGGAAGTAGTTATCGCGGGATTAGGTTTCGTGGGATTTCATGTCATTTTCATGTCGCGCGCATTGCGTTTTTGTTGAACACAACTTCAAAATAAAAGCAATGCACATTCAGTCCATGCATGAGGTAAAATTAGAAAATACGTTTATTTTGTAATTTCTCATTAACCTTACGCGAGCCAGTCAGAATGAACCAAAGGGCCGGATGCGGCCCGCGGGCCGTAAAATGCCCAGGTCTGATATAAAGACTTTTTTTCTTTCCAGTATTGTTGTGTCAGCGAGACATGCGGCTAATGTTCCATCGTTCCCAAACAGCACTGTTTTTACAAAAGATGTACAGTCAAAGACTAAAATATTTTTTGTATGCATTTGTGAATACACTTTCCTCTTGAGATATACACTCACTTTATTAGGAACACCTGTGCGCCTACTCATACATGCATTTATCCTCTCAGCCAATCATGTGGCAGCAGTGGAAACATTGTGATCTGTGATTTTCACTGGAGCATGATTTGTTGTAACCTGGGCCCGCCCATCCTAAGCGTGACGCAACACAAGGGCCTGTTGCGAGCTTAGTCTGGCCAGGCAGGCTATCTACAGCTCTTCCAAGCTCCCGAAAAATCGGGAGCCAATCAACTTTGAGCATCTCCAACGGTTCTGGGTAGAGGCGTGTTCAAGGCACTGACATAGCAGAATTGCGACCGGAAGCCATAGATTGTTTACAGAATCTATGCCGGAAGCGCTTCATTCACGCTTCCGCATCTATTACGCATAGATGCTGTATTGAAAGCATTCAATGGGAAGTTCTGATTGAAAACGGAGCAAAGAGCAGCCCTGGAGGTATTTATTGAAAGGAAGGACGTTTTCGCCTTGCTCCCGACCGGCTTCAGTAAGAGTTTAATCTACCAGTTAGCCCCGTCGCGTCACATACGTCAGAGGAAAGAGTGATGTGATTGGTTTAAGCTTCGTCACAGCCTTTTCTGGCTTCTACTAGTAGCAAACTGAGGCATTTCAGGGAGGCGGGTCAACCACGGGCTCTGGGAAACGGTTGGGCTTAATATCTTGGCCAGACCAATAGCTCGGAGAGCTTTGTCGCGTTAGCCAGACTAGATTTGTTGGTGACCACGGGAAGGGTTCAAGTGTTTTTATAAGCGCCATCTCCTGGGATTTTCACACACAGCAGTCTCTCGAGTTTATTCAGAATGGTGCATAAAGAAAAAGCTTCCAGGTTGGTGGGATAATTGGATACCACAAACTGATGTCATTTCTAACTGACAGGAAGGAGGAACAGCATTTGTACTCTCTTAAAATCCCAGTTGTGCTTGGCTATGCCTAGCGGTGGGTCGTCTTTTTCTTCTTCTTTTGGCTGCTCCGAAAGAAGGAAGGGGTTGCCATAGCGGATCTGTTCCGCATATTTGATTTGGCAAAGTTTTTTAACATCAGATGCCCTTCCTGATGCAACCCTCCCCAGTCTATCTGGGCTTGGGACTGGCACTAAGGCCCTGTCCACACGGCAACGGATTCAGGTGACTCCGATACAATTGCTTATCGTTTAGGCCTGGCGTCCACACGGCACCGGCGTTTTGGGTGCCCAAAACACAATCTTTTTGAGAACGGGTTCCAGAGTGGAAAGATCTGGCAACGTTGCCGTTGTGAAGTCGTCTGGATGAGTAGAACGGATTTGTTTACGATGACGTCACAACCACATGACTGTGAGTGCTTCATGCCGGGTAGAAGTGTAACGAATATCACCAGGAAAAAGCCTTACAGAGCACTAGTGAGAGTGAAACACGAGCTTGGATATTATTATTATTATTATTATTATTATTATTATCATCATGTTCAGTGTTAGTTCACAGTAGTAATGCAAGAAGCAGAATAGTGACAGTAATAGTGAAGCAAAAACATGCAATTGTACAAACACTGCAGCTCTACAGCAAAATATTCATTTATGAAATGGTCTGATTCTTAACACCAGTAGTGCCAATGATCTTCTCATTGCGATGCGAGTTGTCAACAAATCCTATAACTTGGTTCATGAAACGCGCTTACAAAATATTTTCACTGTGAATATTTATTGTGTAATGGTGCAAAGTGAGAGAGAGAATAGCCCGTAGGGCAGAGTCAATCCCGCCAGCAAAAATAGCGAAAAAAAGGAGCGATCTCACCTCTTCAGATGATGGTTTAAGTCCGACAATACATTCCTCAAAAAGGGCGTAGAGGAGCAAATTAATCCATCAACGTAGCATTCAATTTATTCCGGACCATTAAAGACGCCGCCTTCCGCGTAGAATCATACGTCATCCTCGCCGCCATATTGGAGAGGTCAAAGCGGAGAATAAAGATTAGCTGCGTTTAACTGTACCAACAGGTTTACCGTCCAAACGAGATCACATGGGATTACCTTTCACAGGTGAGACTGGAAAAATACTTTTCATTGTATTTGGTCATTATAATGTAATTTTACAAACAGATTTTCCTGACTTTGTGGCTAATATGAAGTCTCGCGCATAATAGTTTATGCGCATGCGTCCTTACTACTTCTATTGTAACGATCAGTAAAATATCAGGTCCATATGGCAACGCAACGCTTGCTGAAAACGATGCAATACACATGCCACACCTCTAGGGGCGCTGTAAGACGGTCCCTTCGGAGACACCAGAACAATAGAAGAAGTAAGGACGCATGCGCACAAACGATTATGCGCGAGACTTCATATTAGCCACAAAGTCAGGAAAATCTGTTCGTAAAATTACATTATAATGACCAAATACAATGAAAAGTATTTTTCCAGTCTCACCTGTGAAAGGTAATCCCATGTGATCTCGTTTGGACGGCAAACCTGTTGGTACAGTTAAACGCAGCTAATCTTTATTCTCCGCTTTGACCTCTCCAATATGGCGGCGAGGATGACGTATGATTCTACGCGGAAGGCGGCGTCTTTAATGGTCCAGAATAAATTGGATTAATTTGCTCCTCTACGCCCTTCTTGAGGAATGTATTGTCGGACTTAAATCAACATCTGAAGAAGTGAGATCGCTCCTTTTTTTTGCTATTTTTGCTGGCGAGATTGCACCATTACACAATAAATATTCACAGTGAAAATATTTTGTAAGCGCGTTTCATGAACCAAGTTATAGGATTTGTTGACAACTCGCATCGCAATGAGAAGATCATTGGCACTACTGGTGTTAAGAATCAGACCATTTCATAAATGAATATTTTGCTGTAGAGCTGCAGTGTTTGTACAATTGCATGTTTTTGCTTCACTATTACTGTCACTATTCTGCTTCTTGCATTACTACTGTGAACTAACACTGAACATGATGATAATAATAATAATAATAATAATAATAATATCCAAGCTCGTGTTTCACTCTCACTAGTGCTCTGTAAGGCTTTTTCCTGGTGATATTCATTACACTTCTACCCGGCGTGAAGCACTCAGTCATGTGGTTGTGACGTCATCGTAAACAAATCCGTTCTACTCATCCAGACGACTTCACAACGGCAATGTTGCCAGATCTTTCCACTCTGGAACCCGTTCTCAAAAAGATTGCGTTTTGGGCACCCAAAACGCCGGTGCCGTGTGGACGCCAGGCCTAAACGATAAGCAATTGTATCGGAGTCACCTGAATCCGTTGCCGTGTGGACAGGGCCTAAGAATGTGCTGGCTTGTGCAACCCCAATGGCTGGGTATTTGACCTAATCTGCATGTCTTTGGATTGTGTGGTAAACCAGAGCACCTGGAGGAAACCCACAGGGAGAACGTGCAAACTCCGCATGGAAAGGCCCCTGTTGGTCGTGAGGTTCGAACCTGGAACCTTCTTGTTGTGAGGTGACGATGCTAACCACTACAGGGTGGGTGATGGGACACAAATATATCACTATCCTCAAAGGCATTTCGACTATAAATATGTATCACGTTAACAATCTGCCAGCAGAACAGTAGTGTTGCGTTGAATGAAATTTG
Source organism: Neoarius graeffei (assembly GCF_027579695.1). Classification (NCBI taxonomy): domain Eukaryota; kingdom Metazoa; phylum Chordata; class Actinopteri; order Siluriformes; family Ariidae; genus Neoarius; species Neoarius graeffei. Next base: position 51,992,690 of record NC_083579.1, read on the forward strand.
AAGCCATGTTTTATTTAATGCCTACAAAAATTTTATGAAAATAAATTAAAAACACTTTTTAGCAATAAATGTTTCACAACATCTGGAGAAATGTTAACCTTTTTCCAATTTAAAGATTAAGAATAAATTATCAACAATATCTCAGAAAAGAGTATTGTGACACAGTTTATCACAATATCAAGATATCTTTGTATCGCCCAGCTCTAGCTGTGGCAGCCGAAATGTGTTTTTGATTTTTAATATCCCAGGGAAAAATATTATCGTATGAGAACACAAATTCACAAATAAGGCTTGATTTTGAAAAAGACAAATTGAGACGCGTTTGTTTGTGGATAGTGAAATGCGTTTGTGATGTTCTTTTGTGCAGCTCAGTAGATCTGATCTCTCTCCACAGAGTGACTGACATGCTGTGTGAGAAGTTGCTGCTGCTGCTGGCTGCCAAGAGTAGCATCAGGCCAGGATGCTTTGCCCAGTGGCCTCTCTCCTCAGCTCCTCCTTAACACTGGTTATCTCACGAGTACACTCGGATGATTTGTCAGTTGAGACAGAAACTTTATCACTCATTCAATAGTTTTTTCACTGGCAGAGACTCTTCACCCTGCTTTTTTTTTTCTGTCTGTTGATTTCATTTCTCCCATTCCCACTTGTTTTTGCCCATACCATCCAGTGTGTCTGTTTCTGTCTGTGGGTGCGTAGAATACAGTTGACCAAATACAGAGGTTACAGATAGGTGTTTTGAGAAAGCTGGAGCAAACCCATTTGGTGGGAATCAAAAATGGGCAAAAAGGAGAAACTGAAAATCTGTGTGTTGGAACATAAGCTTAAATGAACAGACATTGCCATAGTAACCGATGTCCCTTGGAGCCCAGTCTAAATGTCCTGAGGTGTGGATTGAGTGTGTTCTTTGCAATTAAACCTGCGCAAGATGTGGCCAGGTCAGGAAACATTCTTTCTCTTTGTCTGTGTCTGCACCTTTCTGTTCGTCTCTGTCTGAATCTCTCTCTCTCCTCTGCCTTTCCCTGTCTGTCCCTCTTTCTTTGTCTGTCTGTCTGTTTCTGTACGTCCCTCTGCCTTTCCCTGTCTGTCTGTCTACCTCCCTCTGCCTTTCCCTGTCTGTCTGTCTACCTCCCTCTGCCTTTCCCTGTCTGTCTGTCTACCTCCCTCTGCCTTTCCCTGTCTGTCTGTCTACCTCCCTCTGCCTTTCCCTGTCTGTCTGTCTACCTCCCTCTGCCTTTCCCTGTCTGTCTGTCTACCTCCCTCTGCCTTTCCCTGTCTGTCTGTCTACCTCCCTCTGCCTTTCCCTGTCTGTCTGTCTACCTCCCTCTGCCTTTCCCTGTCTGTCTGTCTACCTCCCTCTGCCTTTCCCTGTCTGTCTGCCTCTCTGTCTGCCTCTCTGTCTTTCTCTATCTTTCCCTGTCATCTGTCTACCTCCCTCTGCCTTTCCCTGTCTGTCTTTCCCTGTCGTCTGTCTACCTCCCTCTGCCTTTCCTTGTCTGTCTGTTTGCCTCTCTCTCTTTCCCTGCCGTCTGTCTACCTCCCTCCCTCTGTCTTTCCCTGTCTGTCTGTATCTGTCTACCTCCGTCTGTCTGTCTGTCTGTCTACCTCCCTCTGCCTTTCCCTGTCTTTCCCTGTTGTCTGTCTACCTTCCTCTGCCTTTCCCTGTCTGTCTGTCTGTCTGTCTGTCTGTCTGCCTCTCTGTCTTTCTTTGTCTGTCTGTCTGCCTCTCTGTCTGCCTCTGCCTTTCCCTGTCTGTCTGTCTGTCTGTCTGTCTGTCTGCCTCTGTCTTTCCCTGTCGTCTGTCTACCTCCCTCTGCCTTTCCTTGTCTGTCTGTCTGCCTCCCTCTGCCTTTCCTTGTCTGTCTGTCTGCCTCTCTGTCTTTCCCTGTCATCTGTCTACCTCCCTCCCTCTGTCTTTCCCTGTCTGTCTGTGTCTGTCTACCTCCCTCTGCCTTTCTCTGTCTGTCTGTCTACCTCCCTCTGTCTTTCCCTGTCTGTCTGTCTGTCTGTCTGTCTGTCTGTCTGTACATCCCTCTGCCTTGCCCTGTCTGTATGACTGTCCCTCCCTCTGCCTTTCCCGGTCTGTCTTTCTGTCTCTCTCTGCCTTTCCCTGTCTGTCTGTTTCTGTACGTCCCTCTGCCTTTCTCTGTCTGTACCTCCCTCTGTCTTTCCCTGTCTGTCTGTACGTCCCTCTGCCTTTCCCTGTCTGTCTGTCTGTACGCCCCTTTGTCTTTTCCTGTCTGTCTTTCTGTCTCTCTCTGCCTTTCCCTATCTGTCTGTCCCTCTGCCTGTGTGTGTCTCTCTCTCTCTCTCTCTCTCTCTCTCTCTCTGTGTATATCTGCCAGTACATCTCTCTCTGCCTCTCTACCCCACTTCTCCACACCTCTGGCCTGGTTAGATTCAACTTCTCTCTTCCTTGTTAGGGCTCAGCAACATGCACGTATTGGATCCCAGGAAATTTGACTGCACTGTGATGTCACCAACTGTGCAACGTGCTGATTGGTGGGGGCCTAACTGGCGCTGTGGGTGCAGACATGCAGGGTAGAATGGTAGGAGGACTGGAATGATGAGCTATGAGAGAGAGTGGCATTGCCTCGAGGTCTTCTGCAGCTCCTCACATTGTGACACGCAGTCCACCCATGAGGATCTCGCCCATCTGAGTCCATGCCAGGTTTTGCTCAGGGCCTCAAAGCCTTGGGCAGAAGTTGAGCTCATTGAAAAAGGCAGCAAAGTGGTGCGGTCTGCACTGTCTCCCAGTCTCTGACACGCATCGAACTGCAACGTGAGACAAAACAGATGATTTGTGTGTTTTGTGGGTTCAGACTAGGGTTGCTCCAGTTACCAGTAGTTTACTGTTACCAGTAAATTTGACATTTGAAACGGTACAGAATTATCATTTCACAAATTTCGGTAGTTAACCTGTATTTCACTGCTCTTTTCACTATACTTTGAAATGTGACTTTAAAAGTTCGCTCTTTCGCTTGCGCTTTAAGACTAAGCCGGCAGCTTGTAAGTCTAAAGGCCTCTGCATGCTCTTGCGACAAGGCTTTCGCAGACAGCTTTTCGCAGACAGTTGTAATTTATCGTTGAGCGGGGAGTAATAGGCGTGCGCGATGTTATTCACCGCTACAACGCAAGGGGGCGCGAAGTCGCGAAATCGCTAGGAGTAGTTGGTGGGTGTGGTTAGTGGAGTGTTTATCCTCTGGTTACTTATAATGACTAGAACTGGAGTCGTATAGATGTACGTACTTCCTCGATCAACCACTCTTCGTGCTGCTCCATCTTCGCTCGTGTTTTTAAAAATGGCGGTCGTGAAAACAAACCAAACCGGGAAAGTAGGGAAGCGGAAGTGCATGTACAGCGGATGTAGAGTGGACCAATCAGAGCCCTCTTGTCTGCGACGCTGTCTGCGAGGCTTCTGCGGTGGTCACAATTTTTGGGAGGTGCGCGCAGAGCGTCTGCGAAGGTGGGGGGGCTACGCAGACGCTATCTGCGATACCATCTGCGAGGACTGCGTTGTCAGCATAAATTGGCCTTAACACGAACAGCGAAGCGCTCTCCCTCTGACCAGTGACCAGCCACACCGTTTTGAGTTCTTGAGCTAAGTTTGGGAAGATGCTATATGCCGCTTTTCCACTACAAACGCGGCTGAGTCGGGCTGAGCCGTGCTGTGCTGAGTCGGGCTGAGCGGGGCTGTTGGAGTTGCATTTCGACTACAACCACGCTGAACCGTGCTGGCTGGAAGTGGGTGGACACATTGGGTGGAGTTAGCGAAAGTGGGTGGACGTCAGGTGATGTCGTTAAGCAGCGCAAACAGTGACATCAGTGATCTTTTAAGCGGTAGTCTCACAACCCGAATAGTAAACAATAAACATGGAGGACTTGGAGTCGTTAGTGTTGCTGGTCTTGGTGCTGTGGCTTGTTGTCACCGGCAACGTGGACAGATACTGGCAAGAGCGTATAGATGAGGCGAGGCGCATAAGGCTTCAGAAATTCTCGTAATTCGTAATTCTTCTTCTTCCGGGTTTGCAGTGTTTACAGATCCCAGCGCGCTCGCGGGGCGTGTGTGGGCATGTGAGGACACTCCTCCTCACCAATCAGTGCACAGGGGAGTGTCTGCTCAAGCCCCCAGCCTCACTCGGCTCGGTTTGGCTCGCTTCAGCCCTACTCCAAAACCGTGCGAGTTTTAGGGGCTAAGCAGGGCTGAAGCGAGCTGAGTCGTGCTGGTTTTTGGTAGTCGAAACGCGAGCCGTGTCGGGCTGAAGTGAGCTGAAGCGAGCTGAAGTGAGCTGAAAAAGGGTAGTGGAAAAGGGCCTATAGATTCTGCAACTGCTGAACGAACTATTGACATTAGATTGCTGGAACTTGTCGAGAAACGAGGCTCTGAGTGAGAGATGGCAGTATTTTGCTTTTAGGGCAAGTGATGGTGGTGGGGTGGAGTCCCCTTTGACACTTTTGTACAAACGGTGTCTCGGGTTATGTGGAGGGAGGAGGCAATACATCTCACCTGAACCATTTGATTCATGCGCATCCCGATTTTGTATAAATAATTCCAGGAATTGAAGTTGCACATGATGATGATGATGATGATCTCCCAAACAAATTGAAAATAAGATTGTCCATGGTTAGCTTATTCACAATATTTTCTCTCATGAATCTAACTAATAAACAAACTCACTTGTAGCACAAGTTTCGCCGACCTAAAGTTACACGGGGCTAACTGGCAGCCAGCCGTTGTGATGACGGCTTTAAGAAGTCCACCGGTCAATGCTTTCTCGTACTGACTGTTTGGTACTGCTGAACAAATGATTATTATAGAAAGATACTCTGGTAAAATGTACACAGTGCTGTTGTGGTTGAGCTGGACAGAGTATTCGCTGTGTTTAATTTCATGCTCTTTTTAGTCGGGTCTCCGAGGTCTTAGAAGGATTTAAAAGGCTATACTTGTATAGTGCAGGGTGTGTTGCAGCACAAAGAACAAGACGTTTCAAGTTGTTTCATGTTCCTAAATAAACAAATAAACATGTAGTTTGTTCCTCCGCTATGGCATGGTGGAAAACGTTTATTTAAAAAAAAAAAACCCTGCAGAACTTTTGATGGAGGGTTTTGTCAGTGGTGTTTATTCAGTGCTGGCTGAGGTGCAGCTTTCCATCTCTGTCTTGAAAAAAAAAAAAAATCGCATTTCTGGTTTTCTGTCCAATTCATAGCATGAACATGAACGCAGCACTTGTGGAGGGCCAGCGAGAGTGGGTTCATCAGTGTTAATCCGTAGGTCTATACAGACCTGTATAGACCTAGTGAGGGATGTTTTGATTCGCGTTGGTGTTGAGTGCTTGAACACATCAAAACAATGACCTGTTGATACTCGGAATCTAAATGAGTTTGTTTTGTGAGGATGCCAACAATCTCCAGCTTGTGTTTAACACGCTGGAGTATAAAATACACCATAGGACAGAGATTAGGTTAAAAAAAAATTACACATCCTTGAAGCGACCAGAGGGCGGCACGGTGGTGTAGTGGTTAGCGCTGTCGCCTCACAGCAAGAAGGTCCGGGTTCGAGCCCCGTGGCCGGCGAGGGCCTTTCTGTGCAGAGTTTGCATGTTCTCCCCGTGTCCGCGTGGGTTTCCTCCGGGTGCTCCGGTTTCCCCCACAGTCCAAAGACATGCAGGTTAGGTTAACTGGTGACTCTAAATTGACTGTAGGTGTGAATGTGAGTGTGAATGGTTGTCTGTGTCTACGTGTCAGCCCTGTGATGACCTGGCGACTTGTCCAGGGTGTACCCCGCCTTTCGCCCGTAGTCAGCTGGGATAGGCTCCAGCTTGCCTGCGACCCTGTAGAACAGGATAAAGCGGCTAGAGATGATGAGATGAGATGAGATGAAGCAACCAGAAGTCATAGTTTTTGCTCTGTACACTGTCTTTGAGCTTTGTGTTTGTGTTGGCCCTGGAGATACAGACGCATCTCTGATGCTGAGAGACACGAGCCAATGCAGCAGAATACTATGAGATTATTGGAGCAGCCACAAGGTTTTGCTCTTTTTACCTGTTACTCAGTAACTCTGACAGTTACATCAATATGTTATTTTATTCTCATAATGCTTCTGTAGCACAGAGAAAATTGCAGCAGATAATATCCTGAGTCGCCGTATATCTTTAGACCCTGTACCAAACTGCATATGATTGCCTGCCGGCCTCATTACTATTTAGGCACATTACAATTTTATGACGCAGCCCTGAATGTGTATTTTAGTAGAGAGGGTAAAATTACAAAATCTTCAAACATTTCTCAATTTTCAACATGCTTACTTTAGCTTGGGTCAACTGTCCCCAGTACTGCAATAAAGTCACTGCAGTACGCCAGTTTCACATCACAGGGATGGACAAATCCTCATAAATTCATTAGCCAGCCCACCAGCCAAGAGAAACACCAACTTGCTTGGACAGTCACATGTTTTAGGAACCTGAACAACAAAGTAGGCTAAAAAAGTAGTGGCTAATGTAATTTAACCCCAAAATAGCATGAGTTAGTTAGTTAGTTAGTTATGGCCCTTTTCCACTACCCTTTTTCAGCTCACTTCAGCTCGCTTCAGCTCACTTCAGCCCGACACGGCTCGCGTTTCGACTACCAAAAACCAGCACGACTCAGCTCGTTTCAGCCCTGCTTAGCCCCTAAAACTCGCACGGTTTTGGAGTGGGGCTGAAGCGAGCCAAGCCGTGCCGAGTGAGGCTGGGGGCGTGAGCAGACACTCCCCTGTGCACTGATTGGTGAGGAGGAGTGTCCTCACATGCCCACACACGCCCCGCGAGCGCGCTGGGATCTGTAAACACCGCAAACCCGGAAGGAGAATAATTACGAATTACGAGAATTTCTGAAGCCTTATGCGCCTCGCCTCATCTATACGCTCTTGCCAGTATCTGTTGGCGTTGTCAAGCCACAGCACCAAGACCAGCAACACTAACGACTCCATGTCCTCCATGTTTATTGTTTACTATCCGGGTCGTGAGACTACCGCTTAAAAGCTCACTGATGTCACTGTTTGCGCTGCTTAATGACATCACTTGACGTCCACCCACTTTCGCTAACTCCACCCAATGTGTCCACCCACTTCCAGCCAGCACGGTTCAGCGCGGTTGTAGTCGAAATGCAACTCCAACAGCCCCGCTCAGCCCGACCCAGCACGGCACGGCTCAGCCCGACTCAGCCGCGTTTGTAGTGGAAAAGCGGCATTAGTTAGTTACAGGGTAAAAGTGCATTGCACAACCATGAAATATGGTATCTGTGAAAAGTTTGGACACGTCTACTCATTTGTATGTTTTTCTGTATGTTGACTATTTTCTATGTTGTAGAACAATACTGAAGACACCAAAACGATGAAATAACATTATATGGAATTATGTGGTAAACAAAAAAAATAAAAAAACAAACCCAAAATGTTTTTATATTTTAGATTCTCCAAAGTAGCCAGTGTTTACCTTGATGACGCTTTGCACGCTATTGATATTATCTTAACCAGCTTCATGAGGTCGTCACCTGGAATGCTTTTCAATTAATTAGTGCAATTTCGTGCCTTCTTAAAAGTAGACTGCCTTTCAGACTTCAAGTATAGGCCATAAAAAATAATTTTCCCTGACACCCAATTATTTTTGTTTAGTGGACCGAAAGCTACTGAATTTGAATCACAGACTTCCAATTTTATTAGTTAAAAAAAAAAAACTGGAACAATTAATGAATTTAGGGCTGCTATTTTTTCCTGCTTCACCATGACTCAATACAAGATACTACGTCATGCATCACATGGTGAGCATTCCCTGTTTGCGCAAGGCATTGTGGGATACAAATTTGAAACGGGAGAGAAAAATGGAGGCTGCGAATGAAACGTCAAAGACCAACTACAGTAACAGAAAGCGAGAAGAAAAGACGTTATGTTGCGAAGGAAAGGAAACGCAGGACCAAACTAATAAATATCAGTGGTCAGCGAGCACCTCGGTGTGATCAGCTGTTCATTTAGTGACCGAATGATGTAACCATCAGTGCATGGTCAAGGTAAACCTGTAGATGGCGGGAATACAAGACTGTGGATGCCAGCTGCTGTAAAACCCAAAAGACGACGACGAAGGGAAGTGTGCGCATGTGCCCACGGACTTCCTCTGTCTGCTTGATTGCCCGAAGTGAGCGATTTCATGCACGTTATTTGTTAGGGAATCCCCTCAAATTAAATAACTTCCCAGTCACAGGATGGCCTGGATTTGTTTGTTTGTTTGTTTGTTTATTTATTATAACAGAAATAAACATGTATCACAATAACCAAATTTCAGAGGGAGCTAAATTTCACCGATTTTTATGAAATCGAAAGGCCGTCTACTTTAATGCATTTGATATCAAACAGTAAAAAAAAAAAATACAAATACAGTAAATAGCCCTATTCCACAACTGTAGTAATCCATATTATGTCAAGAACCACTTAACTAAATAAAGAGAAACGACATCCATCATTAATATAAGACACAAAGTGACTTGACTAATAAAAATACAGAAAAACCATTGAATTAGGTGTCCAAATTTTTGACTGCTACTGTATGTAAGGTAACTGTAGTGGGTTATGTTTAAACTTGTCACAATAAAACTATGCAGTATTTCTCTCTCTCTCTCTCTCTCTCTCTCTCTCTCTCTCTCTCTCTCTCTGGTTGCTTGTTTGACTGGAGAGGGTGGTGAAACTAGCCTGGCGCATCTATAGGGGTGTTCACACAGCACATGTTTGCATCGATGCTGCACTGATGTATTTTGTTGCCATATATCTTACACCGGTGTAAATTTTGTGGAGCGTTCACACGTCACAAACCTGCTTACTAGAGAGAAGCGTGTTAGCACCGGTGCAGCCCCACTTGCGTTCACATGGCAGTTTTTGTGACCGTGCTATACGAATGAACCCTTTGTCACCGTCACCAGTGAAATTGACCATCAACCTGTCCTTACAGAGGGGGAACAGGACAGGAAGACAGGGATAAAAGAAAAAGAAACACAGTAGTAACATGAAGAAAGAAAGATTATTACTATACGATAGTAATAATGCAGAAATGAAATATGCGCATGCGTGAAAATGTACTTCCTTTTCCTGGTTGTCATGGCATCACCAAGTGCCGGGAAAACAACGTGGATGAAGACACCAGTGTTGCCAGATACTGCTGACGTTTTCCAGCCCAAAATATGTTCAAATCCGCCAAAATGCACTTAAAACCGCCCAATCTGGCAACACTGGAAGACACGCAGTTCTGTTGTTGTTGATATTTGCCATTTTGGAAGCGCAAAATACCAGGATGCAAATTATGCAATCAGGGATCCCAGACGTCTGCTATTTAGCGGAATTCCACTATTTTTCTAGCCAAAGTGGTGGTGGTTTTTTTTTTTTTTTTTTTTTTTTTTAAATCTCTTATATATCCGTTAAAAATATGTTTAAGTAAAATGACCAGCAGAATACGTTCTGATTTGGTTTGCTTGTTTAGCGATGTTTTTGTCAGCTTCGTTTGTTCTCGTTGACATTCGGGAACACTCGGAAGTTAAATTGATGTAAATACCGCGAGACTGTATGCGATAGAACGAGAAAACAATATGGCTGCGCCCATTTGCTAGAAAATGTGTTTTAACTCCATTCGTGCTTTTGTTTCTAATGCGTTGAACTTAATTCAGTATGCAGGGCTGTGAAATTTCCGCGGATTCTGTGGCGAAAAATATCATCTTCACAAAACGTCTATTTTTGCATTAAAAATCATTGGGGGGGGGTGTCTAGTCGGTTTTAATCGCCTTGTACGAGACCGGCGGCTCAATACAGCCAGACTCGCGGAGTTTTATGCCAGCTGAGCGTGGAACACGTCTTGACTGCGACTCAGGACGCAGTGTTGCCAGATTGGGCGGTTTGAAGTGCATTTTGGTGGGTGCAAGATCAGACATAGTTAAGATGCCATCAAAAAGGAAAGCTAAGGAGGTGTTTGAGAGAGATGCAAAGAGGGCTAGAAAAGAACACACAGACAGACTGAAGGAAAAGATGAAAAAGAACAAGTTTGCAAAACTGAAAGAGATGGTGTTAAAGAAAATTAAAAGACTTTCATTAGATGCTGTTTGACAGACTAATGAACATTTTGTAAATAGCTTTAATAGAGGAATGCAAATACTATAGAACTAATAACTAATAGCCTTACTGAAAGATGAATTGAAAGAAATAGCTGGGAGTGATGCAAAGAGGAATAGAAGGAGCCAGAAGTAAAAGAAAAGATGTAAATAATATAGTAGATAAGAAACATTAGTTTTTTTTAAACTTTTGCTCTGTAGACAAGAGACATTGTGACAGATTCTTGGAAAAAGCCAGGACATAATACAAGAATTAAGTGTAATTTGGAAGACAACAGGGGTATCTCTCACTTAAATATTGAGCATGATTTTTCACAGTCATTTTGAAAGGCCTATCAAAGTTTTCTTTTATTAACATTTCTTTAAATTGTTATTTACACTTTTTTTTTTTTTTTTTTTACTTTTATTTTGATTAAGAGATAAAATACATAGGCACTTATTAGATATTTCAAGGTATTTTACATGGATCTTTCATTTTAAAAGAGAAAACTGTTGATAGGTATTTTATATGGCAAATGACTAGACCAAGACTAGTCAAATATTTACTTGTTGAGATCAATTTTTTACTTGCAGGAAATGCTCAGAATACACCATATAACACCTAAAATGGCTTGGTGTCCGGCTTATGCTGGGGGGCTGTGTCCCCCAGACCCCCCCTTTTCCTCGGATTTCTTATTTACAATTTCACAGCCCTGAATATGTCGTGGAAAAAAAGATATCGTCCATAAAAGAGATAGCGGAACAGTGTCCGGGTTAGAAGAAGTATATTCTTCAAAGCTACGTTTTCATCTAATTTTTATAAATAACAATATTTTTTTTGCCACTTATGTCATTGATTACAAAATATGCCGTCAAATAGATACACATTATTGTTAAATTCTGTTGCTTTACTATGTTAAATCTATGTAAAAAATGTGTTCTATAGCAGCTTTAAATGTTAAAATCTCAACAGCTTCAGGGGGCTTGCAGCCCCCTTGACCCCTGCTGATAGTTTCTTACATTCCTCTGTTTTTTTCAATTACTGCTGGGATCCCTGTGCAATGCCCGTATGTAATCAACTCTCCTCACGTGTAGCGAGTCTACCCCTGTAGCGTTCAGACGTCCCATTTTATATCGGTGCTGCCCCGCAAACTAGCATTTACTCCAGAGTAAATTTCTTAAACCACCTCCCGAGCAGGGTTAGATTTGCACCAGTTTAAGCAGCTTTCAGGGGCTACACCGGTATAACTTTGTACCGTGTGAACGCTCTACCGGGGCAGCCCCGGTGCTACACCGGAGTAAAAGTTGCCGTGTGAACACCCCTTATATTACAACCTACTGTATTAATCTGGTGAGTAGCTATGAATAAAAAGCTGATAGCGCAGACATAGTCTGGTTGTCCTGGGTACTGTGTGCAGGATACTGGTTTGTCTGATTTTGCATAATGCAAATTTATCTATAGGTCCAATCAGCCAGACCATGTTTAGTCCCCCGTCTCCTGTGTTTGCTTTCGGGGTGGCAAGAGTTACAACCATGCGTGAGATGTAGCATGCCAGTTTACGCCCAGAAAATTGTACCAAGCCTGAGGCCTGCAGGGGCGTCCCAATGAGCCATAAGCCTGCACACTGACCCACTTGGCCTGGAGTAAGGCCAAAGGCAATAAGAATAAGGATTGAATGTGAAACGAAAGGCGGAATGAGGGGTATAAAATAAAATGGGCTAAGCCCAGACCCTAGTTGTGCAGACATTACAGATTAGATGTGTTGAAATGAAATTAATTGTTTCGTAACGGTGTTTGACTTGAAATCCCATGTAGTTGTAGACAGTTCGCAATGTACTAGCAGCCCCATTGTAGAAAGTTCTTTGGTATGACTATATATTTATATAAATAACAGAAGACCAGTGAGTCCTTCATTGTCAGTAAGCAGTGCTTGGCTGCAGACATGTTGCACAGCCAGAACGTGTATTTTTGCACCAGTACATAATTCAAGTCCCTTGTAAAATTAAGGACTACACTGTCATTATGCAAATACTTATGAACATTTCGTGGCCTCTACTGGTATAACAAATGGCCTATAGCTCTCGGGAGGAGAGGACGCCTGGTGCTGATGAATTGACTCGACACAGATTAAAGTTCTCTTTTCTTCTTCTTCGCAGATTATGTTTACTTTGAAAACTCCTCCAGCAACCCACTGCTCATCAGGAGAATAGAGGAGCTCAACAAGGTGAGTGAAAGTCCACGCTTGTTCCATTGAGAACATGTTGCCAATCCTTCTGCAAGGCCCTTTACTGAATGTTTCATGTGCTGTGCTGTGCTGTCTGTTTTGACTGCCAGCCACAATGTTCACAACTTTCAGTCTCGCAGGTTTTGTACTCTGTCTTTTCTACACACATCTCCTCGTGCTTCTGTGCTCAGTGCAGCCGTTTTCCTTTCAGCTGGGAACAGCACAGGACTAAATCTGCCTTTCTGACTCAATCCTCACCTGTATGTTTGGCTTTTATCAAAATGATGATGGCCAAATTGTTTCTCATGCTAATTTGCAGACAGCGAATGGGAACGTGGAGGCCAAAGTGGTGTGTTTCTACAGACGCAGAGACATCTCCGCCACACTCGTCGCCCTAGCAGACAAACATGCACGTAAGTAATGAACTGGGACCTCCTGGCACTGCCACCATTAGATCTTTTGCATACAGCATTGACAGAAAAAAGAACAGACACGTTAATAATTTCAGTGTGTTCCGTGGAAGGAATGAAACACAATGGGGTGTGCTGTTCTAGGAAAATATTCCACACTGGAAAATGGATCGCGTTTGTTTAACAGTATGTCATGAAGTGAGGTTTTTATTTATTTATTTATTTATTTATTTGTTTGTTTTCTTTCCTCTTGTACCACACGATTACAATTTGTAATTAAATTCTAGTAATATTTTAATGTTGTGGAACAGCTGCAAGACAAGTTAATTCCTATTATCATTTACAATATAGAAGCTGTAAACGGTCCTTCTCTTACCAGCCTCTCGTATTTTCTCTCTTGAAGTTAATAAAACTTGTGTTACTCAGAGACTGTCCACGTGTAGAAAACGGTCACAAAATGGCTGACACTCAAGACTCCTTCCGTACATGTTAATCATTATCAGATTATGTGGAGCATCCACCATACAAGTTCATGTGAAAGATTTCACTACAGAAATAATAACATTTTAGAATTAGCATAGGGCGGCACGGTGGTGTAGTGGTTAGCGCTGTCGCCTCACAGCAAGAAGGTCCTGGGTTCGAGCCCCATGGCCGGCGAGGGCCTTTCTGTGCGGAGTTTGCATGTTCTCCCCGTGTCCGCGTGGGTTTCCTCCGGGTGCTCCGGTTTCCCCCACAGTCCAAAGACATGCAGGTTAGGTTAACTGGTGACTCTAAATTGACCGTAGGTGTGAATGTGAGTGTGAATGGTTGTCTGTGTCTATGTGTCAGCCCTGTGATGACCTGGCGACTTGTCCAGGGTGTACCCCGCCTTTCGCCCGTAGTCAGCTGGGATAGGCTCCAGCTTGCCTGCGACCCTGTAAAAGGATAAAGCGGCTAGAGATAATGAGATGAGATGAGAATTAGCATATTGCATTAATATAAAAAGTCATTTGAATTTTGGCTGGAACTACTGTCTATGCTGCAGTTATAGAAGATGAATACATAGCTTCTGACCAATCAGAATAAAGAATTCAACATTGGGGTGGTATAAGCCTTATTATTCTCTCCACATTCACTGGATATGAGCAATCGTGCGCTCTGATTGGCTACTACTATGCTATCAGCTCATATACCATGAGTAGAGAGAAACAAAATGGCAGAGCGTGTTGCTGAACCAACGGAGGACGAAATAAAAACTACTTGAAAACAAAACCCCAAAAAATACAACAAAAAAAGCAACAAAATATGCAATGAAAGTATTTGATGGTAAGAGCCTATCCCCTTTTTTTTTTTTTTTTTTTTTTGTTCCCTAGTTTTCAATAATTAATTTATTGCATTTTTCACAAATTGGTACTGTCATTTCTCTGGTCTGTTTACATTCAAAGTGGAATTGATTTTGTCAGACGTTTTATGTAAAGCTTTTATTTATCAAATTTGCAAAAAATAAAAATGCTGTTTCTCAAAATCCAGTCAATATGGATATAATAAAACTATTATTCCACTCAATCTCGTCATACATGGTTTATCACCTCATTGGCAATCAGCTCATGTACGATTAGATTTTTATGGAATAGCTGTTAAAGGACCCATGGCATGGTGGTTTGTTGATGCTTTAAACGGGCTCGTGGAGGTTTCCGGATGTTATATCCGCAGCCTTTCTCGAAATGAACCCTCGGCACGTAGATATAGCCTCCTGGGAGAAAGCCCCATTTCAGCGATTTTCCCAGTGCGTCGTTTTGCTAATGAGAAGCAGGAGGCGGGGAAGGGTAGAGGGTGGGGGCGGGTCTTATCATTAATATTCATGACATGTAAACGTGTTACCTCTGATTGGCTAACAGCACTGTGACGCTACCTCCAGTGGGTCAGAACAAGTGGATGTGGGTGTCTTACTATGGCGAGAGAGAAGGAACAAACCGCGAAGGGAAAAATACCGCGCGCTGACATCATTAAGGTGCGACGCGAGGAAATAAAATAAATTCAACAAATGTTTGGGTTTTTACTGAACAAATAAAATGAACGAGTGACTTAAAAAAAAGAATGTGGGTGTCTTTGTAAAAACTGTTTTGATTGGCTATTATAACAGAGCATGCTGCATGCTTTTTGGTTTTGTAGCGCAGAGTACCTGGCTAACTGCAGGAAGCGGTTAGCTGCACAGGTAATGTAGCCATTGCAAGGCTAACGTGGCACCAATTTTAAAACACGACAAAACGACTTAACAGTTATACACTTACTTGTTCGCTGTTTGTGGCTGATGCGGCAGGGATGCTTGGTACGGACCCAGGCTTCAGTGACAGTTGATGTGCAAAACCTGCCCTGTACTGTCCCAAGTTGTGGAAACATTCATCAGGAAAATGCTTCCGACAAACGTACACCGTCTTAGGTAGACTCGACGGCGTATTATTGGAGTAAATAAAATTAAGCCACTGCGTCTTCAGGGGCTCTCCCGTCGGCAGTAAAAACAGACTCCTTTCTGTGTTGTCACATCCATGTACAGCGCAACTTCCATGTTTGGTGGCAACTTTTGAGCTGGGCGGGCAATCCATACAGTGGGTGGGAATCCAGGGGGGGGGCGTGGGGATCATCTCCCTTGCTGACGTAGGCAAGGGAAGAGTTTATCAACGCGCCGTTTTGACGCGCCATTCTCAAATGTTGGGCATAGTTTGGTTTACACATTATGAAATTTCTAGCCACTGGGGTGACTTAAGAAGGTCAGAGGAACTCATTTTAACGTTAAAAAACCTCAGAAAGTGAAAATTTCATGCCATGGGACCTTTAAATATTCTATCCACATTCACTGGATATGAGCAGTCATGTGCTCTGATAGCCTAGTAGTAGAGTAGCCAATAAGCTCATATAGTGTGAGTAGAGAAAAACAAAATGGCCGAGCGTGTTGCTGAACCAACTGAGGACAAAATAAAAACTTGAAAACAAAACCCCAAAAAATGCAAGAAAAAAAAAAGCAAGAAAATATGGAAAGTATTTGATGGTAAGAAAGCATCTTTTGTTTGTTTTTCAAGAATTATTATTGCATTTTTCACAAATTGCGAGAGTCATTTTGATGGCTTGTTTACATTCTTCATCTTTTAAGCATTAAATTTATTTATTTATTAAAAGACTGGTTCAATAGCTCAAAGAAGTTTGAAAATTACATAACTGAAATGTCCAAAGAAGAATTAAATAAATGTCTAAAGCTATTCTGTGCCTCGGCATGACAGCAAGACGGCACTTTCTACAAAAAACCCAAAAAAACACCAAAGTCAGTTCGTGCAGCCATCGATTAGTTTTTTTTTTTTTTTTTAAAGAAGTCCGCCTAAGTGGAAATGATTTTGTCGGATGTTTTGTATAAAGGTTTTTATTTATTGAATATCGAAAATTAAAAATACTCTCTCAAAATCCAGTGAATGTGGATATAATAAAACAATTATTCCACTCAATCTCATCATACACAGGGCTTCTCGCTGACTCGATGCTGCATGCCTTGTCTGCTATCAGCTCCACGACTCGATTTTGTGGAATAACTGTTAATTATACCTCTTTTTAAACAAGTTATATTTCAGTGAGGGTATTTATTTATAGTCTTTGTGTATAGATTGTGTGTGTGTGTGTGTGTGTGTGTGAATTTTCATCTCATCTCATCATCTCTAGCCGCTTTATCCTGTTCTACAGGGTCGCAGGCAAGCTGGAGCCTATCCCAGCTGACTACGGGCGAAAGGCGGGGTACACCCTGGACAAGTCGCCAGGTCATCACAGGGCTGACACATAGACACAGACAACCATTCACACTCACATTCACACCTACGGTCAATTTAGAGTCACCAGTTAACCTAACCTGCATGTCTTTGGACTGTGGGGGGAAACCGGAGCACCCGGAGGAAACCCACGCGGACACGGGGAGAACATGCAAACTCCACACAGAAAGGCCCTCGCTGGCCACGGGGCTCGAACCCAGGACCTTCTTGCTGTGAGGCGACGGCGCTAACCACTACACCACCGTGCCGCCCTGTGTGTGTGAATATTTAAGAAAAAAAAAGTGTCCGTGATTCAGACGCTGGTCGGATTGGTTGCTTCTTGAAGATATCCTCTACAATGCTTCACTGTCGAGGCTTTTCACTGTGTCGCTTCCAGACTGCTGAGCGTATACTTTTTGGAATTTTAGAATGTAGCTGAAGGGACGGGGACACACACGCGCGTGCGCACACACACCTTTTTTTTTTTTTTAATGTGGGTTTTTATTTATTTATTTATTTATTATAAATTTAAATAACAAAACACCAGAATTTTTTTTAGCACAGAGCTGTTGAATAGAGCATTTTCATGTTTGGCGATTTTTGGTTTTATTTTTGCTTTAATTCTTCTTCTTTTAAACTGTTTGTTTGCACATAGCTTTGTTTCTGTTGTGATGACTCCAATGGTATAAACGGTCATTCTGCACTGGAATGATTGAAACTGTGATCCGGTTAAGAAATCCAGTCTTTCCTGCTGTAAGCAAAGTTGGTCTTCCAAATGGTTGCTATAGGACTGACTCACTAAGTGTGTTAAAGTGCTTCATACGTGTGGTAGAGCCAGGTGTGGTGTGAACAGCTGTTAGCAGAGTTAGTGTGAAAGTAGTGTGTCAGTGATTGAATGTAGACTATACGATATGTACATGTGGTACAGAGAAAGTGTGAATGTGTGTGTACAGAAGTAGCCTACCCTGCACACAGGTTTAATAATGAGGCAGTGGGATTATTTGCTCACATAGACCACACAGAAGCAGTTAAGAACTTGTGGGTGGGGGGTGTAAGCAGTGTGTGTATGGGTTCGTGGGTTGTGGGTCTCTCTGCAGTGCCAGCAGTCTCTCCGTGGACGTTGAGACATTTGCAATATGTGAAAAATGCATGGCAGGAATGACTGTGGACCACATGGGTGTGGGCTACATCCTGACTCTGCTTCAGCAAGCAAAGAAGAAAGGAGAAGAGAAAAGGGGAGAAAGAAACTGAAATGGGAAGCGAGAGGAGTCACAGAGTAGGAACAGGATAAGAGTCTTGGAGAAAAGAGTAGAGAAGATAAGAGGATGAGGGCGTGAGAAGCAGAGTGATGGAGTTCCTTCCGTGTAAATGGACACTAAGGGAGTTTGAATGCATCTGCATTTGAGAGCTGGAACTAGTGGTTCTCTTTTCAGCAGTCTGAGTGGGTGTACATGCACATACACTCGCAGATGACTCACAGATTAAATATTTCGTTCTCCGTGATGCCGGCTCCTCCTTGCCAGAGCCTGAAGCTAGGGAGCTGTGCTATGGCCATGTTTGCACACGAGTGTATGTAGAGACAGAAAGAGAGAGGGACTTGACCCTGAACTGAACTGACCACTCCCTATAATCACCTCGCTCACTGTGTCTGAACTCGGCTTGTGCTTTCTGCTCAGACTCGAGATTAACCTGGATTCGGGAAGGTTTGAATCACGACAGATTGAGAATGTGTGCCTGTGTCTCTTTGTGTTTGTGCGATACCCACTTCTTGAGAACAGGTAAGTACAACATGTCTCAGGGGTGTTACAGTCCACTCCTGGATGGCCACAGAACTGCAGGACTTCTCTCTTTCATGTGACTGACGCATCACAGCCACATTGATGAATGAGTGCCAGCCAGGGCTGAATGAGGATCCGTTACGGTTGCATCAGTGCTGAGACTACAGCTAATAACCGACATGTACACAGAATGAAATCTCTTGTGAAAGGTTTCTATTAATGATAAAAAAAAAAAAAAAAAAAAAACCAGCATTGATGAAAAAAGACAAAGCTATACTATGTGGCCAAACGTTTTTGGACACCTGAGCCCCGTATGTAGGTCTTCCCCAAACTATTGCTACAAATTTTGTAGCACACAGTCGTATAGGATGTCTCTGTATGCTGCTGCATTACAATTTCTTTTCACTGGAACTAAGGGGTCAAAACTTGTTCCAGCATTGTTCCACAATGCTCCTGTGCATAAATCAAGGTCTGTAAAGACATGGTTTGCCAAGGTTAGCGTAGAAGATCTCATGTGGCCTGCACAGAGTTCTGACCTCAACTCCACTAACACTTAAAGGGCATATCACGGGTAAATTCAGGAGCCAGATCAATGTAATTCTCCTATTTTATATTAAACTTTGGTCAGATATCTGTAACATTTCTGCATTCTCTGCAATTTTTTTTACCTTGCGCAATACCAGAAAAATTCAGTTGAAATCAAGCCATTTGAGGCGAATTGGTCCGCCTCTGAAAAAACTTGGCATTTGAATTTCCCAGGAAACATTGATTTTCGTAACATCATCTGCAGGACGCCTCCCTCTGAATCCTATGTCAGCGCTGGTTTGTTTATGAGAAAACGACCTGGTGGTTTTCTGCAAATTTCTTCAACGTTATCGTGTAATTATTAAAATGGTTAACAGATGTATCGTAGGAGGGTGTAGCAACGCCAATCTTGATGGGATTAGTACTCATCGTTTTCCAAAAGACCGGACAATGAGCGAGAAATGGGAGCGCTTGGTCTACACAGGCTGTGCACTGAAACCGTGCAAGCTCTTGCAGCCTGCTGGTGCTTCCGCAGATAACGTCACGAATCTGGCTCCAGACTCCCTTGGGATTTTTCCAGACGCGTTTTGTTATTTTATTTTTTTCTGCTGTAGACAGATGGCCTTGTGCAAAATTACCCTTCTGGATGAGTGTGTAAAGGGACATTCTTTCATATAAAAAAACAAAATTGGTCCAGAATATGCCCTTTAACACCTTTTGGGATGAATTAGAACACTGACTGTACCCCAGGCCTCCTCACATGGGGCTGCTCGTGAACAGCAAAGCACATACGAGTCTGATAGTCAGATGACCACAATCTTTTGGCCATGTCGTGCATGTCCGAATTATATGGCTCATATGGTATAGCTGTACATTTATTAGTCAACTAGT
Source organism: Neoarius graeffei (assembly GCF_027579695.1). Lineage (NCBI taxonomy): Eukaryota > Metazoa > Chordata > Actinopteri > Siluriformes > Ariidae > Neoarius > Neoarius graeffei. The sequence continues at coordinate 52,012,384 of NC_083579.1, forward strand.
AATTCAAAAAAAGTTGTTCCGTAGTTTCCAGGCATGGGTTTCTGTTTTTATTCGTGCAGTTCAATGCTGATAAACGGGAGGAAAAAAAGCACATCAAACCGCATTTCATCTAACAAACAGTTTCCATCTTCAGTACTTCTTTAGACTACACTGTTAAAGATGAAAATAAATGTGCAGCATAATAATAAAAAACCCAATCTGTATGACCATATGAAATCCATATGGTATTGCACTATTTATGGGCATGCCAATCTTTTGAAATGGATTTGTGTGCACGGCCTGGTGGTAGACATCCGCGGCTCAGCTGTTGATTCTCAGAGCATTCAGCAGAGTAAATCATCAACAGAGTCCCGTGTACATCTCGATGACCAGCCTTCCTGGGATGGAGGATGCTATGCCTAGAGCAGCATTTGTTTTCCACTAAATTTCATGGGACTGGTTGGTGACGTGCAAGCCGTGGCACTAGATGTGATGTTTTGCACAGCATTGGTAACGACAAAATTTGACTGTGCCACACTGCAAGGACTTTTTTATATTTTATTTAGCTTTATAGGACAACAAAAATAACTGTGGACAGCATTCTTTCAGGAGCCAGCAGGAGTGAGATTTAAAAAAAAAAAATCCACTCCTAAATGGTCTGACAAAAAGTTTTCATTCTTTGGTTGGGAGATTGTAAGTTCAAATCCCAACAATGCCACAACTATCCATAGCCAGGAGCCAAAGGAGCCAAACTGGCCATGCTCTCTGGGTGGGAGGGGTGGCATTCTCTTTCACCGTCCTGTCAATCACAGTGGCACTTGCCATCCGTGGGCATCTGTGAGCTCCTGCATGCAGAACAGGGCAGATGGTGCTTTCCTCAAAGTGTGCTACAATGCATGAATATCAGTTTGACAAGATGTGCTTGGCTATCTTAGCCATGTGTTGGCCTTCACCCTCCCAGGTTGGTAGCTGTTGTCTGATGTGGGAGGGCGACCAAATTAGGGAGAAAATTACAGAACACAAACTCGATCACACACTTCTTGCAAAGTGATATCGAAGTGTTAAAGAGCTTCACAAAATGGTTATTTTCCCAGCATAGTCTTGTACAGTTGACTATTGCTGGGTTTCAGTCACGTGACTTGGTAGTTTTACAGGAAGTGAAATAGCTGGTGGTCTAAACAACTGCGATTGTGCAAACAACTAACGATAACTTATCAGATTATGCTCGTAATCTAGAAGCCACTGCTCGCTTTAGATATCTTCAGAAGATTGCTTTGTGCAATGGAATCGACCCCTACAGTCTGGGAAAGAAGGATTTGTCATACGATCTCAAACTACCCTTCAGTCGAGTTCACCGACATCTTGAACTATCTGGTGTTGCAGATGTCCTTCTACACTGCAAAACGGATGAACGCGTGGAAGAGCATGGAGGCTTACAAAAAAAGTTGTATGTGGCTGGGTGAAGGACCTCGGTATCGAGTCACTGCCGAATGAATCCTGTATTGTTTTTGCCTCTGTGGGTTTTTTATTTTTTAAAAAGCTTTTTGTTCGCGTCTTTACAACAAAGTGCTGCAAGTTGAAGTGTAAGCAAACAACGATTTGCTTCATTCTCACTTGTGTTGGCTTTTATCTCTCGGGTAAATCATTCACAAAGATCATCAGAAACTCCTTTAAAGACCTGGATCTTAGTTAAACAAGATGGAGAAGTGATCACGGCGCATTGTAACTGTATGGCTGGGGAAGAATTTTGTCGTGACCTTCATGCATATGGACTTTTTGAGGAGTAAACAAACAACTGGGGATTTTAGTGCTTCGTGACTTAAAAAAAAAAAAGTACAGTAAAATAACGGCACCTAGCAAGAAAAGTACTTGGAAAACACTATGGACATAGTTGAGAGGGATATACAAACCTTTCACGAGGTGTTCACCACAAACTCGAGCATGCTTTGACTCTGCTCCCTTCGATTTCAGTGAGGCGTTCAAAAGCCACCTTTCTTGTCTTTTTGTGAAAATCCTGTGTTCGTTCACCCTTTTTTTTTTTTTTTTTAATTAGTTCACGGGGAACCCTGAAGAAACTTTATCAGTTTCAGGGTTTGATCGATTTGAACAACCTAAAACAACACAAGCGTAAGGCATTTTTCATATGAGCAATGCACCTTCTCCGTACAAACGCTTTGTCAACTGAGCTTTGGTAGACCACCAGCTAAAGTTTTGAATAGAATTGGCTAGTGTACACAACCCTTGGTGTACCTGTATCATTATGTTGCATACTATTTTGAGATATTTATCTCAGCAATATGTGGCTTGGACAACAGCCAAACAAACTGAACCAGAATTTAAACCCTGTTCAGACTGCTCCGGCTTTGCATCACAATAATATAGTTGAGAGATGGGCAAAAAGAGTGGGAAAAAAAAAGTTGCTGATGAGCAGAATTGAGAATTTACAAGCAGATGTTGAAAAATGACCAAAATATATCCTTAAAGAGATTGTTTACTCACTTGCTGCTCTTCTCCGATGGCAATTCAGCATGCTCGATTGATGCTGATGATTAACACCAATAGGGAAGTAACTATGGGTGTATTCACAGGTCTCCACTGGCGGTGCATTAGAGACCTAATACATGTGATGAGATTTGACTCATCAAGCCCTTAGTGAGTTAATTTGGGTGTGTAATGACTAATTTATGCTTTGTCGGGTGCTACTAAGAGCCACCTAAAACAAACTTGGGACAGCCCTGAGCGTTCATGGCCTTTCAGAACAGTAGGGGGATCTTAGCTGTCCATCTAACAAGGAGGCATCACGGAGTAGGTGCATGTTTTGTTGTTTGTTTAGATAAAATGGTGGTACGCTGTGACTGAGATTTTCTGTGACCTTGTCTGAGGAAGATTATAGAGAAACCATCTAAATGGGGAAACTATGGGATGTCGTATAATTAAAGACATATAATGAGGTAGTGTAAAACAGACCCATGACCTAACTTGCCCCATATTACGTTTACATCTCCAGCATTTGGCAGATGCTCTTATCCAGAGGGACAAACAGAAATGCTTTGTAGTCTCCATTGAAACATATCCTGACCTATTATAACATCATATGATTTGAACTTCAGTGGGCAAGTTACGGGCAAAACAGAGTTTTTAAAGGTCCCATGGCATGGTGGTTTGTTGATGCTTTAAACAGGCTCGTGGAGGCTTTCTCGAAATGAACCCTCGGCATGTAAATATAGCCTCCTGGGAGAAAGCCCCATTTCAGCGCTTTTCCCAGTGCGTCGTTTTGCTAATGAGAAGCAGGAGGCGGGGAAGGGTAGAGGGTGGGGGCGGGCCATGGGGGTAGAGGGGCGGGCCATGGGGGTAGAGGGGCGGGCCATGGGGGTAGAGGGGCGGGCCATGGGGGAGAGGGGCGGGCCATGGGGGTAGAGGGGCGGGCCATGGGGGTAGAGGGGCGGGCCATGGGGGTAGAGGGGCGGGCCATGGGGGAGAGGGGCGGGCCATGGGGGTAGAGGGGCGGGCCATCGGGGGAGGGGGGGGGGCCATCGGGGGAGGGGGGGGCTTGACCAAGCTGCGCGCGCACACATACTCGCTGCTATCAGCGCCTGTAGCCACGCTGCTAAGACAAAACCCCGTTCTCCCTCAGACTCCTTTCGTAAACTCAACGTGACACAGAGAACAGAGAGTGAGAGTATTCGGAGTGGTAGTTTACGAACGTATAATACCCTAGGCTTGAACACGCACTCCATAACCAAAGAGGATAGAAGCAGCAACTACAACAACATATCGCTTATCCAACAGAAGACATGCATTGCGGAGCAATAGTCAAACATAAGCTCATAAGTTAGTCAATTTCCAGATTAAACTCAGTTTAACAGAGCATGCTGCATGCTCTTTAGTTTTGTAGCGCAGATTACCTGGCTAACTGCAGGAAGCGGTTAGCTACACAGCTAATGTAGCCATTGCTAGGCTAACGCACCGATTTTAAAACACGGCAAAACGACCAGTTATACACTTACTTGTTCGGTGTTTGTGGCTGATGCGGCAGGGATGCTTGGTACGGACCCAGGCTTCAGTGACAGTTGATGTGCAAAACCTGCCCTGTACTGTCCCAAGTTGTGGAAACATTCCTCAGGAAAATGCTTCCGACAAACATACACCGTCTTAGGTAGACTCGACGGCGTATTATTGAAGTAAATAAAATTAAGCCACTGCGTCTTCAGGGGCTCTCCCGTCGGCAGTAAAAACAGACTCTTTTCTGTGTTGTCACATCCATGTACAGCGCAGTTTCCATGTTTCGCTCGCTTAGGTGATGCCATGTTGTTGTGTCCTCCCTCTACGGTCTCCTCACTACAATTGGGCGGGGCAATCCATACAGTGGGTGGGAATCCAGAGGGGGGGGGGCGTGGGGATCATCTCCCTTGCTGACGTAGTAAAGGGAAGAGCTTATCAACGCGCTATTCTCAAATGTTGGGCATAGTTTGGTTTACACATTATGAAATTTCTAGCCACTGTGGTGACTTAAGAAGGTCAGAGGAACTCATTTTAACGTTAAAAAACCTCAGAAAGTGAAAATTTCATGCCATGGGACCTTTAAAGCAACCCTGATGAACAAGGGCTTTTGCCATTGAAAAGATTAGGACATAGTAAAAATTATGTTGAAGACTGCTGCTTTGATTTCATTGTTCTGTGCGCATAGGATCCTTTATAGCCAAAGCGTAACTTTTTGAATATAGTTTCAGAACTATATTGTGTCATGGTGAAGCAAGAAAAAATAGCGGAGAGTTCATTAATTGTTCCATTTAAAAAAACAAACAAACCCTAATTAAACTGGAAGTCTGTGATTCGAGTTGCTACATGAGAGGTGTGTGTAATTCAAGCATTAATATTTTCATATGAAAATGACTTGAAGCTAGACAGCCTTTCGATTTCATAAAAATGGTGAAAATTTAGTTCCCTCTGAAATTTCTCAGATAAATTTTGAGATATTTTTGAAATGTCTCAAACAAAAAAACAAAACAAAACCAAAAAAACCCAAGGCCATTCTGTGGCTGGGAAGTTGTTTAATTTGAGGGGATTCCCAAGCAAATAATGTCTGTAAAATTGCTCGCTTCGCGTAGTCAAGCAGACAGAGGAAGTCCGTGTGCGCTTGCGCAGGTTTACCTTCATCATCTTTTTTTGGGTTTTACCGCAGCTGGCATCCAGTGTTGCATTCTACTGCCATCTACAGGTTTACCTTGACCGTGCACTGACGGTTACATCATTCTGTCGCTAAACGAACAGCTGATCACACCGAGGTGCTCGCTGACCGCCGATACTTATTAGTTCGGTCCTGTGCTTCCTTTCCTTCGCAACATTAACGTCTTTTCTTCTCGCTTTCCGTTACTGTAGTCGGTCTTTCACGTTTCATTCGCACACTCACGTCCTCCATATTTCTCTCCTGTTTCAAATTTGTATCTCACAATACCTTGCGTGAGCAGGGAAAACCCACCACGTGATGCATGACGTAGTATCTTGAATTGTGTCATGGTGACGCAGGAAAAGATAGTGGACAATTTAGGGCCACATGGCCCTAAACGATTCATTAATTGTTCCAGTTTAATTAGTTTTTTTTTTTAAATAGAAGTCTGTGATTTTGAATTCAGTAGCTTTTGGTCCACTAAACAAAAATAATTGGGTGTCAGGGAGAATTATTTTTATGACCTAAAGTTGACAAATCTGAACGGTAGTCTACCTTTAAACGAGAAAAGCAACTCCAACCACATTGCAGGGAAATATAGTTGGTGTTAACACTAGAGTGTTTTCATTATTTAACATGGTTTTTAATCTTTCATAAATAAAAACCATGTTCAGAAAATTAAACAATGGAGTGTGTATCTGTTACTTGGTTGATAAAATAGTTACATCTTTGAGCTACTTGAAGCAAAGGAGGTGTGTGTGTGTGTGTGTGTGTGTGTGTTAGTTAAATCCCTTACTTTTATAGCCTTCTATTTTAGACCTGGTTTCTCAAACTGTTTGCAGCCAGAGTTCCCTTTAACTGCAAAATAAATTCCACGATCCCCCTCAGCACAAATATATTTTATATACAATAATCTCCTGAAATATAAAAAGTCTACCGAAATATAAATCTCATTATTCAAGTGTGCACACTGATATCCTGGCAGTAATTTGAGCCAGAGAGGGGTGTTTTTTTTTTTTTTTTTTTTTAAATTCCTCAACTTTCCACTGACAAAACGCGTGAGGTCCAAGTCGACATTAATGTATAGCTACTTGCTTTGAGTTTTTGAGATTTGGATTAAAACTGTTCAATTCAGGAGACCAATCAAACGGGCTAATACAGTGCTGAGCGTAAATGAGTGCACCCCCTTTGAAAAGTAACATTTTAAACAATATCTCAGTGAACACAAACAATTTCCAAAATGTTGACAAGACAAAGTTTAATATAACATCTGTTTAACTTATAACTTGAAAGTAAGGTTAATAATATAACTTAGATTACACACTTTTCAGTTTTACTCAGATTAGGGTGGTGCAAAAATGAGTACACCCCACAACAAAAACTACTACATCTAGTACTTTGTATGGCCTCCATGATTTTTAATGACAGCACCAAGTCTTCTAGGCATGGAATGAACAAGTTGGCAACATTTTACAACATCAATCTTTTTTCATTCTTCAACAATGACCTCTTTTAGTGACTGGATGCTGGATGGAGAGTGATGCTCAACTTGTCTCTTCAGAATTCCCCAAAGAAAATAATTTCTTTCCACCACAAAGGTGAAGGCTACGAGAAGATCAGCAAAGCTTTACTTATCAGTCAGAATACTGTCGCAAAAATGGTACAAAAATTTAAGAAAGATGGAACTGCAACCATCTCACAGAGACGTCCAGGTCGTCCACGGAAGTTAACACCTCGACAGGAGCGCCTTCTGATGAGAAGGGTTGAAGAAAATCAGCATGCAAGGTCACTGCAGTTATCTAAAGAAGTAGAAAGTCAAACTGGGGTGACTATTTCCCATGACACAATATGACGTATACTGCAGAGGAATGGCATGCATGAATGCCATCCACGAAAGAAGCCTCTCCTAAAGCCCAGGCACAAAAAAGCCCGCCTAGAGTTTGCCAGGGCCCATGCTGACAAAGATGAAGACTACTGGGACTCTATACTCTGGAGTGATGAGACCAAGATAAATGTTTTTGGAACTGATGGCTTCAAAACTGTATGGCGTCGCAAAGGTGAGGAATACAAAGAAAAATGCATGGTGCCTACAGTGAAACATGGTGGTGGCAGTGTCCTTATGTGGGGCTGCATGAGTGCTGCTGGTGTCAGGGAGCTGCATTTCATTGATGGCATCATGAATTCACAGATGTATTGCTCTATACTGAAAGAGAAGATGCTACCATCACTCCATGCCCTTGGTCATCGTGCACTTTTCCAACATGACTAAACACACATCTAAGGCCAATGTTGGATTTCTGAAGAAGAACAGGGTGAAAGTGATTCAGTGGCCAAGTATGTCTCCTGATCTGAATCCAATCGAACACCTATGGGGAATTCTGAAGAGACAAGTTGAGCATCACTCTCCATCCAGTCACTAAAAGAGGTCATTGTTGAAGAATGGAAAAAGATTGATGTTGTAAAATGTTGCCAACTTGTTCATTCCATGCCTAGAAGACTTGGTGCTGTCATTAAAAATCATGGAGGCCATACAAAGTACTAGATGTAGTAATTTTTGTTGTGGAGTGTACTCATTTTTGCACCACCCTAATTTGAGTAAAACTGAAAAATGTGCAATCTAAGTTATATTATTAAAGATTTTTTTTGGGCTTTTTGCACCTTCATTGGATAGGACAGTGCAGAGACAGGAAACGAGAGACGGGGAGGGATCGGGAAACGACCCCGGGCCGGAACCGAACCCGGGTCCCTGGATCCACGGCGCGGCGCCCCATCCACCCGAGCCACGACGCCCCCCTAAGTTATATGATTAACCTTACTTTTTCCTGTTATAAGTTAAACAGATGTTATATTAAACTTTGCCTTGTCAACATTTTGGAAATTGTTTGTGTTCACTGAGATATTGTTTAAAATGTTACTTTTCAAAGGGGGTGTACTCAGTTACGCTCAGCACTGTAACTATAGGAATTCAATAATAAATACAACAGCTTTGTTAATGTTGGGTTGTGATTTTTATATTTTAATCACAGACCCAATGGCTATGCATCATCAACCCTATATTGAAATACACTGTTCAGAACTATATTTAAATAATATTGGCTGGCGTTGCGTGGTATATCCGATTATATTTAATTCAGTTAGCATGATCTTGAACGAGTTGAAGAGGAGTTAAATATGATAGCTGAATGGAATAAATCCAGGGTTCTAACTAGGCCTTTAAAGCGTATTAGGCCGATACACAGTGTTTCCTTACCGCTACGCCCATAATATTGCCGACACGCCTGCAAAAGTTGCCGCTACACTAATAATAAGACTTGTCAACCTTGAAAATTTGGGGGGGGGGCGTCGTGGCTCAGGTGGATAAGGCGCCACACCATAAATCCGGGGATCCGGGTTGGATTCCGACCCAAGGTCATTTCCCGATCCCTCCCCGTCTCTCTCTCCTGCTCATTTCCTGTCTCTACACTGTCCTATCCAATAAAGGTGAAAAAAAGCCCAAAAAATATCTTTAAAAAAAAAATCTTGAAAATGTGGTCTTTTGTTTAATTTTCTCTTATTATCCCCACGCGGTGGCGGCGGCACACTGCCATGCGAACATTCTACATTCGGACATACTCCACTCCCGTCCATCTCAGCGCCCAGTGCGTAGCTGCCCGAGTAGTTCTGTGTGGAGATTGTCACTGATTGTGCTAGTCCAGTTTACCGCCTTCCTTATGCGGTGTTCGCGGTAAAATGCCATCTGTGTTAAGAGGCACTTACGCGCCATCCACATAATACGTGCTGATCGCAGAGTTAGATCTGGATAATCACGCATTGTAATTGAATAGTTGAAGCTGGAAATAAAGTTGAGACTTGGTGAACATCAGTTGGTTGTTTTTATTCTTATTCCATAAATATGTCACTCGTATAGTTGAATATTCATTATAATAAGTCTTCAGTCAAAAAAACAATCACAGCAACTTTTGGCAAAAAAAAAATCTCATTACTAAACAAGAGTGACTTTCAGGGAGGCCTGCAAGTGCCAAGAAATGCACTAGAATGCGTCTCTGAGCATGTAGAACCCGTGAGCTTTTGGGGGGGGAGCTAAGGCGGCCCCTGAACCCTCGGCCGTTATGATTGGTGCCATGACGCTAATATTTTGGTCACAGTTAGAGCCCTGTATATCTGATATACTACGAAAAAAGTGAGTTGTTATTTATTATTAATTCACATTCCTTTTGGATGGTTCTCTTTCTCTTTCAAAAATTCTCTCAAAACCTTCCAAATTTAATGAAGCAAACCTGGTGGCCATGTATGTTTAGAAATTGTCAGAGTTGTTCGCTAGCATGGAAGTTTTACATCTCCGACGTGTGACATGTCTTGACAACCATGCAACATCGCAACCCATATTCGACGCTCATTCTTCATTGGGTAGAGAGACATAATACACGTAGGATAAGTGACATGACGATAATATCGCATGCTATCAAACCAAATGAATGAAACCCGCTAGAAGGGAATAGAATACATGTTCTTATTCCATGGAAAAAGTGTCTTGTATGTATAATAAAGTGTATCGTTTACACTGCACAGGTTTTTAACGCACTTTTCATCATACTAATGCTTGACAAATAAAACACTTCATGTACCAATCCACCTGAAACTGTGTAGATCATTTCAGACGTTCGAAATTAGTAAATACCTTTTAGGTATAAGGTGTGCCGTTGAAGGTGCACGTTAGTTAGTATGCAGAGTTGAAGCTCCCGCTAGCTTCCCGTTCCTCATGCCTACTTTGCTGCTGACCAATCACAGAGCACTGCATGTCTCTTTAGTGCCTTTCAGAGAAACGTGGGTTCGACAAGCCTGAACTACAGCACTTGAATGAGTGTGTGTCGGGGGAAGTTGTGCAGTGTTAGAAGGCCTATATACTGTAGCTCAGTGGTTCTCAACCGGGGGGGCACGCCCCCCTGGTGGGGCGCGGAGGTACTCCAGGGGGGTCGCGAGTAGGCTTCATGTATGGAGGAAAAAAAAAATCTGGGGCTAACAGGCTATAGTAGCTGAGCAGATGCAACACATTTACGCATGTCAAAATGCAGGACATTGGACTATTACATACAAATCAATACTATTATAAAATCTATCATCAATCTATCATAAAATCTTGTGTGTAGGTTATTTTAAGCCCGTGACGCGAACATGACGCAACGTCACGTGAGTGAGTCTGCATACCGTGGCCACCGTGTGAGTGCTTGCCACACACACACTAGTCTGGTTTCTTGCCGAGTTAACTCGTGCCGACTCTCGCTAGTCTACTATCATCAATCCATCGATACAGCGCAAAACCCAAACAGTCTTTTTAAAGACTACTACCCCACACTGTATTTTTGCTTTCCCCATTTCAGCTCTACCCAAATAATTTGTTGTTTTTGTTGTTTTCTTACTGCGAGTCTACTATGGATAATGCTACTACTGCTGCTACTGCTACTACTACTACTACTAATAATAATAATGATGATGATGATGATGATGATAATAATAATAATAATAATAATAATAATAATAATAATAATAATAATAATCTAGCCCAGGGCTGGCTATCTATCTATCTATCTATCTATCTATCTATCTATCTATCTATCTATCTATCTATCTATCTATCTATCTATCGGTCGATATAAGGTGCTGTAGGTCAGGTGGCGTCACTGCGGGTGAGTGTGTTTGGGGGCGGGGCGAGAAGAGGGGCCCTCAACTGCAATGAACCAGCTTTGGTGGGGCCCAGGTTGCAAAAGGTTGAGAACCCCTGCTGTAGCTGATCTGGTTCATAGTACACTAGTGTATGGCTGTTTGGCAAGTGTAATGGAAAGTTGAGTTTGTTCCTCTACGCTGTGTCTCTCATGAGCCTCCACTCCTTCCTGAGTGAGGGTGTAGGCGCTTCTTCCTCTCCCCTCCTCTTCCTCCTCTTGCTGCTTGGTAAAGCAACTCATTCATCAATAATTGATAATTGCTTGGGACAGGTGAGATGGAGAGGCAATTTGTGGAGAGTATAGGCTGGGTGCAGTGCCAGTAGATTGGTTGCGGTCTTCTGTTCTGTGCTCTCTTGCTCTCTTACACAGTCTCGATCTCTCTTTGCTGTCTGTCTCTCTTTGCTGTCTCACTCTTACACAATCTCGATCTCTATTTGCTGTCTCCGTCTCCTCTCGCTCACTACATCTCTCTCTCTCTCTCTCTCTCTCTCTCTCTCAGGACTGAGGCTGTAGTGAGTTACTCTCATCATGCTGGCTCTCTAGAGGATGCAGAGAGCTGTTCATAGCCATGTGGCTCTCATGGATTTCCTTTCTCTCTCTTTCCCTCCTACTTCTATATGCTGCACGTCAATACTCCAGTCACAATTGTAATAAATACAAACCAGCAACCAGTCTGTTTGTGTTGAGTGTATGCATTTGTGCATGTTGTGCAAACGAAGATGAAACCTGGAGCTATAAGGTACAGACAGCATGGTGAGTGTGTGCTCAGAATACTAGAATGGCTGAGGAAGAGGAGGGAATACATATTGATTTCAGGTGCACCTTTTTTTTTTCCCTTTGAAAATCCCTTGATTGCTTTTGTTCTTCTCTCCTCTCTCATTTATTCCGTCTGTCTGTCTGTTTGTCTGTCTGTCTCTCTCTCTCGCGCTCTCTCTCTCTCTAATGAAACTCCAGATGAATTGGAGCACACTCGCTGGCTTCTCTCTCCTCCTCATTCTCACTCTACCTCCCCTCATTTTTCACTCAGCACCTTCAATGCACACACCACATATATATGTAGGATATTATTATTATTAAGGGCGGCACGGTGGTGTAGTGGTTAGCGCTGTCGCCTCACAGCAAGAAGGTCCGGGTTCGAGCCCCGTGGCCGGCGAGGGCCTTTCTGTGCGGAGTTTGCATGTTCTCCCCGTGTCCGCGTGGGTTTCCTCCGGGTGCTCCGGTTTCCCCCACAGTCCAAAGACATGCAGGTTAGGTTAACTGGTGACTCTAAGGTGGGGTTTGCATTAGACCGTATCAGCGGATCATCAGATTAACGTTTTTAAAACGATTAGTGTGCACACAGCAACACCAATACACGATTCGCGTGCACACAGCAACGCCAATACACGGATACGCTCGGCTCCGCAGGCATCCTGCGCTCCAAATCACTCCGCCCTGAACAGCGAGTGCCCTCTGGAGGGTGCGCACTCCGGCCTTGCGCAGCTCACACAGCGCGCGAGTGAAGTGCACAAGCAGTGATTCGGGACTGAGCCGCTGTGTGTGTGATCCCAGCGCATATCACTTACCACTTGCAAGTGGAAGGATGGCAAGCCTAAAGACAATCATAACTACACAATGGGCAGTATTTGCATCAGTGTTTGCAGTATTTTCATACTTTTATACTCTTTTTAATGAAAGGTGATACAAGGCGGAAGTCCGCGCCGTTTTTCAGCAGTCGCGTCACATGACCAACGCCAGCGAATCAGGAAGGTGGATGTCACAGTGACGTTGTCCAATGAGACGCCAGCTAGAGCTCAGCACAGCGTATCCGCGTATTCTCAATGTTTACACAGCACCGGACCAGACACGATCTAGATTGAATACGTGGACCCTGGCGGATTCCCGTTTCCCGGCGTTTCCAGGTGTTTTAATGTAAACGGACAGTGCATCCGCGAAGAAAACGAGACAGATACGGTCTAATGTAAACTTGGCCTAAATTGACCGTAGGTGTGAATGGTTGTCTGTGTCTGTGTCAGCCCTGTGATAACCTGACGACTTGTCCAGGGTGTACCCCGCCTTTCGCCCGTAGTCAGCTGGGATAGGCTCCAGCTTGCCTGCGACCCTGTAGAACAGGATAAAGCGGCTAGAGATAATGAGATGAGATTATTATTATTATTATTTATTTATTTTTTTTAAAGAGAGAATTTCCTCTCCACTCCTCTAAATATGGATTACTGTGGCGCAGAGATTAAGTACTCTGATGCGAATTATTTGAGAGAGTGGGAAGCTATTGACACTCTGATTTCATTTCTTTTGCTTTTCTTGCCCTACCATTTTTACGCTCATATTAACCTTGTGTGGTGTTTTGTTACTCAGCCAGTGTTCGTGGGTCTGGTGGACCCGCTGCATTTTGGTGTTTTAAATTCAATACAAACAATTTTACATTAAATACTTAACAGATGTTTACTTCACCCCAATTACAAGCAATATACGAGCAGCATATATGGTTTTAAAAAAAAAAAAAAGAGAGAAAGAAAACAGGTCCCGCAGACCCGAACACCATACAAGGGTTAAAGCTTGTTTATATGTCAAACTGATTTGATTTGAGGTACTTTCTCTTTGCAACCATGGAGGTAGGAAACCTAGATGTTGCATTAGGCTGAACCAGACCAGTGAGTCAGACTGTCTACTAAAGTTTTGGTGAAAAAATTCAGTGTCAGCACTTTGTAGCAGGCTGTTCCTTTAAGTTGTCTGCCATAGGAAAGTTTTCAGGACTGAGGGCTTTGCAACATCTCAGTAATGTGACTAAGCCGAATGTATTAACTTCAGGAGAGAGAAAAAGCGAGGCTGATGAGGGAACACATGCTTGTAGTTGCTGTAATGTAAGTGGCAACTCTAACAAACTTTGGACCTGACTTTAAATAGTACTATAAACTAATAATAAAAAAAAATTCTTTATTGTAATCTCTGGCAAATTACAAACGAATAAGAGGAATAAATCACTTTGGGACACCCTGTTATAGGAAAATAATCAACTTTGGGATGGTAATGGCCCTGCACGTAACGTCCGGCTACGTCACGCAGCCCCATTGTTAGTTTCCTGTAACAGCATGCCATGTGTTTTATTTCTTTCTTCGCAACGCTTTAACGTGTATACTTGCGAATATTATATGTGTATGTGTAGTGCTGCCAAAAAATATGAAATGTATGTTTTGAGATGGGATTTGTGATTCAGTACCGTTTTATTACATCAGTTTCAGGCATCGTTCGTGTTCACTTAAAGGAACAGTCCACCGTACTTCCATAATGAAATATGCTCTTATCTGAATTGAGACGAGCTGCTCCGTACCTGTCCGAGCTTTGCGCGACCTCCCAGTCAGTCAGACGCGCTGTCACTCCTGTTAGCAATGTAGCTAGGCTCAGCATGACCAACGGTATTTTTTGGGGCTGTAGTTAGATGCGACCAAACTCTTCCATGTTTTTCCTGTTTACATAGGTTTATATGACCAGTGATATGAAACAAGTTCAGTTACACAAATTGAAACGTGGCGATTTTCTATGCTATGGAAAGTCCGCACTATAATGACAGGCGTACTAACACCTTCTGCGCGCTTTGGCAGCGCACTGATACGGAGCTCAGATATCAATGCGCTGCCGAAGCGCGCAGAAGGTGTTAGTACGCCTGTCATTATAGTGCGGACTTTCCATAGCATAGAAAATCGCTACGTTTCAATTTGTGTAACTGAACTTGTTTCATATCACTGGTCATATAAACCTATGTAAACAGGAAAAACGCGGAAGAGTTTGGTCGCATCTAACTACAGCCCCAAAAAATACCGTTGGCCATGCTGAGCCTAGCTACATTGCTAACAGGAGTGACAGCGCGTCTGACTGCGTCTGACTGACTGGGAGGTCGCGCAAAGCTCGGACAGGTACGGAGCAGCTCGTCTCAATTCAGGTAAGAGCATATTTCATTATGGAAGTACGGTGGACTGTTCCTTTAAGCGAACATAATACTGCTTGATGAATTTCTGAAGAATGGGTCGTTTGCTCATGGCTGCATTAGTTTCTAAACATTTCAAATGATCAGAAGTACAGATATAATTTAATTTGTATCACTTGTGATGTGCAGAAATGGATGATGCCTGAAGCAAAGTAAATTTTGTCAGTCAGGCGAATATGGAGAGTTCTAGGTGATGAGATCAGTGTAGACGGGCATTTCTCCACTGATTCTCACTGGTTAATGTGGGATTCCTGCTCCGCCCAGTGTGGCTGGGAGATATCGAAGTATGGAGCAACAGCAATATCTGTGACTGCGATCTCCAGGCTGCTCCGTTTAGATATGGTAATCCCTGCATGGGGTTTAAAAAAAAAAAAAGGGAAGATGTGACTCCTGGCACAGCGTAGAAAACATTGAGCCTGCTATGATTCACAAACCTGTAATCACAATTCAGCCATTAATGCACATGTGCTGGTGGCTGAATGATTGTATTTTGACCTTTGACCCACAGGAGAGCTGGAGGAAGAGATGGAGAACCCTGAGATGGTGGACTTGCCAGAGAAACAGAAACACCAGCTGAGACACAGAGAGCTCTTCCTCTCCAGACAGTTGGAGTCTCTGCCTGCGACACACATCAGGTGAAACCGTCTGTGCGTGTGTGTGCGTACGCATCATCATGGACGATTTTCCATAAATATAGGGTGAAATAATTTGACCATTTGTCACGTCTGTGGGCTTGAATTAAGTGCAAGTGAGTGAAATACTCCAAGGATGGCTGTTTCGCCAACCATCATGCGTCTGAAACACATCATTATTTTGTGACCTGTCAAAAGCTGTACTAGGAATCCTCGAGTGTAAACAGTGTTTGAGTGCGGAGGACAGTACTAGCACTGATGAAATCAGATCTCTGTAGAGAACTTAAACTCTTAGAATGATCCTGGCATTAAACTGTCGCAACAGTGAAATGCATAAAGATTTTCTGGGGGACATATAAATATTTTAAGTTGTTTTGGTCGGCCGATACACTGAGACAGGGTTTGTCCTCTGAGCAGATAATGTATTGACTGCTTGAATATGAGGACAATTTCACCAAACACTGTTTTTTTTTTTTTTTTTGGGCTTTTTTTCACCTTTATTATTGGATAGGACAGTGTAGAGACAGGAAATGAGCAGGAGAGAGAGACGGGGAGGGATCGGGAAATGACCTCGGGCCGGAATCGAACCCAGGTCCCTGGATTTATGGTATGGCACCTTATCCACCTGAGCCACGACGCCCCCTTCACCAAACACTGTTAAAGGTGTTCTTACTTAAAAATCATGGCGTGCTAGGCATGTAATGATTTACCCAATTCGCTTCAGTTTCGTTCATGATTCGATTTTCCCATGGTGTTGTTGGGGGAAAAAAAAAATTAAATGAAAATTTTATTACCGAAAAATGCAAGGTTTTATTTTTCTATTTATCGGCTTAACAAAATATTCCTTTTGATAAATTTTAAATAAAAAAAAAAACTTTTCATTTTCTTAATAACCAACTGTAATTATTTACAAATGTTTGCAAAGGTTGGAGTAAAATATAATGGCTTATTAACTAAAATGTTCCTTTTTATTAAAAATGAAAATGTTAACAACAAATAGACCTTTCCTTAATAAACTTTTATGAACATCCTACCGGCCAGAGGGGAACCGTCGGGGCCTTCAGAGAAGCCCAAACATATCAGCATTTCAAATGTTATAGTTAATTTCTTTCATTCTTTCATAATTTCATTATAATTATTCTCTTCTAATTCTAATTTGGCCTCATTTTCTATCAAATTTGCTTCAGAAATGAAAGGGTTACTGTCCTGAAAACAAACATTTAAAATGGAGTTATCCAGTGAGATTTTTTTTTTTTTTTCATTTCGTCTCACTCATTGGTTAGGACTTCATTGCCGAGACAGAAGGCCATGGCAGTGTATGTTTATGTAGGAAGTGACCGATTTATTAACCAATCAGATTTTGATTTATAGTGGGAGGGACCAAAAATGAGTTGCCCTCAGCCTTCTTGAAGGCCAACGCGAGCGTAACCACGAGCTGGTGCCATCGGTGCGGCAGTGAAGTTGCCTTCCAGCCGGTGTAGCGTTCATCAGTAGTGTTAGCGAATGCTAATAAAGCGGTCAAGCCAGTGTGATCAAGAGCATGTAGCACAGGCTAACGACCGAAAAACTAAAATTTCTGTCTCCAGACTCTTCTTCCACGCACGCTCGCCATAGTATTTTTCACTCATACTTAAGTATTCATTTCCCTGTGTAATTTACTTGGTCACTTTTAAACTCAACCTGGCAGCCTGCCGCTAATCCCTTGCAAAATCCTTTGCTCTGTTGCTTTTTCGGTGTGTCCAGCTACGTTTTGGCTGAGCTGAAGTCCCAGCTCTAATAGTAACGGTTTGCCGCTGCTACCGGCATTTGCTTCTTTTTTTTCTTCAGCTTTCAGCAGTCTGTAAAAAGAGAGGTCCAATTTCTTGTTAAAGCTGTTTGTACGATGAGCCGCAGAACAGCTCTTTACCATTTTAGAGCTCTCTTCTGTGCGTTTTTGTGGAGCTGTATTAGTACTGTGTTACTGCCGCCTACAGTAGAAGTCGTATATTCCTACTATTTTTACGTTATTGCACCTTCTGCTATCTAAACAATGCAACTACAGCTGGAAAAAGACACTATTTCGATTTGAAGCATCATAAATTTGTATCGTGATTTATCATCGCACAATATATCGTTACGTGCCTACAGAGTGCAGCTTTTTAAAGTGTCGAAGCGCCATGCTTCACCTAATTTAGAGTATGTAGAGCGGTAGCTCGCTTACTGTATCGGGTATCGGTGCTTACTCAGAACTCTGATATTGCTTACAGAATGGCCTGTAGAAGAATGCTGTAATGATATTATTGTACCAAAAAAAGGATCACTCCGTCCCTAATTTGCAGTAATGAAGAACTTTGATACGTTCTTGGTACTGATATCCCCTGCAGCTTGTTCATCTGTTTCTGGCATACACACAAGTCGCATGCCAAACCTGTTTCGAGTATATCCTCAAGGTCCCTGTTCTCTCTTGTCCATTTTGCTATAATTTGACTGTCAGAACAAAATTTGTATTTCTCCTTTACCTGTAGCTTGACTTCGGGGTCGTGTACTTCAGGCCGTTTTAACATGTGTGTTGTGTAACTGTGTTCAGAGGAAAGTGCTGTGTGACTCTTCTCAATGAGACGGAAACCCTCAAGTCCTACCTAGACCGAGAGGTGAGTACCGTACAGCGTTTTTAGCTGTGTAGCACTGCTAGAACATGCTCCTGCCTCACTGGCACTGGGGCACTCGGGGTGTGTTTACCTATACTTGATAGAGATGCACATGTTTATTGTGTGTGTGTGTGTGTGTGAGAGAGAGATCTAATTTTGAGCTCCGTTCTGAATGAATAATTCAGTGTGTTGACCCAGAATGTTCTCTTCGCATTTAGTAATGAGGAGACTGGAGACTCCGCTCACTGTCAGGCCAAACACCACACAGCCCTCTATCACGCTTTCATGAGGTTTTCTTTGTTTGCACCTCGGTCTCTGACTTCGACTTTATCTATGTTGTCTTTCGGCTGCAGGACGCATTTTTCTACTCTCTGGTGTATGACCCTCAGCAGAAAACGCTCCTGGCTGATAAAGGAGAAATCAGAGTGGGGAACAAGTACCAGGCAGAAATCACCGACCTCCTCAACGAGGGTACGTCTGATTTTTCAGCACAGTCCTGAGAAACTTCTGATCGTCAGACCCGCTGTAGAGTCTGAACACTCAAGTGCTTAAAACATGCAACCAAAGATATGTAACTGTGTCTTGCACTTCCTCTACACGATGCAGATCTCTTATCTCTTTGTAACACCTTCTGATGGCAGGGTGACTGCATGTCCCTACATACTCTTTGTGTCTCTGAAACTCACTTTCGTGATATAAAAGTCGTAAGTGTCGTATTGCGGTAAATTTTTATATTTATCTGGTCTTAGAATTTAAGACTAATCAGCTGTATTGTTGTGTCTTTTTTTTTTTTTTTTTTTTTTAAGTACAGATGTTGATTTGATAAAATAATTTCAAGTAAATTTTGCTCAAGAAAAGCAGATCCCCCCCCCTTCTTCTCCTGGCTCAAACAAGACATGGTGCTGTTCTATTCTGATGGGTTCAGGATGACCACGAATTGTGATTGGTTGGCACATGTTTAATTTTAATAACATCTACTGTATAATTAAAATTTTTTTTTTTAAATTCATGTCACTTTTTTCTTTTTACCTTTTGGCTTAATTGCACCACAGATTAGGTATTTTGCATTAATTTTTTTCATTCATCTTCTTCACTTTATCCTGGTTGCGATTATGGGAAATCTGGAGCCTGTCACGAGAACAGTGGGCGAGCTGGTGCTCCCTGCACACACACTCGTTGATGCATAGAGCCAATTTCAAGTTGCCAATACACACCCACTGGGATGTTGTTGGGAGATGGGGAGGAAACCAGAGAACAGAAGGAAAAACCCATGTAGACATGGGTAGAACATGCAGAACTTTGCACAGTAACACTATCCTAGTAGGAACCCTGGAGCTGTGAGGCAATCGCACCACCATGCTATATTTTAATAAATTAACAAAAACGATGAGTAGAACGAGAACTTGTAAGAATTTTCTGCAGCCCCGGCTCCCGTTTTGAACGAGACTACCATGGAAGATGTAATGTAAAGGGTGGCACGGTGGTGTAGTGGTTAGCACTGTCGCCTCACAACAAGAAAGTTCTGGGTTTGATCCATAGCCCAGTGACCAACAGGGACCTTTCTGTGTGGAGTTTGCATGTTCTCCCTGTGTCTGCATGGGTTTCCCCCTCAGTCTAAAGACATGCAGTTAGGTTAACATGGGGCAACCCTGGCCTGAAGGTTGGGCTGAAGTGCCCTTGAGCAAGGCACCTAACCCCCGTCTGCTCCCCGGGTGCTGTAGCATAGCTGCCCTCTGCTCTATTGCTCACTTGTGTGTGCATGTGTGTTCACTGCTTCAGATGGGTTCAATGCAGAGGACGATTTTCACTGTGTGCTTAAAGGAGATACGCAGAACCTTTTATTTTTAAATAAATTTCTGAGTGGATAGTATCTCCATCCTTAACTCTTGTATGCTGCATAAATGGGAATAAAAAAATATATATGTTTGGGAGTTAAAATCGACCGCAAAGTTGGCATTCGAGCTGCCCCGCTGAGCCAGCCAGCCCTGAGTGCGTGACGTCACAGCAGGAACCGGTTTTAAAGCCGAGGCCTCTTGCAGCTATAGACCAAAGTCATATAAATAAAAATTTATGGTGAAAGTAAGAAACAGCGTTACCGACTTGCTCAACTAAGACTGATTTGACTTCATTGATTGTGGGTTGGCTCACTTAAACACACAATACAAGTTACATGTATTAACCCAAATGCAGGTAAACAACGTGCCTTTTTTTTTTTAAATCCAAATGAGAGTCGGCACTTACCCATCTGTTTTCTCACTTCTTGAAGGCCGATTGTTTTTGAAACAATCTGACTTTCAGTTGTTTGTTCAGTTCTCTGCTCATTCACTTCTTCCATGTAAGGGCGAGATGGCAGCAATATCCAGTTTAGAAATAAGACGGCTGCTCCACTCGTTCACTTTTCTTCATACTGTGTGTTCCGCCATTACTGCTGGGCTCAGGCAATTACTAAAACCCGGGACGGAGCGAGATGTCACCGGTTTTAGCAACAACTGCGGGGAGGTCACTGCCCGAGCGATATGTCCTGTCCTATTCCATCCCAGGTTTAGCAACAACCCTCGGCTCACTCCAGGAGGATTGCTGCAAGTGAACTCACTTTCCTTTTACAAAAATAAATAAAAATAAATAAATATTTTCCTTTTCTTGTAGTTTTCTTTAATTGTTGGTACTGTACCCTCTTTCAATACGGGCTTATAGCCAACGCTTCTCAACAGATCAGAGGTCTCGTACGAGTCCTCAGTAAAATGTGCAGAGCAGAGGAGAGACCACTTCATAGGCGCCCAACGTGCCCTTGAACTTCTCACAAAATGCATCCAAATCTTTGCAGTTTGAACATTCTTGGGCCATGAATGCAACGTAAATCCACCTTCTGTCCTGTTGCTGCACCGGCCAGCAACACATCTACGTGGCGTGGCGATAAATTAGCTCAAAATGGAGGATCGGAGTTGCAGTCAGCTCTGTGTTTTAGTATAGCGGAAATGGCGATGAGAAAGATAGACTTCCTGTTGTGACGTTACGGACGTCAAGGTCATTCACTCAGACCGCTACCTATATAAATCACTTTAATCGTAAAAATGACTATATTAGATTTATTGTTGATGCTTAAAACTATTCCTGTGCCATTCTTGAGGTCTCAAGGCATTTATAAACGAAAGTAAGGCCACGGCTCTGCGTATATGCTTTAAGTCTGTGCTTGAGTGTACGTGTGACAAAGGCTTCTTGGCTGCTGCTTCTTCTGGCTTTGTCACTTTTGCAGTTTATTTTGTTGCCAATATCCATCCATCCATCCATCCATCCATTATCCATAATCGCTTATCCTGTTCAGGGTTGCGGGCAAGCTGGAGCCTATCCCAGGCGACTATGAGCAAGAGGCGGGGTACACCCTGCCAGATAGTCGCCAGATCATCACAGGGCTGACACACAGAGACAAACAACCATTCACACTCACTCACATTCACACCTACGGTCAATTTAGAGCCACCAATTAGGCTAACCTGCATGTCTTTTGGACTGTGGGGGAAACTGGAGCACCCGGAGGAAACCCACAGGCAGAACATGCAAACTCCACACAGAAGGGCCCCCGTCAGCCACTGGGCTCGAACCCTGAACCTTCTTGCTATGAGGTGACCATGCTAACCACTACACCACCGTGCCACCCTTGTTGTCAATAATTTTACATAATTACGTATAAAATGTAATTTTAGGATGCCTAAAATGATACCCTGCGATATAGGCATGCGACCATGTCCTGTCTGTTTTTAAACCCGAATATTTCTGCAAGTAATGCTACTGCGTTCAGGGCATTTCACTTAGAACTCTGATAGACATGGATGAATAACATGAAGCGCTTGCAGAAGGGAAGACCATGCAGAGATGTAGCAGAGTGGGAGTCTAATCTTGATATCCAGCTGTTCTGTAGATGACTGCTGTGTTTGTGCTTGTCGGTTCATTAGGAGAGGAGGATGGCAGGGAGCTGGCCAAACTAGAGGAGAAAGTATGGGATCCCAACAGCCCTCTTACGGAGAAACAGATCGACCAGTTTCTTGTAGTGGCTCGGTAAGTTCCTCAAGCATTGTTGGGACCCCCCCACTGAACTTTGTCTGGAATGAGCAACATTGTAGTTAAGAGGCTTTGAAATAAGGTATATTTCCTGTGGAATTATTGATTATATCCAAACAGTGAGATGCTTTTTTTTTTTTTTTAAATAAAAGACAGACACTTGCAGTGCTCATTCATTTATCCCTCTCCTCTGCTCAGTCTCTTTACGTCTCTCTTCTGCCCTTTTTCTTTCTCCTTCCCTCCCACAGGTCTGTAGGTACATTTGCGCGGGCTTTGGACTGCAGCAGTTCAGTTCGGCAGCCCAGTCTACACATGAGCGCTGCAGCTGCCTCCAGAGACATCACACTGGTACAGCACCACCTACACTCGCTCGCTCGCTCACTCACTGCACGCTACATCCTGCTTCCGCAGTACTTCACACTTTGGTCTGGCACATGAAAGGCATTCTAATGTCTATCTGTGCTTTACCAATTGTCCATGCAGAATTACTCATAATGGCATAGTGTAATGATTACCCAGGCATATTTGATCATAATAGTGTAGAGCAGTATGAATATTTAAAAGGAGGACGGCTGTTGTAACCTTTATGATCATCAAATGATCTTTATAGAGCTTTGTGTCTGGATTGACGATAGAGAATTATTATTATTATTATTATTTATTTATTTTTTTTTTAAAGCATGGTGATTTTTAAAAAGAGATTCATATTTTGGGTATGTCATGAGTATGTTCAGGATAGCATTCCAGGACTGAGTCGAACAAACGAGAGAGCTAATTATGCATTGTGTTCTGGGCTAAAAGACACCTATGGGTTACACTGTGGCTCTTTGGATGCACCCTCAACCACCCTCGCCTACCACTAGATGCCACTCCTTTATTAAACATACGGTACAGCACAGGACCCAGTGGGTACTAGACACAAGCAAAACCATACCCTCTGAACCTGAGAAACACACACTCCTTTATTCTGTTTATAAGTAACTGACATGGAATGACATTTTTGACTGAACAGACTTTCACAAATAGGTTTCCTGTAATTTGACTATGAATCATCGGACTGTTTCTGTGGAAAGGAAACACAAAGTGGTTTTTCCCTTTCCTTTCTACAAGAGACATCTGGACCTTGCATGTTGTTTAAAGCGTTATTATTATTATTTTGTTTCCATAATATTAAAAATAGCACCTCTTGCAAATTGAGTCATTAGCAGGGCGGCCTTGTTGAGCTCTTATCAAGGTGATGCAGCCGATGATGTTCGAGTGTGCTCAACCCATCAAGGTTTCAGAAAAAAGTAACAAACAATAAACATTAACCAGCACAACTCTTGCTTGTGAAGCAGGATCAATGTAATATCAAGTTAACCGAAGCTCATATGATAAACAGATTGATGATAAACAAAACTGCAGCCCAGGACTCTGAAAGAGCTGTTCACTGTAGTGCCTTTGCCTGTTAAGGCACTGGGGAAGCCATGGCCTAATGGTTAGTGATGCAGCGTTGGGATCAAAAGGTCACAGGTTCGATTCCCTGGACCAGCAGGAATGGCTGAAGTGCCGTTGAGCAAGGCACCTAACCCCTAACTGCTCCCCAGGCTGCTCTGGATAAGAGTGTCTGCTAAATGCCATTAATGCAATCTAATGTTTATCTCTTTCTTTTAAGAGAAAGCTGATACTTTCATCAGTAATCCAGACTGGACATTTTAAATCTAATTAATACTTGCGGTTATTTATTTATTTATTTAATTTAAATGATTTATTACAACCATAAAAGCATTCGTTTTTGAGCTCATCACCTGCTTCTGCTGTCTGCTTCTACCATATACTCGGAGCCTGCTGCAGATTTCCTCATTCATTCTGACTCAAAACGTTCGCTCTTTTAGGTTTTCTATTCCATATTGTGGTTTTGCTGTGCTGTTGTAACTATCTGGGCTTGAGAGCTTTGCCAGTCAACTTTGTTTTCTTTTCCGGTTTGCCTTTTATGACATGAAAACTGTGGAGTCTTGGCTTTCCTACATGTAAATAATGAATATATATATTTAAAAAATTGGCTAATAAGAGAAAAATACAGCTTTCCTGTTCTTGAGAAACCACTCAGTGATGCCAACTCCTGTGGGCGTCCTGCGTATTTTCCCCTCAGCGTTCAGTTTCTGATCTCACACGAGCCTCCTGAAAATTCCCAGAATCAACCGAGCACAGGCGATATGTTTTTGTTGGTCTGCAGATTAGTTGATTGCATAGGTTGTCATTACTGAATAGTAGGATTCCTTTCTGTTGCTTTATAACTGCTTTGAAAAGTCTGTTCTGGCATATTCTTGGCCTTTTTGAATGTGGCGATCTAAAAATAATTGCACAGATCATGTGTGATTTATCTACGTGTGAAAAATGACGCTTCTCTGCTTTACTGCAGATGTTCATGATTTACCATTCACTGTGGGGTTTTTTTTTTTTCCAGTATCCTGACATTTATTCTTTTGCTCCTCAGTTCCATGCCATGGACACGCTGCATAACAACGGCTATGACATGACGCGAGCAATCGCTGCTTTGGTGCCTCAGGGTGGCCCTGTACTCTGTCGAGACGAGATGGAAGAATGGAGCGCTTCGGAAGCTAACTTGTTTGAGGAGGCACTGGAGAAATATGGCAAAGACTTTACTGATATCCAGCAGGATTTTGTGAGTTTACAGCAATAATGTATTTACACAGAGAGGAGGAGTAATGGATACAAGGCTTATGGACAAAATACACAGCACCAGCTCACTGGTCTGTCCACAGACTTGCAGCCTTTTACAGTAGTGTCTTCTGACTCTGCCACCTGCTGGCGATTTAGTGTATGTATGACTCCGGAGTTTAGGGACTGAACTTGGCGATAAGGAGGAGCCACATCGAGAAAATGTACACACCCACTTTTACGGAACCAAAACCACATTATATAAGCAGACAAAGGAAGACGAGAAGTGGTTTTGTGCTTTAGAGTTTTCCCCCTCTGTCCTGCATCAGAATGGCTCTGTTTAAGAGTGTAGATACAAATGAGTGCAAAAGTTTGCATCCCCCTTTTTCCTGGATTTAGAATACTGAAAAATGTACCTCTGATTTGCACTTTATATACAAAACAAACTTCTTAAACAGTTAGAATGTCATCTCGTTCCTTTATTTGAACGTATTCTGTATGATATCCAAGGACGTAAAACAGTCAACACCTTTTGCTTTTTAAGTCCTATTTAAGGCATGAAAGGTTAAAATGGGTGAATGCTCAAGAAATTTGCTGTCTAGTTACAACAAAGTTAATATCTGTTTGGGATCACAAACCGCTTTCATCTAAAACCTGGAACAGAAATATTGACTTTTCACATAGCTGGTGAAGGGTATGAAAAGGTAGGAGAGGTGTTTAGGGAAAATGATATCCACCGGCGGCACGGTGGTGTAGTGGTTAGCGCTGTCGCCTCACAGCAAGAAGGTCCAGGTTTGAGCCCCGTGGCCGGCGAGGGCCTTTCTGTGCGGAGTTTGCATGTTCTCCGCGTGGGTTTCCTCCGGGCGCTCCGGTTTCCCCCACAGTCCAAAGACATGCAGGTTAGGTTAACTGGTGACTCTAAATTGACCGTAGGTGTGAATGTGAGTGTGAATGGTTGTCTGTGTCTATGTGTCAGCCCTGTGATGACCTGGCGACTTGTCCAGGGTGTACCCCGCCTTTCGCCCGTAGTCGGCTGGGATAGGCTCCAGCTTGCCTGCGACCCTGTAGAACAGGATAAAGCGGCTACAGATAATGAGATGAGATGAGATGATATCCACCACATTTTATATTGCCTTTCAGTAATATTGTTTTGACTGTTTGACTGTAAATACTTTAACACATCTTGATCATTTTTGATACACATGATGATGAAGGAACATCTGTAAAACCAAAGTTTCATTAAATGTCTTCCTTGTTTCAAAATTTCAAAAAGTCAGTTTGTGGGAGATGGTAAGACAAGATTCCTGTTGAAGATAACAAAATGAATTCTCCGTCTCTTTCAGCTTCCCTGGAAATCTCTGACGAGCATAATTGAGTATTACTATATGTGGAAAACCACAGACAGATACGTTCAGCAGGTATGATTGGTTGACCAAATACTACTTATGTTCCTGGATAGAATTAAAAAAAAAAAAAAGAAAGTTTTTCTCTGTATTCTGCTCTGTACAGAAAAGGTTAAAAGCAGCAGAAGCAGAGAGCAAGCTGAAGCAGGTCTATATCCCTAACTAGTGAGTACCTTAGCTACTTGGTCAGAAGGTATCCCTGGATATGCAAACATTTACCTCGAAGCTTGAAGTGAATTTTCTGTTTGATTATGCACAAGCTTAATCCGTGTGTGGCCGTGTACTTTGCCTCTACAGCAACAAGCCCAATCCAAACCAGCTGAGTGTGAACAGCGTGAAGCCAGGGCTGGTGAATGGGGCCGGGGCAATTCCTGGGGCAGTGAGTCAACCAGCAGGACTGGGCCGTGCATGCGAGAGCTGCTACAGTAAGTCTCGTGCTCATACTCTCACAAACCTTGCATTTGATAAGTACTGAGGAATTGTGTATAAAAGTTGTGCAAAAATTGTAGCGGAAACCCTTGCCCAAAATTCACTGTGTGTGTGTGTGTGTGTGTGTGTGTGTGTGTGTGTAGCCACCAGCTCATATCAGTGGTACTCATGGGGGCCTACTAACATGCAGTGCAGATTGTGCGCTTCCTGCTGGACCTATTGGAAGAAGTACGGTGGCCTGAAGATGCCCACAAGACTGGACGGAGAACGTCCTGGACCCAACCGCAACAACATGGTGGGCATGACTTTCAGCAGCACAGAGCACTTTAACAGATGACAATGCTTCCGTATCAAATCAGGATGAGCACTACCTTGTAAAAGGACCAAAAACGGACAACAAACGTTTTATTTCAAGAAGACGTCACTAAGACAATAACCAGCAAGCAACGGCTTTTTAACGATAATATTCCTGCTCGTATTCCGGCATTTGAAGAGAATAAACATATGAAGTAACTGTGTGCGCAAATTAGAAAATGTCCAGCATCATAAAACGAGCCCGGATTATCACGGCATGTCCTCTCTGTACTCACCAGTGTAAATGAGACTCAGCATTGTTCTCTTTTTCAGTCTTATATTTGGGCCCCAAAACATACACAAAAGTATCTTTTGTGCCTGGAAATAATTTTAGGTGCCTTATGTGGCCTCAAAAAACAAACAGAACAAAACTGGAACAGCAATTCTATGCACTTTGATGATGCCTTCTTACTAAAGTGTCTGCTTAAGATAAGTTACCACGTCTTCTGTCCTCATTCCTCTGCTTGCCTCACTATTTTCACATTGCACGTTGAGACTGTTTAGATTTCCCCACTCTACCTAACAGACTAAATCTAGTAATTGATTACCTAATGGCCCTTTTCCACTACCCTTTTTCAGCTCACTTCAGCTCACTTCAGCCCGACACGGCTCGCGTTTCGACTATCTCAGAGCGGCGCGACTCAGCTCGCTTCAGCCCTGCTTAGCACCCAAAACTCGCACGGTTTTGGAGTGGGGCTAGGGGCATGAGGAGACACTCCCCTGTGCACTGATTGGTGAGGAGGAGTGTCCTCACATGCTCACACACGCCCCGCGAGCACGCTCGGATCTGTAAACACCGTAAACCCGGAAGAAGAATAATTACGAATTACAAGAATTTCTGAAGCCTTATGCGCCTCGCCTCATCTATACGCTCTTGCCAGTATCTGTTGGCGTTGTTGGTGACAACAAGCCACAGCACCAAGACCAGCAACACTAACGACTCCATGTTTATTGTTTACTATCCGGGTCGTGAGACTACCGCTTAAAAGATCACTGATGTCACTGTTTGCGCCGCCTAACGACATCACGTGACGTCCACCCACTTTCGCTAACTCCACCCAATGTGTCCACCCACTTCCAGCCAGCACGGTTCAGCGCGGGTGTAGTCGAAATGCAACCCCAACAGCCCCACTCAGCTCGACTCAGCCCAACTCAGCACGGCACGGCTCAGCCCGACTCAGCCGCGTTTGTAGTGGAAAAGCAGCATAAGACATTTCATTTGAGTGAGGAAATGGCGAACCTGTTTTGGGCATCAGCTCTCTAGAACAGGACATCTTTGAGAGGTGTGTTGTTACAGATACTGAAATAAACACGCTTGTTTTTCTGGTTGGTAGAGTCCTCATGGTGCACCAGTGAGGCACGGCGGGAGTCCAAAGTTTGCAGTGAAGACCAGACAAGCGTTCTACCTGCAGACCACTCAGCTGACACGGACAGCAAGGCGTATCTGCCAGGATCTGCTCAAGTCCCGCTTTCTGGCCCGTCACCCCTACACACCCGTCAACACAGCAGCCATCAAAGCAGAGTGTAAGTGAAGTTCCTACTGCTCTATTACTCGCCCACCTAGGGACAGATTCAGAAACTGTATGCTACCTCACGAGATTATACACACAATTTTATACGTGTAGTTCATGGTTGATGATAAACACTTAATAATTTCAAGTAGAATTGTCACACTTTGAATGATCTGTCAACATGCATTGTGTGCTTCTTACATCTTTGGTCTCTTGTCTTTAAACGCAGGCAAATTTTATACTATATTTATTGTGTGTAGGTGCAGTGCGGTTGCCAGATATGTCCAAAAAGCCCATGTCTTTGAGGCACGCAGTCCGGAAGCCTCTGGAGTCTGTGGTTAGATATCTGGGTGGGTGGATATGACATGTGCACGCTTGTTCGGTTTTCTTTCTCACTCATTTTAAATGTACAAGTGCCAGAACACAATGGAGGAGGTTTAGGGGAAATTTCGAGCAGAGGTGTCATTTTAGGTAACAGGCCACACACATGCACACCTAGTGTCATGTGGGCTGGACCAAAAAAATCAATTTGGTAGACAAATTGCACATCGGAAACTCCTTGTTTATAGGCATTTATCATCTACAAAACAGATAAACAGGCTGCAGTTCCTTTAAAAAAAAAAAAAAAAGGCAAATTTGCCAAATTATGCTTTTACCATTAACCATTCTAGCACAGTGTTACATCTTGTAATGTAAATAGATTGAATTAGAATTGGGATACGTTTATTGTTTACAAATAAAAAGCTACATGTTTGCTGGGAATCCCTCAAGTTAGTTATTTTGGAAAGGGCCACATGGTTACAGCGTTTACTTTATCATTAATACCTTTTTGTTGACCTAACTGAGATTATTGCTCCCTAGTATTTTGCCCTCTAGTGGAGTAACAGGCTATTTATTTATTTATTTATTTATTTATTTATTTTTAATCTTTCAGTTCAATTACAGTCCATGACACGATTTTAACTTAGAAAATGGATTCTAAATTCATTTGGTGGGTCATATTACAACCGTTACCAGGCTAATTCCAGTCCATGGGCCATATGTTTGATGCTCTCTGTAATTTAGAATGATCTTTAGAATATTTCTCTGGAGAGTACACTGTGTGGACACTTTTGGGGAGGGTCTGGAGGGGTTCCAGCACATGCCAAATGTGGTCATGCTCATAGAAAGTGATCCATTTTAATTAGATTTTAATTTAATATTCTATTCTGACTAATCCATATCACTACTATCTCACTCTGTCTTCTTATTGTAGAGGCCCACCCATGCCCACCTAAAGCAGAGCCCCCACGAGGAGCCTCCATATCCACAGGTAGCTTGACTCCTATCAAGTCCTCCCCCATCCTGAACAACGGCTCACCCACCATCCTCGGCAAACGCACCTACGAGCAGCACAATGGTCTAGACGGTGAGAGAGAGACAGGTGTCTGTTATAACAGTGTGCTTTGCTCGTTAACAGTAACTGGCACGTCTGCTTTACCTTTTAATCTACTTTCCATAACTACATAAAAAGCTTTCTTCCATTTCCAGGGCTGCCTAAATGAAGGTGGACATCTTTTATTGTGTGACTGAGATTAAAGTGCATATCCTGGACCAAATTCTTTTTTTTTTATTATTATTATTTTTTTAATATATATGAAAGTATGTCCCTTAAATTTTGCGCAAGGCCATCTGTCTACAGCAGAAAAAAAATAAAATGACAAAACGCGTCTGGAAAAATCCCAAGGGAGTCTGGAGCCAGATTCGTGACGTCACCTGCGGAAGCGCCAGCAGGCTGCAAGAGCTTGCACGGTTTCAGTGCACAGTCTGTGTAGACCAAGTTTAGCAGCTAGCGATTTTGCATTGAAATATGGAATTGTCACCCGAGTGCAGTGTTACTTCACCTTTGGATGAAGAACATAATGAGATGTCAGAATTGGGGCTTCATCTGTTTGGATTTGATGATGATTCAAGTAGTGAAGACGACGGAGACAACACCGGGGATGTAAATAATATGGTCGTTTTCTCATAAACAAGCCAGCGCTGACATAGGATTCAGAAGGAGACGTCCCGCACGTGACGTCACGAAAATCAATGTTTGCCAGGAAATCCAAATGCCAAGTTTTTTCAGAGGCGGACCAATTTGCCTCAAATGGCTTGATTTCAACTGAATTTTTCTGGTATTGCGCAAGGTAAAAAAAAATTGCACAAAATGCAAAATGTGACAAATATTTGACCAAAGTTTAATATAAAATAGGAGAAGTACATTGATCTTGCTCCTGAATTTACCCGTGATATGCACTTTAAGATGGCCAGAGTCTGTCCTGCTTCCTGTTTTCCAGTTCTCTCTCTCTCTCTCTCTCTCTCTCTCTCTCTTGCCTGCCCATGTGTCCAGCCTTCACAACTCTAGGTCAGTCTTTTTTTTTTTTTTTTCTCTCTCTCTCTCTCGCACGCACATGCTTTCTCTCTCATTCTCAACCCTGAATGGCTGACAGTGTTGTCATGGTAACGGATCAGCAGTGACTCACATGGATCTCCAGCAGGATCAGATGTAGAAAGGCGCGCACACACCAACCAACAGCACCATCAGAGCCATTGAGCAAC
The DNA here is from genome assembly GCF_027579695.1 of Neoarius graeffei. NCBI lineage: Eukaryota > Metazoa > Chordata > Actinopteri > Siluriformes > Ariidae > Neoarius > Neoarius graeffei. The sequence continues at coordinate 52,043,488 of NC_083579.1, forward strand.
ACACGTGAATGATGATTAATGTAACGCGCATAGTGTTTACAACCTCATCATACACAAATGTGTTGCGCTTCTGTGAGGAATCCTCATGTTCACTGTCTGTAATGTTGCTATTACTCTATCAAGGGGTCTAGAAAGAAGCCAGTATTTAATGGTTATATAATTCCTTGATGAGTTTGTCACTGTTCTGCTCTGAGCAGCACTGTTTGTTTCTTTCTCACTTCCCTCCCTCTCATTTATCACTTTTTGTTTTTGCTTTGTACATATCTTGAACAGCCTCATTTACATCGATCACTCTTGAATGTTCATGTGCACTTTGGACAATAAATATCTGATATTGAACAGCACCAGGAAGTGATGATGCACATAATGTCCATGTCGTGTCCGATATGAATCCGCTTATTTGCGTAGCTGAAAAGGCGTGCTGCAATGGTTTAATCCTTTTGAACTATGTCATAAGGTGTATGAAGTACTTTGCATTCTGTCATATATATGAATTAATCACTTGCTTCGTCTTATTCTGCTCTTTATTTTCACCACTCATAGGGTCCAAGTCTAAAGTGCTGGGTCCTCAGTGGGACATCATGTCCAAGCGAATTTCCGAGCAGGGACGCCCTCCCTCTGCCATGCAGGACAATGAAGTACATGAACTTGACTGACCTCTGCTCTTCAACACGGACAACAGGTCTCTGTTAAACTTTTATTGTTCTGTTCTTGGACCTGTGTAAACAGGGTCGTGGGCCTGCTTACAAGATTGTGTTAAAATAATTGATTCTCCTTTGTTATTCTGCAGGTAAATGGAGAAGTGTTTTCCCAATTCTCAAGGATCTAGGAGAGGATCTGTGGTCAACATTGCGCTATATTAGAGCCAGTGTTTTGTTCAGGTTTATGAGCTCGAACAAGCTCTGACCTGACTGTATAGGACTGCATTCAATATTTACCATATATTGCTAATTCTGTTTATTATTATTATTGTTGTTGTTGTCGTTATTACAAGTCTTGTTATTGTTTGTTTGTTTTTTTTAACCAAATGTAATCTTCTTTTTTTTTTTTTTTTAGTTAAATAATGATGAATTGTTCCTTGAAACAGCTTGCTCACAAGTCTGAGGGGGAAAAACATGAACCGTCTTCTTGGCCTGTTTGTATTATTTTCTGTCAAATACTCAGAAAAAGACGAGACAGACATTTCTTTCAGACTGCCATTTTCATTTCTGCTCGTCTTTGATTCGATGCTCCTATTATTCGGTTTCTTCAGTCCACCCTGCCCTGTTATCACAGGCAATTAACTTATTGATAAGATGACTGAATGTGTTCTTTTTCTACCTTTTTCACAAGTATTGCATCTATGGTGTAATTAAAAAAAGGTTGTTTCTCTTTGTGAATATGTAAATGAACAGTATGGAGGCATTATTGTACAGTAGTGCATTTTGCGCCTCCAGTGTTTATCAAGGCTTGTTATAAGGAATTTGCCATGTACAGCATATTCTTTTTGTAAGGAAACTCTCTTGGAAGTCAAACAATGCTGATCCATGAATACAGTGCATCTTCTTAAGAATGATACCTTATATGTCTTGTACATGTTGTGCAGATTCGTTTTTTTCCACGCCCTCCCGGATATCTTGCCAAGAACGGCGTTCCAAACCAGGTAGCTTTTCACCTGGTGATATGTGATACGTTGAAGTTTACACCACAGTTGACTCATTAAATATTGATACCTCGAGAGAGCATGTGTCTGTAGAAATCCTCCCCTCACGTTCATCACACGTGAGCTAAAAGCCTCACTGATCTCATTAGGATCACTTGTAGGTGTCTTACCGCATCCCCCTTCACTCACATAACACAGGTGAGACCTTGGTCTCCAATGCTGCACCATGACGATCATTTAGAAGACATTTCATCTGACCGTTTATAAGGAATGGGTCAAATGAAATCACCACTTCAACCACCTACATTATCAGGTTACAGTGAAAAGGTTTATGTACATAGTCAGCGTTACTCTCTCTCTCTTAAAACTTGTTCTGAATAAATGCTACTGCATGAGACAGAGGGTGTCCAGCATCATACTCCAGTCTTAGCAAAAAAAGGTCAAATCTATATGCTTGTAGTTTTCAGTTTGCTTCATAGGGGAACCATAAGCTATAGGCTTTATGTAGAACCTTCAGCAGAAGATTTCACTTTCATAATAGTGTTACAGTGGCACTGTTGTATTGGCTGTCCCCAATCTATCTCTCTCTCTCAAGGGTTCCATTTAACATCCTGAAGTGTTCTTCAGTTTGAACCCTTAAAAGGAACCTGGACAACAAAGAACCATTTAGAAAGCTTTCTACTTAAAATGTTACTGATGCAACAAATGTTCTACAAAGGACTTCAGCGATGTGCTACTGGACAGTTATTTAGTGGACAAGTCAGGTCCAGCTGTCATACACTACCGTTCAAAAGTTTGGGGTCACTTTGAAATGTCCTTATTTTTGAAAGAAAAGCACTGTTCTTTTCAATGAAGATCACTTTAAACTAATCAGAAATACACTCTATACATTGCTAATGTGGTAAATGACTATTCTAGCTGCAAATGTCTGGTTTTTGGTGCAATATCTCCATAGGTGTATAGAGGCCCATTTCCAGCAACTCTCACTCCAGTGTTCTAATGGTACAATGTGTTTGCTCATTGCCTCAGAAGGCTAATGGATGATTAGAAAACCCTTGTACAATCATGTTAGCACAGCTGAAAACAGTTGAGCTCTTTAGAGAAGCTATAAAACTGACCTTCCTTTGAGCAGATTGAGTTTCTGGAGCATCACATTTGTGGGGTTGATTAAATGCTCTAAATGGCCAGAAAAATGTCTTGACTATATTTTCTATTCATTTTACAACTTATGGTGGTAAATAAAAGTGTGACTTTTCATGGAAAACACAAAATTGTCTGGGTGACCCCAAACTTTTGAACGGTAGTGTACGTTCCAGAAATGGGTCTTTAGTGTGATTACATAGAATAACCGTTTATTTAATTAGATAAATTAGTTCAAATATAACATTAGTGGTGGTACAGAGGCCTGAAAAAGTTTCACGTAGTCTCCTTGTGTTCAATGTCATTTCCTTGTAAATGTCCTGTGTCCTCTGATTTCCTTACACCTCTCAAAAACATTCCAGCCCTTACGAAAATTAACCATGGTTTTACTATGAAAACTAACCATGGTTTTACCATGGTTTATAGTTATTCATGTTTTTTTTGGGTAACCATGAAAACCATGGTGCATTTTACCTCAATGTTCACTTAAATTTTTAGGTTCTAAGTAAATGTTAATGTATCTGGGCTGTTAATCGAGATCCTTCTCTACAGCATTGACTGTTGGACGAAAGCATGGTAATACTACAGTTAGTGCATCCTTTTAAAAACCATACTATCCCTTTTTAAACTAATTTCGTAGTTACTATGACCTATTACACATACAACTATGATGCTACCACAGCTACTGCAGTACTATGGATAAACCACAGTTGGTTCATAGTACTTAGAATCACCATGAAATACCATAGTAGATCCATGGTTACTACCATGGATGAACCATAGTAATACTATGGTTGGTTCATAGTACTTAAAATAACCATGAGATACCATGGTAGAATCATGGTTACTACATAAAAACCATGGTAAAACCATAGTAAACCATGGTAGATTTTCGTAAGGGAGTGGGTGGATTGGTGACTATAATTGCCTCAAGGGGTGTGTGTGTGGTGCCCTGCTTTGGACTGGTGTCCCATTCAGGTTGTATTCTCTCTCTCACACACACACACTGTTCCTGGGATAAGCTCTGGATGAAGTGGCTACTGAAGATCTCATCTCATCTCATTATCTCTAGCCGCTTTATCCTTCTACAGGGTTGCAGGCAAGCTGGAGCTGGAGGTACACCCTGGACAAGTCGCCAGGTCATCACAGGGCTGACACATAGACACAGACAACCATTCACACTCACATTCACACCTACGCTCAATTTAGAGTCGCCAGTTAACCTAACCTGCATGTCTTTGGACTGTGGGGGAAACCGGAGCACCCGGAGGAAACCCACGCGGACACGGGGAGAACATGCAAACTCCGCACAGAAAGGCCCTCGCCGGCCACGGGGCTCGAACCCAGGACCTTCTTGCTGTGAGGCGACAGCGCTAACCACTACACCACCGTGCTGCCCGCTACTGAAGATGTAAGTATGAAAAGTATGATCGATCTTTGTGATGACAACAAATGGTAGAATCATGGACGGAAATGTGCTTTTAAGGCATTGCACCAGCAAACTTTTCTGGCATGATGAGAACATTTACAACGCTCTTTAAGTAGAAATGATTCTGCACAGAATTACTTACCATCCAAAGAAACCCTTAGGAACTTTTTTTTTTCCCAATGAGTGTCCTTAGGGCGGGACTTGTTCCATTTTGTGATTTTTTTTTTTTAAATTCATTTAAAAATTGGGTGCAGATGTATCCTTATCTTAATTACAGGTCATCTGAATGCTTTTCTCGCCTAACTGGGGGAAATGACCTTTATCCTTGAGTATACCCCTGTGCGTGTGTGCGCGCACGCGGAGAGGAGAGGAGAGGAGAGGAGAGGGGAATCGAGCCGAGCACCAGCAGTGAAGCAGTTAACAGTGAACCCAGAGCCGGAGTGTCGGCCGCCCGCCCGCCCGCCGGAGCGCGGCTCTGAGCATGTGCTGTTCCTGCTGCAGTGAAGGAAAATGTGTCAGTTATCATTGGAGAGGAGAATGAGAGAGGGAGAGGGAGGTTAGCCAGCCGGGGCAAACACACGACGAGAAGGAACCGATACGACGATGTTCCTGTTTTGCCTCTTGTCCTCTGCATGATTACAATGAACGCGCAGGGGCTCGATCCCAATCCCACACACGCGGCTGCAGCTCCACAGTAAAACACGGTAAGACTCGCTCACTTCTCCCGGAAGGTTACACTTCTTCCTCAGCACCAGGATAGCCTTTATTTCCCTTGCAGGCCTGTTTATTATTATTATTATTATTATTATTATAGGGATTTCCTGAGCTTTAATTGGCTTAGCCTTTGTGAAGGTCCTGAGGGCGCAGTGATGATCGAATCGAGCATCTGATTTATTTCTGTTTATTAATTTATTTATTTCTGGTTAATAATTAATTTTTTGTGCCGCTGTGCGTCCAGCACCTGATCTCTGATCCTGCTCTAGCTGGGCTGTGTTACCATCCATCCATAAACCCTTTTACCTGTAGGTGTTTTAACAAACAAGCTGGAGTGGGTTGATTTGCCCGAATGGTGATGAAAGCTGAACTGTTATCGTGTGTAATTATGATCAACGTCATTTGTTCAGACGTTGCTTGGAGAAGTGCCGGTGGTTACTTTGTGTGTATATATATATATATATATATATATATATATATATATATATATATATATATACACACACACACCAGTGAGGGAGCTGCGGGACGCTTTCATTCAGGCCTGTTGTCACGACTGCACTGTCGGGTCTCAAACCGAAGCCCCTTCGGGTTCAGGTCCAGGTGATGTGGAGTGAAATGGATGGAAACAAAGTAACGCATCTTCACGCATCAGCTTTTCTCTCTTCCATATCTGAAGCTCTGATCTATTCTGTTCCACTTTAAACTGGACTTGATAAGGAACTCCAACTAAAACCATGAAACTTCATGTACTCTGCTCATTTCCTCCACTGAACACGAAAAAGGACACTTTTGGTGCCATCTGCTGTAGACCTACTCCACCTTCATGTCTATATTAGAAAGAAAGAAAGAAAGAAAGAAAGCACAACTTTATTCATCACACACTTGTGAAATTCCTCTCTGCATTTAACCCATCTGAAGCAGTGCACACACACATACCCAGAGCGGTGGGCAGCCATGCTAACAGCGCCCAGGGAGCAGTTGGGAGTTAGGTGCCTCGCTCAAGGTCGTCCCATATTAACCTAACCACATGTCTTTGAACTGTGGAGGAAACCCACGCGGACACGGGGAGAACATGCAAACTCCACACAGAAAGGCCCTCGCTGGCCGCAGGGCTCAAACCCGGAACTTTCTTGCTGTGAGGCAACCGTGCTTACCACTTACACCACCGTGCCGCCCACATTACACACATTATGATCAGTTATGTTCTTTTAATTCTGACCTGAGAATGTGGTGAAATAGTAAAACTAACAGATCAGGGCCATAACCAGGTTCAAAAAATATTTCAGTAACTTCCACATGTGTCAAAGTGAATAGTCTACCACAATGCCAAATATATACAGCATCAATATTACTTTTTGGATCATCTTCTTATCCTGTCTATTCTTCTATAAATTATCCAGACCCCATTTTTATTTCATTTAGTTCGTTATTGTGGTTTGACGAGCCAGCTTAATAGTTACCTGTTGATTTCAGCCTCCAAACACAGGACGTTTCACCATGTTGTCGAGCTTTTTCTGAAATTTGTGTCATTTGTTAAAGATGACACAATGGATTGATGTCGTATTAAAGGATCATGTACAGTATGAGTATGAGAGATCCCTCGCAATATATTTGACTACTTATTGAAACTTCTCTTTATCAGCCCCCCCAAAAAAGAGGACCTCGCTATTCTTGCAAGGTATTTTTGTAGTTTTTCCTTGTAGTCAGTACAGTAAACTGATTTCATAGTAACAAACAATAGAGTACAGATCTTACCAGTAATCACGATAATCTATTTTATTTTACGTTTAATATTAAAAGTAGATAAATGCCTAGTTATACATCTGTACAACTTTATTTACTTTGGATTAGTCTATGTACATAAAAACTGACTGATTTCTTTGAATAAATTTATACAAAATGATCCTTGTGTTGTGTTGTAGGGAAAAAGTTGGGTTCGTTCGTTCGTTAGTTACTTAAAGTAATTAAAGGTGCGCATGCAAACTTTTCTAATGGATGAGTGACCGGTTTCCCCCCCAAGTGCTTTGTAGTTACCATTAGACCCCACTAAAGAAATTCCAAACTTTAGTGTCCTCATAGCAACTTATGATCATGAAATAAGTGATTTCACTCTGTTAAATTACCTCCATGTCTTACTTGCACTCTTACCTGATTAGACACCCCTGCTGTACACGGTCAGAAAAGCCACAGTCTGGACTACAGAGACACTGTATTAGAACAGATATATGACGGTTAAGTCGTGCATGATGTTTCCTCATGGTTCAGAGGAAAAAACTGCTCAACATTTTGTCCTTGCTCTCCAGGCAGCCGTGCCCTACGCTACCCAGAGCACTAGAGCGTCTGATCCAAAGTCGGTCTGATCCTCAGAGCACAACTGATTAAATGAGGATTTGGCTTGAGTGAAATGAGTTCCACTGCACTGCAGGCAGTTTTAACACTCCACATCTAAATCTTGCGTCTTTGCTAATCATACTGGCTTTGAATCCTTTCTGGTCCTTTTTCCAGAGTCCGATTAATCTATTCTAAATCCGAAAACAGACCTTTATGGATCCTGTGACTAGACTGAAGTACAGTGGTGTTTGAAAGTTTGTGAACCCTTTAGAATTTTCTATATTTCTGCATAAATATGACCTAAAACAGCATCAGATTTTCACACAAGTCTTAAAAGTAGATAAAGAGAACCCAGTTAAACAAATGAGACAAAAATATTATACTTGGTCATTTATTTATTGAGGAAAATGATCCAATATTACATATCTGTGAGTGGCAAAAATATGCGAACCTTTACTTTCAGTATCTGGTGTGACCCCCTTGTGCAGCAATAACTGCAACTAAACGTTTCCGGTAACTGTTGATCAGTCCTGCACACCGGCTTGGAGGAATTTTAGCCCATTCTTCCATACAGAACAGCTTCAACTCTGCGATGTTGGTGGGTTTCCTCACATGAACTGCTTGCTTCAGGTCCTTCCACAACATTTCGGTTGGATTAAGGTCAGGACTTTGACTTGGCCATTCCAAAACATTAACTTTATTCTTCTTTAACCATTCTTTGCTAGAACGACTTGTGTGCTTAGGGTCGTTGTCTTGCTGCATGACCCACCTTCTCTTGAGATTCAGTTCATGGACAGATATCCTGACATTTTCCTTTAGAATTTGCTGGTATAATTCAGAATTCATTGTTCCATCAATGATGGCAAGCCATCCTGGCCCAGATGCAGCAAAACGGGCCCAAACCATGATATTACCACCACCACGTTTCACAGATGGGATAAAGTTCTTATGCTGGAATGCAGTGTTTTCCTTTCTCCAAACAATGCTTCTCATTTAAATCAAAAAGTTCTATTTTGGTCTCACCCGTTCATAAAACATTTTTCCAATAGCCTTCTGGCTTGTCCACGTGATCTTTAGCAAACTGCAGATGAGCAGCAATGTTCTTTTTTGGAGAGCAGTGGCTTTCTCCTTGCAACCCTGCCATTACACCATTGTTGTTCAGTGTTCTCCTGATGGTGGACTCATGAACATTAACATTAGCCAATGTGAGAGAGGCCTTCAGTTGCTTAGAAGTTACCCTGGGGTCCTTTGTGACCTCACCGACTATTACATGCCTTGCTCTTGGAGTGATCTTTGTTGGTCGACCACTCCTGGGGAGGGTAACAATGGTCTTGAATTTCCTCCATTTGTACACAATCTGTCTGACTGTGGATTGGTGGATTCCAAACTCTTTAGAGATGGTTTTGTAACCTTTTCCAGCCTGATGAGCATCAACAATGCTTTTTCTGAGGTCCTCAGAAATCTCCTTTGTTCGTGCCATGATACACTTCCACAAACGTGTGTTGTGAAGATCAGACTTTGATAGATCCCTGTTCTTTAAATAAAACAGGGTGCCCACTCACACCTGATTGTCATCCCATTGATTGAAAACACCTGACTCTAATTTCACCTTCAAATTAACTGCTAATCCTAGAGGTTCATATACTTTTGCCACTCACAGATATGTAATATTGTATAATTTTCCTCAATAAATAAATGACCAAGTATAATATTTTTTGTCTCATTTGTTTAACTGGGTTCTCTTTATCTACTTTTAGGACTTGTGTGAAAATCTGATGATGTTTTAGGTCATATTTACGCAGAAATATAGAAAATTCTAAAGGGTTCACAAACTTTCAAGCACCACTGTATGTGAGAGACCTATAAGAGGAGTTTATATCCTGTTTAAGCTGGATTGGTTTTTACCTGAAGAGGTAGTGTAATGTCATTAACTTATCTGATAATTACTTCTAATGAACGACGAGAGCTGCACCCAACCTATACTAGTTCTGTTCAGTTCTCTTGACCACTGAATTGCTGGAGCTGGGTGCAGGCCTGGCTGGACTGACAGGATAAATTAGGGTCACTGGTAACTCCCTCTCCATTTTGGCAGCATAATTGCTTGGTACATAGGACACTAAAATAAACGTGGTCTGGATTAGTGGAAAAATCAATTATAGAAAACATATTTTAGTAAGAAAATGATCAAGTATAAAGACAGTTGGGTCCAAACGTCAGATTTTTTTTAAACTGGAGAAAGAAAAAAAAGCAGGAAAATTTTAGAATTAAAAAAAAAAAATCTAAACAAAGAAAGGATATCTTCAGTAGTCAAGATTTCTTGGTGACGCTTTAAACTTGAGTAACGTGATAATATTGACCATGTTAACTCCTTTGCACAAAAAGTCAGATTTCCCATAACTTTTATCCCATCCATTGAGGCACATGTTAAAACGACACGCCAGTGGATTTAATTTAACACGGGTCATCGGGTTTAACACAAACATATGGCGTTCAGGCGGCTTGAGTGCACGCTGTCGTTAAAACAAAAAAAGAGATGATATACCAAATACTGTACTAAGAAGCTCTAAACTTCATGTAAATATCCGTAAGATTGTACTTCTCACTCAGGTTTCCACTGCTAATGCAATTTCTATTGAAAAAAGAAAACAAATATCTCATCTCATTATCTGTAGCCGCTTTATCCTTCTACAGGGTCGCAGGCAAGCTGGAGCCTATCCCAGCTGACTACGGGCGAAAGGCGGGGTACACCCTGGACAAGTCGCCAGGTCGTCACAGGGCCGACACATAGACACAGACAACCATTCACACCTACGGTCAATTTAGAGTCACCAGTTAACCTAACCTGCATGTCTTTGGACTGTGGGGGAAACCAGAGCACCCGGAGGAAACCCACGCAGACACAGGGAGAACATGCAAACTCCACACAGAAAGGCCCTCGCCGGCCCCGGGGCTCGAACCCAGGACCTTCTTGCTGTGAGGCGACAGCGCTAACCACTACACCACCGTGCCGCCGAAAACAAATATATATAATATAAAAAAGATCATTTTAAAAGTATGCAAAATAGAAGCATTTTTTTCTAGTGCTCTTAGACTTTTTTTTTTCTGACTCCACTGTAGTTCTTTCAGATATTTTTACTTTTGGGAGTAAAACCTATTGGATTAAAATGTTGCATCTAGCCAGTAATCACTTAAACAAAAGTACCTCCCTGAATGAAACCAGTCTATCCTGATTGAGGCTGTAGTAATCATGCAGTACGAGTAGGAGTAGTTTATTATAGCACAAAGGCAAGTGATCTCAAACTCAGCTTGAATTCTTATGAACCCAAGCAAAGTATGCTACGTCGTGCTGCTTTGTTAATTATGGAGCTTGCCAGTTTCCACATTCATGTTGTTAAATCTTGCCTTTTTGAGCCTCTGGAGGTCCTAATCCCCTCGTTATGACCAGTATTATGCTGTCTGGAGGGCTTAGGGCATTCTCAGAGTCTTTAATTCAGTCCACGAAACTGAAGACAAAAAGCAGCAGCTGTTAGACCTCTGAGATTTTCATTGAAATTAACAATTATTAACCGGCAGCACTTCAATAAATTCAACTATGGCATAGTTTATGGCATTCATTTTTAGTGTGTGAAAGCTTTGTTGTGCTAAGGTTATGAGGTCAAGTTTAAGCTCTCTTAATCAAAAGAGGAAAAAAAAAAGATTTAAATGAAAAATACGACCCACATGAATTTGGCAAAACCAATCGCAGTCCTTTTGAACGGGGAGTGTTGGCAAGATTGTTGTAGAGGTCTTATGCATGTTGATCTCTTCCTGTTTTTTGAACAACATCCCTTTTGTTATAACGATCTCATGAAGTTGCTCACTTTCGAGTCCTTTGTAGTGCATGTCTGGGCATTAACCAGTGTCTTTGTATCTTTGAAATAATGTAAAGAAAGATGGTGCTGGGCATTTTATTACAAAACCATTTAAAGAACTAGCTATGTAATCTAATGTACAGTGATCCAATGGAGTTTCCATTTAAATGAAATGCAGCATCCAAACTATGCAAGAAAACAAAATGCTAGTGTTTGTGTTACACCCGCTTTTATTTGAAATATGGACTTCAGATACTGGCCCTCTACTCTAAAGTCCTATCGCTGAAAATCGGATATGATAAGAAGAATGAAGGCTCTTTGCACTCAAGAGCCAACATGCTGCCCTGAAGTAACTGAGCTGCCTGTGCTATTGATCTACTGCCGTTTATTTTGTGCAGAGTGGAGTGAAATCATGGCAAGGACCCAGAGTCCCATCAGCAGCCTCGACACACTGAAAGAGTACGAATGCACGGGAGTCAATCCTTCCAATGTCAGAAAGTAGTAAACAGGGCACTTCTAGATTTCCTGTTATGAAGAGTACTGAGCACAGCATTCAGGAATCATACTCGAAGCATTTCATCACAGAGTAAAAGAGCAGGTAATGTTTCTGTAAAGGCGTGCCTGGAGCTCTGGCCAAAGCGATCTGGAGGACATTAGTGTAGAACATTTGTCTGTCAACAGGAAAGTTGCCTCACTTCGTCTTGATACCGCTGTAAGTTCTCCAGTGACTATATAAGCACAAAATGTCACCGTTTTCATACTACATATAGGACCACTCTAGTAATACATACAGTATATGTGAAATCTGCTCATAGACACAAAAATAGAATTTTGTCCTCTTGCATTGCTTATGATGAATGAGGTTATTTTAGTGCAGTCAGTTGAATGCTGGTGAAATAATGATTGGCTACTCTACTACTGGGCTATCAGCTAATATACTGTGAGTAGAGAAAAACAAAATGGCGGAGCATGTTGCTGAACCAGCCGAGGATGAAATAAAAACAACTCAAAAACAAAACCCCCAAAAATACAAAAAAAAAAGCACAACAGAATATGGAATAAAAAGTATTTGATGGTAAGAACGTATCTTTTTTTTATTTTTCAAGAATTATTATTATTATTATTATTATTATTATAGCATTTTTCAGAAATTGCTACTGTCATTGCACTGGTTTGTTTACAGTCTAAGCAGAAATGATTGTCAGATGTTTTGTGTAAAGTTTTTTTAATTTATTGAATTAGCAAAAAATAAAAAATGCTCTGTTTCTCAAAATCCAGCAAATGTGGATAGAATGAAACAGTTATTCCACTCAATCTTGTTATACATGGCTTATAGCCAACTTGGTGCTACATACCTTTTCGGCTATCAGCTCATGTACGACTTGATTTTGTGGAATAACTGTTAAATATTTCTTAGTGCACCAACTTTAAGCAAGAATTATTAATACTGTCTTATTTCTTTGTCCCCACTGTGTTGCCAGTCTTCTGTAAGACCCTCAATATTATTGTTTATCATGCAGACCTGTTACAAAACCTAAGTTTTGGTTGTTGATGAATTGTGACATAAATTATAATTCATATTTCAATTACCTTTTTCTGTTTGTCATTTTAATAATAAGTAGGACAATAGTGTAATATTGCACATACTGTACATAACGTAAATAAAATGTATATTTGCATTTTAACTTGAACATCGCAAGGGAAAACTTGAAACCAATAGTAACTAAAGGCATGTGGCGGTCTGGGAAAACCTGTCACGTGTTTCTGTGGCCAATAAATAAATAGGTGGATTTTGGCAATAAATAAATAAATAAATAAATAAAGGGGGGGGGGGGGGGGGGGGTTCTGCCTATAACAAACTTCAGCACCTCCACTTTAAAAACCATAAATATATTTCATCAAAACAATATGAATTTCTTTTAAAATGTACTTGTAGGATAAGAAATCAATTTAATAAGCACTGTGGTTAAAAACATCAGTCTCATTCAGTCTGACTAAAGATCTCGAAGCCTTGCTAGCTAAATGTGATTTTCTCACATAGTGAATGTGATGCTTTGACAAGTGGACATAAGCTGAATCAATTCAGTTTGTAATTGGATACAACCTGTCAAAATGTCAGCGATACTCCTGCATCTCAATGTAGCTGGAATGGACTCTTTAATTGCAATTTTTACTTTTGGGATTAACCAAACGTGAAGTAAGGAATAAAATACATAGAGGATATTACACATGTGCGAAGACGTGAAGTTTATCTTTAAGTGGTGAATGTACTAAGTGAAGTAAACAAGTGAAAATATTTTCAACACGAGAAGTTGAACTTCATATCTTCACGCCACCATGTAAAGTTCTTTATATTATATGGACACATCCACAAAAAAATGCGCAGATTAATCAAAAGAATTTAAATTTTCAACTGGTTCACCATTTTGACAACGCATGTCCAGTCAATGGGAAAATAATGGGAGTGACGTCATTGGAGTGAAACATTGGGAAATTATTATACATACAGGACACTTTTTCAATGGAATAAAAATGTGTTCTATTCCCTTCTAGCGGGTTTCCTTTATTTGGTTTGATAGCATGCGATATTGTTAGCATATCGCTCATGCTATGCGTATTACATCACTCTACCCAGTGGAGAATGAACGTTGAATATGGTTTACGATATTGCATGGTTGTCAAGACATGATGTCACACATCGCAGCTGATGCGAATATTCAGTGAGAATATTTTCTGCTGCGCATGCACAGAAGCATTTCTTTGTTCACCGGTGGGTTTGACAAGTACCGGTATTTGGATAGTGGACATAAGCTGAATCAATTCAGTTTGTAACTGGATACAACCTGTCAAAATGTCAGCAATACTCCTGCATCTCACAGTGCATCTCACGGTCACAGTGAATTGAAAATGCCATAAGATACGCATTACATGTAAAACTTCTGTGGTAGCAAGTGACTGTGACAATTTGTAAACAAACTTTTTGTAAAATCTATAATTGTTCCATCAACTGTGTATGTATAATAATAATGGCTTTTTTCATGATATATCAGATATATTCCATTCAGCTAGCATGATATTGAACTTGACTTCGACTCATTCATTGTCATGCTAGCTGAATGGAATATATCTGATAGACCATGAAAAAAGCCAGCCAATATTATTTAAATATGTCACTCAGATCCGCGATGTATTTCGTATGAAAAATGCGAGTTTTTCAAAACGAGAAGATAAACTTCATATCTTCAAGCCAACGTGTGATTTTCTTTTTAGTATGTAGACACATTCACCAAAAAAACTATCCAAATTCATCAAAACAATTCATCGATTTCCTCATGAGCGAGGATATTGAAAAATGTCACAGTTGTAGTTCTCGATGTCCTGGATGTAGCTCGTATGAAAAATCTCATCTCATTATCTCTAGCCACTTTATCCTTCTACAGGGTCGCAGGCAAGCTGGAGCCTATCCCAGCTGACTATGGGCGAAAGGCGGGACACCCTGGACAAGTCGCCAGGTCATCACAGGGCTGACACATAGACACAGACAACCATTCACACCTACGGTCAATTTAGAGTCACCAGTTAACCTAACCTGCATGTCTTTGGACTGTGGGGGGAAACCGGAGCACCCGGAGGAAACCCACGCGGACACGGGGAGAACATGCAAACTCCACACAGAAAGGCCCTCGCCGGCCCCGGGGCTCGAACCCAGGACCTTCTTGCTGTGAGGCGACAGCGCTAACCACTACACCACCGTGCCGCCCTTGTATGAAAAATATGAGTGGCATATTTCCCAGTAAAACACTCGTGTCTATGTAATATAACAGGGTATGGTGTTATAAGTGGTGTGATATGACCTGACATAAAGTGGAGGGCTATGGGGGTGGGGGTGGGGGGTGTACATATAAAAGTGCTGTAGACTTTTTCCGGCACTGTTCACCTGATTTGATGTAAATACCCTCAAATTAAAGGCAAAAGTCTGCACTTATTCATTATTAAATTTCACTTACAATAGTGATAACTTTGTCAGTGTCCAAATATTAATGGACTGTATTTGTGGAATCTACCGATTAATCACAATTTTCTGAAATGAAGCAACTATGTATTGTGACAGATTAAGTATCCTGTCTCATATCATCCCTTCTTTCCACATATAGTAATGATGTTATTTTGTAAATTGTTTTTCCGATAATAAAACACTCTATCCCATAGCTTGCTTGGAGGTCAGGTTGCTTGAATCTATAGAGAACTATTATGTCATACTGTATTGATGTACCCATTATGAGCAGGTTGAAAGGATCTATTCCTGGAGCCGAAAACTCTGAGCTGACAGGCTTGTTTACATACTACATAAAAGCCAGCATTTATGAAAGGATACATGAACCGTTTCATTACCACAGACAGCATGACGGGGTCAATTTATATGCAACTGTTTCTCTACTGTTTTTTTTTTTTTGTAGATCACAAATACCAAATTATGAAATTCATACTCTTTGCTGATTGCTTTCTGCGATTAAGAGTTCATACCAAGGTAGTGCCAGTATAATCACACATCAACATCTCAGCCACATTTATAATGCAGCAGCTGTTGCTATGAGATGAAAGAAAGGGGGGAAAAAGAAAAAAAAGTTTGTTAATCCTTTAGAGTTTTGTAGATTTCTGCATCCGTGTCTTTATTTTATTTATTATTAGGATATAATGCAAACAGCTTTCCTAATTAACCTAATGAAGGGTTTTCTAAGTAGTAGATCAGGGTTATTATGACTAGAGAATCTGTGAGTTAAACAGGCAGGTTCACTGATGGGGGGGGGGATGCTTGGAGATCATTATGTGTAGTAAAAACTGGAACTTTTGTTTTCAGCCTCTTGGTTATTTACTCCTGTGGTTTAGTATCAGGCAGGCTTGTAGTACTCGAGTCCAGGACTCAGACTCGAGTCCAACTCATGCCCTAATTTTAAGGACTTGTGACTTGACTTGGACTTGAGCACTGATGACTCAGACTTGTGCATTAACTGCATTTGGACTCATAAACTGGAGACGAGGACTGATTTTTTTTTTTCTTTATTTTTTGTAACATGCCATAATAATTTAGCATATTTATATCTACATTAATTTTTATACTAATTTCATTCAAGAGAATGCACATTCACCTGTTCATACGTCATGTTCAGGAAGAAACTAACGTTCCGCTTTGCTTATACAGACTTCTCATGGAGTGGGAAAAAAATGCACTGCTATGTGTTCCATATGTAGAAGAACTATCGAGGAGACGACGGGGACAACCTTGAACTTCAATCGTCATTTGGCAAGACTCCACCCAGAGAAGGAAGTGACGCTATGTTCATTGCTCTGTTGATAGCGGGGCTTGCTGACTGATGAACTAGCTAATGTTAACCCTCACTCATGTTATTTGCCCTGTTGATAGTGGGCGGGGCTTGCTGAGCGATGAACAAGCTTTTTATCTGTAGCCTATTAACTAAAATGGCACAGTTAAGCAGTAACATTAGTCCAACACAGCAGCAGAGACAGTTTCACATAAAGGCAGCAACAGGCACCGTCAAATGGTGTGGTTGGAGTCTTGTTCTCAGGCCCTGTCCACACGGCAATGGATTCAGGTGAATCTAATAAAATTGTTTATCGTTTCGGCCTGGCGTCCACACGGCACCGGCGTTTTGGGTGCCCCAAAACGAAATCTTTTGAGAACGGGTTCCAGAGTGGAAAAATCTGGCAACGGCACTGTTGCGAAGTCATCTGGATGAGTAGAACGGATTTGTTTACGATGATGTCACAACCACATGACTGTCAGTGCTTCACGCCGGGTAGAAGTGTAACGAACTCGATGCGAGTTGTCAACAAATCCTATAACTTGGTTCATGAAACGCGCTTACAAAATATTTTCACTGTGAATATTTATTGTATAATGGTGCAGAGTGAGAGAATAGCCCTTAGGGCAGAGTCTTTAGTCCAAACACTGCGGAAGCAGTATAACCAAACCGCGCACCGCCCGTGCGCTTTCTAAAAACAAAAACAATCCCGCCAGCAAAAATAGGGAAAAAAAGGAGCAATCTCACCTCTTCAGATGTTGGTTTAAGTCCGACAATACATTCCTCAAAAAGGGCGTAGAAGAACAAAGTAATCCATCAACGTGTAGAATTCAATTTATTCCGGACCATTAAAGAATTCTGGAGGATATCAGAATGTTGGCGTACCGGCTTCCATCTACCCCCATTCATTCCTCTTTCCGCGTCTTTCATTTTACGCTACTGATTAATAATCAAAACTTTATGTGGCTGATGCTACAGAAGAAGGGGTTTATGCGCATGCGTCTACTTCTATTGTTCTGGTGTCTCCGATGGGACCGTCTTATAGCGCACGTAGAGGTGTGGCATGTGTATTGCATCGTTTTCAGCAAGCGTTGCGTTGCCATATGGACCTGATATTTTACTGATCCGTTGCCCATGTGGACGCGATATTTAAAAAAAAAAAATCTCGTTGCCGTTGTCGTGTGGATGTAGCCTCAGCCTCGACTCAAAATTTTCTTTAATGACTTGGACTTGACTCAGACTTGAACGCTGGGGACTCGAGACTGGACTCAGACTCAAGGTTTAGTGACTCGACTACAACACTGGTATCAGGCATGTTGCATGGCATGACCCTCAACAAATTACAAGCCATCCAATCGCTGTATAAGCAAAGCAGCCCTATAACATTTATAAGCCGTCCACCATGCTTCACAACTGGGAGCTTTTCTTTTTAGTTTTTGTATTCAGGGTTTTGTTTTTCCAAGCATGACATTGTACACATTTACTACAAACGTCTCATCAGAGTACAGGATGTTATTCTAACAGTGCTGTGGAACATGCAGGGGGTCTTTAACAAACTTGAGACGGACAACAATATTTTATGGACAATAGGGTTTTTATTTTTTTCATGTTAACCTCCATGAACTCAACTTTTATTCATTGATTTTTAATTTTTTATGATACTCATGAACAGAGATTTTTATCTATTATCTTGTGCAAGAGATGCCCAGAGATTTTTAACTGCCATCCCCAGGGTCTTTTTCTATTGTTTGTGGATTCTATAGACGCTCTTGCACTGCACTTTGTACAACATAATGTCCAATGGATGCTCATGAATTTATGTTTGTAATTATCAGGGTGCAGGCCCAAGTCTTTAGAATTCCTTTTGTGGCCCTTTCCAGTCTTATGAGTTTCAACAGTTTTAACAGGGGTCCTTTAAAATCTCTTTTAAATAGACTGTAAACTATTTGAGCAGAATCATGTTGTGAGGAACAGGTAATGAAATTGTGTGTTTTTAAATGGCAGGGCAGGTCAACCTCAGAACTTAATGTACCGCAAACTCTGACTTCAATTATTCAAAAGGTCATGATCCTGGGGGTTCACATACAGGTTACGTCTCATTTAAAATCTGTTTCTTAATAGTTATATTGTGAGTTAGACTATAAAACTACAAAAAAAAAAAACTATCGTATAAACCAAAGTAGTGAAGTTTTTTTTGAATTCATTTACACAATATACAGTATATTATTAATCCAGAAATAGATGGATTTCCATCTATAGCTCTTTCTTGTTTGCTGCTTGGAAAGAAACAATGTGATGTTACTGGCTGCTAATGTGACCAAATTGTTTACATGAACAAATGGTGAATCTTTCTGATTAGCTATTATTTACAGTTTGCAGAATGTCATGCACCTAACTTCACTGTGGTTAAGGTATTATGGCCATGTATCTTGTAACTAGCTTTTGCAATGTTTTTCAGGGTCCCCCCCCCCCCCCCCCCCATTTTACCCATTTTCTCCCCAAATTAAGTCACCTACCACTGGGGGGGGGACGACACACAAACACTTCAATCCTCAAAGACATTTGGAGCTTACCAACTTGCGTTTTCTGCTCATGCTGTCACGGGGCACAGAAGCATACCAGAAGAAAGACCTATCTGCCCTCTTCTGCATACACAAGTTCATAGATGCCCATGATTGGAAGCTTTTAGGAAGCATTTTTGCAGAAATCGCTCCAATTCCAGACGGTTCACATTGTTTATGCAATGAATTATAAAAGAGAGCTTCTATCTGACTGGTCTGTCTGAGTTCCTGGGAGTGTCAATAAAAGGCCTGACTGGGTAACAATCAATACCAGTGCTGACTGAAAAGCCAACAGTCGGGGGATGGGATATGAAAACAAATGAAAAAAGACAAACATGCAGAGATACTGTACATCAGGTAGTACAACCCTGATTCCAAAAAAGTTGTGATGCTGTGTAAATCATAAATAAAAAATAATGCAATGATTTCCCAATCCTTTTCGACCTATATTCAATTGAATATAATATAAAGACAATGTATTTAATGTTCAAACTGATAAACTTTATTGTTTTTTGTAAATATACACTCATTCTGAATTTGATGCCTGGAACATGTTCCAAAAAAGTTGGGACGGGGCAACAATGGAATAGGAAAGTTGTGGAATGCTCAAAAAAACACCTGTTTGGAACATTCTACAGGTTAACTGGTAATTGGAAAGGCTAAGGTTTTCACGAGCAAGGATAGGGTGAGGTTCACCACTTTGTGAAAAAACTGTGTGGGCAAATAGTCCAATAGTTTAAAAACATTTCTCAACATACAGTTGCAAAGAATTTCGGGATTTCACCATAGACAATCCACAATATCATCGAGATTTAGAGAATCCAGAGAAATCTCTGCACATAATCTCTGCACGCATGGTAAGGTTGAAAAGCAACATTGAACCCCTGTGACCTTTGTTCCCTCAGGCAGCACTGCATTAAAAACTGATATGATTTGTATAAAAGGATATTACTACATGGGCTTGGGGACACTTCGGAAAACCATTGTCAGTGAACGCAGTTCGTCGCTGTATCTACCATGTAAAGAGAGCCATATATAAACAACATCTGGAAACACTGCTGAATTCTCTGGGCCTGAGCTCATCTGAGATGGACTGACACAATGTGGAAAAATGTGCTGTGATCTGACGAGTCCATATTTCGAATTGTTATTGGAAATCATGGACATTGTGTCCTCTGGGCTAAAAAGAAAAAGGACCATTCAGATTGTTACCAGCACAAAGTTCAAAAGCCAGCATCTGTGATGGTATGGGGGTAACTTGCACATCTGTGGAGACACCATTAATGCTGAAAGGTACATGCAGGTTTTGGAGCAACATATGCTGCCATCCAGACGACGTCTCTTTCAGGGACATCCCTGCTTACTTCACAACAAGATAATGCCAAGCCACATTCTGCACGTGTTACAACAGTGTGGTTTTACAGTCAAAGAGTGTGGGTGCTAAACTGGCCCGCCTGCCTCCCTACTGAAAATGTGTGGCGTGTTATGAAGCGCAAAAAAATGGAGAGCCTAGACTGTTGAGCAACTGAAGTCATATATCAAGCAAAAATGGGAAATAATTTCATGTTCAAAACGTCAACAATTAGTGTTCTCAATTGTTAAAAGAAAAGGTGACATAACACAGTGGTAAACATGCCCCTGTCCCAACTTTTTTGGAATGTGTTACAGGCATCAAATTCAGAATGAGGGTGTATTTACGAAAACAATGAACAATTATCAGATTGAACATTTAAATATCTTGTCTTTGTATTGTATTCAATTGAATATAAGTCGAAAGGGATTTGCAAATCAATGCATTCTGTTTTTATTTATGGTTTACATAGCGTTACAACTTTTTTTTATTTGTATTTGCTTTTGTGTCTCATCACTACAAAGACTTTTTTTTGTTCTCTTTGTGTGAAATTTGTGAGTTTCTAAATAAAATTTGCACACTGACTTCTTTATATCTTTTTTCCTTCTTTAAAATCAATTACATATAGTACCAAGAAAGGATGTTTAAAACAGACTAGGATTCCAAGGATGGTATTTTAGCACTGATTTTTCTTTAATTTGTATATTTGAAAATGCTTTTGTTTGCATAATGGAGTTTCTTAGTGACAGGTGCTACAGGATTAATTTTCAAATTAATATCTTTGATATTAACTGATATTCATATCTTGAGGAAACAGGTCAAAAACAGTTGGCGTAAATGTCAGACAAGGACTGCATTATGTCCCCTAATACCTTTATGAGAATATTATGCTCTCAAAAAGACTAACTTAAAATACTCAATACATGTGTATTATTTATCGTAAAGAATTTCATATTAATGTGACATTACATTTTGCTGTCTTATTAAATATAGAAAGACATTATAATTTACTGCAACAGATTAAAAATGGCTGTGAAGATTACATTGTAGTTAATCAGTTTCATCCTATTTATTTAATTCTAAATTGTATAGGTGTAGTGGTTAGCACTGTCGCCTCACAGCAAGAAGGTTCTAGGTTCGAGCCCAGTGGCTGACGGGCTTTTCTGTGTGGAGTTTGCATGTTCTCCCCGTGTCTGTGTGGGTTTCCTCTGGGTGCTCCGGTTTCCCCCACAGTCCAAAAACATGTGGTTAGGTTAACATGGGGCAGCCTTAGGCTGAGGTGCCCTTGAGCGAGGCACCTAACCCCTAACTACTCCCCGGGTGCTGTTAGCATGGCTGCCCACTGCACTGGGTACGTGTGTGTGCTCATTGCTCACGTGCGTGTGTGCATGTGTGTGTGTTCACTGCTTCAGATGGGTTAAATGTAGAAAGGAATTTCACAAGTGTATGTATGATGAATAAAGTTATTCTTCTAAATTCTATAATCTGCATATACTTTCTTCTACAACACTTTACACATTTGGTATCCTGCATAAACAACCAATTTTACCAATTTCTGTTGTAAATGTGCCTATTACAGCAGTGACACAGTCGCGAAGTTTTCCTGATCTGAGTGTTGAGTGCTCTGAAGCCACCTCCTAATGACGCAGATTGAAATTCCAGAAAATGTAGAAGTGCTTTGGGGTGGAACATTTAGAGCTATGTTTCCTCATTTTCTATTAGTAATCCTACACACTAAGGTTAATAGGACAGGGAACATTGGTACTCTTTTATATGGAACAGCTATGGAATCAGTTTTCTTTGTAATCTTTGGTAGATATTCAGATAGCTTTGATCACCATCATAGTCATTTACATAGATTTACCTAATGTGATGTGCTGTCTTCATACACCAACATGTATGCAAAATTTTCTCTGCTGTATTAACGTCCTTTCATATTATATCTATCTACAACATCAGCTATACCACACTCTGTTGGCCATCTTTAACTAAATTTTATATTCAATGCAGAAAAACAAGTCAAAATTTGTTCCGCAACCAGTATGAATGAGGTAGTACTATACCACTTATGGCTAGCAGTCCAGATTGTGTGCGCTTGTGGAAGGGATGCCCAATGATTGGCATATTTTGAGTAATGGATGCTGGGTAGTGTATGCACAACAGGGATGGACGTAAACATGTCAACAATAAAAAAAATATCAAAACTTGTCAAAATCTGAGCCTGAGAGATGAAATACAGCTCTTTTGAATAGTATGAAATGTTTATGAATATTAAATTTTCATAACTTCAACTATTAAACAGTATGTACTCTACTGCACACACATACAGCATGTTTCTACGGTACATCTCTGAACAGTTGGTGCTTAGGGGTTTAACCAAGACCAAAATTTTAGTGGAGTCCACATTGGAAAAATGTGATTTTCCTCATAGTTAATGTACCACGATGCCAAATGTACGTGATGCACCAATTACAACTTTCTAATCTCTGTTATGTTATGCATCAATTCTTCAATACTTATCAGGGCACATCAGCTAATGTTACTCTGATCAGTTAAGATACTGCAGCTATCAGTCTGATTTGGCTAGCAATATTATGAGTAGTGTGCATTTTAAAAAATTCTCAGTTGCCCTCATAAACACACATTTATATCTTATGTTCTTGCATAAATGGAAACATTTCCGGTATATCATAGCTATGTCAGATGTGAATCTATTCATCCATCCATCCATTAGCCATAACCGTTTATCCTGTGCAGGGTCGCGGGCAAGCTGGAACCTATCCCAGCTGACTATGGGCGAGAGGCAGGGTACACCACGGACAAGTCACCAGATCATCACAGGGCTGACACATAGAGGCAAACAACTATTCACACTCACATTCTCACCTGTGGTCAATTTAGAGCCATCAATTAGCCTAACCTGCATGTCTTTGGACTGTGGGGGAAACCGGAGCACCCGGAGGAAACCCATACAGACACGAGGAGAACATGCAAACTCCACACAGAAAGGCCCCCTTCGGCCATTGGGCTCAAACCCAGAACCGTCTTACTGTGAGGTGACAGTGCTAACCACTACACCACCGTGCCGCTCTAGATATGAATCTATAATATATGAATTGCATCCCTCCAAACAAGAAGCTCAAATCTGGTAGGGTTTTATGACAGATAAACCTTAAGTGTGATTAAGTCTGTGGGCAAACCTAAAGTTTTCTCCTTGGCTGCTCTGAGGTCAGCTGAGAACCAATCATCACTGCTGGTTTTACCATACCGTAGGCTACATTATCTGGAGGTTGGATACTGAATTTGAACTAGAGAAGCTACATGGGAAGTAAAAAAAAAAATCTTCCTAACAAGGTTCAGACCTGGGTGTTCTTACAGCTAGTTACAGCTATGTTGGTACTTAGAGATTATATCAGAGCGTGTTGGTTTAAGTTCTCAACTTACATCAATAGCAAGTTTCTGGTTCTCGTCCGGTTGCACAACTCTCACACCTCCACTGTAGGCTTGGGTCAGGCTGAATCGGGGGAGTAGGTGGGTGGATTTGAGGTTGGTTTTCTGAACTGAGCGTCATGGAGCCTCAGCTCGCTGCTGTGGTTATTTGCAGGAAACACTTGTTTTGTTTAGAGAAAAGAGTTCAGTTTAGTGCCCTGGTGCTGCATTGTCTTGCATGATAAAGCAGGGTGTTTTTTTTTTTCTTTTTCTTAAAAACATGGACAAAACATCATTTGAATTCTGAGTGCAACTGGTGGTGTAAAATGCAGTTCAGTTATCACATTCCATCCTAATGCAATTCACCAAACTTCTCCTGAGACAAGCGAACGCTTAATTGTCATTTGAAATTAAATTAGCACTGACTGACAATGTCTAAAGAGTCTCACTTCGGCTTATAGCTTTGTACTGTTTGAAGTACACAGCCCTCTGATGGCCTGCTGGCACATGATAGGTTGAGTTGTGCGTGCATGCGTGTGTTTGGGGATGGATGGATTGACAGCAAAGGCAGATAATAAAGTAGTGTTGTGTCAATGAATAATTTATATGACTGTGTATAGCTTACAGTATGTATCCAATTAAATATTTTCCATTTTAACCTCATGTCCATTGAGTGGCACATGCATCGTCACTACTCTAAAGCATTCAGTGTGGGAGTCAGTTGACTCTGTAAGTTGGACTTTCATGTGTGCTGAACACTGACATATGGTATTTAACACATTTGAGGCTTTATGTATATACGAACTAATATGTTCTGTTGCTTTTTTCCATCTTTCAGTAAAACCTCCCAGAGTCCTGAACAGACCAAGTGGCCCAGTCACCATGGCAACAGCAATGATCCCCGAGCCCCTGACGCCACTATCACGGTGGTACCTGTACGCCATCCATGGTTACTTCTGTGAAGTCATGTTCACAGCAGCATGGGAATTCGTGGTCAATTGCAACTGGAAGTTCCCTGGTGTGACGAGTGTGTGGGCGCTTTTTATCTATGGAACCTGCATCCTGATAGTTGAACGCATGTACCTGCGCCTGCGTGATCGCTGCAATGTCTTGCTGCGCTGTCTCATATACACCCTGTGGACATAC
The DNA here is from genome assembly GCF_027579695.1 of Neoarius graeffei. NCBI lineage: Eukaryota > Metazoa > Chordata > Actinopteri > Siluriformes > Ariidae > Neoarius > Neoarius graeffei. The sequence goes on from NC_083579.1 coordinate 52,068,406, forward strand.
ATGTGGGAGTTTGGCACAGGGCTGCTGCTGCGGCAGTTTGACGCCTGCCCTTGGGACTACTCACAGTTCAAATACAACTTCATGGGCCTGATCACGGCTGAATATGCCTTGCCCTGGTTCTGCGCATCGTTTATTGTGGAGCGTCTGGTCATTCGCAACACATTGCGGCTGCGCTTTGACGAGTGGGATGAGCCTGGCCAGGTTGGAGGAAGTGGTAGAGGAGAAAGTGGAGGAGGAAGGAGAGGAAGAGGAGCTAGGGGAGTGGCCACCAGTGCCAATGGCTATGTGAAAGTGGACTGAGTGAGATTAGTCATTTCCCTCTCCATCTTTATTAAAAAATTTTATTTGCCCAGTCTTTTCTTTCCTCCTGAAGATGTTTTTAGCTTTCTCCTAGCCCATTATCTGGGAAAGAGGTATGTTAAGGTTCAAGGTGTTGATCAGTGAAAAACAAACAAACAAGAAAGCCACAGCGAGACTAAGGTGTGTGGTTTTAGTGCCCCAATTGCAGTCTCTCCACTAGTGCTTAAATTCTGATGTGCCTCATTCAGGCATCCCCAAGCAGCCTGTTAGCCTAGGAAAGGTACAGAGGATTTTATTGTGGAGCTTGTGTCATTTGTCCTTCCCTGTATCATACCTCCCAGACCAGTCCATCTGCTTCAAAAAACATTGGGAGGGATAAGGAACAGGAAAAGAACATGAGAAGTCCAGTTTCATTTGGGTAATTATAACTTGAAATACAGAAAAATGGGCCAGAATATAACAAATGCTAAAAAAAAGTCTATATTTTTTAGCATATTAAAGTTAAATGTGCAGTAGCAAAAACTGTTAGGATAGCGAATTTTAATTGTTGAAGTTTGTGTTATTTATTAATATTTATCTAATGGCAGTTAAGTAACTTATTATAGGCTTATAGTATGTTGTATACTGTGCCCTAAAGTAACGCATTGAACTTGAATCTAGTGTTTTTATACTGAAAAAAAAGAATGCTTGAACATGCATGAGAATAGTGTCTTCCAGATTTTTTTAACAAGAGGCAAATCTGAAACGTATTCTGTAAAAAGAACTGTGTTTATTTTTAACCATATGGATTAAGGCACAAAGAAGTACTGTATTGCATTCACTTGTACTGCTGATAGTTAGGATTTAAATATGGGATGTCTTTGTGTTAATATGCTGAAAAGACTGTCAAGAGAATTGGGGGAAAATGTGGTCTGCTGCTACTGTATGTTCTTTGATTGTCCAAAATATCTCTGTATTAATTAAAAGTGATCAGGCCTTATACACTACAGTCCCTAAAAATAAATAAAGGTTTTCTAGGCTTAAGAATGAAAAGTTCAAAGCAAACAGACAAACAAAAAAACTGGCTTTTTTTTTTGTACAACTTCAATGTTGACACCTTAATGCATGTTAAATTATGGTTGATAATATCACAAAAGTTTTAAATATCTGTTTTTATTGTATTGAAGTAGATGATGATGATCTTGTATCAAAATCCAGGCCATTCCAGCTGTTCAATAAATAGAAGTAATAAGTTTTATGGAAAGCACCATTCGCAATGAAAAAATACCTGAATATAAAATCTTTCTAAATAAAATAAAATTAAAATAATTAAGCATCATGGAAATATTCCCCAATATGAACATTAAAGTTCTTTTAGCAGCTTCTAAATAAAAAAAAAGTGTATGTGAACTGGGAGCCAGTGGAGACTGATGAAAGTCTGAGTGATATATCGTCTTGAGGTTCGATACATATCAGAACCCTTGCTACATCTATATAATCTGATGAGTTGATCTGGGTGACCAATCAGGAAACATGTTCATGATTAAGATGAGACACATTGCACTGGGGTATAAAAATGAAGTGATAGCTTCATGGACTCAATGAAGCAGCAGTAGATCTTAAATGAAAATCTGCCAAGAATTTACATTTGGGTCATCGGTTGGATCTTTCAGCAGGACGATGATCCAAATATACGTCCAAATCCACACAAAAAATGGTGCAGTGACCAAGGAATTGGTCTTTGACACAGCCACCTTAGTCCCTTAAACTAAACCCCATTTAAAGCCTGTGGGGTGAGTTGAACATGTGAGTCCAGAAGAGAAGATTCTAGCAGATGTGGAGAGATTGTGTTTTGAGGAGTTTTTCAGATTGTTTGCTCTGTGTTCTCTAATCTCATCAAGCATTGTAGGAGAAGACTCAGTGATGGCATTATACAGAGTAGACGCAGTGCTATTATAGTCCTCATGATGTTGAGCCCACTGTTGTGAAACGCCACCAACCGCCTGTCCACACAAACAACAGGGCACAACCTGCATTTGAAGTAGCCCTAACTTAGGCTAATTACCTGGCCAGCCTTCAGTGATTGATTGATTGATTGATTGCAATCAGTCAATCAATTAATTAATTACTGGGTTGTTTTTTTTTCCTGAGTAGTAATAATAGCTAGGGTTGGGAACTCATCTCATCTCATTATCTCTAGCCGCTTTATCCTGTTCTACAGGGTCGCAGGCAAGCTGGAGCCTATCCCAGCTGACTACGGGCGAAAGGCAGGGTACACCCTGGACAAGTCGCCAGGTCATCACAGGGCTGACACATAGACACAGACAACCATTCACACTCACATTCACACCTATGGTCAATTTAGAGTCACCAGTTAACCTAACCTGCATGTCTTTGGACTGTGGGGGAAACCGGAGCACCCGGAGGAAACCCATGCGGACATGGGGAGAACATGCAAACTCTGCATAGAAAGGCCCTCGCCGGCCACGGGGCTCGAACCCGGACCTTCTTGCTGTGAGGCGACAGCGCTAACCACTACACCACCGTGCTGCTGGTTGGGAACTGAAACTCTAAATTAGAAGCAAATCCAAAATTCCAGATACCAGATGCCTGTTTAAAAAAAAAAATCGACTTTTGGTTCTGCTTATTGCGGAACCCCCTAAGAGTCATGGTGGGGATTTTTTTTTCTTTTTGTATTCTCTCACAATACTTTTGCATTACTTCGCAATACTTTTGTGTTAACTTTAACCCTTAATGTGAAGTAATGCAAAAGTATTGCGAGAGAACGCAAAAGTAATTTAAAAAATCCAAACCATGACCTTTAAGAGTCTCCGTAGCTGATCAGTTCTGCGATAACACTTTATTATTTTAACCATATATACATCTGGCTACATATCTGCCAGAACCAGTCTACATGACTATGCCAGCCATCAATGCAACAATGTGCCCGTTTTTCTTTTAGATATGAGCTAGCATGCCTGGTTAATGTCACAACAGTGTGAAAGTTGGACCATGGTCAAAAGTTACTGACCTCTTTTTTTTTTTAACCATTTTGGAATCGAAACAGGGAATTGATATGAACTGGAATTGATAAGCAGAATTAAGCTTTTCCTGATCACACCAACAAAAGAAGAAGAAAAAAAAACCCAAACAAACAGAAGAGCACACTTTATAGGCTAAAACTTGGGATTTCCATTTTACATGACTACTCCCCCATACTCCCATTCCACTGCTATTTGCACCTGTGGTGTCAGTAGCCAACAAAGCTATATGTACCTAGGGTGGATAGTCAGTGTGTACATAGCACTGTGTACACAAAAACCAGTCATTTCATGAAATCAAGTCGTACATGAGCTGTTAGCCGACGAGGCGCGTATCGCTGAGTTGGCTATAATCCATGTACGACAAGATCAAGTGGAAAACTTGTTTTATTATATCCACATGCACTGGATTTTGAGAAATAGAGCATTTTTATTTCTTGCAAATTCGATAAATAAAAACTTTATACAAAATGTCTGACAAAATCATTTCCTCTTAGAATGTAAACAAACCGGCAAAATGACAGTAGCAATTTCTGGAAAAAAAATGCTATAATAATTCTTGAAAAAAAACAACAACCTTTCTTACCATCAAATACTTTTATCCCATATTTTGTTGCTTTTTTGTATTTTTGGAGTTTTGTTTTTGAGTAGAGTTTTTATTTCCTCCTCGGTTGATTCAGCAACACGCTCTGCCATTTTGTTGTTGTTCTTCTTCTTTAGGGTTTTTATGGCAGTTGGCAAACCAACTTAAAGGTGCATTACCGCCACTGACTGGGCTGGAGTGTGGAATTTTAGCTATTTCTGTTTCTTTTAAATACTTGATAACAAAGCCATAATTTTGTTTTTCTCTACTCATGGTATATGAACTGATATCCTACTAGTAGAGTAGCCAATCATCAGAGCATGCAATTGCTCATATCCAGTGAATGTGGATAGAATATACAACCCCGATTCCAAAAAAGTTGGGACAAAGTACAAATTATAAATAAAAATGGAATGCAATGATGTGGGCGGCACGGTGGTGTAGTGGTTAGCGCTGTCGCCTCACAGCAAGAAGGTCCTGGGTTCGAGCCCCGGGGCCGGCGAGGGCCTTTCTGTGTGGAGTTTGCATGTTCTCCCCGTGTCCGCGTGGGTTTCCTCGGGGTGCTCCGGTTTCCCCCACAGTCCAAAGACATGCAGGTTAGGTTAACTGGTGACTCTAAATTGACCGTGAGTGTGAATGGTTGTCTATGTGTCAGCCCTGTGATGACCTGGCGACTTGTCCAGGGTGTACCCCGCCTTTCGCCCATAGTCAGCTGGGATAGGCTCCAGCTTGCCTGCGACCCTGTAGAAGGATAAAGCGGCTAGAGATAATGAGATGAGATGAGATGCAATGATGTGGAAGTTTCAAAATTCCATATTTTATTCAGAATAGAACATAAATGACATATCAAATGTTTAAACTGAGAAAATGTATCATTTAAAGAGAAAAATTAGGTGATTTTAAATTTCATGACAACAACACATCTCAAAAAAGTTGGGACAAGGCCATGTTTACCACTGTGAGACATCCCCTTTTCTCTTTACAACAGTCTGTAAACGTCTGGGGACTGAGGAGACAAGTTGCTCAAGTTTAGGGATAGGAATGTTAACCCATTCTTGTCTAATGTAGGATTCTAGTTGCTCAACTGTCTTAGGTCTTTTTTGTCGTATCTTCCGTTTTATGATGCGCCAAATGTTTTCTATGGGTGAAAGATCTGGACTGCAGGCTGGCCAGTTCAGTACCCGGACCCTTCTTCTACGCAGCCATGATGCTGTAATTGATGCAGTATGTGGTTTGGCATTGTCATGTTGGAAAATGCAAGGTCTTCCCTGAAAGAGACATCGTCTGGATGGGAGCATATGTTGCTCTAGAACCTGGATATACCTTTCAGCATTGATGGTGTCTTTCCAGATGTGTAAGCTGCCCATGCCACATGCACTAATGCAACCCCATACCATCAGAGATGCAGGCTTCTGAACTGAGCGCTGATAACAACTTGGGTCGTCCTTCTCCTCTTTAGTCTGAATGACACGGCGTCCCTGATTTCCATAAAGAACTTCAAATTTTGATTCGTCTGACCACAGAACAGTTTTCCACTTTGCCACAGTCCATTTTAAGTGAGCCTTGGCCCAGAGAAGACGTCTGCGCTTCTGGATCATGTTTAGATACGGCTTCTTCTTTGAACTACAGAGTTTTAGCTGGCAACGGCGGATGGCATGGTGAATTGTGTTCACAGATAATGTTCTCTGGAAATATTCCTGAGCCCATTTTGTGATTTCCAATACAGAAGCATGCCTGTATGTGATGCAGTGCCGTCTAAGGGCCCGAAGATCACGGGCACCCAGTATGGTTTTCCGGCCTTGACCCTTACGCACAGAGATTCTTCCAGATTCTCTGAATCTTTTGATGATATTATGCACTGTAGATGATGATATGTTCAAACTCTTTGCAATTTTACACTGTCGAACTCCTTTCTGATATTGCTCCACTATTTGTCGGCGCAGAATTAGGGGGATTGGTGATCCTCTTCCCATCTTTACTTCTGAGAACCGCTGCCACTCCAAGATGCTCTTTTTATACCCAGTCATGTTAATGACCTATTGCCAATTGACATAATGAGTTGCAATTTGGTCCTCCAGCTGTTCCTTTTTTGTACCTTTAACTTTTCCAGCCTCCTATTGCCCCTGTCCCAACTTTTTTGAGATGTGTTGCTGTCATGAAATTTCAAATGAGCCAATATTTGGCATGAAATTTCAAAATGTCTCACTTTCGACATTTGACATGTTGTCTATGTTCTATTGTGAATACAATATCAGTTTTTGAGATTTGTAAATTATTGCATTCCGTTTTTATTTACAATTTGTACTTTGTCCCAACTTTTTTGGAATCAGGGTTGTATATCTATATATTCTATCTATCTATATATCTATATCTATATATATACACACAGTATATATGAGAGAGAGAGAACCTGACTGCAGATTTGGGAATCATAAGCAAAAAACTAATAAACCAAGGCCATGGTACAGATCTCATCTGACCAAGAAAAATAGATTTTCCAATACTGATGCTTGGGCGACTCCTCCTTGTGTCAGTGGAATAAAGGTCAGGCAAACCTGAGACAAAATACTGCCTATGTGAGAGGTAAGACTGAACTCATGTACAGACTCGGTTTATTTGAGAATATGATGCTATACTGTAAAGCCACTATTGCACCAGTAGAATACCAAATGCACTACTAGAACAGGTAGATCATCTTTACACCACATGTACAGTCATGGGAAAAGGAAAGGACACCTTCCTTCAATTCTATCTTTTATTTATCAGTGCCTCAATAACAATTGTTTGGTCATTATGCACATCACCATATTTAGTGAAAGCCAAAAGTAGCATATCACCACAAACATCCATCCATTAGCTGTAGCCACTTATCCTGTTCATCCTGTTCGACAGGGTCGCAGGCAAACTGGAGCCCAGCTGACTATGGGCGAGAGGCGGGACAAATCGCGATGACCTGACGAGACCCTGAACAAGTCGCCAGGTCATCGCAGGGCTGACACATAGATACAGACAACCATTCACACTCACATTCACACCTACGGTCAATTTGGAGCCACCAATTAGCCTAACCTGCATGCTTTTGGACTGTGAGGGAAACCGGAGCACCCGGAGGAAACCCACACAGAGCATGCAAACTCCACACAGAAAGTCCCTCGTTGGCCATTGGGCTTGAACCCAGGACCTTCTTGTTGTGAGGCGACAGTGCTAACCACTACACCACCATGCCGCCCTCACCACAAGCAAGTCATACCAATTGTCAAGCATGGTGGTGGAGAGTTGATGATTTGGGCTTGTTTTGCAGCCACAGGACCTCAGTCACCAAGACAAGGATGAACTTCATGTTATAGAGGTTTTCGACCCACGTGACCGTTGCCATGTCGACAAGTAGATGGTGCCATTTTGGCGGTCACAACAATGGCGACTCCCGCTAGCCCAACATGTGGGTTATCGAGCGACATTACACTGTCAATATGCTACTAAACCTAAATTGAATAACTTTAAGAAGTAGGCTACTACTTTTAATATTTAAATAGAAAAACCTACTTTAAAGATTTGTCAAAAAATATGTATTTTCCCTTTTCACAGCATGCATTGTTTGAATGGTTGCCATGACAACATATGCAAAGATTTCCAACAACATTTTGTGGCAAAAAAATTCCATAACAGTCTACTTCAACGTGATACCAAATAAAAGTAAATTCATTGCAGTTAGAAAAATAGTGTCCAGGTTGAGAGAGAGAGAGAGTTACATTAATCATATAGAAAAACGCATAATAATTAATATGTCTAGTATCGAATTCTAGTTTTGTCCATTGCATATTCACATCTAAAAAGTACAACCCACCCAACAACATGGCTCTGCCTCGCCTGAGGGCACCGTGTATGTTAAACCTAGACTACACGTAAGCCGCCCAAACACTAGTAAGAAGCCCGGTGCCAGGTAGCCCCATTGATGAGTCCGAGCAGTCCCCGTCTCACGTATATAAAACCATGGATGTATAAAGATAAAACCATTGTAGCCTGACTAGTGGGGCTAGGTGCCAGGTAACCTGAACACTGCCTAACAGGGCTTACGTGTAGGCTAGGTGCTATGCTACATGTATAATTTGTCATTTATCTCGCATACGATATCTTTAAACTTTTGGAAAAGTTACCTGAGACAAAATGTTTGCCACACAAATGCGTGTGTTCGGTGGGCTGCCAATTCTCTCGCCTGATCGCCGTGATCCACTTTTCGCAATTTGCGCCTATAAAGTGGTAGGCATGTTGTGTAAATCAAATGGTGCTAACCCCCCAGAAATCAATTTTAATTCTAGCTTGTAATGCGACAAAACAGGACAAACACCAAGGAGGATGAATACTTTTGCAAGACACTGTAAGCCTTAACAATACACATGGATCATTAAACCTTAATAATACCCATTGCACTTAGTGTCAATGTTATATACATACTGTATACTCTTTATTGCCAACTATTTAGTGCCAATGGACAACATGGTTGCATGAGAACAGTGATTTTTAAGACCACACATGCAGTGCAGAGTATTTATAGCATTGTCCATAGGTTTCATTCCACCAAATCTGGCACAAAACAGTGAACGCATTACAGTATTTACATTTACCAAACCTTGAGTGACAAACAGCATACAAATCCAATACTATATAACCAACCACACCATATAACCACACAGTCATAAAACAACCGCTCATGAACCAACCTAACTCCTTTTAGCCATGCCAATAATTTAAAAGTCCAAACTTTCCACGAAACCAGATCTTAAATAACCACACCTTACCAGTTAAGTCAAGTAATAAGAAAGATGGAAAATAACTTGGTCTACCAGCTTGACTAGTCTGGCCTGTGTTTCAGCATCTGCTCAGACCAAGGTGCAGTATTCAGCTGAATATTTAAATTTCACTACTTAGTACCCATAACCATACTTGACTTACCCACTAGCTGTGATTAGCCATACCTCATTAAACCTTAAAAAGTAGAACCATATCCACAAATATCAATAAAACCATTTTGGATGGACCACAGCTACATACCGTATACGTCTAGTCTGACAATAACCCTATCCCTAAGCCTAGCCTTAACCCTTGCATTTGGTGCAGGAATGAAAAAATTTCAGTTAATAAATTGATAAGTTGATTAACAATTTAAGCAGATTTAATTATTTATTTCCAGTTAGTCTTCAGAGTGCAATTATTTGATTAAAAAATGTTGTTCTTGAGAAATACCTTGAGTTGTAATGTTATCTTCTTCCCACCAGGTGTCCTTATCACACCAACAACCTACATTAAAAGCTAAAAGGTTTTTTTTTTAGTCTAATGACATTCATATTCTTTAGCTATGCAATATCAGATTTTGAGAATGTTAATCACTTTTAGAACATCCAGATCATAGAACATTTTTCATTATGTAGATTGAAGGGAGGGGCGGCACGGTGGTGTAGTGGTTAGCGCTGTCGCCTCACAGCAAGAAGGTCCTGGGTTCGAGCCCCGTGGCCGGCGAGGGCCTTTCTGTGTGGAGTTTGCATGTTGTCCGCGTGGGTTTCCTCCGGGTGCTCCGGTTTCCCCCACAGTCCAAAGACATGCAGGTTAGGTTAACTGGTGACTCTAAATTGACCGTAGGTGTGAATGTGAGTGTGAATGGTTGTCTGTGTCTATGTGTCAGCCCTGTGATGACCTGGCGACTTGTCCAGGGTGTACCCCGCCTTTCGCCCGTAGTCAGCTGGGATAGGCTCCAGCTTGCCTGCGACCCTGTAGAAGGATAAAGCGGCTAGAGATGATGAGATGAGATGAGATTGAAGGGAAATGCCTTTCTTACTCATTATTTACTACCTCATTATGTTTTTATAGTCTGCTGCAGTTGCCAGTTTTCAAATAGCTGCATAATGCATTGCATAACATCGACACATTGCTGCTGGAAGCAGCAGGTGATGCTAACGTTCATGGTGCAACTGTAAACACTGAAAAAATAAATTCAAACTATATGAGAAGGATGTGGCTTTCTTTCACGTAGTTTTCAGATATTTTCTGAATCAAATATTCATTAAAAACAGCTCCTGGTTGTTGTTTTTCCTTTAAATTCTGTTAGCTGACTCAGCTGCTGTTACGTAGAAATGCTTACCTGGCCGAGCACACTGCCAATTTCTTGGTGCTCTAATAGGATAATGACATCACACTTACTGTATGAACTCACCTGATTTGGGTGTGCCTCTGCATCTGTGGAAACTTTTTAGTTCTTGATATGGCAACCTACAGGTACGAACACTCCAAATATAGACAGGCTGTTCAATTGTAATTTAACAGCTATTGAAACATAAACACCCGTCCCAGAGGGGAACACTGTGAAAGACAAATGGTATGTGTTTTTATCTCATGGCAAGGACCAAAGGATATGAATTTCTGACAGTTTTGACCTGAGGATATTTGGCTGGTCCCCAAAAGAAAAACTGAAAGCTCATCTCATCTCATTATCTCTAGCCACTTTATCCTGTCCTACAGGGTCGCAGGCAAGCTGGAGCCTATCCCAGCTGACTACGGGCGAAAGGCAGGGTACACCCTGGACAAGTCGCCAGGTCATCGCAGGGCTGACACATAGACACAGACAACCATTCACACTCACATTCACACCTACGGTCAATTTAGAGTCACCAGTTAACCTAACCTGCATGTCTTTGGGGGAAACCGGAGCACCCGAAGGAAACCCATGCGGACACGGGAAGAACATGCAAACTCCGCACAGAAAGGCCCTTGTCGGCCACGGGGCTCGAACCCAGACCTTCTTGCTGTGAGGCGACAGCGCTAACCACTACACCACCGTGCTGCCCAAAACTGAAAGCTTTAATTGAAAGATAGATAGATATGTTTTAAAAATCTCAAAGCCAAAAGGTTTCCTTCTGGTTACTGAGGTTAAGATTAGAGTTAAGTTTAAGAACAGACATAACTCTAATTAGCTGTATTAATGTCACTGGAACGCCCTCATAAGTGTGTGTGTGTGTGTGTGTGTGTGTGTGATAGTTTTTATTTCCTGTCTGATTTCTGTGCTTTACTTGAATGTCTTCCAACATCATGAAGTAGCAGTGATGCAAAAATGGACGTAGCTCAAAATGGTTTGAAAGCCACAAAAGTGAAAAGAGTCCCAGGGGAGACAGCTATATCTGTGCCTTTGGGTTCTGGCTGGAATGAGCGCAGAGTAGATGGTGACTTTAAAAACTGCCAGGTCACAAAGCAAAAGGTTGTGTCATGCTGCTCTTAAGGGGTACGTCAAGCAGGCCAAAGAGAATAGCCATGTCAAGGCCCAATGCCTTTGAATGGACAAAACAGGGTATGAAAACACATACCAAAAATTAAAACGTGCATGATGAGCACGCATTTTAGATCATCCAGTCCTGGAACTGTCATGTTGTTATTCTTCAATCCTTGACTACAGTTTTAATGAGAACACAGGGACAACACTGATATGTGAGTCACATGAAATGAGTCATATACTTGTATAAACATGTAAAAAGGAACAACAATTTTTTACCGGTTACATTTGTGATTTTATGATCGCAGCCCTCTGTCACTCTCTTGCTCAATCCCTAACAGGTATTTCCACTGGTGTTTATGCAGTTATCAATATACAGTAGTAGCACATTTCCCCTTAACAATCTCATTCTCAAAAGCCAAAACAAACATCGACCAGTGGAAGTGTCAGTGTGTTATGGCGGTTTTTAAATGGTGGGCAGCTGTACTGTACGCCCTTGAAGCAGGTTGCCGTTATGTAAACGGCTGCGGCTTATCTCTTGTCCAACTTTGTATAACGAGATGTGGAGGTTCCCCACACTGCTTTGCATTTTTACAGGATCGTTTGAACAGTAGGCTATCCTGTCATTTGACTACTTTGTGACGTAAAGTAATCACTCCCCCCTTTTCTGCTATCCAGGTGTTTTCAGTTATGTTCCCTGGTGCATGACGGTAAGGCAAACTGTTGGAAGATGTCACACATCAACTTACAGTTTATGCAGTAGTGTGTGTGTGTGTGTATGTGTGTGTGTGTGTGTGTGTGTGTGTGTGTGTGTGTGTGTGTGTGTGTAGATGAAGATGTAGGAAATGGATTTGTACAAGCAGGAATGAGATCCAAGTTTTATGTGGACTTGCTGGGTTTTGGGGATTGTTAGGTTTAGGCAACATCTTGTATTATTTTTTTAATCTGCTTTATGGAAGCTCTTTTTTGTGTGATATATTTGTTTCTGTTTCCATTGAGTGACTGTTCTAATGCTGTCACCGCCTTCAACACTCAGGTACAGCTCTCTGGCCCTCTCTTTCCTTTTCACTCAGTTTCTCTCACTTGCTCTCCGTCTCAGAATCACATCCAGGGTTTCAAACCGCACCACAGCCAGGTACTGTGCAGAGCATGAATTATGGTAATGGCTCCTGGCAGGAGAGAAAATAAGTGCAGTTATTAAAATTAATGGCCGCTGCTTGTCCTGCGGTCCAGACCCCAGGCAGGGGAGGAGAGGGTGGGGAGCCAGACCTCTCAAATTCCCTCTCTCAATCACCAGTACCTCTTTAAATGTGTGCACATGTTTATGTGTGCGTCTGTCCTCCAGTTTCATTTCACAGGCCTCTCTTGCATGGTTTGGCGAGTGTATTGGCACAATGAGGCGAAGTGCCAGGCACTTGACAACTATTGAGGTATCTGGCCTGCTTTTGCCTATTTATGTTTTTAACAAGGTCTGCAAGGCTGCACACAGACCCTTCTCAGTGCTGAAGTTTTCCCTTTACATTCTGGCTTTTGAAGTGAGAATCTAGCACTCAGTGCGGTCTGACGTAATAGCCGGTTCTGAAGAAACCCTAAGGCCAACCTTGGTCTGCAGACCTGTCTTACTAGACTCTGTGGACATGCACTTTGTGTTTTCACAAATGCCCCTTACACTGTTCAGACGTAGCTTCTGTCATACTCCATTCACAAGCCACAAAGTTTGTCTCTACTTGGCCTTTCATTTATTGCAGCTGGGGGATTGAGCATGGAGCATTAAATTTGTTTACTCAGTTTGAAGAAGGTTTTTTTTTTTGGCCACCAGAATTCCTTCTATGCTTCTCCAAGGCACAGGAAGTCCTTGGGTGCATTACATGGATTATTACTTTTTTTTTCTTTTCTCAGAAATGTTTATAGTAGGCTATGTGTAAATCAAAGTCAAGCTGAGAGGAAAACATACTATTCAGTGTTTTGTTATGGAATTGACTGATGTACGACTTTTATAATGGTATAGCGTTACTCTGGTATTATATACATATTAATTATGCTATGCAGTCATTCATTATCTAGCTTACACATAAATTAGACACTTTCAGAGATGAAACAGCAGCAGTTATCTCTTCAAAGGCAGCAACGTCCAATAGCATGAGCTTTATTGTTTGTGTGTGTGTGTGTGTGTGTGTGTGTGTGTGTGTGGGTGGGTGGGTGGGTGGCATGTTTTTATATCTTGTTGGGCACTAAATGTCTCCACATGTACTGGAATATCTGACAGTTTTGACCTTCTGGTGACCTTTGTCTGGTCCCCATGAGAAAAACTGCTTTAAAAAAACCCTCTAGCTTTTACGTAAAAATAGCATAAATGTTTCCTTTTGGTTACTGAGGTTAAGATTATGGTTTGATTTAGGTCTGGGCATTGCATTTACTAGCTTCATTAATAATATGAAAAGTCCTCACAAAGATCGTAACATAAATGTGTGTGTGTGTGTGTGTATTTCTGTCAATTATGAATGACTAACGGGTGGCACGGTGGTGTAGTGGTTAGCGCTGTCGCCTCACAGCAAGAAGGTCCTGGGTTCGAGCCCCGGGGCCGGCGAGGGCCTTTCTGTGTGGAGTTTGCATGTTCTCCCCGTGTCCGCGTGGGTTTCCTCCGGGTGCTCCGGTTTCCCCCACAGTCCAAAGACATGCAGGTTAGGTTAACTGGTGACTCTAAATTGACCGTAGGTGTGAATGTGAGTGTGAATGGTTGTCTGTGTCTATGTGTCAGCCCTGTGATGACCTGGCGACTTGTCCAGGGTGTACCCCACCTTTCGCCCGTAGTCAGCTGGGATAGGCTCCAGCTTGCCTGCGACCCTGTAGAAGGATAAAGCAGCTAGAGATAATGAGATGAGATGAATGATTAACCATTAATGTTAGTGCTTTTGCAACTGGCCATGCAGACACAATGGTATTTCGAAGCTTTGAAACTCAAAAGTCAGTTTGGTTATACAGGCTGTTTATTAGGTTGTATGTCAGTATACAGTATATCAGCCTGTCAGTGGATATTGTATCACAGTCACTGTATTACTTTATCAGATGTGCTGAGTTGTGCGTGACCCAATCCAGATTTACATTGCTTTAGTTTAGTAGTGAGGGATGCTGAGAGCCCCGGGAGTGTGTTTCTGCGTGTCAGTCTTGGCTGTGGTGTTTGCTGAAAGAGAGCTCCACTGGGGTGTACAATACAGTGTGACCTGTGTTATTGCAGGTGTGTGTGCGTATTACATCTGATTATGAAATATGTGAGACATTCACTACTTTTATTTTTTCAACCACTTGGATCATGTTAGAGTGGCCTTTCGAGGTTTTACATAAACAGCATGATTTCCTGGAGAGAGACAGAGTAGTAAAAGATATAAGACTTAATTTAAAGAAATACATTCTGACAGATGGCTCACAGGTTCAGTTTGGTTTATGAATGTAGTAGAGCTCTTTCCTATGATCTCAGCACTAAGTCACATACGTGAAGTAAACAAAGCATCTCTGTACTCGGCCTGTATGTTTGTTTGCTTGGTTGTTTATCAGTTATCAGCATTCATATGCTATTATGCTACATGTACGGAAAACAAATCACTATTTGCTCTGATCGATTCACATGCAGTATGAGAATATTACATAATTGACACAGCCTTGTGCAATTACCACAGGTTCTGTCCCTCAGGTCCCAGGGGCTCTATATGTACACAGGAGATGTTAGTATTCACCTTGGACCTTTAAAATCCAGTGGAGCCACATAAGTCTAAATGAGAGGCCCAATTGAGTTTCTATAAAAAGCGTCAGATAGTAAAAAACACACTTTTGTGGGGAAATTTGGCATGTTGTTTTTGGATTGTAGCTCAGTTGGAGTTTTTCAACTGGTTGGCTTATTTCACTCAGGGGAGGTTTCTTTCACCTCTGTTGCTCTGCTTCTCATGAACAAGTCATTTTACATCGTGTCTGCACTGCAAAACATTTCAGGCCCCCACTTTTCAACCTTCATGGCTATTAGGAAAGGAGTGGTCTCTACAGCTTTTGCATGCCAAGATTAGGTTGAGACACAGTGTATATGAATGAGAATGGTGTCTGAAACTTGGACTATACCTACCAGTGAGGACTTATCTGTATGGAATTACAGTGTAATAGATTACTGCCAGACCCACTTATATCTGCCAGAGCCTTACGTAACTGTAGTTTTCTTTTGCATGATTGATTTATGACTTGTATCAACTTAGTGAACCGTTGTGGTTATCTCCGCAAGCATATGAAATAGTCAGATGTAAAAACTGGTGCAGGTCATCCAAAGTTCAAGGGTCCCAGAGGCTAAGCACCAGGTATACATTTTTCATGTATTTGTTACATGGTATTTCAGTGGCCAATAGGTAGATTCAAGAATAGATTTAAAAAATAATATTACCCTTTAGAAGAAAAAGAAGAAGACTTTATTCGCCACATATGATATTACGGTACCTCAAATTCTTCTCTTCACATATCCCAGCTTCTTAGGAAATTGGGGTCAGAGCCAGGGTCAGCCATGATACAGTGCCACTAGAGCAGAGGGTTTAGGGCCTTGTTCAAGGGCCCAACAGTGATAGCTTAGCAGTATTGGGGCTTGAACCACCAGCCTTCTGATCAGTAACCCAGCCACCACTGCCCATAATTAATAAGAAAGAAAAGAAATAAAGCACAACTTTATTCATCACACACTTGTGAAATTCCTCTCTGCATTTAACCCATCTGAAGCAGTGAACACACACATGCACACACACACGTGAACAATGAGAACACACACATACCCAGAGCAGTGGGCAGCCATGCTAATATCGCACGGGGAGCAATTGGGAGTTAGGTGCCTCGCTCAAAGGCACCTCAGCCCAAGGCTGTCCCATATTAACCTAACCGCATGTCTTTGGACTGTGGGGGAAACCAGAGCACCTGTTGGAAACCCATGCAGACACGGGGAGAACATACAAACTCCAAACAGAAAGGCCCCCGCTGGCCGCGAACCCAGAACCTTCTTGCTGTGAGGCAACCGTGCTAACCACTTACACCACCGTGCTGCCCATTTAATATTAATAATATAATAATAATTATTATTAGTATATTATTAATTATTGGCGTCATGGTGGTGTAGTGGTTAGCGCTGTTGCCTCACAGCAAGAAGGTCCGGGTTCGAGCCCTGTCGCCGGCGAGGGCCTTTCTGTGCGGAGTTTGCATGTTCTCCCCGTGTCCGCGTGGGTTTCCTCCGGGTGCTCCGGTTTCCCCCACAGTCCAAAGTCATGCAGGTTAGGTTAACTGGTGACTCTAAATTGACCGTAGGTGTGAATGTGAGTGTGAATGGTTATCTGTGTCTATGTGTCAGCCCTGTGATGACCTGGCGACTTGTCCAGGGTGTACCCCACCTTTCGCCCGTAGTCAGCTGGGATAGGCTCCAGCTTGCCTGCCACCCTGTAGAACAGGATAAAGCGGCTAGAGATAATGAGATGAGATGAGATATTATTAATTATTATTAATATACCATGTTAATGACCAGGCTTTTTAAAAGTGAAAAGTGTAAATTATCACCAAGAACCATAGCAACTAAAATAAATCAGTAAAACCTGAGAAGCATCAGAGATGTGTCACTTTGTTCCTTAGCCATATTCCAGCAGCTCTCTTTTGTTGAATATTTATCTCCATTTCCCACAAAATGGCTCCTCAATTGTTGTCCAAACTGCTTGTGAGTCAATATTACAAGCCACTAAGGAACAATAAGGTAATATTAGAGTTCCTATTTTCTTGTTTTATTTGAATTTATGAATTGCTGGTCCATGTTTTGTGTTATATACCTATTAGAGAACAATCCCACAACTCCAATACATGTGCGTCTCAAGGCTGTCTTGAGTGGGAATCAGTCAGTCAGTCAGTGATCAAAAACTGAAAGGATTTATAGAAATTTATGCTTTATCATGTGCACATTCTGGACTTGAACCTGTCCATTCATCACAACTGTTGACTTTTTCAAGTCAGTCACATGTAAATGAGTAATATGTGTGTAGACTAATGGAGGAAATGTCACCTAACAAACACATCACAATAGCCTTTTGGATGAGAGGTGAAACTTCTTCAAGGATTTCAAGCAAATCCAATTGCCTTCTTTAGCACCTACGGTTTATGATGACTTGGATGACCAAAAACCTTCAAAGACATACATCACAATAGCAAAGAACAACACAAGCTGCACTAAGAATACAAGAATATATGAATCAATAACATAAGGCCTCCACACCTAGCTGAACTATGATACCTTGAGCCCAATCCTGCCTAGCAGGTTTTTTCCCCGTCGCAATTTGATTGGCTAAAAGCCCATCAGCAGATAGTGGGCAGGTTTTAAAGTCATTGTGAAGTACCAGGGACACTCCTTTAAGGGTACTCCCCCAGGGCATAGACAATTTCTGCAATTTCAGCTTCTGTTCACTTGTGAAACATTGTGTAGATATGGGACGGCATGGTGGTGTAGTGGTTAGCACTGTCGCCTCACAGCAAGAAGGTTCTGGGTTTGAGCCCAGCGGCCGACAGGGGCCTTTCTGTGTGGAGTTTGCATATTCTCCCCGTGTCTGTGTGGGTTTCCTCCGGGTGCTCCGGTTTCCCCCACAGTCCAAAGGCATGCAGGTTAGGCTAATTAGTGGCTCTAAATTGACCGTAGGTGTGAATGTGAGTGTGAACGGTTGTTTGTCTTTGTGTCAGCCCTGCGATGACCTGGTGACTTGTCCAGGGTGTACCCCGCCTCTCGCTCATAGTCAGCTGGGATAGGTTCCAGCTTGTCTGCGACCCTGTCGAACAGGATAAGCAGTTATGAATAATGGATGAATGGATGGATGTGTAGATATGCGTACGTGCGCGTGCACACACACACACACACACACACACACACATCAGACAGTTGTTCTCAGTGATGGGTGTGCTAGTACTGTCTAAATGCCAGTCAAAGTTTGGTACATCCAGTATCAGCAAAAAGAAAACTATGTTGACGGGAAGGTTTAACTAACATTGGGCTGAAGCCAAAATCATGATGTAATCTAACTGATTGTTTTATTTACCCTGTTCCATACTTTCCCATTCATTCATTATATGAATTTTTTTATAGAAATCAGTATAATGAGTATGAATGTCTGAAATTATCCCAAGGATAGCATTAGTTAAAAACCTTAATAAGGTTACTAGGGCTCTTGAAATTCTTGAATGTTTGCACAAGCTATGGGTCATAGGTCATAGGTCATCAGGTTATCCTCTAGACAGTCCAAAATCACATTGGCATTGCCCTTGAGTGCTGCACTGTGTGTGTGTGTGTGTGTGTGTGTGTACTGTGCACTCCCACGAGATTCTGTAACAGATCTGAGACGTGGCCGCTGTGATCCAACCCAGGAGCAGCAGCTTGAGCTGTGTGCGGCACATACTCTCTTGCTCTCATACTATATCAAGTCACACCAACACAACAGGACAGCCTGGCCATCACGTTTGATGTTGGCTCCTCAGTTTTCTTGACATTTGGTCCGTCTGTTCACACTGCGATCCAGGCATTCCTCAGTTGCCTATCAGACCACCCCGGCTTTCATGCAACACCCGTCCAGGTTGCCTTCTCTCTCCCTGAGTCACATGCTTCACCCTACACCCCTCGCCCTCTGCTCTGAGGCCCATCTGGACTCCTGTTAACCTGCTTGCGTTCCACAATCAGGACGGTGCACAGTGTGTGTGTGTGTATGCTTGCCTCTGTGTGTGTGTGTGTGTGTGTGTGTGTGTGTGTGTGTGTGTGTGTGTGTGTGTGTGTGTGTGTGTGTGTGTGTGTGGCCAGATGCTTATCATACACCAGACATTGTATCTGTGCTATCATGTATCTCCTGTCTGGATTAAGAGAACCATGCTGGACATATAATATTCCCTTGTTCCTCATTACAAGGAATCAAGATCCACCTTTCATCATTTTTCGGGTTTCAAACATGCCATGCAGATTCTTGGTGCTCCTGTCCGAGGTTGTTTGTAGAGTGAGGTTGTTATGAAGGCGACACAGATTTTTCAGAATGAATGGGAGAAAATGAGTGAGTGACATTTAATTGGATGAAATGTTGGCGATGAAATTGGTGATGATTGTGTGACTCAGGAGCAACACAGAGACTGCCTTAAGAGTTTCTTTCTACTTTTATAATCTAAAAGACTTTACTGGCCCATTCAGGTCAAGGCCTTGGGCTGTGTCTGCTGCTTGTGTTCAGACGCCTGGGATAAGTAAGGTGTATATGGGAGTGTTTATGGATGTCTGGAACAGGTGTCAGACGTGAATGGCAGTAATGGAGGCTGTGTTCCTGATAGATAAGACTAAGAACTATCTTGTTTAATAGGAGTGCCAATTCAGCATGGTCAATGTGTAACCAGCCTGAGCTGTGTGTCTTATGACTCTCATAGTTCAAAAGACACCTGTGAACACAAAGGGACAAACATAAAAACACATGCACAGACATGCATCCAAACATTCTCTGCACTGACTACGTGTCTTTGGTAAAGCTGATTTTGATGTAAATGAATTTGTGGTTGCTTCTCAGACTTAACCTCAGTCTGGTAGAAAGCATGTGTGGACCTTTCTACATGATTCATGTCACCGTATCACTCATTCTGTACTCTGTCCTGTTGTAACTGGAGTATGACATCATTTTTATATCGGCTTCACCTGATTATGAGGCGTACTAAGAAATTTTAGTAAACAAGTCTTTAAACTCTTTCCTGCTTTAACTTGTGGTGTTCTTTTTCTGCTGTACTCCAAAGCAAACAGCTTTATTGTCCATCCATGAAACTCACACAGAAACACCAATTTCTCAATGTGGTTCTGCTTTTTGTTTTATCTGAACAACTTACTTTTGATGAACAAATAGGTTAAATAACGGAAAATGTTTGCTCGTTAGAAAATGTAATGGTTGCCTTTTCCAACAGGCCTGCCAATAATAATGTTTCTTTATGAATGCGATATTAAGCCCCAAACACTCCAAATTCGTTTTCCCCCATTTCCTGTTAAAAAATAATGACTCTTGTGTAACAACCCGCTCCTTACCCCCACCTAATGAGTCTTAATTGGACCTGTAAAACCTTTACAATAAGCCTGCCTCCACATGGAGTCGGCTAGAGAGTTTGTGGTACAATCAATGTGAGCTTTATGTTCCTAAGTCACAGAAGGGCTCAGTAAACTGGCCAAAGCTAGAATGAAGAAGAAGAATGAAGAGGATGAGAGCTTTAATAAGGATGGGGACTAAGAAAAAAAAAACCCTGCTGTACTTGTTCAGATTCCAGACAGCTTTTCTCAAACTCATTTGAATGTTTTGCTTCAAACCTGAACCCATAATATTGTGAGCACATAATAGGCCTTCCGACATCTTGTCTGTACTGTTGCCATTCTATGAAACCTTAGTTTTATGACATAAACACTCCATCATAAAATTGTCAACTCAGGACCACCCTTGTTGTTTGTTAGGGTAAGTTTTTTTTTTTGTCTTACCTATGATACAAACCTAAAAATAAAGCAACATTAGCTCTTCCAAGGAAGCCTAACCTTGGCAACGATGATCAGAATATCAACAAAAAGAATTTATCAGTAAAACACTGGATAATTGAGTAAAATTTCCACAACTTTTTGTGGAATTGGAGAAATGTGACTTTGGTATTTGTTATTATGATACTGTATTTTGTGTGTCAAAGGAAATTCGGTGTCATATAATGACCTTATTATGGTTTGTGATTGACCTTGTTGTGTGTTTCACTGGTTTCATTATGATAATACATATAATTAGAGAAATATTATGAATTTGGAGCTCTGCCCAATATTCTCAGCAAAAGAAATCTGAACAGGACAGTTTGTTAGGGTGTGGCACATGTGTATGGTGTTTGGTTAGACCAGATTGCTTTGTCATTCAAAAGGCAAAAGAAAGGTAAAGGCGTATGGACAGAAAAGTATTCATCTGATATTTAGTATTCTTTGAGAAAAGACAAAACTGTACTCTAAAACTAATGCATATGTTAAGTCACAAGAAGATTTAACCCCATGTGTTTCCCCTGTTCCACTAAAATATTTTATTATTACCCTACAGATGTGTTTCTACCAATTTGATGGAAAAATGATCAGTGAGAGAGCATGGATTTTCAATATTGTAGAAAAATATCTATAAGAAAGACCCTTTATATAGCTTTCAAGACAGAGACAAATGCAATTCGATGTATTTAAAGTGTAATAAACTTTACCACAAGGAAATGTTGATGAATGCTCCTGCAGGGGGCAGTATGATGGTTCCCTCAGGGATTTAAACAGCAAGTTACTGTCCATAGATCAGGTATCTGCACTTCACATTAAAAAAAAGAAAAAAAAAGAATTGTAGATATTTTTCTCTTCATTGATTATTAGGCCCTGTGAAAGTCTGGTGTGTCAGAACAGTGGATTGAGAACAGCTGTCACAAGCATCGCTTAAACCCATCCAACAATATTGCTTCTTTTGCATGTGTATAAATACACCTTTCACAGTTTAGTATATCTCTCACACACACACACACACACACACACACACACACACACACACACACACACACAGCATCTGTTGTTTGTGAGATCTCACCGCTTGCAACATCATTATCTATCCATCCATCCATTATCTGTAACCGCTTATCCTGTGCAGGGCAAGCTGGAGCCTATCCCAGCTGACTATGGGCGAGAGGTGGGGTACACCCTGGACAAGTTGCCAGGTCATCACAGGGCTCAACATCCTTATAATTTCTTTTCATTTGTCCCCACAGCTCATATACAGTTCAGACCAATCAACAGTTCTTCATAATGGTCTGTGGAGAATCCTAGGAATTCACACAATTCACTCCAAACTAAGGAAGGAATTAGTATATGGTACATATTGATGTATTATAGGGTGGCACGGTGGTGTAGTGGTTAGCGCTGTCGCCTCACAGCAAGAAGGTCCTGG
This sequence comes from Neoarius graeffei, assembly GCF_027579695.1. Classification (NCBI taxonomy): domain Eukaryota; kingdom Metazoa; phylum Chordata; class Actinopteri; order Siluriformes; family Ariidae; genus Neoarius; species Neoarius graeffei. Next base: position 52,090,549 of record NC_083579.1, read on the forward strand.
GTTCGAGCCCCGGGGCCGGCGAGGGCCTTTCTGTGTGGAGTTTGCATGTTCTCCCCGTGTCCGCGTGGGTTTCCTCCGGGTGCTCCAGTTTCCCCCACAGTCCAAAGACATGCAGGTTAGGTTAACTGGTGACTCTAAATTGACCGTAGGTGTGAATGTGAGTATGAATGGTTGTCTGTGTCTATGTGTCAGCCCTGTGATGAACTGGCGACTTGTCCAGGGTGTACCCCGCCTTTCGCCCGTAGTCAGCTGGGATAGGCTCCAGCTTGCCTGCGACCCTGTAGAAGGATAAAGCGGCTAGAGATAATGAGATGAGATGATGTATTATAGAACGTCATCACTGCATCCTGTTCTTCTGTACTGTGACAAGCCCATTGGGACCAAGGATATAAACAAGTGGCTGAATATGCATCATATAATTAACATAGTATTCAAAATATTCCAAAATATAAGACAAAGCAGTACTGTTGTTGTTGTTTGTTTTTGATTGTTTGATGGAGCTCTAAGCATACCTAATTGCATAGTAATTGGCCAATTACTCAATGACAATCTGTCGACAATGCTACTTTAATGCTGTCTTACATGAAGCTGATTTGTGTGTGTGTGTGTGAGAGAGAGAGAGATGGCAGTGAAGTGAAGATGATTGTGGTTTTCTTGAAATGTTAGATCGACAGTATTTAGGGAACTGAAAGCCAGTTTGCCTGAAACGGTCATTTTCTGTGAGTGTGTGGTCGCTTTTTAAAGCACATTTAATCTGCTGAGGTGGTTTGATTTTTGGGTGTGTGCAAATGAGTGTGTAAGGGAGTATGTGCATGTGCCGGCAGGGACGTGTGTGTGTGGGTGGGTTATATAAATGAATATGGAAGCTGATCGTTCCAGAGGGGAGCTACAATCATTCCCCTGATATGGTGAAAAAGTGCAGCACTGCAAAAATGCATTCCAACCCAGACGAGTGAGCAGCTCCACTTCCACGACTATCAGGTTCTCCTGCACGCCTGTGGCTTTGGCCCATCTTGCTTCTGGTGGTGGAGAAAAAGAGAGCTGAAAAATATAGATGATTAGTTCTGATGTGGGCAAAGCAAAGTGTCCTGTTTATAGATGAATGCCTCTCATAAGACAGATAAAAGCAGAGTGATGAGGGAGAACTCCAGCTTTGGAGAAGAACATGCACTTGTCTTACAAACTTTTTCTCTTGGTTTTTGCCTGGAAACTAGCAGCAAATTAAACCAGTCTATGCTTTCCAGTATCGGGCATTCATTCATTCATTCATTCATTCATTCATTAATTCATTTGTAGTAAGTAGAAAAGTGCAAGCACGACAGAATACAGTATGGGTGTAAATATGGGTCTGCTGTACTTACGTCCATAGTCCTTAGACAGTCCAGATTAAATCTGTCTTCTTCAAATGTGTGCGTGTTTTAGAGAGAGGAACAGAGAATGTGTAGAAAGCAGTGCAGCAGGCAAAGGGGATTTTGTGACTACTAATGAGCTGAGGTAATGAATGTGCTCAATAGACCCTTTTAAGCATCTTACTCTGCATTAGCATTCGTCACTGAAGACCATACATACATTGCTTTAAGAGTTAGTACTTCATATTTAAGCAGACACCGCAATTTCAGAATCAGAAGAATCAATTTACTGGACAGCAGTGTCCAGGGGCAACCGGTCGTCTGCTGGAGGGTCGGCCTCCTCCTGGCCTTGTCTTTGGCTGAAAGCTGAAATTCTTTGTGTGAGGCCTTCAGTTGCCAAGTGAGAGTGAGAGAGTGGGCAAAGCAGTGGGAGATGTGTATGGGTTAGAGAGAGCCAGAAGGGGGCTTTCTTTGCCTCTCTTTTCTCCTCTCAATCTTTTTCTCTCTCTCTTTTTGTGGCCTTTCTTTGGTCCTTTTCTTCTGCCCTGTGAATGAAAAGATAATATTGATTTGTGTCACTCTGGCTTATTATTCTCCGCAAGGCTGGGCACACTGATGCCAAAGCTGATATGAAGCATAGCCTATTTACTTATTAACTTTCGATGTGTGTGCATTTCCATAAGCGAGAGAGTGTGTGTGTGTGTGTGTGTGTGTGTGTGTGTGTGTGTGTGTGTGTGTGTGTGTGTGTGTGTGTGTGTGTTTTGGCCTTCTTGTTGACCCACAGACAAACAGAGTGGTTTGTCAGGGAACGGCTTTGCAGGAGCGGTAGCAGCTGTTGTGCTGGACTTCTCTCACTTCCCTTTACCAGACACATTGCATCCACACTTCTTCTTTCCCTTCTCCTTTTCACACAAGCTCAGAGGGATGAAGACTTGTTTTGAACAGTGGCTGCTACAGTTTCACATCACATGTACACATTTAACTTATTACTCATGTCTTAGACAGATGGAGGACTTGTGCAACTGCTTATTCTCTATTTTATGTGTAGAGCTGCAGTACTTGCTGAACAATGTGTTTAATCACACACACACACACACACACACACACACACACACACACACACACACACAGCTAATAAGGCACAATAATAAGATAGTAAGCCGTGATCATGTGAAAGCTGGGGGAATTTTTGTTGCTCTACTTCAACTAGTAAAACCACCTGTGATGTTCCTACACATAAAGCAAGGCCAATTTTGGTCTGTGTGGGTGGGTAATGAAGGAGGAAATGAGTGTGTACAGATAGAAGTACTTTCATGTGTTCACATATATGAGCACATGAACACACATGTTTTTTTTTTTCCGAGAGAACTGAAACTGTGATGAAATGTGCTCTTGTTAGACCGTACGATACCAGAATATGACATTTATATATATATATATATTGCTGTCAGTACAGTGTTCTGTGTGTACTCATACATTTCTGAACAAATCACTGTGATTAGAGTGTGATAGTGTGTGTGCAAGCTCACTTGTCTGTACACAGTACATAATTGAATCTGCGTAGAGTATTATCAAGCACACCTGTTAGTACGTGTGGACCATGTAATCTAAACTCATGGTTCTGTCATATAAAAACAGGGTTTTCTCTCAGCCCATCTGTCCTGGAACAGGAAGCATGGTAGAGTGAGGTCGACACTATGCTGTATTCAATTCAGCACTCTCATTTTAGTGAAATCAGATAATGTTATTAATAACTGCTCCGACATTATTCTGCGCCTTTTCTCATTACTACTCCTTTTGTGGGCCTTTTCTTCTCCTGGGTCTCTCTTTTCAGCAAAGATGATACACTATTCACTTCTCCTGGTAAAAATGTCAGCCACTGTCTGGTTACCATGTCTGCCATTGTATGTGCTACCTTAGCCTCCACAAGGGATATGGGACAACGACCCTTTGTGTGATGGACAAGCATGTGATGTTTTCAGTCTGCTGCTTAGCTCTTCACAACACCTTTAGTCTATTTGTAGGACATTGTGTCAAGGGCTGTTGATCATTACTGACTGATTTTGGAAAGTTTTCACAGCCAGCCTGAGTAAAATGAAGTGTTCAGTAAACCTCACCAAGAGAAACACACATGTTCTGTGTTTGGAGAGTGATGAAAATGATTTCACAGATAGATCACACCTTTTTCTGGCCCTTTCATTTTTCTGCTTTTGGACATGTGGTCAGCATATGTATCATGGCCCTAACTCTCAGATAGTGCGTCTCGGGACCATCTGACCAAGTCATTTACTTTTAGAAAAGGTTCTACTTTTGTTTCAGCCTTCAGACATATAAGACATTCAGTCATTTGTCTTCAGCAACTGATTTATACTGGCCATGGTCACAATGGATCTGGATGCCAGTTCACCCAAGGACGTCACTGAAACATATATCTACACATTTCTTCACACCTATGCCAGTTTAGTATGGCAGGAAACCACTGGAAGGAAACTGGATAACCCAGAAGAACCACACAGACACAGGGATGATGTGCGAAACTCCACACTAAGAGTAACCCCGTGAGGCAGTAATGCCACTTACTCCATCTCTCCTCCACCACTAATGCTTTATTTATATGTTTGTTGGCTTGTTTACTTCTTTTTGTTTGTTTGTAGGCTTGTTTTCTATCCTTTGCTAAAATGTGTGCACATTTGATAAACTTAGCAAATACTGACTATCTTTCCATCTGACCTTGCGACTTACAAAAATAACCACAACTGATATCTGTATACATTCAAAGAATGTACTCCTTCAAACTGAAATCTAGTCATGTTATGGAACTATAAACCTCAGATAACTGCCAGTGGTGATAAGAATCACCTAGGTACCTTCTTAGTCATGTGCACACATATACCAAAACCTTCTAACCCAAAGTCTCCAGTTCACAAAAGGACATATGATGCAGTATTTGCAATAAATAACGCTGACATGCAGCCATATTTCCCTTTCCCATTCTCAACAAATTCTTGCCAACTCAGGTCTGATTCTGAATGACAAAGAATGACAGATATCTGGGGGGGCCCCCCATAAAACCAAAGCTATATATGTACCTAGTGTTCTGTTGCACCCCTCCCTCATACCTGCCAGGAGTTGTGCAACTCACTGACCCACCTCCCAGGACTCATGGGGATGGTATTCAGAGATGAACATTACAGCCATGTCACTGGGAGGACTGATGTTTACCTTGTAGAACCTGGAGAAAGTGCAGACTTGTTGAAGTGGCATGTATCTAAGAAATGTCCATGAAGAGGAGACAGTCCTCAAACACAGCATATCATAGTAGGGCCAGAGTGTTCATCCTGCATATAGGCCACGGTAATGACATGCACAAGCCAGAGGGGCAGTCTCTGCTTAGACAATGGAGCTCTCATGTCTTTCCTCTTTGAGAGATGAATAACTGGTCTGAGGATCGATGGCCACCCTTTGGTCCAAGTACTTCTGTTGGGCACACACTAGGTACAACAGAGAACACTCTGCAGGTCCCATTCATTGACCACAGCTAGGTCGATTTAGGTAATAAAACCCCAGGTTAAGCCACAAGGTCTTATGTCACCAATACGTGGAAGGCAGTCTTATCATCAATGCATGCAATTCTCCCACTCTTTTTGCTTAAAGAAAAATTTATGCAAGAATTGGTATTATTTTCTCCTGAGCTCCCCCTACAGCTGTGGAGTGTAATTCACTTTTACGCCACTGTTGTAAATACAAATCGTGCTTTGAGCTCCCTTCATTGACAGCTGTACATGTGCATTTGTTGACAAGCTGAAGGATTCGAAATCAGCAAAGACAATGTCAGAAGCTAAAGAAGCATGGTGATTGACAAGGTAGAGTAGTATTACAGGATGTTGCATAAATATGACTGCATAGTTTTATTTATTGTGACATCAGAGGTGAACATTAACATAACAAAAAGAATAATAAAAAAGAATGACAAAGTTTTAGTTTTGCTGAAACACCATGTTTGCATTTTAAGGCCATACACATTTTTTGCTAAGCGTTTGAATATGGAGTATGCGTGTAATCAAATAAAACGTTATTGGTGACATGATATAGGCACATACGGCACATAATATACATTGGGCAGAGTAATTCATTACAAGCTAGCTGAGATAAGTTTGCAAGGTTGCAAGCTTTCTATGTCTATTTGATGTGAGATTGACAAAGTCTAAACAAATGTTTTGGCGTGAGATGAATTTATTTATTTGCATGCTAGCCAGAGACGGGACTGAGGTTAAATGACTTTTGTCCAGAAAAACTAAAAATCTCAGTGAGACAAGGATAACAAAAATAAAGTTACAGCTTATGTTGTATCTTTCATACAACCCCAAATCAGGAAAAGTTGGGACGGTATGTTGAAACTGAAATTAAAACTGAAAACAATGATTTGTAAATAAGAAAGAAAGAAAGCAAAACTTTATTCATCACACACTTGTGAAATTCCTCTCTGCATTTAACCCATCTGAAGCAGTGAACACACATATGCACACACATACGTGAGCAATGAGCACACACACACTCAGAGCAGTGGGCAGCCATGCTAACGGCGCCCGGGGAGCAGGTGGGAGTTAGGTGCCTCGCTCAAAGGCACCTCAGCCCAAGGCCGTCTCATCTCATCTCATCTCATCTCATTATCTCAAGCCGCTTTATCCTTCTACAGGGTCGCAGGCAAGCTGGAGCCTATCCCAGCTGACTACGGGCGAAAGGCGGGGTACACCCTGGACAAGTCGCCAGGTCATCACAGGGCTGACACATAGACACAGACAACCATTCACACTCACATTCACACCTACGGTCAATTTAGATTCACCAGTTAACCTAACCTGCATGTCTTTGGACTGTGGGGGAAACCGGAGCACCCGGAGGAAACCCACGTGGACACGGGGAGAACATGCAAACTCCACACAGAAAGGCCCTCGCCGGCCCCGGGGCTCGAACCCAGGACCTTCTTGCTGTGAGGCGACAGCGCTAACCACTACACCACCGTGCCGCCCCCCATATTAACTTAACCTAACCTAACCTAACCTAACCTAACCTAACCTAATTAAGTAATCTTTGATCTGCATTGTGCTCAAAACAATACAACAGCACATTATTTGATGTTTTACCTCATGAATTTTATTGTTTTTTTTCCTCAAAACAAACATTTGAGAAAAAATTTGATTTTTCTCAATTTTGATTTTTCCAACACATTTCAAAAAAACTTGGATGGTAAAGCATTTACCACTTTGTAATGATGCCATTCCTTTTCACAACACTTAAAAGAAGTTTAGGGACTGAAGACACCAAGTGATGAAGAGTTTCAGGTGTTATTTTGTCCCATTCTTCCTGCAAACAGGTCTTAAAGTGTGTAACAATATGCGGTCTTCATTGTCATATTTTTGTTTCAAAATTCACTACACATTCTTTATTGGGGACAGGAACCCCCTTCTTCCACAACCATGCCTTTGTAATGTGCGCAGAATGTAGTTCTGCATTGTCTTGTTGAAGTATCCTTGGAAAAGATGTTTTCTTGAAGGCAGCATATGTTGCTTCAAAATCTCAATGTTCTTTTCTGCATTAATGCTGCCATCACAGAAGTGTAAGTTACCTTTGGCAAAGGCACTGACACAACCCCATACCATGACAGACTCTGGCTTTTGGACTTGTTGCTGGCAACAGTCTGGATGGTCCTTGTGGTCTTTAGTTCAGAGCACACGGTGTCCATTTCTTACAAAAAAGACCTGGAATACTGATTTGTCTGATCACAGTACACATTTCCACAGTGTGATGATGCATCCCAGATGCCTCTGAACCCAGAAAAGTTGATGCCACTTCTGGACACAGTTAACATAAGGTTTCATTTTTGCACAGTAAAGTTTTAACTGGGATTTGTGGGTGTAACTCTGTATTGTAGTGCTAGACAAAGGTTTGCCAAAGTAATCCTGAACCCATGTGATTATATCAGCTATAGCTGAATAAATGGTACCTCTCTGATATGTTGCAGCGGCCTAACCCAATCAGATCTACCAGATCGCAGCAGCAAAATTTACTGGTAAAACCTGTCATTAAAACAAAGTGTGGTGAAGCACCTTTTAGCTACTATGCAGTACAGCTATGGAACCAACTCCCAGAGGACATCAAAAATGCTCCTGCTGTTGGCAGCTTCAAATCTAGACTAAAGACCAAGCTGTTTTCAGATGCTTTCTGCTAACTGATTAATAGTGTCATCTTTACATGTTTTAAACTTTCTTAACTTTTATAGTCTCTGCTTGTTTTAAACTTTACTTAAATTTTATTCTATTTTATTCTGCTGTTTTTTTTTACTGAACTTTTACTTCATTTTATTATTTTATTTCTACTATTGTTTAATTCTTATTATTTTTCTTCCCCATTTATTTTATGTAATTTTATTTTCTATTGTTTACTGTGGGCGGCACGGTGGTGTAGTGGTTAGCGCTGTCGCCTCACAGCAAGAAGGTCCTGGGTTCGAGCCCCGGGGCTGGCGAGGGCCTTTCTGTGTGGAGTTTGCATGTTCTCCCTGTGTCCGCGTGGGTTTCCTCCGGGTGCTCCGGTTTCCCCCACAGTCCAAAGACATGCAGGTTAGGTTAACTGGTGACTCTAAATTGACCGTAGGTGTGAATGTGAGTGTGAATGGTTGTCTGTGTCTATGTGTCAGCCCTGTGATGACCTGGCGACTTGTCCAGGGTGTACCCTGCCTTTCGCCCGTAGTCAGCTGGGATAGGCTCCAGCTTGCCTGCGACCCTGTAGAAGGATAAAGCGGCTAGAGATGATGAGATTGTTTACTGTTTTGCTTTTACTTCTGTAAAGCACATTGAATTGCCACTGTGTATGAAATGTGCTATATAAATAAACTTGCCTTGCCTTGCCTTGCCTTGATGCAGTGCCGTCTGAGGGATCGGAGATCACAGGTGTTCAGCTTAGGCTTGTGCCCTTGTCCTTTACACACTGAAATTCCTCTGGACTCCTTGAATTGTTTAATGATATTATGCACCATCGATGGTGAAATGTCCAAATCCCTTCCTATCTTTCTTTGAGGAACATTGTTTTTAAGCATTTCAATTATTTTCTCATATATCTGTTGACAAACTGGAGGTCCTCAGCTCATCTTTGCTCCTCAAAGCCTAGGCCTTTCCTTGTAAATGATTTTGTGCCAAATCATGATTATAATCACCTATTGACATCACCTGTTTCAAATACATTATTATTATTTAATGGTTTTACCTTATTACTTCCCTGAAATTTCCCCATCCCAACTTTTTTGGAATGTGTTGCAGGGCTGAAATGCTGGAATGTATGTATATTAACAAATGAACTGAAGTTGACCAGATAAAACATGAAATATCTTGGGTTCATACTATCTGCAATGTAATACAAGTCAAAGTAAATTTAGAAATCACTGCTTTCTTTCTTTAATTAACATTTTCCATACCGTCTCAACTTTTTCTAATTTGGGGTTGTAAATAACATTAACAGGGATATACACTCTGCTGTTGGATTGTCATTTTTTCCCCATTAATCTTGAATATTCTTGAATTCCCCTTTTAATCTTGAATAATAGGGCCTACAGTCTTCACTCTCAGGACTTGTTTCATTTTACTGTTCCCAAGGTGAGAACAGAAATGGGAAAGAAAGCTTTTAGATTTTCTGCTCCAAGTACATGGAATAGTCTGCAGGCAGAGCTCAAACTTCAAAGTCTGGTATCTCTGAATGCATTCAAATCCATGATAAATTCCATTACATCCAGGCTTCAGGAGTGCAAATGTTTTATTGGAGAGCAAATATCTGGCTAAACCTTGTAAATTTACTAGTTTTGATTTTGAATTTCAGGTTTTGTCTGAGGCGGCACGGTGGTGTAGTGGTTAGCGCTGTCGCCTCACAGCAAGAAGGTCCTGGGTTCGAGCCCCGGGGCCGGCGAGGGCCTTTCTGTGTGGAGTTTGCATGTTCTGTCCGTGTGGGTTTCCTCCGGGTGCTCCGGTTTCCCCCACAGTCCAAAGACATGCAGGTTAGGTTAACTGGTGACTCTAAATTGACCATAGGTGTGAATGTGAGTGTGAATGGTTGTCTGTGTCTATGTGTCAGCCCTGTGATGACCTGGCGACTTGTCCAGGGTGTACCCCGCCTTTCGCCCGTAGTCAGCTGGGATAGGCTCCAGCTTGCCTGTGACCCTGTAGAAGGATAAAGCGGCTAGAGATGATGAGATGAGATGAGGTTTTGTCTGTTTTGATGTGACAATGTAATTATGTTTTTGTTTGTGTTGATGTGGCGATGTGATGATGTTTTGCTGTGCTTGTTGTGACGATGTTATGGAACTTCATGTACTGCCATTCTTGGCCAGGTCTCCCTTGTAAAAGAGATCGTGATCTCAATGGGACAAACCTGGTTAAAATAAAATAAAATAAAAAATAAAATAAATATGAGACAGATCACAACTTATGTCTTGAAGTAAACATGTATGTTCAGACTTTTTTTTTTTTTTTGCTGTGTAGCAGTCAAAGCTATTGTAGTATTACACACAACTCAGAATAATAGCATGCTAAGCTAATATAACCAGAACCATACTAACACCCACATACGGTATCTAATGCTCAGGGATACTAATGGACAAAAAACAGCTAGTCAAATAAATTAACCTAAAAAAATTGGATGCCCCTGACACAAAGTGAGGCAAACTTAGGTGGCAAGCTCACCAACAAACAGACAGCAACTGATGCAAGAGCACGTATTACCAGTGCCTATATCTAAGTGTTATCTAGCAAGTTTGTGAACATCACCTTGAGATGTAGCTAGTGGCTGAACCTCTGTCGAAATGGACTGACTTGGCTTATGCTCAAAAGTTAGTGAGTTGACAGCTTTGCTAAAGGCTCGGTCCCACTGGCCGATGGACACAAAACGTATGCAAAAAGGACACAGCGGACGAGCAAAATTTCGGGGGTGGCTCTATCCGTTTTCATCCGCTCCAGAAATGGACAAAAATGGCGAAAATTTGCGAAAACAGAACGGAAAAGAACGGACGTGGGTAGTATATAGCGGGGATGTTAAACGCATGTTCATAGGAAGCCTAGCGGATGAAAGCGGATGGAAGTGGATGACAGCTCCGAAGGGGTTACCGGTGATAACTGAGAAGCGGACGCATAGCAGAAAGAGCGGATGCATAGCGGATGAAGAGGATGCATCACGTACGCCTAACGGAAACAAAGGGGATGTTGCGCGGATGTATATCGGATGCAGACCGTTCACTGCGCATGCGGGGGGTATGAATTGCGTCTGCTCCGCGGATATAAAGGGATGCAGCACGCACGCCGTCAGCATAAAGCGGAAAGACGTGCTGGCGGCTACATCGATACATCTCTACTACTAGATGATTTTCTCCCCCTTTTTATACAAAATATCGATTGTCCGCTAGGTGTCCTTCTACATACTCTAGACATACTCCAGACATCCTAAATATACGAGATACATCCCAGATATAAACGCTTTGTCCGTTTTGAATACTTTATATACGAGATGCATACGCTTACATCCTTTCTATTTCTGTGCTACCAACGATGAATAGACGTTTCATGTACCTTATCTTTCCTCCCTCTTTCCGTTTTCAGCTGCAGTGGATGTGAGTTGCGAGGATGCCCAGAGGATGCAGAGAGGATACAGCAGACGTTTAACGGATGATGACGGACATAGAACGTTTGTTGCTCGTATATGTCGCGGATTTACATCGTACACGGCGGAAAGTTCATCCGTTCTAAAAGTTTTGTGCAGCTCAAAACTTTTTGCGCGGATGAAATCACAGTGGACGGATGCTCGATGGATAGAGCGTATGAAGCACGTATGCAATGAGTACACAACGGATGCGTAGCGTTTTCCAACGGATGGCAAAGATTTTTTTACGTTTTACATCCTCTTTGCATCCGTAAGTGCAGTGGGACCGGGCCTTAACACAGCCAACATCAAGCAAGTGCAACAACACAACACATAGCAAGGAATATTACTTACTAGGCCAACAGAAAGAAGACCAACCGTGTCTGTCTTGCTGTCTTTTTATTTTTGTCTCTTAACTCTAGTCAATGAGTAAAAGCCAATCCACGATTTACTCTTGTCCAGTGTCTTGCTCAGTCACTGTCTTTTTCTCTTCCTGGCTTCCTCCAACAGCATCTTCTTTGGTCTCTTCACCTCTGCCTGGATGTCCATACTGAGAAAACTGATTTAGCTTCTTCTTATAGGTAGTGTTGCTACCTGATTTTGGAAACTGCTCGTGGTGCCACAAAGCATTATGCAGTTCTTGCAGTGTTCTAAAGCATTAAGCAGTTCTCGTGAGAGCTCTAGGATGCACCAACAGAGTTGCATAGTGCTACAACTGGCAAATCAAGTGCAGACTCAGAATGGAAGATGAGCCATTCTCCCTTTTACAAATCAGTGTACCATCAAAATTATTTTGAAGCTGATATTTTAAGGTAAAATTCCTACCTGATGTTGCTTTAAATAAATGCAAGCAAAAATGCAGTGTTTATAGACACCCATTTCAGTTCAGCATCTTGCATTGGCTCAGAAGGAAGGGCCTTAAGGGACTCAAGTAAAAAGGGTAAAATCCCACTTGGGGAATCATGGTGGATACGGTACCTTGGCCCTCATAATAAGCTTAATAAGAATAATGAGCCCCTAGAGATGTGCTATCCTCTGTGCTGTGACATGCAACAATGATTGATGCACACATCTTTAATGTAGACAGGGACTTGTCACTGTCTGGAAGTTCCTAAAGAAAGGTCAGTGTTTGGGGAATTGGGCAATTAGTTGATGATGGGAACCAAGGCCTTGTTGGTCAATTTTGAGCCACAAGTCGGTAGCCTAGATGCTGAATTCTCTGTGGCCTAGATGCTGAATTCTGTGCAATATGGGATGAAAGGCATAGACTAAGAAATGGCAGGGCCATTCATGGGGCTGTCCACCACTGATAGGGAGAACCTGAATCACCAGTGAGTTGACTTTGCATCGGTGTTCACCTGCACCTTACTAAACTTGTCCCAGATCTGGGCCAGTGTGCAGATTGTACCATGCCTCTTGCCCAAAACCTGGGTTTACCTGGGTTTGGCTCCAGCTCACCTTTGACCCACAATGGATAAGCAGCATAGAAACTGGATGGATTGATAGATGTACCATACAGTACCATTCAAACACAGGCTACTTTTCAGTAAGCACCCTTACAAATGCTTCTATCCCAGTGTTTAACTCCCGACTCATTCTTATAACTATTAAATGGAGGTTTATGAGTGGTAAACCTAAATCAAAGTGTGGGAAAGTCAGATTACAAGATGTCCAATATTGGGCTCTTAACACAATGGGCAGAGCTCACCAAGATTCTCCTCCCCTTAAGCCACTTTCCCTTCCGTCTCTCTCCCTAGCTATAATCTGGCCTGTTAGCTTCCAACATCCCTGTGAGTAGACCTGTGAATGGAAAATGTGCATCATCGTACCATTCTCGCTTTCTCTCTCTCTCTCGCTCTCTCTGAAGCAGTTTAGTATTATATATCGAACTCCCAACAATTAACACACATGCACACATTTACAGTGACAAAGATCTGTATGCTCAGAATATGGCGGGGGGGGGGGCAAAGTCAAGCAGTCACATTTTTTTCATAGGTCACACTAATGAGCAGCTCTACCACTGAACCAGGTTTATGGGGTGGCTGCCAGCATCATTAAGAGTTGCTCATAATTAGCCATTCCAGCCAAAACCTAAAGCTAAAACATCTGTGTTAGGTCCCCATCCTCTCCTTTCCTCCAGCCCTACCATGCTCTCCCACATTACATACACGTCTTCTTACAGCGCTGCCAGACTGTCATCACAGAACCCCAACCTCTTAAAAGCTGACTTGGCATCGGCGTAAAGGAGTACAAAGAATGGTGATGAAAGTTTAGTGATTCATACTGATTACACTCATCACACTTTACAAATAAGATAATATGAACAAAATATAGTGTCCTGTCATGTACACACACAGATTAGATAAGGGTTTTCTGTCAACACGCCTCTCACAGTCTTTATTCTCTTACTTTCTCTCTCGCCTCTCGGTTGAGATTTGCTGGCGGGGGTGGTTTTGAGGACAATTATAAACCTTCAGAGACAATTCCTCATTGTCCTTCTCAAGGTCCCTAATTCACAGCATGTGACAGAGGGGAGGGTAATATGGGCATCCAGTTAACAGCCTGATAACACAGCCACTGTATGCCACTTCGAGTTCACTGTGAAGTTTCCATTATTTTCCAAGATCTCAGTTTATCTCTTAAATCTCTATAGAAGATTAAATTATGCATTCAGAGGTTTCAGACCACAACTATTACAGATGTGATATTTTAACCTTTTTAATCATATATTAGTTTTGTTCTGTACCATAGATAATAAGGAAATTTACCCTAAATTCTATCTGTTCTGAGCTCACAGTGGGGACACACACACGCTCCCTGACAATCACATTTTATTCACCCTCATGTCTTCTCCCACTTTCTTTCTTTCTTTCTTTCTTTCTTTCTTTCTTTCTTTCTTTCTTTCTTTCTTTCTTTCTACAACCCCGATTCCAAAAAAGTTGGGACAAAGTACAAATTGTAAATAAAAACGGAATGCAATAATTTATAAGTCTCAAAAACTGATATTGTATTCACAATAGAACATAGACAACATATCAAATGTCAAAAGTGAGACATTTTGAAATTTCATGCCAAATATTGGCTCATTTGAAATTTCATGACAGCAACACATCTCAAAAAAGTTGGGACAGGGGCAATAAGAGGCTAGAAAAGTTAAAGGTACAAAAAAGGAACAGCTGGAGGACCAAACTGCAACTCATTAGGTCAATTGGCAATAGGTCATTAACATGACTGGGTATAAAAAGAGCATCTTGGAGTGGCAGCAGCTCTCAGAAGTAAAGATGGGAAGAGGATCACCAATCCCCCTAATTCTGCGCCGACAAATAGTGGAGCAATATCAGAAAGGAGTTTGACAGTGTAAAATTGCAAAGAGTTTGAACATATCTTCATCTACAGTGCATAATATCATCAAAAGATTCAGAGAATCTGGAAGAATTTCTGTGCGTAAGGGTCAAGGCCGGAAACCATACTGGGTACCCGTGATCTTCGGGCCCTTAGACGGCACTGCATCACATACAGGCATGCTTCTGTATTGGAAATCACAAAATGGGCTCAGGAATATTTCCAGAGAACACTATCTGTGAGCACAATTCACCGTGCCATCCACCGTTGCCAGCTAAAACTCTATAGTTCAAAGAAGAAGCCGTATCTAAACATGATCCAGAAGCGCAGACATCTTCTCTGGGCCAAGGCTCATTTAAAATGGACTGTGGCAAAGTGGAAAACTGTTCTGTGGTCAGACGAATCAAAATTTGAAATTCTTTCTGGAAATCAGGGACGCCGTGTCATTCAGACTAAAGAGGAGAAGGACGATCCAAGTTGTTATCAGCGCTCAGTTCAGAAGCCTGCATCTCTGATGGTATGGGGTTGCATTAGTGCGTGTGGCATGGGCAGCTTACACATCTGGAAAGACACCATCAATGCTGAAAGGTATATCCAGGTTCTAGAGCAACATATGCTCCCATCCAGACAACGTCTTTTTCAGGGACGACCTTGCATTTTCCAACATGACAATGCCAACCCACATACTGCATCAATTACAGCATCATGGCTGCGTAGAAGAAGGGTCCGGGTACTGAACTGGCCAGCCTGCAGTCCAGATCTTTCACCCATAGAAAACATTTGGCGCATCATAAAACGGAAGATACGACAAAAAAGACCTAAGACAGTTGAGCAACTAGAATCCTACATTAGACAAGAATGGGTTAACATTCCTATCCCTAAACTTGAGCAACTTGTCTCCTCAGTCCCCAGACGTTTACAGACTGTTGTAAAGAGAAAAGGGGATGTCTCACAGTGGTAAACATGGCCTTGTCCCAACTTTTTTGAGATGTGTTGTTGTCATGAAATTTAAAATCACCTAATTTTTCTCTTTAAATGATACATTTTCTCAGTTTAAACATTTGATATGTCATCTATGTTCTATTCTGAATAAAATATGGAATTTTGAAACTTCCACATCATTGCATTCCGTTTTTATTTACAATTTGTACTTTGTCCCAACTTTTTTGGAATCAGGGTTGTACTTATTAATATTGAGTGTTTTGAGGCTGTAATAACATCTGTGTCATCTACCATGTGACATCAACCATGAGTTAGTGGGCACTACTCTCACATCTAACTCAAAACCACGTGCCCTGCTGCTACAAATTTATGGACAGTTTTTGCACTCGCTTGTGTTATCTGATTCTGTACATCCTATGTAGTAACTGCCCCTTAGCACTGTGAGCAGTTCCATCTTTCTTATAGCTACATTTAAATCTAATGATTTCTATCTAAAGGACTCCACAAACTGACTTATTTGCGACAGTGCATGGTTGCTATTAAATTTGAATGTAAGGCCTAAGTTTAGTGTTGTGTCCTGGAGGAATCAACCTGAGCATTTCTCCATGCTGACAGAATTATTTGATGGATGCAGCTTGTGATAATTGTGCATTCAGGATGAGTTAGGTCCCCATGAGTTGAGGAAATATGAGGGCCTGGGCAAACTGGTCAACAGTCAGGGCCATGTTATGTTTGGGTGTGTCTTTCAATCGATCACCTGTCTTGATAAGTGAGAATGGAGAGAATGGATTGCTGGATGGATGGATGGATGGATAGAATGAATGAGAGAGCAGAATGCTTGGGCTCACTGGGACAGCAGTGTGTGGACAGCTGGACCAAGGGTTCGAGTTTCTGTACTCAATGAGGCTGAAATTTCAGCCTTTCACATATCGAGGCCAATAAACAATTTGGATTTTGGTTTCCCGCCTTTTCATGTTTTTCTTTTTTCATGGTTCTGCCTTAATGACACATAATGTGCTTATATATTTACAATACCAGTTAAAACTTTTGGACACACCTACTCATTCATATGTGTCTCTGTGTTTTGATTATTTTCTACATTGTAGAATGATACTGGAGACATCAAAACTATGCAATAACATATGGAACATATATGGAGTTATGTGGTAAACAAAAAAAGTGTTAAAAACAAAATATGTTTCATATTTTAGATTCTTCAAAGTAGCCACCGTTTACCTTGATTACACTTTGCACACTATTGGCATTATCTTAACCAGCTTCATGAGGTAGTCACCTGGAATGCTTTTCAATTAACAGGTGCCTCGTCAAAAGTTAATTAGTGCAATTTCTTGCCTTCTTAATGTATTTGAGATTAAACAGTAAATAGTAAATAATAAAAATACAGTAAATAGCCCTATTCCACAACTGTACTAATCCATATTATGTCAAGAACTGCTCAGCTAAGTAAAGAGAAACAACATCCATCATTACTTTAAGACATGAAGTGCCTATTAATTAATAAAAATAAAGAAAAACCATTGAATTAGAATTTGCATCCAAACTTTTGGCTAGTACTCTATATTAGGGTCAGAGTAGTAGAACTGTGCAAACTGTCTCATGAGTTTGGTTAGATTTTTAGACATGACCAAGCTGGTCTGAGAGCTGTGCATTAAAGCTGTGAACGACATTCTTGTCTGATTCATCTGTTTTCTTTCTGATCTGGGATCAACCACCATATTTTCAGAAGGAAATGTTTTGGAAAGAGAGTGCTGCTGACAAGACACTTATGCACTCCTCGCTTAAAGGATGGAAAACAACAGGATGGAGAAAGGTCTTCAGGGTGACTAAGGAAAAGGTTCAGAGGTTTTGGAGAATATAAAATCCAGCACACAATGGGTACATTGACTCATATTTTGCCTTGCACAGTGGAAACAGATTGAGTTTAAGGCATGTGCAAAATGTGTATCTGTTAACTTTGCTCGAAAAAGCAGTGCAGAGTTCTCATTCCTTCATCAGCTAGCGGTGCCATACTACTCTAAACATGGCTCTTTTAAATAACCAGATTAGATTTATAATAGAAGGTTAACTCATATGAGGTACTGTATGTATGTGTGGACTTTGTTGCAGAGCTGTTGACAATAAATTAATCTCATCTCATCTCATTATCTGTAGCCACTTTATCCTGTTCTACAGGGTCGCAGGCAAGCTGGAGCCTATCCCAGCTGACTACGGGCGAGAGGCGGGGTACACCCTGGACAAGTCGCCAGGTCATCACAGGGCTGACACATAGACACAGACAACCATTCACACTCACATTCACACCTACAGTCAATTTAGAGTCACCAGTTAACCTAACCTGCATGCCTTTGGACTGTGGGGGAAACCGGAGCACCCGGAGGAAACCCACGCGGACACGGGAAGAACATGCAAACTCTGCACAGAAAGGCCCTCGCCGGCCACAGGGCTCAAACTCGGACCTTCTTGCTGTGAGACGACAGCGCTAACCACTACACCACCGTGCTGCCCCAATAAATTAATATTAATCATAATTTAATTTTAAATGATTTAAAGTTTCTGAAAAACGTAGTAAAATGTGACCTTATTATTCATAAGTGCTGCTTTGTTAATGGCAGCTTTTGTTAATGTTTACACTATATGCACAGCATAGGCGGCACGGTGGTGTAGTGGTAGGCACTGTTGCCTCACAGCAAGAAGGTTCTGGGTTTGAGCCCAGTGGCCGACAGGGGCTGTTCTGTGTGGAGCTTGCATGTTCTCCCCGTGGGTTTCCTCCGGGTGCTCCGGTTTCTCCCACAGTCCAAAGACATGCAGGTTAGATTAATTGGTGACTCTAGATTGACTGTAGATGTGAATGTGAGTGTGAATGGTTGTCTGTGTCTATGTGTCAGCCCTGCGATGACCTGGCGACTTGTCCAGGGTGTATCCCACCTCTCGCCCATAGTCAGCTGGGATAGGCTCCAGCTTGCCCGCAACTCTGCACAGGATAAGTGGCTACAGATAATGGATGGCTGTACAGCATAACATAAACTAGAAATCTTTGTACAATAGCACAATACAGTCTTATATGTTCCACAAGGAATCTTCTATCTATTCAAAGTATTTGATTTATTTTTTTCTTGGGGGGAAAAACATTGTATCTTTAGACCTCAGTCATCTCATTCCCTTTGCCATCTGTCTTGTTCTTCCCTTTCCCTGCATTTTCTCTTTTCTTTCATGTGATGAGTAGGGTTTATGAATTCTGTCCGGCCTCCCAGGGCTTCTGTGGCAGGCCTGAAACAGCTGAATAAACACAGAGCGTTCTGGAGTGCTGTTAAGCACAGCATCACATAACTGATGAGTTTGAGGGGGTCCAGCAGTGGGGTAGCTGTATGGCCAAGGCATTGTTGTGTTCCTTACATTTAAAATACACTTTATAGATTCCTTTGTTTTGTTTATTGCTTTATTTGTTTGGAGAACATGAACTTTCAGTCACTGTACTTTGTACTTCTGGTGTAAGGTGCAGGCAGAAGAAATAAAGCCTCTGGGCTTTGGTCGTGTTTGTGGGATATTGAACTTTTGCTTGAGACTGTTTCCTCTTGGCTAAGTTTCAGAATATACTTATAAATGTCTGCAACAAAGTTTAACATACTCACTGTCAGTGCTCTGTTCTGTTTGTTAGCCAGCGATCTAGCCAACACCACTGAAAAAGCCTGTAGTTTAGATTTGGATTAAGCAGCCTTACAAATAACTTTTAGTTCCAATGTGTGTTATAGCTGCAGAGCTGGTGGCCATCAGTACGTTAGTATAAAATGCACAGTAGACTGCTGGAGGCTTGACAGTTCTTTAACGATTTGCAGGCGGTGTGATTCTACTATTCTTTAAACCCCCTCCCAAACCCAACTCACAAATGGCCAGAACATTCCTCACACATCTGGCCCTCTCTCTCTCTCTCTCTCTCTCTCTCTCAAATGTTTTGATTCTCCACTGCAGTAATTACTCACAAACCCAAGTGTTCTCATATTCTCTTTTCTCTTTATGAGCGACAGAGCTTTGTCCACAAAGTACAATGCCTATAAGCTCAGACATGATCAAACCCCCTGAAAGGCAGATACCACAGAATGCTGTCATATAAATAGCTGACTTGTTTGCCCATCTTATTGTTGCTCATTAATAACACAACAGTAGTGCTCTTGAGATTCAAATAAAAAGTATAACCACCTGATAACATACATGTCAACCTATACGGAATGTCCGTATTTTATACGGATTTGATTCAATAAACGTAGTATACGGGCATATAAATAAAGTTATACGGATTCTTTAAAAAAAACTTCAATATTTATTTAGAGCTATAATCAATTCCCACGATGATAAAAGAGCGCATAACATTTACAAACGTACTGTACACCACAGACAGCCAGTAAAGAGTCTTATGAAATCGCGCATTATCTTGTGGTAGCGAGACTTCGTTCCACTTTTGATCATGCGCACACCGCATTGTGAGAATCCCGCCAACCGTGAAGTCATAGACATATAAACATAGACTCCGCCTTCTGCGTAGAATCATACATCATCCTCGCCGCCATATTGGATGTGGCAAAGTGGAGATTCTGGTATAGCGTCTAGACAGTAGCTGAGAATAAAGATGCCTCATTCATGTGCTGCGTTTAACTGTACCAACAGGTTTACCGTCCAAACGAGATCACATGGGATTACCTTTCACAGATGAGACTGGAAAAATACTTTTCATTGTATTTGGTCATTATAATGTAATTTTATGAACAGATTTTCCTGACTTTGTGGCTAATATGAAGTCTCGTGCATAATAGCCACTCGGTGAAACCTGTCTCCAAACAACGAAGTATTTCCTTTGTAACTACACTGATAACACTTTGTGTTTTTGTCAAACATTGGAGCTTTGTATTCATTCTGAAGGTTTATTGTTATTAATATTGAATAAAAAGTAACTGGGATATATCATTGTTAATTATCATTCAAATTTTAGGTAAATTATTTTAAATTTGCATCTTATACGGATTTTATAAGGGAAATACGGATTTTGGAGGTTGGTTATACAGGTTTGATTGACCAAAGGTTGACATGTATGTGATAATTCATAAAAAAGAAAATAATTGTGAGTTCTACAACCCTGTAAATGCTGGAGAACATAATTTTCATATGAATGTCTGTGTTCCATGGGCGTTTTCCTGTGTTATGGGATGTCAGCTGGGTCAGGTGGTAGAAAGTTAAATGGGAGTTGTGAACAGGGTGTATGAGTGTACATGTGTGTGGCTGTGTAGTTCTAGAGTGAAGTGCGTCAGGCACATGTCTGAACGTCGGCAATGGTTTGAAACAGGAACTGAGAC
Source organism: Neoarius graeffei (assembly GCF_027579695.1). Classification (NCBI taxonomy): domain Eukaryota; kingdom Metazoa; phylum Chordata; class Actinopteri; order Siluriformes; family Ariidae; genus Neoarius; species Neoarius graeffei. The sequence continues at coordinate 52,111,220 of NC_083579.1, forward strand.
CGCATGTAAAGGGCCTAAAGGAAGTGCCTTTGTTGGTGTTCTCTGTCAGGAAGCAGCATTGTTGAAAGTGCTGCGCTGTGTATTTTTTCTTTAATGCAACCTCTAGCATGGTCTGTAATCTAACGCCTCTTTCCTCCCTGACTCCCCAGGCACCCTGCCAGCTATTTGTCTTAAATCTCTGGTGTTATAGCTGATAAAGTTTGTTTCTCAGACTCCGCTAACAATTGGCAGGACATCTGAGCATCTTCTGTGTATGAGGCTGTTTGAAGTTGTGTGGACCAATACACTTCCTTCATACGGACACTGATAAAGGCCTCAGAGAGTGAGCGCTCACTGAGTTCTATGAAAACATGCTCAGAGAGAAGAGGTACTATTCCTTATATAAAACTGCAAGTCTGAGTTTGGAACCTCATTCCTGTGTCTGCTTTCATGGCTGCAGTCAGACTCTCTCTGCCCCTCCCAGTCTGTATCCTCTTTTTCCTTCCCACTGTGTCCCAGGATGTTTTGAAAAGTGGGATATTGACTCTAATGGATTCCAAACACCACAAAGGTTTATTAGGCTGCAGAATGTCGTAAAATAACAGGGACGTGTGTGTAAAGAGGAACAAAGTATATAGGGTGTCGGGATGGTGATGTAGAATGTGTTTTGTTTATACTGTAGATGAATCATCACATTAACCTTTCTCAGCTGCCATATGAAGTTTGGTTGAACTAATCTAGGTAATTAGAACTAGGTGACATAATTCAAGGCTGTTCTAAGAAAAACTAATGCATTTATATTGTTCATTGTTCATTTAAATCATGGACCAAAAATCTAAATTATAATGACAGGTTGAGGAGATAAGCAGAATTTTTGAATTATTGTAAAGGAACAGTACCAGCTATTATGACAGAAGATCAGCTACAATAGTTGGGAACAGTGGCGGCTGGTAGTCTTTCAAACAGGGGAGGCTGGTCGGTTACGATATTTCCAGATTTTAAAAGAGAAAAGAAAAAACATCAATTTTGTCCATACTCTTGCCTCTGATCTGGCTGATTGTTGGCAGGGTCACAAACTGTGAAATAACAGGTTCTTTTGGCCCATTAGCCTACTGTCCAATATACATGATGGTGGTGTTGGGGGTGATATTTTAACATTTTATATTTTAAAATTGTGGCATGTTGTTTAAAAATTGATCATTATTGAAAGCAGCTCTTTGTCAGGAACCTCAGCAGTAACAGCAGAGTGTTCTGGAATAGGCACAAGCACTGACCTTGGGGAGCCAAACATAGAGCTGGGTGCCACACATTTCATTCAATGACACTTTCCCTATATTTTACTTATTTTGACTGAGAAATGTTTTATTGACAATTTTGATAACCCTTCACTTTTAATCCAGGTCTGTAGTGTGAAATGTTCTCGGCTGTGTTTTTGTTTAAAAATGTTTTCCAAATTGTAGCTGTGTTTAATTCATATCCAGAGAAATATATATTCCAATATAATATACTCAGCATAAACATTTTAAATAGATTCTATATTTTTGGTCCATCCATGACATGTTACTAAAGTAGCCTATTTACTGTTGTTGATGTGGGTCACTTGCTGTTAGCCAATTCACTTTCTCGTACCAGGAGAGCTGAAAGGAACGGGTATTATTCCCTACCTTTTTCACCAAGTCAATTTGAGGTGTTGGTCTACCCTGCTCTTTAATTTTATTTTTTTCCTCGAAAGGAAGACTGGCAAATGGCTTCGCCAAAATTAAATCAGCAATGCTTGGCATCCGTGCGCAGCTTTCTTGCTAGCTGACTAGCCCCCTCAAGTTCAAGTTCAGTCACTCAAATAAACGAAATTTCTGGAACTAAGATAGCAAACTTGATGTAACGGTTCGGTGTTCGTGGGTGGAGCACAGAAGACGGCAGGACAGAGATCAGGTTTGACAGCCCGTTTTATTACCACACTTTTCAGCATAATAATTATGTGCACTTTTCAGACACACACAAACACTCAGCGTCTGGTTCAGCAAAAAGCTCCTCTGCTCTCGCTCTCCCTCCTTAAGTAGGGCGCGGTCACTGGGAAGACACAAACACAGGTTAATTGCTCTCAGGTGTAGTGATTCTGTCACTCACCTTCCCTGACTCCGCCCTCCTGTCACAGACCGGCGCTTGACCACGCCCCCGCTGCCACATACCCCCACCGCCCGACTCAGGCCGGGCGGCCGTCCGGCCTGCAGCCGACTCCCCCCCCTTGGCGGGAGAGGAAGTCCGCCACGACCATCTGCGCCCCCGGCCTGTGGACCACCTTGAAATTAAAGGGTTGGAGTGCCAGATACCAACGGGTGATCCGCGCGTTGGCATCTTTCATGCGGTGGAGCCACTGGAGGGGCGCGTGGTCCGAACAGAGGGTGAAAGGGCGCCCCAGCAGGTAGTACCGGAGGGTGAGGACCGCCCACTTGATGGCCAGACACTCTTTCTCTATGGTGCTGTAGCGCCCCTCACGCACCGACAGCTTCCTGCTTATATACAGGACGGGGCGGTCCTCCCCCTCCACCTCCTGGGACAAAACCGCACCCAGCCCTCTGTCCGACGCATCGGTCTGCAACATAAAGGGGAGAGAAAAGTCAGGGGAGTGTAGAAGTGGCCCCCCACACAGTGCAGCCTTTACCTCTGAAAAAGCCCGCTGGCATTGCTCCATCCACTGGACCGGATCTGGTGCCCCCTTTTTAGTGAGATCAGTCAGCGGGCTGGTGACGTCCGAATAATTAGGTATAAACCTACAATAATAGCCAGCCAGCCCCAGGAACTGTCTCACCCCCTTTTTGGTCTTGGGCCTCGGGCAGGCCGCAATCGCTGCGGTCTTGTTAATTTGGGGACGCACCTGCCCGTTGCCCAAGTGGAAGCCCAGATACCGTACTTCCACCCGCCCAATCGCACACTTCTTTGGGTTGGCTGTGAGACCCGCTCACCTCAGCGACCTAAGGACGGCCCTTAGGTGTTCCAAGTGCCTCGGCCAGTCATTACTATATATGATGATGTCATCCAGATAGGCGGCCGCATAGGTGGCGTGGGGGCAGAGGACCCGATCCATCAGCCGCTGAAACGTAGCAGGCGCCCCAAACAGCCCAAACGGAAGTGTGACGAACTGGTGTAACCCAAACGGTGTGGAAAAGGCTGTTTTTTCTCGGGATAGTGGAGTCAAGGGGATCTGCCAATATCCCTTCATCAAATCCAGTGTTGAATAAAAGCGAGCCGTGCCTAGTCGATCGAGCAGCTCGTCAATACGAGGCATTGGGTACGCGTCAAATTTAGACACCGCGTTGACTTTCCTATAGTCCACACAGAACTGGACCGACCCGTCGGCCTTGGGTACCAAGACCTCCGGGCTGCTCCAGTCACTGTGGGACTCCTCGACGATGCCCATTTCGAGCATGGTCTGAAGTTCTTCCCGAACCACCTTTTTTTTGTGTTCGGGTAGCCTGTAAGGGCGGCTACGCACTACCAACCCCAGGGGCGTCTCGATGTGGTGCTCTATGAGGTTAGTGCAACAGGGGAGGGGCGAGAACACATCCGAAAACTCGGTCTGCAACTGGGCGACCTCCGTGAGTTGGGTCGGGGAGAGGTGGTCTCCACAGGGGACTGGAGAGGTACGTGATGCCAATCTCCCTTTTTGAACCTCCGGCTCCAGCTCTGCCTTCTCCGGAACCACCGACACCAACGCCATGGGGACCTCCTCGTTCCAGAGTTTAAGCAGATTGAGGTGGTAAATCTGTAGCGCCCCACCCCTGTCCGTTCGCCTCACCTCATAGTCGACGTCCCCGACTCGCCGTGTGACCTCAAAGGGTCCTTGCCACTTGGCGATCAATTTGGAGCTCGACGTGGGCAGCAGTATGAGTACTTTATCTCCTGGAGTGAACTCTCTAAGGCGCGTACCCTTGTTGTACAGGCGGGCTTGCTGTTCCTGGGCCTGCCGCAAATTCTCCTGAGTTAGGTGGGTGAGCGTGTGGAGTTTTGCGCGCAGGTCCATAACGTACTGAATTTCATTTTTGCTTTGTGAAGGTCCCTCCTCCCAATTTTCCCGCAGCACATCTAGGATGCCGCGCGGCTTATGCCCATATAATAATTCGAACGGGGAGAACCCCGTGGAGGCTTGGGGAACCTCTCGCACTGAGAACAGCAAGAATAACCCATACAGTTCGCGCAGTGTCCGTGACATAAACGTAGTGCCTTGATCAGTCAGAATCTCTTTTGGGATTCCAACTCGGGAGATGACGCGGAAGAGCGCCTCTGCAATACTGCATGCTGAGATATTGCGCAGAGGCACTGCTTCCAGGTATCGCGTTGCATAGTCCACCAGAACTAATATAAAGCGGTACCCTCGTGCTGACCGATCTAATGGCCCGACGAGATCCATCCCAATTCTTTCAAACGGGGTCTCGATTAATGGAAGAGGGCGCAAAGGCGCTTTTGGAATGGCCGCTGGATTTACTAACTGGCATTCGCGGCATGCCGTACACCACCTACGGACATCGCCGCGAATCCCCGGCCAATAGAATCGGGCCATTATTCGGGCTAGTGTTTTATCCTGCCCTAAGTGTCCAGCCATGGGATTAAAGTGAGCCGCCTGGAATACCAATTCCCGGCGGCTCTTCGGAATTAAAAGCTGCGTGACTCGCTCTTTAGTTTGAGTGTCCTGCGTCACTCGGTATAACCTATCCTTCATAATCGCGAAGTAGGGGAAGGACGGGGTGGCATTCAGCTGGAGCGTTTGACCATCGATTACTCTCACTTGGTCAAAAGCATGTCGCAGAGTCTCGTCCCGCGATTGTTCTAATGGGAAATCCACGAGGGATTCCCCAATAGAGAGAGGAGGAACCGGCGGCTCCTCACTCTGACGCGGAGATGACGTAGACGGCTCTGCGACAGCTGCTCCCATCAAAGCAGCACCGGGACCTCCCCCTGTTAAATGGCAGGACCCACTCTTTATTAGGCATGTCATTAAACCCCGAAATCCCGGCCAATCAGTCCCCAAAATTAGAGAGTGGGTAAGGCGGGGATTAACCGCCGCCTTCACTATAAATTTTTCCCCTCTGAAAATAATGTGGACCGACATCAAAGGGTAGCTGTGAACATCCCCGTGCACACACAACACCTTCACCCCTTGTGCTCCCCCCAATGCCTCATTTTGAACCAGGCTTTGGCGAATTGAGGTCTGATTACAACCAGAATCCACCAACGCCTGATATGTAGCCCCTTGGATACTCACCGGTATGCGATACGCTCTGGCCCGATCGAAGGCGGCCTCTGGCGTGTCAGGGATCCGAACCACCGCGCCCACTTCCATTGCCGTGCACTGCTGTTGAAGGTGGCCTGGCTCCCCGCAGTGCCAGCAAACTGGCCCGGGCTTTCCCTCTGCACTGGTGATCTGGGGCTCACTCACCTGAGGTGGGGGAAAGACAGACACAGAAGGGAGAAATGGGAGGGCACCGCGGGCGCGGCGGGCCGGCTGGGGTGGTGCCGGCCCCTGCCTCCGCGGAGGGGGAATGGGGTGAGGACGGGACACAGGAGGAGGGGGAGAGAGAGAGAGAGAGAGAGAAGAGGAGAGAAGATGCCATTTGCTGTCCTGCCGCCGGGACAGCCGCCAAATGGTCCTCCGCCAGCTCGACAGCTTGATCCAGCGACGCCGGGCGGTGGCACCGGACCCACTCCGCAGTTCCTGCTGGCAAGCGAGCGACGAACTGTTCCAGCACCACCTGGTCGAGGATTCCTTCGGCATTGCGGTTGTTGGCCCTCAGCCACCGCCAGCAGGCGTCCCGGAGCTGCTGGCCAAACGCAAACAGCCGGCCGACTTCCTTCAAGCGCAGCGCGCGGAAGCGCTGGCGCTGCTGTTCTGGAGTGCGCCCCACATGCTGGAGGATGGCCCAGCGGAGGTCCGTGGAGGCCGGCCGGCGGGGAGCTGTAGCACGGCTAGCTGTGCTTCTCCCGTGAGCAGGGGGAGGAGGCGCGCCACGCACTGCTCCATCGGCCACCCTGAGGCTTCGGTGACTTGCTCAAAGAGTGTGATGAATGTCTCGGGGTCGTCCTGCGGGCCCATCTTGGTGACGGTGAGGGGAGACGGGCCCGCGGTAGGAGCGCTGGTGGGCCCCGCCGACGCGAGGAGGTGCCGGAACGCCTGGCGATCTTCTTGTTGGGCCAACACCAGGGCCTCGAACCACTCTTCTTGCTCCTTTCAGAGGGTGAGTAGCGCCTGGTGCTGGCTTTGCTGGGCCGTGGCGAGGGCATGGATCAGTTCAGCGAACGGGGAGGACTCCATGGGGCTGTGAGGCTGCGGTGCTCCAGGTCCCGGGTTTCGGCACCACTGTAACGGTTCGGTGTTCGTGGGTGGAGCACAGAAGACGGCAGGACAGAGATCAGGTTTGACAGCCCGTTTTATTACCACACTTTTCAGCGTAATAATTATGTGCACTTTTCAGACACACACACACACTCAGCGTCTGGTTCAGCAAAAAGCTCCTCTGCTCTCGCTCTCCCTCCTTAAGTAGGGCGCAGTCACTGGGAAGACACAAACACAGGTTAATTGCTCTCAGGTGTAGTGATTCTGCCACTCACCTTCCCTGACTCCGCCCTCCTGTCACAGACCGGCGCTTGACCACGCCCCCACTGCCACACTTGACAACGCTATATTTATACTTTATTTACAATGAAAATATATACAAACTAAAAAAGCTGGTAGAAACCGTATGTAATGAATGAAATCGAAATGTAAGCTGATCTCTTACAATACACCACAGCACTTGCGAATCCACATGGGACTGAACTGAAATTCACTGCTGCCTGTCTATATTTGAAACAAGCTGTCAATCAAAGAAAATATCCGGCCGCTTTCACCAATCACCAGTCTCCTCACGGAAACTGCCATGTCCCTCCCACTGTGAGGCTCGGAGTCCATGGGCGGGCATTTTTGCAGTATTTGTCCAATAATCGGCTTGCATTTTGATATTGAAAAGCGCATAGTTCCCAAATGCCACTGAAGTCCACTGAGGCTGGGAGTCCGGTGGGCGGGCGTTTTCGCAGTATTTGTCCAATAATCGTCTTGCATTTTGAGATTGAAAAGCGCATAGCTCCCAAATGCCATTGAAGTCCACTGAGGCTGGGCTGCATCGCGCTGTCACGAGGGGGAAAATCTCACGCACACATTAGGCGAACTGGGGAAAGTTATAACGGAATGATTTCGTACTGTAGTTGGGTTGAGCACATATATTTCTATGATTCTGGATCTGAAATAGCAATGTTATAACTTATAACATTGCTATTTCAGATCCAGAATTTTTAGAGGAGGCTGAGCCTCCCTCATTGTCTTAGAGCAATCGCCCGTGGTTGGGAAGTACATTAGGAAGGGTTGTACTCTTCTATTGTTACAGTGTAGAAATCTGTTGGACCTGGTGTTGGTTTAATACCCTCCAAAAAGATTAACTTGACAGCAAGATAGGTATAGACCACCTGGCCCAAAAACACCATCTGTAGGGTTATAAGGTGCTGAAAGTTAACCCTCTACCTGAGGCAATCTGATATAATCCAACATAGGGTATAGATAATGAGAACCAATGAAAGGTAGAGTTCTTGTTGCCTCAGTCGAAAATAATGGAAATAAACATCTGCTAATTTACGGTGTTAAAGACAGCCAATCACTGAAGACACAGAATTCTCTCTGGCTATGTGATAAGCCTCACATACCCCTTTTCCACCAAATCAGTTCCAGGGCTGGTTCGGGGCCAGTGCTGGTGCTGGTTCACAACTCGTTCAACTTGCGAGCCAGCTGAGAACCAGTTTGCTTTTCCATAGCTCGGGGTGCTAAGGGGAGCCACGTCATTACGTCGCTGTATGTGTTAGTTATGTCGCTGTATATGTCAGTTACGTCGCTGTATATGTCAGTTACGTCGCTGCGTTTGCATAAACCTTGGCGCAAACATTGAAGCAACAAAAACATGGAGAAGAAGAAGCAGCAGCAACAACAACAACAACAACAACAATGGATGACTTTGCGTTTGTACAGCTGCTGCTTCTCATTGCTTAAAAATGGCGACCTTTCGCGGTCTTGCTATTGTTGTTGGTCTTAACAACTCCCTCCCCCCCCCCGCTGACATAAGCGGTTCTTTCCTCTGTCCCAGCAAAGAGTTGGTGCTAGCCTGGAACCAGTTTTTCTAGCCCCAGAGCCAGTTCTTTGTCAGTGGAAACAGAAAACCCGGTTCCAAACTAAGCACTGGCCCCAAACCAGCCCTGGAACTGCTTTGGTGGAAAAGGGGCAACAGAGGACCATCGGGACGGTTTCAGTTAAAGCCTAGTCACACCAACTGGTATACAGGAGATTATTTTTCTGGGCATTGTATGATACTTGTTCCAAAACTGTCTAGTTTGGGGTTCAGGATAGAAATGAGACCAAAGAGACATTGCTGGGCTTCAGGGAAGGATAATTTAAAGATGGGTGGAGCTTAATTTTCAGTGATATCTATATTAATTTATTTATGAATTTGTAGCTTTTAATCTCAAACCTGATTGTTTCTGTAGGCATATCATTGTAGACATAAATATTCATTTTACTACACCACAAGACCCTCTGAGAATAGTGTTTGTGTCCATTCTAGATTCTAATTAGAATATGAGAGGATCCACCTACAATGGTGGACACACTTTATTTAACACCTACATTTGGATTAAATATAGAAAATATAGTCACACTTTCACAGTCTGAAGATATTTAATTATCATTTATAAATCTCATTTAAAATGTTTTTAGTCATTATGTGCTCTTTGCCACACAAACGTGTCAAATGTACATTCACATCAGCTACTGTGCATAGTTATCAACCTAGATTGGATCACTGTCTGACCTCACAGTACTTGATCAGGTGACTGAATACTTAGAGTCAGCATTGCACAACACTCTAGATAATGTAGCTCCACTTAAAAGAAAAATAATTAGAGAATAAAAATGAGCACCCTGGTACAACAATCACCTGCACACCTTAAAAAACACCACTCAAAAATGGCATCAAACATCATGGTAAATGACATCAAGCTAAACTGGAAGTATCCAAAACAGCATGGAAGACTTTTGCACTATAAAAAAAGGCTCTTAGTGCTGCTAGATTAGCATACCTCTCCACCCTAAAAGAAGACAACAAAAATAATCATAGATTCTAATTTAATACTACAGCAAAGTTAATTAGGGATAAGACCACCACACCATCAGTATTTAGTAGTGATGACTTTATTAATTTTTTTAATGACAGAATTGAAAATATTAAGCAAAAATTCTACTTGAATATTAATTTAATGCTACACAATTTGATAACTAACCATGTAGATGACAATATAACCACATCAGATCATTGATTAGAATGCTTAACTCCCCTTTGACAGATCAAACTTATTTCCCAAATTTCCTCATCAAAATCTTCAACTTGTGTACTAGATCCTTTACCTACATGTTTCTTCTAACAGATACTACCAGAAGTAATCAAACCTTTATTACAAGTAAATAGTTCCTCTCTGAACACTGGCTATGTACCTATGTTACCTTTAAACTAGCAGTTATCAAACCTCTGATTAAAAACCTGACCTTGGCCCCTATCAGCTGTCCAAATATAGGCCAATATCAAACCTCCCCTTTATCTCCACAATCTTAAAATGGTTATAGGACAGCTGTTATCATCATACCTACATAGGAATAACATTCATGAAATTTATCAGTCAGGATTTAGGCCGGGCGGCACAGTGGTGTAGTGGTTAGCGCTGTTGCCTCACAGCAAGAGGGTCCGGGTTCGAGCCCCGTGGCCAGCAAGGGCCTTTCTGTGCGGAGTTTGCATGTTCTCCCCGTGTCCGTGTGGGTTTCCTCCGGGTGCTCTGGTTTCCCCCACAGTCCAAAGACATGCAGGTTAGGTTAACTGGTGACTCTAAATTGACCATAGGTGTCAGCCCTGTGATGACCTGGTGACTTGTCCAGGGTGTACCCTGCCTTTCGCCCGTAGTCAGCTGGGATAAGCTCCAGCTTGCCTGCAACCCTGTAGAACAGGATAAAGCGGCTAGAGATAATGAGATGAGATGAGGATTTAGGCCTCATCACAGCACAGAGACAGCACTGGTTAAAGTAATAAATGACCTACTACTAGCCTCTGATCAGGGTTGTGTCTCCTGGTTTGTGTTCCTTGATCTTAATGCAGCTTTAGACAACACTGATCATACTATTCTCCTTGATAGACTAGAAAATGTTGGTGTTAAGGGAATGGCTCTCTCCTGATTCAGGTCATATTTAACTGATCCTTATCAGTTTGGAGATATAAACGGTGACTTCTCTATGCACACTAAGGTAAAAATTGGTGTTCCACAATGTTCTGTTTTAGGCCCACTACATTTTTGTCCATAGATGCTACTTCTGGGTACAATTATTTATAAACATGGTATGTGCTTCCATTGTTATGCTGATGACACACAGCTATATGTTTCAGAAAAGCCGGATGAGAGACATCAGCTTAGTAAGGAAGTGTTGAGGAATATGAAAAAGGACATTAGACACTAGATCTTGAGTAACTTCCTCCTATCTAATTCTGACAAGACAGAAGTACTTCTGCTCGGCTCATAGGCAGCTAGAAATTATCTATCTGATTACATAGTAACTCTGGATGGCTTTTCAGTTTTCATCATGTGCATCATCAGTGAATGACTGATGTGATTATTGATATACACAGCTCATGCTTTTGGCTCTATCTTTTCGTTATGCTGTCATAACTAGTCCCTGCTTGCAGTCTGTGCACAATGTACATTCTCTTAAAGTGCTGATGACACATTTTTGACATCTTTGGTGATGTTTTATAACATAAAAAGTAATTCCCGATGATCCATATATTAATTCACGAAGGCACCTATTTTACAAGTTATGATAAAAAACGCGGCTATTTGGGCAAATTTGACAGGGCTGCACCACCCAGGAGACGAATGAGGAGGAGGGGCTATATGACATCAGCGAAAGAACCTTCCTCCTCACTTACCAGTTTGTTGTTGATGCGAGAGGTGTTCAGTTTATCATTATTAGTATTTTTATTATACATTATAATATATATATATCAGCTAGATAGTAGCTCAGCGGTAATGCTCACTGACTACAACGCAGGAGATCGGGGTTCGAATCCCGGTCGGGGCAAAACATCATCCAGTAAGGGTCCTTAGGCAAGACCCCTCATGATATATCAGCCTACCTCAGGAATGAGTGAAGACATAACTGATAGAGTCATACCGGCTCAGACGTCGCCCGGGTCAACAAGGTCTGCGTCAGTTGCTAGGGAACCAGGGCAAACTGATGAGAAATGGGCTACTGGAACAAGACATCGATGGACGAGGACAGAAAATACGGAATTGCTGGAATGCTACTATACAAGCAATCCCAGAGAGAGGGGATACCATTGTGGGAATGTGGGACCATTGGATACTTCGAAACCCACAATCAAGGCTAACAAAGAAACAGCTATTAGCCCAGCTATTAGCCCAATCACAACTAGAGATTAATGAAATACAACAACGATGCTATGGCAAGGGGGAGCCAGGAAGACAGGTCAGCGGGGAGATGTCATCATCATCCCCACAACCAGAGATTGGGTACCAAGCCCCAACAGCTAACAGCCTCAACACAAGAGCTGCTGACCTGAGAAGGAAGATCGTGACCCAACTGGAAACCTGGAGCCCCCGACGAATACCGAAGCTGAGTTGCCAAGTACCGTCAGAAGATCTGAATGCTTCTCTGAAGACAATCTCCACAAGAACCACAGTACACAGTACAGCAACAGTAATCATGGAGATGCTTGGACACAAGGTGGGCTCGGGACATAACAAACAGTATCCACCATGGAAAAGATGATTAGAGGCCAAGATAAAGGCAGCACGGAGAGAAGTTAGCCAGCTAGCTGCACTACAGAAAGGGAACATGGTGACTAAAGGGGCACCCAGGAAGTACAACTCACTCTCCATACCAGAGGCACTCAAAACTGCCAAACAGCGACTAACAGCTCTGGCCACCCGGTTGAAGAGATACAACAACCGGTCAGACCCACCAAGAGCTGAGGTGGAAAAATACTGGAAAGACATATGGGAAAGAAAGGCTGACCACAGCAACCTCCCAGAACAAGAACCAGTAACCATCTCAATGGCAGACGTCCAAGAAAGAGTGTCAAAGATGAAGAGCTGGACAGCACCAGGCCCCGATACGATCCATACGTACTGGCTGAAGAAGCTAACTGCAGTCCATGAACGCCTAGCAGCACAGATGAACCAGCTGCTGAGGGATGAGACCCACCCAGAATGGCTAACCCAAGGCAGGACAGTCCTAATCATGAAGGACCCCCAGAAGGGACCCATCCCATCCAACTACCGGCCAATTACCTGTCTCTGCACAATATGGAAGGCCCTGTCAGGCATCATTGCGGCAAAAATGAGTAAGCATGTGGCTCAATACATGAGCAAGGCACAGAGGAGCCAAGCACCAGCTACTGGTTGATAGAACAGTCGCCCGAGACTGTAAGAAGAGACAGACCAACCCGTGCACTGCCTGGATTGACTACAAGAAAGCCTACGACTCAATACCACACACATGGATACTGGAATGTCTGGAACTGTATAAGATCAACAGGAACCTAAGGACCTTCATCCAGAACTCAATGGAAATGTGGAAGACAACCCTAGAGGCCAACTCAAAACCCATTGCCCAAGTCAACATCAAGTGCGGCATATACCAAGGAGATGCGCTATCACCACTGCTGTTCTGCATAGGCCTGAACCCCCTCAGTCAGATCATCACGAAGAGCGGCTACGGGTACCGATTCCGTAGTGGGGCAACAATCAGCCACCTGCTCTACATGGATGACATCAAGCTGTATGCCAGGAACGAGCGAGAAATAGACTCGCTGATCCACACCACCCGGATCTACAGCGATGACATAGGGATGTCATTCAGATTGGACAAGTGTGGCCGGATGGTCTCAAAGAGAGGCAAGATGATCCGGACTGAGGGGATTGACCTACCAGAGGGCAACATAGGTGATATCCAAGACAGCTACAAGTACCTTGGCATCCCACAGGCTAATGGAAACCATGAAGAGGCCACAAGGAAGTCAACCACAGCCAAATACCTCCAGAGAGTAAGGCAGGTCCTGAAAAGTCAGCTGAATGGTAAGAACAAGGTCCGAGCCATCAACATGTACGCACTACCAGTCATCAGATACCCCGCTGGTATCATAAACTGGCCAAAGGAGGAGATAGAAGCCACAGATATCAAGACTGGAAAGCTCCTCACCATGCATGGAGGGTTCCACCCCAAGTCCAGCACCCTGAGACTATACACTAAGCGGAAAGAGGGAGGCCAAGGGCTAGTGAACATCAAGACCACGGTCCAGGATGAAACATCAAAAATCCGAGAATACATCAGAAAGATGGCCCCAAAGGATGAACTGCTAAGTGAATGTCTCAGGCAGCAGAACCCTGATGAGAGCGCAGAGGAGGAGGAGGAACAGACAACCTGGAGGGACAAACCCCTACATGGCATGTACCAACGTCAGATAGAGGAAGTGGCTGATATCAAGAAATCCTAACAGTGGCTGGATAATGCAGGACTGACAGACAGCACAGAGGCACTAATCATGGCAGCACAAGAACAGGCCATAAGCACAAGAGCCATAGAGGCCAGGATCTACCAGAGTAGATCAGACCCAAGATGCAGACTGTGCAAAGAAGCCCCTGAAACAGTCCAGCACATAGTAGTGGGATGTAAGATGCTAGCTGGATCAGCGTACATGGAGAGGCACAACCAAGTGGCTGGGATAGTATACAGGAACATCTGCAACCAGTATGGAATAGAAGTACCCAAGTCCCAATGGGCCATACCACAGAAGGTGGCTGAGAACAACAGGGCCAAGGTTCTGTGGGACTTCAGCTTCCAGACTGACAAACAGATCCTGGCTAACCAACCGGACATAGTGGTGGTGGACAAAGAGCAGAAGAGGGTGGTGGTGATAGATGTGGCGATCCCAGCTGACACCAACATCAGGAAGAAGGAACATGAGAAACTTGAGAAGTATCAAGGGTTGAAAGAGCAGCTGGAACGGATGTGGAAGGTCAAGGGTTGCGTGGTCCCTGTGGTAGTGGGGGCACTTGGGGCAGTAACCCCCAAACTGGGAGAGTGGCTCCAGCAAATCCCAGGAACAACATCTGAAGCCTCAGTCCAGAAGAGCGCAGTCCTAGGAACATCGAAGATACTGCGCAGAACCCTCAAACTCCCAGGCCTCTGGTAGAGGACCGAGCTTGAGGATGACATGGATACCACGCCCCCGCCGGGGGTGAGAAGGAGATTTTATATATATATATATATATATATATATATATATATATATATATAGTTATTATGCCTTCGCGTTGTGTTGCCAGCTTTTGCTCCAAAACCCACAAGGATGGGGTAAGTTTATTCAAGTTTCCCAGAGATCCCGAGCTGCATGCGAAGTGGGTGAGGCAAGTCAGGCGCACTCGTGACAAGTGGGAGCCCTCACCAACATCCGTCCTGTGCTCTGAACACTTCAATTTGGATTGTTTTGACACCCTTCCCAGCTTAAAGGAATCTCTTGGGTGTTCAGTTCAGCACAAATGTGTGCTGCTACCATCAGCAGTGCCTACAGTATTCCGGAGGGGATCTACTAGTAGCTATGCCGGATCCAGCAGTCGCCTGGGACAAGGCGACTCCTCCAAAGACAGTCCTCCTGTCAGAACATGTGTTGAGAAACGACATAAGATAAAGGTACGTAGAGCTATAGAGTGCTCCGACATGATGCTAAAAATAGTAACCATGCGGTCTGCGCGGCCATCTTGGAAGTCACTCGCTCCAGAGCGCTCATAGAGTACACATCATAGAGTACACATTCATGATAATCATAAATGTAATCATAAAGTCGGCGTGATATCAGTCATGTATTTGCTTGTGAAAGCTTGTGGCTTTCATGTAACTGCCGCCTAGCAACGAGAGGCAAAGGGTAAAGAGGGTAGGCTATCATAGATTCTATTCGGAAGAGATCAACACATGATTGCTTAAAAATTAGGTATTTTAACAATTTGCATCTGTTTTGTGATTATCGTGACACTTGTGTGTTATATAGAACTGTATGTCTTATCAGCACATCGAGGATCTCCCACCGGAGGCTTTAGCAAGTACTCGTAGCAACACTACACTTTACCCTTTGCCATGCGTTGTTAGGGAACGGTAGCAAGTACCCCGATGACCGACTTCAAGAATATGAGGAAAAAATTTAGAAATTATACTTTCCAAAAGTCATTTGAGCTTAGTGTATTGCATTTCCATTTATATTATAGGTTCTTGCTGATGTTTTTGCGGAGTATGACGCAGCTGCTGAATCAGAGGCTGCAGAGTTTGTATGTACTAGTTGTGAACATTCACATTATTATCAATCTCATTTATTTAAAATCAGATAAAATCATGCCATCATGATCACTGCTTAAAGTACCAGTATTTGGTTGTTGAAGAGCTAGCACTAGAGAGTTCACCGGCATTTTCATGTGCCATTTCCATTGAGTAGAACAGCCAGTGAACTGCAGCGTGTTCTTCCGCTGACGTCACAGCATGGCCGCGAGCCACGGACCCAGTTTTCTTGCGCTGTGCAATTAAAAGTTGGATATTCGCGTAACAACAGCTTCTTTTCACGTAATTATAACAGAAATCTAACGTTTGCCATGTTGTATAGTTTATTTAAGAAATTGCATAGAGTCATGTTCGTGTCATCAGCACTTTAAATGATTACAGGACAAGAGCACACCTAATAATCTGTATTCTCTCTCTCTCTCTCTCTCTCTAGTTACACATGCTACTCCAGATTTACCAGTAATCCTGACTCCTTCTGCTCTCCAGGCCTCACATGGATAGCCTAAAGATCACCATGAGACTACTATGGATGGTACCACATAGACACCCTAAAGATGGCTGTGGGTGTTCTTTCTTGCAAGATTGCATTGGCCAAAAAAACAGTTTACACTCAAGTCTCAATCACTGAACAATTAGTAACTTCAGTTTGATATGATAGACTTTAAGTTAAGAGTCTAATTTTGCTCATACTCAAGTTCCTGTGTACACAATTAGCACTTTATGGCTCTATAGTATACAGTTATAGAAGAGTATTTAAGTATAATCACATTATCCACTGTCACCCAAAAGAGGGCGGGTTTCCTTTTGAATCTCGCTCGAGGCTTCATCCTCTTATCATCTCAGGGAGTTTTACTGCACCACCATCATCTCTGGCTTGCTCATTCGAGACAAATTTCAAATTTTGATTTAAATTTTATATCTGGATTTCTGTAAATCTGCTTTGTGAAAATGTCCATTGGTAAAAGTGTTATATAAATAAAAATGGAAATGAATTGAAGAGCCTGATAGTTCATATCAACTTGCAATACAGAGAGAAAAATACAAGGACAGAAACAATAAAATTATGGTTGTGGTGATGGTACATTGAGGTGGTGATTTTAAGTTTCCAAAGATTTTCATCCTCTGGAAAAAGCTGGAAACAAAGAAAGAGTTAAGCTTATCAGTAAAGTTACTAGAAACCCATGGAAGATGATGGACAATAATGTGAAATGTAAAGGATTTGGATACAGTAACAGTATAGAATTCAAAGGGATGTGAAGTTGATGTGAAAAAAAGACCACAACAAATCAATCTACAAATACAGATAGGTGAAAAATTAAGGCAAAAACCAACATATAGTGTTTCAGTAAAGTGTTGGGCCACAGTAAACCACCAGAACAGCTTCAGTGCTTCTTGGCATAGATTCTAGAAGTGTTTCTGGATGGTATTTGTGAACACCGTTTTTCAAATGATATTCCCTCTATTGGTGTTTTGAGGTTGGTGGAGAATGCTGTTTAACATGTTAAGCCAAAATTTCTACTTGGACTGAGATCTGGTGACTTTAAAGACCATAGCATATAAGTTACATCAATTTCATACTCCTCAATACATTTAGTAAGTCTTTTTTGCCATGTGGAAGAGAACATTGTCATCCTAGAAGATATCACTCCCATCATGATAAAAAAAAGTTTCATCATAGGATAAAGGTGATCAGACAGAATAACTTTGTTTTGATTTGCAGTGACTTTTTCCTCTTACAGGGACAAATCAACCCAAAATTACACCAAGAAAATGCCCTCCACAACATAACAGAGACACTTTCCTTCATTTATCACTTTTCTGCATGTTACCCCTGCGTTAGCGTGACACTGTATGGTGTGTAAGAATGCTGGAGAGGGGATAAGGCCAGGAAGTGGAAAAAATAGCCTGGTAGCAGTAATGATGTCAAAATTTTTAAACAGTTGAATAGCAGTCCCCCAGTTTAAAAGATGGTGGGATCTGGCCAACATATAGATTTCAACAGAGCAAGATGAAGTGAAAACAGGGGTCCTCCAAGACCATCAAATGTTGAAAGTGAAAATAGTGCACTTCTTGTTTTCTATTCTTGGTGTACTCCTG
This sequence comes from Neoarius graeffei, assembly GCF_027579695.1. Taxonomy (NCBI): domain Eukaryota; kingdom Metazoa; phylum Chordata; class Actinopteri; order Siluriformes; family Ariidae; genus Neoarius; species Neoarius graeffei. The sequence continues at coordinate 52,128,756 of NC_083579.1, forward strand.
AATATAGACACCCATACTGCATGAGTCTTCATGCAGAAAAGTTGATTTGGAGAGGCAAGTAACAGTACAGCTAGTATAGACCAAGCAAATACCTAACCAGGTAATTGGCAAATAGGTGCCACCTAAGAGAGTCAAAGTGCAGTTTGCAAGTGATTGGAGTGGGCCCCAATCTCCCTGTAATGCTTAACTGTGAATCAGTTAAGGAAATAATAATAATCTCATCTCATTATCTCTAGCCGCTTTATCCTGTTCTACAGGGTCGCAGGCAAGCTGGAGCCTATCCCAGCTGACTATGGGCGAAAGGCGGGGTACACCCTGGACAAGTCACCAGGTCATCACAGGGCTGACACATAGACACAGACAACCATTCACACTTACATTCACACCTACGGTCAATTTAGAGTCACCAGTTAACCTAACCTGCATGTCTTTGGACTGTGGGGGAAACCGGAGCACCCGGAGGAAACCCACGCGGACACGGGGAGAACATGCAAACTCCGCACAGAAAGGCCCTCGCCGGCCACGGGGCTCAAACCCGGACCTTCTTGCTGTGAGGCGACAGCGCTAACCACTACACCACCGTGCCGCCCCAATAATCTCATTCTCATCTCATTATCTCTAGCCGCTTTATCCTTCTACAGGGTCGCAGGCAAGCTGGAGCCTATCCCAGCTGACTACGGGCGAAAGGTGGGGTACACCCTGGACAAGTCGCCAGGTCATCACAGGGCTGACACATAGACACAGACAACCATTCACATTCACACCTACGGTCAATTTAGAGTCACCAGTTAACCTAACCTGCATGTCTTTGGACTGTGGGGGAAACCGGAGCACCCGGAGGAAACCCACGCGGACACGGGGAGAACATGCAAACTCCGCACAGAAAGGCCCTTGCCGGCCCCGGGGCTCAAACCCAGGACCTTCTTGCTGTGAGGCGACAGCGCTAACCACTACACCACCGTGCCGCCCCGCCCCAATAATAATAATAATAATAACCTATGATTAGTAACTAAGCAACACCTACTAGCATGATTTGGGAAGTAGGATCAAACTAGAGAACCCAGAGGAAACCCATGCACAAAAAGAAAATTCCACACAGAGAGAACCTGAGCTCAGGATCAAATCAGGGACCCTGGAGTTGTGAGGAAGCAACACAATCCACTGTGCTGCCCACTTTCTACTTTAGTGAAATCAAAATTTATAAACCACACTATATATAAATAACTTGTAAACAACTGATGAGAAACAAGACACAACCTATAAAATAATTTAGAATATACATGAACATAGAGATGGGCAGCACGGTGGTGTAGTTGCCTCAAAGCAAGAAGGTTCTGGGTTCAAGCCCAGTGGCCGATGAGGGCCTTTCTGTGTGGAGTTTGCATGTTGTCTGCGTGGGTTTCCTCCGGGTGCTCCAGTTTCCTCCACAGTCCGAAGATATGCAGGTTAGGCTAATTGACCATAGGTGTGAATGGTTGTTTGTCTCTATGTGTCAGCCCTGCGATGACCTGGCGACTTGTCCAGGGTGTACCCCGCCTTCGCCCATAGTCAGCTGAGATAGGCTCCAGCTTGCCTGCGACCCTGCACAGGATAAGCGGTTACGGATGATGGATGGATGGACATAGAGATGATTCTGACAATTAGAATACACCAACATAAATAATAATATAAAAATGAAATATGAGATCCTTAGTTTGTCCAAAATTCCATTCTTGACTAAAAAGAATAGTTGAACAGTTAGTGGAGATATGGACAAAGTACTGATATCTTTTAAATTTCACAATAAGGCAAGTATATAGCATGGCACAAGTAATATACAAAATTTTGAGGATTTTAGAAAGGGAAAACAAATTGAGATTGAGTTTATCTGGTGTGTGTGTGTGTGTGTGTGTGTGGTGAATGGCCCTTCATTCTCTTGGCATGAGTGGCTCTATGTGGATATTCTCTTCACAAAGCCTTCCTTTGATGTGCTGCTGCTTCCTGCCTCTTAACAGGGCTGCTGTATTAAATTGAGTTTCCCTCCTGCTGAATGAATTAGGCTTAATAGCGTTATTGATAAGGGGACCTACAGCTCACACAATGCAGCCACCCAGCACCAGACCGGCTACTAAGGAAAAGCAGCATCTTAACATCACATTAGTAGACCTGAATCTTTATAAATGTATACTGTTTAACAAACAAACAAACAAACAAACAAACAAACAAACAAACAAATACAGCTTCTCCTTGTTCCAGCCCCATCTGTGTTCAGAAAATTTCTTGATGTATCATGGGAATTTGTCCCAGCTCAGGAAATTTCATGAGACATGAGAGAAAACATCCTGGAAGGCAGCTTTACCTGCTCTGTGTGTACACGAGTGTGCTGATACACATTTGATTCAGGGAATTTCTATGATAGTGTGTCTTGCTGGGAGGGGTAATGACAGTTGGTAGACGGAATGCTGCAGTAATGATCAGGGATTTGGCTTCAGAATTTAGACTGTGAACACTGAATTTCAGGGTAAAAGGCCTCCAAAAGGGTAAAAGGCCCATATGGTGCTAACTCATAAATGAGATTGGGTTGTGGGTCGTGGGGTCAGGAGAGGATCTTGGCTGGAAGAAACCAATCTGAATATGAGCATCCCTGAGCTCCACTTTTATGAATTCCTGTAATTTACTCAGTAAAACATCCTCCTTCATCAGTCATCAGACAAATCTCAAAGTATTGCCAGGTGAAATAGCTACACACACGCAGCTTTACATAGCGCGCGTGTTCTTAGACATACACAAACATGGATGGTATGATTACAAATTACTTCCCAGATTACCAAAATGCATTAAGGGAGAGACACAGAGAAGGCCACATTGGTTGGGGGGCATGGTAAGAGGATTCTATTCCTTTCCTTTCATTACACATCAATATTCCAAAACACTTGTGGTTTTTGCTTTCCTTCTCTTTTTCTATGACTCCCACTGAAACTGTCATGGGTTTGGCTTGAGAGCCACCACTGTTTAAAGCTCCAGCCTCATGGTGCCACAGAGGAATGTTTATTTATCCAACATCCTGTCTCTTATCCGGTCATATTATACAGCCAAGTGCATGAATTAAACATTGGACTCCAACACCATTGTTAGTGAACCATTCCAAAACAGGGTCTTTGATTTCTTAGTATTTGATATCGACACATTGCTTTGTGTCCTTCCTTGAGTGACTATGTGCAATGCCATTTGAGTAAACAGTAACTGCTAAAAGACGAGCACTCTGAACAGGACAGGGGGGATGTTGGGGAACTCTAGCATTTGTGCTGCCTTGTTTTTTTTTCTGTTGCCGATTATTTGTTTTACTCTTGTTACTTACTTGTAAATGAGAGGTGAACTAATCCCCCACCCTGTTTGCATTGAGAGCTCTTTTTTCTCTTACTGTAACTCACGGTTTATTAAATAAAGTTACTGAGACACAGTTGATTGGAATGCATGTATTATTGATACCATAGAATGTTAATGTAGTTTAATAGACTTAGTCAAGTATAGAATGAAAAAATCTGTTTTTAGCTCTAGCCACCAATTCCAACACACACAGACACAGCTTGTGAGCTTGTTTTGGTGATATCATCAGAGGATTCCATGGAAGCCCTGTACAATCTGGATGTGGACTGACTGGACCAGTGTCATTCCAGCACTGCCTTTATCATGGGCTCCACCCCAGAATGTACTTTTTTGACTTTAGGAATATATAAATAGCCTAGTTTAGGCTTGAGGCATGATATTTTCTTGGAAAAGTCAGGCAAGGTAATCTTTAAATCTGCAGTTTGACTCTTAATAACAAAGACCACGTGTGCCTGACATTTGACAATGATCTGCCCACTTCCATTGTGTTAGGAATGTCCCGAAACCTTTAATTTTTAACTGAAATCTGTTCAGACATTAGTGAAAACAGCCACAGGTCAAGACAAACATACTTTGAATGCCATGATGGAGTCTAATCATACATGAAAATGAAGATTATGCCAGAAGAATGATAAATGATTGAAAATGCTTATTTATTTAATTATCACCTTACTTTGCCTTTTCTCCTTTCAGTGCAGGCTGATGGTCTTTTTAGAGAAGAAGAAAGTGAAATGCTTTGGAGGACATTTACTTGAGAATGTAAATGTCAGCATGCCAGTATACACATTTGTAAGGAGTTATGGCTGCCACGACAATGGGAAACTATAGCAACCTAAAACATGTGGCTCTACTCTTCACTCTACAGCACTGCCATAAGAGAGGAGAAGGAAAGAGCAAAATGGGGAAACGACAATCAGCAGATCTGATCACATACAGTGGTGCTTGAAAGTTTGTGAACCCTTTAGAATTTTCAATATTTTTGCATAAATAGGACCTAAAACATCATCAGATTTTCACACAAGTCCTAAAAGTAGATAAAGAGAACCCAGTTAAACAAATGAGACAAAAATATTATACTTGGTCATTTATTTATTGAGGAAAATGATCCAATATTACATATGTGTGAGTGGCAAAAGTATGTGAACCTCTAGGATTAGCAGTTAATTTGAAGGTGAAATTAGAGTCAGGTGTTTTCAATCAATGGGATGACAATCAGGTGTGAGTGGGCACCCTGTTTTATTTAAAGAACAGGGATCTATCAAAGTCTGATCTTCACAACACATGTTTGTGGAAGTGTATCATGGCACGAACAAAGGAGATTTCTGAGGACCTCAGAAAAAGTGTTGTTGATGCTTATCAGGCTGGAAAAGGTTACAAAACCATCTCTAAAGAGTTTGGACTCAACCAATCCACAGTCAGACAGATTGTGTACAAATGGAGGAAATTCAAGACCATTGTTACCCTCTCCAGGAGTGGCCGACCAACAAAGATCACTCCAAGAGCAAGGCGTGTAATAGTCGACGAGGTCACAAAGGACCCCAGGGTAACTTCTAAGCAACTGAAGGCCTCTCTCACATTGGCTAATGTTAACGTTCATGAGTCCACCATCAGGAGAACACTGAACAACAATGGTGTGCATGGCAGGGTTGCAAGGAGAAAGCCACTGCTCTCCAGAAAGAACATTAGCAAACTGCAGACAAGCAGCAAAGATCACGTGGACAAGCCAGAAGGCTATTGGAAAAAGGTTTTGTAGATGGATGAGACCAAAATAGAACTTTTGGGTTTAAATGAGAAGTGTTATGTTTGGAGAAAGGAAAACACTGCATTCCAGCATAAGAACCTTATCCCATCTGTGAAACATAGTGGTGGTAGTATCATGGCTTGGGCCTGTTTCGCTGCATCTGGGCCAGGACGGCTTGCCATCATTGATGGAACAATGAATTCTGAATTATACCAGCGAATTCTAAAGGAAAATGTCAGGACATCTGTCCATGAACTGAATCTCAAGAGAAGGTGGGTCATGCAGCAAGGCAACAACCCTAAGCACACAAGTCGTTCTACCAAAGAATGGTTAAAGAAGAATAAAGTTAATGTTTTGGAATGGCCAAGTCAAAGTCCTGACCTTAATCCAATCGAAATGTTGTGGAAGGACCTGAAGCGAGCAGTTCATGTGAGGAAACCCACCAACATCCCAGAGTTGAAGCTGTTCTGTACGGAGGAATGGGCTAAAATTCCTCCAAGCCGGTGTGCAGGACTGATCAACAGTTACTGCAAACGTTTAGTTGCAGTTATTGCTGCACAAGGGGGTCACACCAGATACTGAAAGCAAAGGTTCACATACTTTTGCCACTCACAGATATGTAATATTGGATAATTTTCCTCAATAAATAAATGACCAAGTATAATATTTTTGTCTCATTTGTTTAACCAGGTTCTCTTTATCTAGTTTTAGGACTTGTGTGAAAACCTGATGATGTTTTAGGTCATATTTATGCAGAAATATTGAAAATTCTAAAGGGTTCACAAACTTTCAAGCACCACTGTATGTGCTCAGTGTGTGTGTGTGTGTGTGTGTTGATTGAACGCAGTGTTAGCAGTGGAGTAAACTAAAGTCCTCTTTGAGTAAGGGAGTGTGAAATCCAGACAAGTGCACCTTGATCCAAAAATCCCTATTGTCACAATAAAAAAAAAAGTCGAGGAACCCTATGTGAATGTGTGTGCACCACAGCATGAATTAAGGCAGAGTGTTAAGCCTGACTTAAAAGAGATTTTGTTAGATTTGGCAGCTTTTGTCGAGGGCAGCTTTTGAACTTTTTTTTTATTCAGTACTTTCAGGTTAGTTTTGAGCCTATTTCATTTATGAAGCAAATATATAAGACATCCGAGGGCATGATTATAGATTTTTTAAATTCTGTTTATATTTTTTATTTCATGTCGTCCAGTTTACCCCAACCTATGACACACACAGCACTTCTGGACTTCACCATGGTCCTGCTTTTAATTAACGCTACATAGCAACCAGGACATCTGCTGGAGAACCTTGAAGCATAATTCTGGACTGTAGAGCATTCTGTTTAGTTTGACATTTAAAAAGATGAGGTCAATTCTGTTCTTGACTCATCTTTTACTTTTAATGTAGATTTTGGACTGATTTATTGTATCGGAGCCCTAAGATCAGGTGTATGTTTGTAAGTTGATGATGTTTGAACTTGAATTGTTCATGAACAACAAATAATCAATGACTTGCTCACTGATGGCCATTTTCCACACATGGTACCTGCTCGACTCGACTTGACACCACATTGCTCGCATTTGGTAACAGTAGTTCGTTTTCAACTACAGCTGGTTGTCATAGCGATGCTGCATGAAACTGCTGTGACCTCACCTTCAGCGTGATGCACACAGGAACAGCTTTATTATCATTAACACTACTAATTGCATGCCTGTTTTTGTGTGTGCATGTGAAACCAAGCCAAAGTTGCCACAGTTTGTCATGTTTCTAATGCGTTTTGTTAAACAAACAACAACAAAAACAGTGTAAAAAACAGTGTCCAAACTGTCAGGACATACTGGTAACACCATAAAAAGCCATGCTGTATATGCTAGAATGATGTAATAATGAAGGCACATGGCTTTCAACTGGAGAACCTGGGGTCACGTCCCCACTTAGCATATTTTTTTATTTGGGGAAAGTTTTTCTGCAGATGACTCATTTAAAACTAACCAACCTCTACTGATATTTTGCCTATCTCTGTGTTGGTTAAAAAAGTTATGAGTAATGTCATGGGTTTATCCAGGTTTTGTAATAAATCAAACATCATGGCATGGCATTAATTGGACCGAAACAGGATTCTGTCTATCGCACTAAAATTAGGGTCTTGAATGGTTTCTTATGAAGGCAGGAACCTTCAGTCTGTAGCTTTAATATGCCTACTGACTACAAAGGTCAAAAGCAGAGTGCACGTACACTCATCGGTTTTACCAACAGGAGGTTAGCAAAAATATCAGCACAGGCCGGCCAATTTTAAATGAGATACCTGCAGCTAAACTTTCCGCAAATAAAATATGCAGAACAGGGATGCAAACCTGAATTCTCCGATTGAAAGCTCTGTGTCTTCACCATTTCACCATATACTTGTAAACTGATACCACTTTTTATGCTGTTACCATTACATCATAATAGTTTGGATGCAGCTTTGTTTATGCCATTTTTTTTGTTTGTTTGTTGAACAAAACACATTAGAAATGTGACGAATTGTGGCAACTTTGGCTACGTTTACATTAGACCGTATCTGTCTCGTTTTCTTCGCGGATGCACTGTCCGTTTACATTAAACCGCCTGGAAACGCCGGGAAACGGGAATCCGCCAGCGTCCACATATTCAATCCAGATCGTGTCAGCTCCGGTGCTGTGTAAACATTCAGAATACGCGGATACACTGTGCTGAGCTCTAGCTGGCATCTCATTGGACAACGTCACTGTGACATCCACCTTCCTGATTCGCTGGCGTTGGTCATGTGACGCGACTGCTGAAAAACGGCGCAGACTTCCGCCTTGTATCACCTTTCATTAAAGAGTATAAAAGTATGAAAATACTGCAAATACTGATGCAAATACTGACCATTGTGTAGTTATGATTGTCTTTAGGCTTGCCATCCTTCCACTTGCAAGTAGTAAGTGATATGCGCTGGGATCACACACACAGTGGCTCAGTCCCGAATCGTGGCTTGTGCACTTCACTCGCGCGCTGTGTGAGCTGCGCAGGGCCGGAGTGTGCACCCTCCAGAGGGCACTCGCTGTTCAGGGCGGAGTGATTTGGAGCGCAGGATGCCTGCGGAGCCGAGCGTATCCGTGTATTGGCGTTGCTGTGTGCACGCAAATCGTGTATTGGTGTTGCTGTGTGCACACTAATCGTTTTAAAAACGTTAATCTGATGATCCGCTGATACGGTCTAATGTAAACATGGGCTTTGGCTTGACATAACACCATTTCGTGTGCACATGTACACAAATGCGTGAAAGTGGTGAAAACACACATATAATCAGCAAAATATAATAAATAAATATAACGCTCTTTAAAAATGAAGGGTTTATTCTGGATGTCCTGCCTTGCACAATGATGATGCAGTGATAAGATTTGCTTTGACCAATCAGTAGTCCACAGTGTTTTCATGTCACCTTTTGATATCGCCTCAGTTTACTTGGAACTTCAGTGAAGGTGATACCAAAAAAAAAAAAAAGGACTGGGTACCAGGTACTATCTACAACTGTGGCTTGATGGGAAACCAAAAAAGACGAGTTGAGTTGAGTTGGTACCAGGCAGTAGAAAAGGGCCATTAGTCTGTTACTGTCCTCCCTCTATCTCCTGACCTCCTGCTCCTACAGGCCTCACATCTCTCAGCGTCATCACACAAAGAGAAACAGAGAGAAGCGAGAGGAATGCAGAGTTGCACCTCTGAGTTCCACACTTAGCCATTCAGCGAGTAACGGTTACTGTTGAGTGCTGGCCTCTGTGTCTGCAGCTCTGGTGGGGGCAGGGAAGAGGGTGTGAGAGCTTGGACATGGAGTTCAGTGAAGAGGGGGATGGGGTGGGGAAGGGGTCTGAATGGTAACCCCAGGGCACAGGGGGAGAGCAAGGGGACAATAGCAGTCCTGTTTGAGGCGAGAGTGGTCAGAAGGAGACTGTGGCTGTGGGGACAGGAAACCAGGGGAGCCTATGGGAATGCAGATCACTTGGCTGAATTAAACTGGCAGGCTGGGCTTTGATGTGAGCGGAGGGGGACTCTCATATGGTCCAACTTTCACCAAATCTACAACAGCAACTCCCACCCCCTTCCCCAGACTGCTGTGCACTCATTTCCAACTGACAAAATCCGTCCACCCTTTTGCACAACTGACACTGGTTTTTGTGAGGTGAAGAGAGACAGACTAATAACAATGGGGTGCCCAGTTAAAAAAATTAAGCTATATTTAAGCAGACTTAGATTTTAATGTCTTGATTAAAGGAATCCTTGCTGGGCTGCCATTCATTTATGTGTGTGTGTGTGTGTGTGTGAGGCAGTGATCAGGCTCTAGGCCAAGTGCTTCTCTGTCTTGTGTACAAATGGGGAGAACTAAAGAGGTCTGTGCTTAAAATTCAACTTGCACACCGGCATGTACCACCTAAAAACTCCACATGCTTTTCATCCTCTGTCTCCATCTCTGCAGTCTCTAAGAACACTCTCTGAAAGAAGGAGTAAGGAGGAACAAGAGGGTTTAGAAAGTGCTGAGTGGAGGAATTAAAAAGAAGTGAGAATGCAAACTGAGGACTGGATGAAGTGAAGCACTAATTACATTTCTTGCTGTCTTTCTGAAAATGGTTTCCATTCTCTCCGTGAGGGGGATCCGTTCTCGTGAATAGCATTTCATGGCTTTCCTTTCTTTGTGTCTTTCATTCTCTTTTCTCTTTCTTATCTGCTTGGTGTCTCAGTAGGGTGGTCCGTGCAGCTCGGCCTTGTTTTCCTGAGCCTGACTGCATGGTGAGGACTAGACTTGAAGTTTATATACAGAAAAAAAATTTGTGCTGTTTTCTGTACAGTAATGTACGAGTGGAAGAAATATGAGATAAGTGTTATTATAGCATAAAGTGCGAACATAAATGAAACTACATTTCACAGATCACTAAAAGCAGTGGAAAAGAGTGGCTTATGTACTGTTACATAAGTTTGTAGTACATGCTAGGCTATAGTTGAAGGCCAGTGAAACGGGGGAGTATGAACAGTTCAGTTGTGAGATGTTTCCTCTGGATTTATATATTCCGATGATGACTTCCAGATACTTTTATGTTGGTTCTGCAAGGGTCAGAAGTGACTGGCCTACCCATCCTCCTCTGCTTCTCTCTCCTTCCTCAGCACTTGCTCTGCGAATCAAGCTATGTCAGGACACTGCTAGGCCAAATTATATTTGCCTAATTAGATAGTGAGGTGTGCTTGTGGTATTTTGAAGCACTCTACTTGTAGGACAATGGTGTAGTGTGTGACTTTATGTAAAGAAGAGTGGACAGCCTGCCACAACTGTGAAACAAAAGTGACAGAGAGACAGAACTACATTTAATAGTCTATTGGACTTGGCATTATAACAGATAAAAGCCCTTATTTACGAATACTGAATGTTCATAGGGTGGCATGGTGGTGTAGTGGTTAGCACTGTCACCTCACAGCAAGAAGGTTCTGGGTTCAAGCCCAGCGGCCGGCAAGGGCCTTTCTGTATGGAGTTTGCATGTTCTCCCTGTGTGCATGGGTTTCCTCTGGGTGCTCTGGTTTCCCCTACAGTCCAAAGACATGCAGGTTAGGCTAATTGGTGGCTCTAAATTGACCGTAGGTGTGAATGGTTGTCTATGTGTCAGCCGTGTGATGACCTGGCGACTTGTCCAGGGTGTACTCCGCCTCTCACCCTTATGGCCCTTTTCCACTACCCTTTTTCAGCCCGACACGGCTCGCGTTTCGACTATCTAAGAACAGCACGACTCAGCTCACTTCAGCCCTGCTCAGCCCCCAAAACTCGCACGGTTTTGGAGTGGGGCTGAAGCGAGCCAAACCGAGCTGAGTGAGGCTAGGGGCGTGAGGAGACACTCCCCTGTGCACTGATTGGTGAGGAGGAGTGTCCTCACATGCCCCGCGAGCGCGCTGGGATCTGTAAACCCGGAAGAAGGAGAATTACGAGAATTCTGAAGCCTTATGCGCCTCGCCTCATCTATACGCTCTTGCCAGTATCTGTTGGCGTTGTCGGCGACAACAAGCCACAGCACCGAGACCAGCAACACTAACGACTCCATGTCCTCCATGTTTATTGTTTACTCTCCGGGTTGTGAGACTACCGCTTAAAAGCTCACTGATGTCACTGTTTGCGCCGCCTAACGACATCACCTGACATCCACCCACTTTCGCTAACTCCACCCAATGTGTCCACCCACTTCCAGCCAGCACGGTTCAGCGCGGTTGTAGTCGAAATGCAACTCCAACAGCCCCACTCAACTCGACTCAGCCCAACTCAGCACGGCACGGCTCAGCTCAACTCAGCCGCGTTGGTAGTGGAAAAGCGGCATTAGTTAGCTAGGATAAGCTCCAGCTTGCCTGTGACCCTGTAGAACAGGATAAGCAGCTACAGATAATGGATGGATGAATGTTCATAATGATGATATATAAAATGATATCATTTATACCGGTTGCTGTCAGTATATATCTCTCTAGAGCAAAACTATGGCACTGTCAGTACAAACAAAATTTTAACAACAGAGCCAATATTATTCTCTCTAATGAGCACTGCATTGCTAAAACATGAATGTGCATACTGAATCAATGCAAACAACATACCCTGGTCACATCATGTAAATTTGTCCATCATGTAACATCGTGTTACATCAAGCTGCCACTGTAGGGTCCTTGAGTAAGACCCTGTCTCAATTGTAAGTTGGATAAAAGCATCAGCCAAATGAGTTAAAGGAAACTTTTATAGCCTTCAAATTTGATTTTAAACGTGAGGAAGATTTTCATAGATATTGCAGAATTCTTGTGGTGAATACAACATTTCATATAAGAGACTGAACCCAAATAAGTGTTAATTAGTTTAAAAACCTCACTGGGTTTCAGCTCTGGATAAATACACGGAGTATTGACAAGTGGCGTAAAAACATAAAGCCTCTGAATATGAAGTAAGTCACATGGGGAAGTAATTATTTTGAGAGAAAACATATCACAAAGAAGCAGGAAAAGTTCAGACCAACTGGAGTATTAAAGGTAAAACAAAAAAGAAGGCATGGGAGGGAGAGAGGGAGAGAGAGAGAGAGATGGGTAGGAGAGGGTTAAGTGTGTTTCTTGGAGAAGTCTAAATGAGACGAGTCTTGTAATCTCAGTGCAGGAATGCAGTTAGTGCACACTGCTGAACACTCCCTAAGCCCTGGCTCCAATCCACTCTCTCAGCACTCCACACAAAGGCCTCTTTGTTCTGCCTGCTCTTGAAAAGCAATGCTCCGTCACTCCCTCTCCTTTTCTCCCTCTCTCTCTTTCTTTCTCTCTCTGTTGTGCTGCCTCACTTTCCTTTCTTCCTGCCGTGCACTTCAGCAGTTCACCTCAACAGTTCATCTATTTTTTTTTCAAATCTTTGTCCACTTTGTCTTATGTATTGGCTATCTCTATGTCTTCCTCCCTTCTTCTTCGTTCTGTCTGTTTACTTTGATATATTTCTCTTATACTCCTTTTCTTTCAATAGGCCCTACACCACATTTAATCTATTAACTCAGGACTTTCCTGTTCTTTTGCTTTGGATTATTTTTTTTTCTTAGTCTAGCTTTCGCTGTCCCTCTTTCTCAGAATCTGGCATTGTTTATTTGCCATAGCGAGAGTTCTTGCCAAGAAATCAGTCTCAGCATATCCTCCAGATCCATAACTGAACCCAGAGCAGAAGAATTCTCAACTTCTTTTCCCCTCACCATCAGCTATTTTAGGTTAACCACATATTTAATAAGATGAAATGGGAATAGGGTTATGTTCTTTCTTTTCTCTGTTGCCATTCTGCACTACTTTATGTCCATTACTAGAACACTGGATCTGTCCATTAAAATGTGTACCTGTACATACCTGTATTTCAAACCTGTCCATTGTACCACCAACCGTAATCTCTTGGTGCAAATTGCAAATGTGCTTTGGCAACCTGAGACATGCCATACCTCAAAGACCAAAGGCATGAAATCCTGTCACAGTATATTGAAGCTGTCACAGGTAGGTAGAAGGTGAGACACAAAACATGATCTGTAAAGCTGCCAGCCTCCAGCATTCCCACAAATGACTGTTTCACACCTAGGTTTCACCTTGCAGCACAGCAAAGTGACAGACCTGTGGAAGCTTGCCACAACCTAAGACTCAGACACTGTGATGAGTGCAAATCACAACAGGCCTCAGGATGTACTCTTGGCCTTTTCATGCAAACCTTTAATAAAGTTGTGACCCTTCTGTATTAGACAAACTACCATGCCTCATTACCTAGTTTATATGAGACATTATTCACTAAATGGAAATACTGTACTAAGCATTCACTCTGGAAGCCACTGGTTTGATCATTGATGGGTTAGTAGCTGGAGAGACACATGATACACAGAGCCATAGGGATATTTCTGGTACATAAAGTCACATTCTCAGAGACAGGGGGCAAAGCTCATGGTAAAACTTTAAACTCAGTGTAGCCATGGTGTTTTTTCATTCATTCACTACATGCCCTACTTAATCAAAGAGAGAGAGAGAGAGAGAGAGAGGATTCCTATTTTCTATCCTATTTCCATTCACATGTACTCTCTGTGTCTACATGGGTTTTCTCTGGATTCTCCAGTTTCTTCCCATCTGTCAAAAACACACTGGTAGGTTTAAGTCTTTAGATGTTAAAGAGAGTGTGTATTCATTATGCTATACAATGGACTGGTGTCCCATCCATGGTGTATTCCTGCCTTGCATCCTGTATTTCCAAGCTATGCTCTGGATTCCACCAGGACCCTGACCAGGTGGTGTAGTGGTTAGCACTGTCGCCTCACAGCAAGAAGGTCCTGGGTTTGAGCCCAGCGGCCGGCGAGGGCCTTTCTGTGTGGAGTTTGCATGTTCTCCGTGTCCGCGTGGGTTTCCTCCGGGTGCTCCGGTTTCCCCCACAGTCCAAAGGCATGCAGGTTAGGCTAATTAGTGGCTCTAAATTGACCGTAGGTGTGAATGTGAGTGTGAATGGTTGTTTGTCTCTGTGTCAGCCCTGTGATGACCTGGCGACTTGTCCAGGGTGTACCCCACCTCTCGCCCATAGTCAGCTGGGATAGGCTCCAGCTTGCCTGCGACCCTGTAGAACAGGATAAGCGGCTACAGATAATGGATGGATGGATGGATTTCTTCCATGGTGCTCTTGATATCTCTTACATCTGTGTGGATTCACATTGCAGCTTTAAATCTGAATCAATTCCAACTGTAATGCCTAAAAACTCACCACAGTACAATATCTGGAAATCCCATTAAAAAAAATCAAATCTTCCCACACTTCCTTTCCTCCCACATCAGTAGAAAGATTCAAATATTTTAACTGGGATTTTTGCATGTAGGTGTGTATTGGTGGTTAAACCACAGCACATCAGGAAATATGTGGTCCCATTTATGATCATTAGCATGTTATGACCTGGTTTCTGTGGAGTTCAGCCTCATTAGGCTGATGCAGTTTATTATGGAATGTTATGGAAGGGTCTTTTAAAAGTGTGTGTGTGGGGGGGGGAGGTCTGAACGGTGTGATCTGTTACTTCTTGGTCAACAGGACTTAATCTTGCAAAGCTGATTTTGCAGGATTCTTCTTTGTATTTTACTGTTTAAACTCAAAAATTTAAATTCAAAGTTAAATTCAAAGATCACAAAGGCTTAGTCACATATGATGCACAAAGTAACAGGATTGCATTCGGAAATAGGTCAGCGTAACCTTTAAGATTTCCTGCATATTAAAGTACTGATGTGTATGGTCTGTGCACATTATGTAATTAGGCACAAAGTTTGCACCAACCCTTATAACATGAGTTGCACGGGTATTAATGCACATTATGAAATTAGGTACAGATTTTGCTCAAAAGCAAAACGTGTCTGTGCCTCTTCTTTGCGGCCTGTCGTTGAACAAGTGAGTGCATAAAAGCAACATGGGAGCATACGCATAAGTCAATTCGTGACACCAAAAATTTTCAGCCTTTCTTCAAAAGGTAAACTTGAAACTCTCTTTCTGTTTTTCTCACTGAAGGACTCTCTTTGTAGAGAAGGTGAAGGTTTTTGCTAGAGAGAATTCTTTCAAACCTAGGAGTAGGTGGAGTAATATCATGTTCGTACTATTTGGGTAAGATTTGAGACAAAGCAGGTTAAGGTTCTTTTATTTGTCATTTCAACTATATACAGTTGGTACAGTATACAGTTAAAACGAAACAACGTTTCTCCAGGACCATGGTGCTAGACTGAACATTACAGGACTACAATCTACAATCTAAACATCACAGGATTACAATCTACAGCACACAAAGTGCAAGAGTGCAATGAGTGCAACACTGCAGACAATAAATGACACAAACAACATAAGATGCAGGGTTGAGTGTGCATATTGAGGTAGTATATGAGAAGGGAATAAATAAATGTAAACCTTGTGTGTGTGTGAGAGACATTGTAAACATTATAAAGCAATAGTGCATTATTGTCCACTGTGCAAAGATTGCACTGTGACTAGTGTGTGAAGTTTGAGCATGCAGGACCTCTCCAAAGCCAAAATGTTATGGGAGTAAAGGATATGCACGCTAATCGCACAAAGTAGTTATGGAACTCTGGTCTGACCCCTCTCTCTCTTTCACTGGGTGTTAGCTGTTAAAGTTGACCTTGAGGAGACTGAGTCATTCCATATGAAGAAAAACAGGAGAATTCTTTAAACTTTTGTTCTCCAAATTAGTGCCTTTTTCACTCTTTTAACAATTTGATGTTTCACCTGTTTTTGAAAAATAAAATGCATCATTTTAATATATTAATGCATATAAGTTTGTATGTATAATTGTAGTCTCATCTTTGTATGAGATGGACTGTGTGTGTGTGTGGGGTGGGGGGGGGTGTTGATGAGGGACTCCTCTTTTGGGCAGTCAGAGAGCAGGCCTACAATGGAATGCATTGTTCCAGCCCATAATCAGAGCGGACATGGAACTTGGCTGGGAGGATCGTCCCTGCAGCCCTGGACACAGCTGCCGTGACTCCAGTTTATAGTCCCTGCATTCTGCTTTCATCAGCAGCCCTCTCTCCGTCTCTCTCAATGTCTTTCCCATTCAGACCTTGTTTTTCCCCCCTCAGGTTGTTCTGTGGCGCAGGGTCCTAGAGATGAACCACACAAGACAACACTTAATGAATTCTCCAACTTTTTTTTTGTGTATGTTCATGGTTTCCTCTTTCCATAAACGGCTGCAGTATGGCAAGCAAAGGGGCATGTTAATACAACAGATTTGGCACTATAATCATAAGCTTCATCCTGAGTATGGAAATAGTCAATAAATGGGAAACTTCAACTCTGCTGTTGTCTTTCCAACCAGCTGTCTGCCTTCACCTCTGTCTTATAATGTCTGGAGCAGCCACTTGCCCAGTGGAAAATGCAGCCAGTAACAGATTAGACCTCCACTAGAGAAGTAAAAGGTTTATTGGTTCACCCAGCTCACAGTCTCACGATGGTGTGGCAGTGTTTATAATAAAATAAAACCTAGGTCAGCTGTGAGGCCTGTATGTCATCAGCACATTAAAAAAAAAAAAAAGACATGAGAGAGAGCCCACAGTCAACTCAGTTTCCACACATAGAGCCACGCAGGGAGTGGCACACCTTCACATTCACGAATATACACAGATTATTATTTTTTTTTATTTGGCTGTGGCGGGATTTTCCCTCTGTTTATGTTTAACTCCCCGCCCGCCAAGCCTGCATGTCAGAGCCCTGTCAAGTGGCCTGTCAGCAACGTGTTAAAGAATACTTCTCACCTCTCAGCTTTTCCAATCAGATGGAGTATTGGTGGTGTGTATGTTGGCTGTGTGCTCAGCAGGCTGTGGTTGTGCAGGGTGCTGTGTAGCAGCGGGAGGGCGAGTTTAATAAGGGACATTATGTAAGACTTCAGTCAGGCCTCTCTGGAGCCTTTTAGCAGCGCAGAGAGTGAATTGCATGGGTCCATAGGTCAGGTGTTCAATCTTAGATTGAGTCCCATATGCTGTGCATTTCTCCTGTAGCCCTGCTGTCCCTCTGTAATTGGCAGGTAATGTTTCAGGCCCTGCCCAATCCTCTCTTGCTATTCCTTGCTCTGGATTAATGACATAGCCATTGGTGGCTGCAGACTTGGCAGTGTGCCAGAGAGAGGCCAAACGCCGATACATTATACACTGCCAGCTTTCACCAAGGTGTGCATTTCAAGACAATCCTCGTCCATTTTTATATGGCACTTTTCCCCCTGCTAAATCAAAGCTGGAGGGGACACTGGAGATGTTTTTTTTGTTGTTGTTCTCTGGTTAGATCTCTGTAACCGTTCCCACAAGGCCAGGTTTGCCATCATCAATGTAAATCAGAGCAGTACATTCACTAGCAAATTACTACAGAAAAAGTCCATCAATCAAAGAACTATCTTTATTCACAAGTAAACAGGGTAAGAACTGTCACACAACTGAAACCGCAACCTGCCCAAGTCCTCGTGAAAACAGTTGCTAATATTTGAATTGGAAAGTAGCATGCTGTGTTTTTTTATATGATGTTTTTCCAAGAGGTATGACAGTCTGCCAACTACTATCAGCCATGGCTTCTTATTGTGAGGCTGCATAATGGCGGGTGTAGTTAAACTTGTATCATGAAGTAAAAATGCCAGCTATTCTTTCTGTGAGATTTTAAATGAAGTGAATCTTATGAAGTAATGTTTGGTTGCATGCAATAAGGGAAGAGGGTGTACAGTTTGTTCCCCTGATGGTAAGAAACTTTAAATTGCATAGTTTCATATTTAGCAAATTCTGACACACTGTCTATCAATGTTTGCCCATTGTGACTAAGAGCCAATTGTCAGGCGTAATACTTCCTGAAAATCTGACTCATTGATCAGGAAGTATGGCCTGCTCTTCATTTGAAAAGAGAGAGAGAATTTTATTAATACAGTCTTTCTCTTAAGCCTTTTTCCTCACTCTTTCGCCATCCACTGGAGGTTATGAACTACAGTACTGATTATTTCAACATGGCTTTTCTGTGTCAGCCCAGGGTGGCTGACTAAACAATCCAGTCCTCTCAGCACAGGCACAGGAAGTATGGCCAGCCAGGAGGACATTTCTGAGATGGTGCTCTAGTAAACAAATACCTGCTCAAATCCCACACACCCATCCCACTGACCCATGGTGCTCAACTGCAAGCTCTCTTCTTACTGGCAATGCTACAAAAAAAAGAGAAGACTATACTATATTTTAACTCTCTATTCCAGTCAAGGCCCAAATGGATTGTGGAAAGTTCCTGTGCATATGAAGATGTTGACACACCTGGACTGGATTATCAAATTTAGTGTAAGAAACTGAAATGGGTCACATATATCATGGTGTATGAACGCAGCTATAGATTAATGAACACGTATAGGAATGAGTGTTTTGCAGAGTAAATGGTCCTTCCCAACTTAAGAGTTGTAAGTATCTCTTTTTTGTAGTATACATGACTTGAAGCATCAAGGCAAGTCATTTTGGATAAAGAGCCAGAAACACATACACATATGGGTGGTGGATCAGTTAGTCTGTGATTTATAGTGCTCTCTGACTTTCATTGTGCAGCTCTTCCTCTAGGTTATTCTGTTTGGTATGCGGCAACATTGCCTGACCTTCTTTCTGTAAGAACAGACCACTTCATCCTGACACATTGTTCTACTATTAAGGCTGGGACATGTCAAGGAATTGTATTTCTTTGTAACGACGACTGTCTTATTTTTAGAAAAATGAATTTGAACTTTATCTCTTTTACTAGAGTAGATCATCCTGGTGGTTTTTCTTATTTATTCTCTTATTATTTCCATAGGTAGACAAGTGTTGGAGTGGTTGTAGGTTCAAAAGGTTTGTTCACGAGAGCCAAAACAACAGTTCTTGTTTGTTTAGTAAATTCTGTCCCAGTTAAATAGATAAGTACAATCTTGAGACTGCAGAACCCCTTCTCCAAGGTTAGCAGATATGAGATGAGGTCAGCCTCTGGTGTGTGCAGATGAGTGTTTGTATACTAGTAGTCTTAGCTTATTGGGTCAGAGGGTCAGGGTTATGCGCTTATGTCTTTATGTGGTGAGTGCTAAAAGGGGTACCTCACATGCCTGACCTCTATTCAGTAACCAATTATTCTAAAACGTCCCCTCCAGATTTCTACTACAAGGCAGTACATAGAGTGGGTTTGTAATCTAATTCTCACTTTGAGAAAATATTTTAGTGACCTTTATCCATGGTTCCACATCCTCTGATATTTTTCAACCACACTGTTTCGGTTAAGAACTTTCAGGACCTAAGACATGCTTCAGTCATTTCTCAAAGCAAGGTGTTTGTAAGGAGTCTTTATGTGTGTACTGGAGCTGTGCATGTGCCATGTCTGAGCAGGTTAGAAAGCCCTGGGGACAGGGGGATGGCAGGAGCAGGCCTGACTGGTTTCAGGCCTAATCTTAATGGAACATGGCCTCGGAGGAGTTTTATAAAATATTCTGTATAGAGCTGTTCCCACCCATACAAGTACCCCACTCTGAGCCATGGGTTTTACGCTTTACGCTGGGTGGCAACTTTATTGTCGGTGGAACAGTTTCTGACCACAGGCTTTGCGCATGTATGTGTGTGGGGGTGTAATCTGAACACTACCACACTACATCTGGGCTTCCACAGGCACGTTATCACTTGTCAGGATGTGGCCAGCTTATGATGTTATGGAACTTGGAGAGAATGACTTGAACAAGTTCTTCAAGCATTAAGGCTACAGACATTTCAGGTCTCCTTCAACTGTTGATGTTCGTTATGTCTAGATTTACTTTAATACCTGGCATGTCTATTGTTTTCTCAGTTATGCAAATACACCACCACTCTCAGCAGACAAGCAGACAGGTGAGTCATTTTAAACCAGTCCTAAGATAAGGCTGATATCTGTCTCTTACCCTTTTGTATTAGTGGTTATGACTGTTATCTGAGGTTTTGGTGAATAAGTAGGTTATCAAAGCATGGCCCTTCTTAGTACACGCTCAAGCTCCCACTATGGATAATGACATGGATAAACAATGGAGTATGCTGTGTGACCAATATTATGTATGCCTGTGCTTGTGTGTACATGTGTGAGAAACAGAAGGGGGATCATGGCAATAAGCTCTATTTACCTTTGGCATTTACTTATGGTTTATCCTGAAGATAAGCAGTTCAGTGGCCTTCAGGGAAAGAGTGTGACTTGTTGAGGCCTGAGAAAGAGGAGACTGTAGTGTTGCTTCACTGCTGACAGGAAACAGATGCACACTGAAACAAACAGGGGAGAAACATGCATTTGAAAAGGTTCCAAGACCAAAGGAAAAAAATCTAAATTTCAGATTTGTTGAGAATCCTTGATTTGTAATGTGTAAATTATACAGGTACCTCTGGAATTTGCTGATAGAGCCAGACAGCGTTCCAGATTCTTGTTAGATCATGGTGTTTGCCATATTACATTACAGCTTTTGCCTGACACAAAAGAATCACCATCACACACTCAACAAACATCAGTGGTTACTTGCCAACTGGTGTCTAATGAAAGTCTGATGTGACAGCATTCACTGTGCAAATTCTTTGCCTCACAAATATCTAAAAATGTCTTTTTTTTTTTACACAAATTCTAAAAGGCTAATATGAGTCAACTGGACAATGTGCTTGTCTCTTTATGTGACTGACAGTAGCTTTGTCCACCTGGCCTCCAAACATTACCTTTACCCAGCAGCCCTAGAACCAACACCACACAGACCAGTTAAGCATGAGTCTTATAAGCGGAAAAAGAATCAAGGGCAGGTGTTGTCTTGACAACGGTGTGGCTTTTCATGTGGCTTTACACAGGCCTGATGAAGGTGAGATGCAGGAAGCACATGAAAGTGAGAGGTTGTTTTGTGCTTTAGAGAGTGTGTGCGTCAATTTACCACTCTCACGTCCCTCAAATGTCAAAGCCAACGCAGCAGCAAAAGCAGACAGGCTGAGATATTTAACTTATGAGTTTGCCATGAGCATTTTCCTTTTGACTGTTTTTTTTTTTTTTTACTTTGTTCCAATTATTCGTGCATTCATTTGAAGAGTCATAATGGCACATGTACAGTCCCCTCTAAAAGTATTGTAACAGCAATTATTTTTTGCTACACACTAAAAATGTTTAGGTTTGAGATCAAAAGATGAATGAATATAAGACAATAGATCAGAAATTCAGCTTTCCTTTCCTGATATTTGCTGTACATCGAGATGTGCTAAACAGCTTAGAACATGACATTTTTTTGACCCACCCATTTTTCAAGTGATCAAAAATATTGTACTGACAGGTAGATTAGATTAGATAAAACTTTATTGATCCCTTTGGGTAGGTTCCCTCAGGGAAATTAAGATTCCAGCAGCATCATTACAGATAAACAGAGAAAAGAAATAGAGGAAAACTTCTAGATAAATTAAAATAAATTAAGTATTTACATATACAAATATAAAAAGAATAAGATATGGGGAAGAGAGGAAGGGGGGAGAGAGGGGGGAAGGAGGGGGGAAAGGGGGCAGGAGAGATATTGCACTTTATATTGCACATTATATTGCACGTTGTCTGGTATTGCTTATTGTGAGGCTAGGCTACTGCTCCTTCCCGTCCTCTGTCCTCCTGTTACCCCTCCTCCCCCCAGAGAGGAGTTGTACAGTCTGATGGCGTGAGGGACAAAGGAGTTTTTGAGTCTGTTCGTCCTGCACTTGGGAAGGAGCATTCTGTCACTGAACAGGCTCCTCTGGTTGCTGATGACGGTGTGCAGAGGGTGACTGGCATCATCCATGATGTTCAATAGTCTGTCCATAGTCCTCTTCTCTGCCACCGTCACCAGAGAGTCCAGCTTCATGCCGACCACAGAGCCGGCCCACCTGATCAGTTTGTCCAGCCTGGATGTGTCCTTCTTAGATGTGCTGCCCCCCCAGCACACCATGGTGTAAAACAGGACACGGGCGACCACAGACTGATAGAACATCCACAGGATTTTCCTGCAGATGTTAAAGGATCGCAGCCTCCTAAGGAAGTACAGCCTGCTCTGTCCCTTCCTGTATAAGTGTTTGGTGTTGCAAGTCCAGTCCAGCTTGTTGTCCAGCCACAGCCCGAGGTACTTGTAGGAATCCACAGGTACAATACTGACAATACTGTTACTAACAGGTATTTTTTGTCATCTAGGTGCACTTTATTATATTAATTGCTTAAATAATTAATAGCTCTGAATGTCTATTATTGTTTTAAACCCTGGGTTTCATATGTGAAGACTGCATTACTTGTTTAAAAGGATAAACCTATATGAAGACCAGAGAGCTGTCTATGGGAGAAAAGCAAGGCATTTTAAAGCTGAGAAAAGTGATGCAAAGTCCAAAGTGTGAAGAAAGAAAGGGCTTGCATGGCTGCTTCTGGAAGAAGCTCAGTAATCTTTATTGATAATGTTATTCCTGCCAGTAGCAGCAGAATGAATTCAGAAGTCTACAGAAACATTCTGTCAAGGCAATTTTACAATTGAGCCAAAACACACTGCTAATACAACAAAGGAATTCATGAAGGGGAAAAAAGTGGAAGGTTTTAGCTGGCCAAGCCAATCACCAGACCTTAACCCAATTGAGCATGCCTTTCACCTCCTAAAGAGGTGACCGAAGGGAAGAACGTCCCAAAAACCAAAGCCTAAAAGAGGTTGGAGGCTGTGGTACAAGCCTGGAAAAGAAGAATGCAACAGTTTGGTGATGTCATTGGTTCACTGGCTTGATGGAGTTAGTGCAACCAAGGGATATTCAACCAACTATTAAGTGTTATTTACTTTAAGACTACATTAGCAGTCAAACATTTGGACACACCTTTGCATTCATAGGTTTTTCTGTATTTTAACTGTTTTCTACATTGTAGAACAATACTGAAGACATCAAAACTATGAAAACAGTGTGTGGAACATATATGGAATTATGTGGTAAACAAAAAAGTGCTATAAAAACAAAAGATGTTTCATATTTTAGATTCTTCAAAGTAGCCACCGTTTACCTTGACACTTTGCACACTATTGGCATTATCTTAACCGGCTTCATGAGGTAGTCACCTGGAATGCTTTTCAATTAACAAGTCTGCCTCATCAAAAGCTAATTAGTGCAAGTTCTTGCCTTCTTAATGCGTTTGAGATCTAACAGTAAATAGCCCTATTCCACAACTGTAGTCATCCATATTATGTCAAGAACCGCTCAACTAAGGCTACATCCACATGACAATGGCAACGAGACGTTATTTAAAAATATATCGCGTCCAAATGGGCAACGATCACTAAAATATCAGGTCCATATTGCAAAGCAACGCTTGCTGAAAACGATGCAATACACATGCCACACCTCTAGGGGCGCTGTAAGACGGTCCCTTCGGAGACACCAGAACAATAGAAGAAGTAAGGACGCATGCGCATAAACTATTATGCGCGAGACTTCATATTAGCCACAAAGTCAGGAAAAATCTGTTCGTAAAATTACATTATAATGACCAAATACAATGAAAAGTATTTTTCCAGTCTCACCTGTGAAAGGTAATCCCATGTGATCTCGTTTGGACGGCAAACCTGTTGGTACAGTTAAACGCAGCTAATCTTTATTCTCCGCTTTGACCTCTCCAATATGGCGGCGAGGCTGACGTATGATTCTATGCGGAAGGCGGCGTCTTTAATGGTCCGGAATAAATTGAATGCTACACGTTGATGGATTAATTTGCTCTTTTACGCCCTTTTTGAGGAATGTATTGTAGGACTTAAACCCATATCTGAAGAGGTGAGATCGCTCCTTTTTTCCCCCTATTTTTGCTGGCGGGATTGACTCTGCCCTAAGGGCAGAGTCTCTCTCTCTCTCACTTTGCACCATTACACAATAAATATTCACAGTGAAAATATTTTGTAAGCGCGTTTCATGAACCAGGTTATAGGATTTGTTGACAACTCGCATGGAGTTCGTTACACTTCTACCCGGCGTGAAGCACTGACAGTCATGTGGTTGTGACGTCATCATAAACAAATCCGTTCTACTCATCCAGACGACTTCACAACGGCAATGTTGCCAGATCTTTCCACTCTGGAACCCGTTCTCAAAAAGATTGCGTTTTGGGCACCCAAAACGCCGGTGCCGTGTGGACGCCAGGCCTAAACGATAAGCAATTGTATCGGAGTCACCTGAATCTGTTGCCGTGTGGACAGGGCCTAAGTAAAGAGAAACGACATCCATCATTACTTTAATACACTAAATGCCTTTTAATTAATAAAAATAAAGAAAAACCATTGAATTAGAAGGTGTGTTCAAACTTTTTGATTGGTACTGTATCTGATCCTATACCTTTGCACACTTAGAGGTAAATATCAGGAAATGAAAGCGCCAATTATGATCCATCATCTCATATTCATCTTTTGATCTTAAATCCAAATGTCTTCAGTGAATAGCAAAAACAAAGCATTGGCCTTGTTGTTTCAATACATTCAGAGGGGGATACTAGGTTTTGACTCAACTGAAACTGTCTGGTTGTAGTAGGGACTACTCCGAAAAACAAGCCGCCATTTCCGAAACCACAAAAGAACAACATGATGGGGAAACTGCCAGAAAGTTGTTATGAATGACAGGGAGAGAAGTGTGTTATTACATGGCCGCAAATCTGATACATGTGATTTGTCAGGCTCATCCTGAAAGATATTCACAGCCCTGTGAAAGCTTTTCTTAATTATTAATGTAGCTAACATATGTACGGTCACGTAAGAAAAAAAATAAGTACATCCCATCAAAACTGTAGACTTTTCTCAACATATTTAAACGAGCAAACATTTCACTCTCTTTGATAAATGCTTACAGATAAAGGTCATATACACCCACAAATGACACACAAAATTTACATTTTGTCATCATTTTCATAATTTATATAAAAATAAAAATGAAATATCAGTCAAAAAAAGTAAGAACACCCTGGAAAAAGTAAGTACACCCTTACATTTATCACACTTTCAAGTCCATAAAATTAGATTCAGGTGTTCTAGATTAGGTGCCATTGATTAGAACCTCCACTTGTCCAGGGTGTACCCCGTCTCTTGCCCATAGTCAGCTGGGATAGGCTCCAGCTTGCCTGTGACCCTGCAGAACAGGATAAACGGCTGGATGGATTAGAACCTCCTGCGGGTGTCGGTGTAGGTGGAACCCGTCTTATTTAAACCTGACATCTAGGGCCCGGTGTTCTCTTTGTTACTGAAGTGTGTGGTGTCATCATGCCAAGATCTAAAGAGCTCTTTAGATTAAGGATCTAAAGGGTCTCAGAAAAAAAGATTGTGAATGCCTATGAATCTGGCAAGGGATTTGAAAAGATCTCTAAATTATTAGAAATAGATCATTCCACTGTAAGGAAAGTCATCTACAAGTGGCATAGATTTCAAACAACTGCCAATTTGTCCAGGACTGGTCACCCCAGCAAATTCAGCCCAATAGCTAATAATTTAGCATTTGATGCTAAAAGAAGTCTCCAAGAACCCCCAAATTTCATCACTGGATCTGCAGGTAACGCTTGCAACTATTGATGTGAAAGTGCACACATCTACAATCAGAAAGAGATTGGACAACTTTGACCTGCATGGGAGGTGTGCCAGGAAAAAGTCTTTGCTGTCTAAATGGAACATTAAAGCAAGACTACAGTTTGCCAATGAACAATCTTGGTAAAGACCAGGCCTTTTGGAATAACACACTCTGGACAGATGAATCAAAGGTAGAGCTGTTTGTCCACAGTAAGAGTACACGTGTGGCACAGACCAAAGACAGCTGTTCAGGAGAACCTCCTCATAAAAACTGTGGTGGTGGTGGAAATGTTATGGTTTGGGGTTATTTCACTGCCTCAGATACTAAGAAACTTGCTTTCTTTGATTCAACTATGAATTCTGAATCATATCAAAGTGTGCTTGAAGATAATGTGAGGCCACCTGTTCAAAAGTTCAAATTGAACCGGAGGTAAACCTTTCAACAAGATAATGATGCCAAGTACTTGAACGAATCCACCAAGAAATGGCTCAAAAAGAAGAAATGGAGGGTTATGCAATGGCCTAGTCAAAACCCAGATTTGAGCCCCATTGAAATGTTGTGGGGAGAGTTTGAAAAGGGCAGTATGTGCAAGAAAACCCTCAAACATCTTGCAACTGAAAGGATTTTGCATGGAAGAATGGACAAAAAGTTCAGCAAGCCAATGTCCGAGACCGGTGGACAATTATGCAGAACGCCTACAAGAGGTTACTTCTGAAGCAAAGGGTGTACTCACTTTCTCCATGGAATAATATTACATCTATTGATATTTTTCTCAAATAAATGATTGAAACGGTTAATTTTCCTTGTTGCTTTGTTCATCACCTTTATCTGTAGGCATTGTACCAAAAAGGGTGAAAAGTTTGCTTGTTGAGAAAAGTCTACAATTTCCATGGGATGTACTTATTTTTCACTTGACTATTCTGTCAATACAGAAACTTGGCAACAAACTACACCTACTATTTCACAAATTTAATGTTTATAACATTCTTAAAGTAGTTTAGATCCTTGTGACAATATACTGTACATAGAAGGGGGGAAAGCTCTACATATTCTCCATCACATTTGATTTTTTTTCTTATACTCTCAAACCTTTCGTGTAACGTCTCCCAACAGTGTTTTGTTTTTTACTTTTTATCTAACTGATCATTAAAAAAAATTGTCTTGATACTACAGACAGTAGAATTGATCCTAACGGCCATAGTAGTTCATATGATGTGATCCAGCACAATTTAACAGAATTGTAGAATTTCATTCAACTTGTCTGTTAAGTCCTCAGTCCTCCATGAGTTCAATCAGGTGTGTTCAAAGTTTATATAAAAAGACTGCATAATTCTATGGGTCTGGTTGGGAAAAAGTTGGCAGTCCAAAACACATCGAATCCACAGTATAACACCCATAGCTCTCGTTCTTTGGTTTTTCCCTTAGCATTGTTCATACACACACAATAAGGGAAAGAACAGAATAAGCAAATTTACTCTGTTTACTTTTTTCTTTCTCAAACAGAGAAGTCCAATGCTCTCTGATAGGAGAATTACAAAGTCTACCAACTGTAGGAGTATTGCACAATCCAGCTGCGCAGCAGAACAAAAAGCGTTCAGACAACTGCCAGCTGTGCCTGGAGCTATGACTATAGATTATAGAACAATTGTGTGCTCTGTATCTAATTTCCATTGTGCAGATGATGGAAACCTGTGCACCGTGTTTTGGGGAGTCTGCAAGTATTTGTGTAAGCCTATATAAAGAAACACACACACACCTCCACTCTCCATCTTCAGAATAAAGCCACATCCTGCACACTTTTGTAATGTGTGCAGAGCAGTGTGGCTTGAGCATATAGCATGTACCACATAAACAGGAAACAGCTCTTTGTTTCGTACCACACATCAGGCAAGTGACAGTACATAGTCTGGAAAGTGTGGTGACTGATAACTCTTCCATTGCTCCTCACCTGAGAGAGAAAATACACACTATACCATACAAATGTCTACGTCAGCTTTTTTACCTTTTGGTCATCATGTATGAATCTTGTATCCATAGTGGTTTATAACCAAATAAATACTATATTAAGGGAGACCAAGTAACCACTTTATGGTCACTTCTGAATGTAAAGGGATTATACTGTTTATAAACCTCCACTAACTGCTCTCAAATCACATGATCAGCTGTACAGTGGGTAAGTGACAATACTTCGGGGGCAGGTAAACAGGAATATTCCACCAAAGATTTACACAATACCAGACCACAGGTTAACACCTTGAATGATTAGAATGAACACATCATGCCGTGGCACTCATGATTCAGTACCACTTTGATTCATAGTGAATCACAGTATCAGGCAACTCTGGACTAGTTCCAGAGTTCAAAGATCCCTCCTCTCAGTCCCAATAAGCTTTTGAAATGTTCAGAGTAATCCAGGGACACTGATGTCCCACCATTCTCTGTGTATTCAGGCAAGCTCAGCTGATGTTTGAGCTGGATAAAGATCAATAGCCAACCAATCCAGACTACCAATGACAAGGTTTCTCTTAGGAACTCCCTCATTACACAAACTGGTGTCAATAATAGCTTGCTTTTAGAAACCAATCATACAATTTTTAAAGTCATTGTTTAACACTAAGGCAGAATCCCCCCTCCCCATGTATTAAAACACTTCACACAGGATTTTCTGAAAAATATGGGGTTTATTGGTTTTAACTGCAAATCAGTCAATACTACAAAAAAAAAAACCTTATATAAACTCACAGACATTACTGTAGTGAACAGCAAAAGCTGTTTAAAAATACATTCAACAGTTTAGGCTAGATACTTTCTTTGTCTCTATCCTGTTAGCCAATCTTCAACAACTGAGGAATAACTACTCAAAACGTAGCTTCTGCATTGTTATTCAAGGCAAGGAGCATAAGCTCAATGGAATGTATAAAAAGAGAGGCACTTTACATCAGGGTTGGAAGAAGTATTAAAATAAATCCAATTATTAAACAAAAAAGGGACACTTAATATCCAACCCGTTTGGTCACAGTTATTGCCTGCAATTCGTCTAATTAACACACGTAACTGGAGGAACTGCTTTTAACACTGAAGTTTTGTAACCTGCATTGATTTCACACCACAATCAACTCCACTGAACACAACGCAACATTAAAATGCACTTCAGGGTGGTACCTAGAATGTAAGCAGAAGCTTTAAGGCCATCGTCTTAAATCAAACTTGCTACTATCATTGGTAAATGTTCTGCTAGCCATGTTCCAGGATATCTAGTGCTCATAATATACAGTTCAATACTACCGATACTGTATTACCACCTCTGGCACTAATGGGAAAATGCTACATGCAAGGACTAAACTTGCCTTAAATTTAAAAAAAAAATAAAATAAGGGTGAGGGAGGGAAAAAAAATTTGAGTACAACGTACAAAAATAAACTGAGTGTACTGATGTCACTCTACTGAGGATAAATCAAAGAAACATTAGACCTAATGGTTGCAGTCCAATATTTGGGAAAAAATGAATGGAAAAATCTACAATAAATAATCAAAACACAGGATTTTTTTTGTTTTTGCTTTAAATTAAGTTTCATTTTTATCAAAGTGTAGTTGCAAACAAGTCATTGTAGTACAATATATTAACTGTGAAAAAAGAAAAGTTGACAAGTCTTCACAATCTTAAGATTAATACAGAAGATCATAATTTAACATAAAAGAAAATATATTCTATCGTTTCATTAAGATAAATACAAACAAAATTAACAAAAAAATGCATATGATCACCAATAAATATGTTTGATAAGTTAAATAAGCAGTGACAAGCAAAACCTTCTGTCTTGAAAGTTTTCTTTTCCAAACAATAATATAACCATAATAACAATGACGAGACGTCAAATGGGGAGGAGGGGGGGAAAAAAAAAAAAGATGGAAAGATATGATGAAATTACCAAGCACTCCTTTGAGCAGATTTTAAGGAAAAAGCAAGTTAGCTTGAAGATCTAAGGTGAAGTTGCAGGAAGTTCAGCTGCACCTTGGGAATGCTGGAATTCCCCTTCACTGATTGAAAGGTGAGTAAAAAGTCAGTGTTTAAGATGTAAATCACCAGGTTTGGCGATTCTTTCACAAGAAACGCCAAGTGACCAGCCACAGTGGGGGGAAACTGTAGTGGTGGGGCAAGTGAAGTTGTTCGTTTGTAAGGCATCCAAAATCTTACAGTTTTGTGCTAGTTTTAGGACCAAGCTGGAGCACATGATAAAAACCAAAAATGTGCCAAATACTCCAACTCCCAGTTTCAAGCTCACAAGTTCATCCTCCAAACTGACACAATCTACTATCTAAAAAGGGGTAGAAGAATGCTCAGAACAAAAGCTACTATACTAGGTTGGAAGCAACTAATGAAGTGACAGCAGTCCTTTCACCTCAACATTTAAACCCCAAGCACTTTACTTATTTACTTGAGGTTAGTCTGCAACAGACAGCTGTAAAAAAGATTTAAACATGACTCTAGCAAACCCATTTAGATAGTTAGAAGTGTCCTTGAGTGGTACTATTTTGGGGAGGGTCCTTAGAGCAGAACTTTTCCCTGAACGTGCCACCTGTAGCTCACCTACGCACTACTGAGGCAGCAGTGCCTGGCACAACAGTCTCTCACCTTTCACCAATCCAATTCCTGCTCTAGCTGTTTTGGCACAGTCACATGTCATGGCAAGGCATCGGAGATAAGGCCAAGGCAGCAAACAGGCTTTGGGCCAAAGGGAATGGGGAGAAAGGTTTTGCTTGTTGTGGTTAAATAAAGATTCAAATAAGAGTTCCCTTAATTGACTGCATCTTTTTAAAGCCTAACTGATACAAGGGAAGTTTACTGCCCCTAGAAGGCTAGAGAATAAGCAGGAGGTAGAGGGCAAGTTCACCTCTCGTGCTCTTTGCCCACTGCCGAGTTCCAATATAGGATATTCAGCTTATGCACCTTAATCATCCGAGATGGACAGCCTGCTGAAGATGGGCAGTCGGCGGGTGGTATCAAGGATGGGTGATTCTGAGCCACTCAGGCTCCCTCCTGAGCTGCTCTGGTAGCCCTCCTGGTCAGAGAGGGAGTCTGGCTGGCTGGACGGAGACTCAAAGAACTGGGGAGATTCTGACATGGGCCTAAAGGAGTAAGGGGTGTTGGATGGAGAGGATGGTGCATGGACAGTGGGATCAGCACCAGACCCAGTGCCCAAGCTGGGGCCGAAGAGATTGGCCAGCTCCTGGCTGGAGTAAGTGAAGGGATTGCTGCTAGGCCACTCAGGCAGCTCGTCTGGGGAGAAAATGGGTGGAGGCGTGACAGAGGTGGGGCTGTCTCTTAGGCCTCCAGAGCTGGGAAACCCTGCAAAACTGTAGCTGTGCTGAAGCCGTGGCCTTTCCAGCTTGTTGGATGTTGAGAGTGGGGATGGGGCAGTTGGAGGTCCACGGCGCTCTTCTGCATTGTGGATAAAGTGGCAGCGTGGCCCATAAGGGCAGAAGCCAATTGTGTGGAAGGTGCGGCAGAGTTCTGTCTTGTACTTGGGGTGGCGGCTAAGGCTGCGGAGCTCATGGATGCCATGGGCAAACTGGCACTTGTCACCGTACTTGCATGCACCATTCTCTTCAAATGGCCTGCACAGCTCTGTTTTGTAGCGGCTCGAGTTCACCTGACTGCTTCCAGTGCCACCAGATCCGGTGCACTTCTGCATCAGCCGGTCCCCAGTCTCCGAGAAGGAACGATCTCGAAGTCGATTCTCTTTGTTGCTGCTGCTGCCCATCCCAGGGCCTACCAATGACAGATCTGCCTTCCCATTGCTCAGGAACTGGTTCTGGTTGAGCTTGCTGCTAGGCAAAGTGACCGAGTGCCGTCGTTGGTAAACCCCACCAATGGTGGGTGTCCCCACAGCCTTCCTGTCCAGCAGGCTCCCAGTGGGGCTGGAGATGGTCAGATTTGCACCAGTGCAAGGCACAGTCATGGTGTGTGGAGCACCAAGTATGTTGTTATTGTAATTCAGCATTTTGTTGTTCTGGAAATCAAAGTGAAACATAACAGTTTGGTCAGTGTCTCGCTTCATTATGTTCTCTGAATAAATAGATTTTGGATCATTAAACATTTGTCTGGTAGTCTTAGGCATGAACGGAGTAAACAGACCTCTTGCGCGTGTTGCTATTAATCCACTAGGGTCCCTTCATTTTAAACTCCTGAACTAAAGCCTGGTTTTCTGAGCTGACACCAAAGGAACGCGTTTCTGCTCAAGTAAATGAAATGCATGGAAGATGAGTGGACGCAGCAGGCAGGGACAACTAACAGGGGTATTTATGTGCATCACCTAGAAGCTAATTTACCAAGTACAATGGTTTTGGTCATGATTTCTACAGTTAAAATACTCAAGTCCATAGAAGGAACAATACGAACTGTTTGGTATGCAAAATAAGTGACACTTTTGGAAAAACAAAGTCCTTGAAGAGGGAAAAATAACACTAGTTGAGAAGAACCATGTGTAGAACAGCTGCTTCCTAATCAGTCTACTTGGTTAAAAAAAGATATGCAAATTCATTGCTGTGGCTTAAAAAAAAAGAAAAGGGATTCTTCCTGTGTGTAGTGTAAAACTAGAACACCGCGTGGATGTATAACGAACTGAGTAAACTTTAGAACCCTGAACAAAAGTTAGCAAGTTAGGAAGCTAGTCAGATCCAGGCTACAGACAGACACTAATTTCCCAAGTGCAGTGTTCGGTTTGTCTTATCAGACGCATTTTTCGAGCACTTTCTAGGTTAAGACGTCATTTTACAGCATAATAAGAAACACTCGTTTGTGAAATTTAATGGTTAAGGAAAAGCTGAACTTGTGATAGTCAA
Source organism: Neoarius graeffei (assembly GCF_027579695.1). Taxonomy (NCBI): domain Eukaryota; kingdom Metazoa; phylum Chordata; class Actinopteri; order Siluriformes; family Ariidae; genus Neoarius; species Neoarius graeffei. The sequence goes on from NC_083579.1 coordinate 52,161,274, forward strand.
CTTGTTTGCGGTTTATTAAGCAAGTATCTCGGTACAGGTTGTACGTGTGGATATTTTTCCCCCACCAAGGCGTGGCGTTGAGTTAAGTTAAGTTTAGATGAAACAAACAAACAAACAAACAAACAAACTTCACTGCTGTGGATTGTACCTAACAAAATGTCGACAAAAAAACATGAACTACACTAGACAACACAGACACAAATCTCAGTCATTGCTTTAACTAACTAACTAACTAACTAACTAAACTCCCGCCTGTTACCACACACACAAACAGCACCGCTGTTTATTAGCCATTTTGTTGTTGTTGTTGTTGTTAAAGAAATCGTCACGCGCGCCAAAACCGAGTGAAGCTGCGCATTCCAGAGCAGCACGCGCTCCTGAGCTAATGATCAACAGCATTAAGTGAGTCCGTACCTTGTTGTTGATAACTTCGCTGAAGTCAAACAGAGGCGGCACCACAGCCGTGGTCATTTTCGGAGAAAAATAAATAACCAACCAACCCTGCGGAACTAAAGGGCACTTTTGCACCGCTGGATTCTCGGCGTGTGAACTTTCTTTTGCCCTTACAGAGAACCCACTCTACCCAGCCTTCCTGCGAGGCATTCACTTTATAAAAGCGCGCAGGAGGAGCTACAGGCGCGTCAACTCCAGGGCGTTTCTTTTCTCCGTTTTTTTTTTTTTTTTCCCCTTGTGGTGAATCAGGTTTTCCCCTCTTTCTGTAAGCCAGACCTGCAGAGAACAGGCCTACTTTCACAACACTTAAGCTATTTCATGATCTCGTGCAGCGGTGGTGTCGGGGTTAGCACGGTCACCTTATAGCAAGAAGGTTCTGGGTTCGAATCAGTTTGCATGTTCTTCCTGTGTTTCACCTACACTCCAAAAACATGCAGAGGTTAGGCTAATTGGCATGAATGATTAAATCTCTACAGGGTCGCAGGCAAGCTGGAGCCTATCCCAGCTGACTACGGGCGAAAGGCGGGGTACACCCTGGACAAGTCGCCGGGTCATCACAGGGCTGACACATAGACACAGACAACCATTCACACTCACATTCACACCTACGGTCAATTTAGAGTCACCGGTTAACCTAACCTGCATGTCTTTGGACTGTGGGGGAAACCGGAGCACCCGGAGGAAACCCACACGGACACGGGGAGAACATGCAAACTCCGCACAGAAAGGCCCTCGCCGGCCACGGGGCTCGAACGCAGGACCTTCTTGCTGTGAGGCGGCAGCGCTAACCACTACACCACCGTGCCACCCTGGTAAATAATCTCATCTCATCTCATTATCTCTAGCCGCTTTATCCTTCTACAGGGTCGCAGGCAAGCTGGAGCCTATCCCAGCTGACTACGGGCGAAAGGCGGGGTACACCCCGGACAAGTCGCCAGGTCATCACAGGGCTGACACATAGACACAGACAACCATTCACACTCACATTCACACCTACGGTCAATTTAGAGTCACCAGTTAACCTAACCTGCATGTCTTTGGACTGTGGGGGAAACCGGAGCACCCGGAGGAAACCCACGCAGATACGGGGAGAACATGCAAACTCCGCACAGAAAGGCACTCGCTGGCCACGGGGCTTGAACCCGGACCTTCTTGCTGTGAGGCGACAGCGTTAACCACTACACCACCGTGCTGCCCATTTATAAATATAAGTATGCATAAAAATAGTTTAGGGCCTATATTATTGCACATAATAATTGCATCGATGAGAGATGGCAGAGGTAGTAGTGGTGAAGTAGTGCAAATTAAACAACAAACAGGTTATTGGTGCTACATTACAAGTTGTGGATGTTATACAGTCTGACAGCAGTAGGTATGAATGACCTGCAGTACCTCTCCTTCTTACACCGTGGGTGTAGCAGTCTACTACTAAAAGAGCTGCTTAAAGCCCCCACAGCCTCATGTAGGGGGTGAGAGGGGTTATCCATGACTGAGGTCAGCTTGGCTAACATCCTCCTCTCACCCACCATGGTGGTGTAGTGGTTAGCGCTGTCGCCTCACAGCAAGAAGGTCCGGGTTCGAGCCCCGTGGCCGGCGAGGGCCTTTCTGTGTGGAGTTTGCATGTTCTCCCCGTGTCCGCGTGGGCTTCCTCCGGGTGCTCCAGTTTCCCCCACAGTCCAAAGACATGCAGGTTAGGTTAACTGGTGACTCTAAATTGACCGTAGGTGTGAATGTGAGTGTGAATGGTTGTCTGTGTCTATGTGTCAGCCCTGTGATGACCTGGCGACTTGTCCAGGGTGTACCCCGCCTTTCGCCCGTAGTCAGCTGGGATAGGCTCCAGCTTGCCTGCGACCCTGTAGAACAGGATAAAGCGGCTACAGATAATGAGATGAGATGAGATGGTTGTTTGTTTCTATGTGGATGACCTGGCGACTTGTCCAGGGTGTACCCCATCTCTCACTCATATGCCCCTTTTCCACCAGGGCTGGTTCGGGGCCAGTGCTTAGTTTGGAACCGGGTTTCCTGTTTCCACTGACAAAGAACTGGCTCTGGGGCAGAAAATCCGGTTCCAGGCTAGCACCAGCTCTTTGCTGGGCCAGAGGAAAGAACCGCTTACGTCAGCGGGAGGGCGGAGTTGTTAAGACCAGCAACAGTACCGCGAAAGGTCGCAATTTTTAAATAAGCGACGAGATATCATGGATGCAGTAAAGCAGCAGCCATCCATTATTATTGCTGTTGTTGTTGTTGTTGCTTCTTCTTCTTCTTCTTCTCCTCCGTGTTGTTGTTGCTTTGATGTTTGTGCCAAGGTTTATGCAAACGCAGCGACGTAACTGATGTATACAGCGACGTAACTGACACATACAGTGATGTAATGACGTGGCTCCCCTTAGCACCCCGAGCTATGGAAAAGCAAACTGGTTCTCAGCTGGCTCGCAAGTTGAACGAGTTGTGAACCAGCACCAGCACTGGCCCCGAACCAACCCTGGAACTGATTTGGTGGAAAAGGGGTAATAGTCAGCTGGGATAGGCTCCGGCTTGCCCACGACCCTGCACAGGATAAGATAATGATGGATGTATGATCTCGTGCACACATGCATGGTGGCAAGGTGGTGTAGTGGCCTCACAGCAAGAAGGTTCTGGGTTCGAACCCAGCAGCCGGTGAGGGCCTTCCTGTGTGGAGTTTGTATGTTCTCTGTGGGTTTCCCCCACAGTCCAAAGACATGCAGTTAGGTTAACGTGGGGTGGCCTTGGGCTGACGTGCCCTTGAGCAAGGTACCTAACCCCGGGCACTCTGGTGTGGCTGCTCTGGGCGTGTGTGTGCGTGCGCGTGTGTTCGCTGCTTCAGAGGGGTTAAATGCAGAGGATGAATTTCACTGTGCTTGAAGTGTGCATATGACAAATAAAGGTTTCTTCTTATGCATGCATGCTTACTTTTTGAAAGTAAATATTAGGCTAATAATGCTAGGACTTGCATGTCTGCATGCTTGGACAAACTTGTAGATCAAGATAAATAAAAACACATCTCAGCTTGCATAATACATGACTAATAAAAGTGGCTTGAAAGGATGCTAAATACATACATTGGGCGGCACGGTGGTGTAGTGGTTAGCACAGTTGCCTCACAGCAAGAAGGTTCTGGGTTCGAACCCAGTGGCCGACGGAGGCCTTTCTGTGTGGAGTTTGCATGTTTTCCCTGTGTCTGCATGGGCTTCCTATGGGTGCTCTGGTTTCCCCTACAGTTCAAAGACATGCAGTTAGGTTGACGTGGGGCGGCCTTGGGCTGAAGTGCCCTTGAGCAAGGTATCTGACCCCTGACTGCTCCCCGGGCGCTGTAGTGTGGCTGCCCACTGCTCTGGGTGTGTGCGTGTGTGTTCACTGCTTCAGATGGGTTAAATGCAGAGGATGAATTTCACTGTGCTTGAAGTGTGCATGTGACAAATAGAGGTTTCTTCTTCTTCTACATTTGCTGTGTTGTGTGTGTGTTTCTTAGTGTGTATCTTAGGTGGTGTTTACATTAGACCATATCAGCGGATCATCAGATTAAAGTTTTTAAAACGATTCGTGTGCACACAGCAACGCCAATACACGATTCGCGTGCACACAGCAACGCCAATACACGGATACGCTAATCACATGACTAATTAGACGGCACGTCACATGATCCCAGTGCATCTCGGGCATGCGCAAGTCACTCACCACTTGCAAGTGGAAGGATGGCAAGCGAACACCTTCTCCAGCAGATAAACACACCTGGCTGTGATGTTCATGTTCTCACTGAGTTTAAGCGCCTGAAGGAGGTAAATAAGTTGAAATGTGTAAATAAACCTCAGTGCGGCTCAGCGCTTCCTCCTGCGCTCCAAATCACTCCGCCCTGAACTGCAAGTGCCCTCTGGAGGGTGCGCACTCCGGCCCTGCGCAGCTCACAGAGAGCGCGAGTGAAGCGCACGAGCAGTGATTCGGGACTGAGCCGCTGTGTGTGTGATCCCAACGCCAGCGAATCAGGAAGGTGGATGTCACAGTGACGTCGTCCAATGACGACGTCAGCTAGAGCTCAGCACTGCGTTTCCTCGTTCCTCAATGTTTACACAGCACCGGATCAGATACGAACTGGGTTGAATACGTGGGCCCTGGTGGATTCAAGTTGTTCCACCTGTGGAGTCGTTTCCCAGCGTTTTAATGTGCATGGACAGTGCATCCGCGACGAAAACGAGACGGATACGGTCTAATGTAAACACCACCTTAGTCTACTCCTTGCTTTTTGTGGGGTTCAGTGAGCAACAGGTTACAGCAGCCTTCTCATTCAGTGAAGAGTCAGCTGTTTGACTTTTTATCTCCTTGATTCACAGGATAACAGGATAAGAAAGTTGTTTTGTTTGCTCACTTACTTGGTGTTTCAGTATTAGTATACCAATACATTTTTTTTTTACTCTATAATATTGCAAAAATGTCTTGGACAACACTCAGATACCACAACACGGCTAAAGCAAAATGTATTCTCATGTGTTCTACAGAGTTGTAATAAAGTCCAAAAAGTTTGACATGGAAAGGAAAACCTTCTCTTATAAGATTCTACACAGACCCTTTAAGGATTTCAGAGTACCCTTTAGGATGACACCTTGTCTAATCGTTTACAAAAATTCCCATCATGTACTTCATCAAATAACTTCACATTTGGGTGGTGTAGTTTGTCTCGACCTTAGTTTTGGCTTTTGTAATTAACGTAGCCAATATTTAGGCTAATTTCTACCTTAAGATAATCTAAACACGGCGGCACGGTGGTGTAGTGGTTAGCGCTGTCGCCTCACAGCAAGAAGGTCCGGGTTTGAGCCCCGTGGCCGGCGAGGGCCTTTCTGTGTGGAGTTTGCATGTTCTCCCCGTGTCCGCGTGGGTTTCCTCCGGGTGCTCCGGTTTCCCCCACAGTCCAAAGACATGCAGGTTAGGTTAACTGGTGACTCTAAATTGACCGTAGGTGTGAATGTGAGTGTGAATGGTTGTCTGTGTCTATGTGTCAGCCCTGTGATGACCTGGCAACTTGTCCAGGGTGTACCCCGCCTTTCGCCCGTAGTCAGCTGGGATAGGCTCCAGCTTGCCTGCGACCCTGTAGGACAGGATAAAGCGGCTAGAGATAATGAGATGAGATGAGATGAGATGAGCTGGACCCATTGAAAATGCACTTAATTTGTTATTGTATACATAGCAGTTGAAGAATGTGGTTTCAAAGCTTCATCTATGGTAATGGACATACTATTTACTATAGTAGTATGGGTTTTGAAAGGTTGGCTCACTTAGTGGATTTGAATTGAAAAGAGGTTCGATTTACTCTTTTAGGGTGTTTTATTCTTCTTCTTTGCCTGCAAAAGTAATTCAAGTCTGTGGGACCACCCCAATGTTCTGATATTCATTCTGCTTTAAGATAACGGTGAGAAGTATGAAATTATTATTATTATTATTATTATTAGAGTGTAACTCTATCCAAATCCATTGTAGCCAACCAAAGTCTTCCTGCGCCTGTTCCTTGACTGGCCAGCTGCTTGACATGCATATGGGCAGTGTCGTTCTCTGGCTGATTGGTGGAGGAGGAAAGGAATAAGCAGAGCCGGGGAGAAGAAAAGAAGTTGTTTACAAAAAAGTTAGGAGGAGGGGAGCGAAGGAGGAAGATTTACAGAGCACGTTTATTACCACACTTCAGGGTGTGTAGGAGTGTGTGTGTGTGTGTGTGTGTGTGTGTCGAAGCATTCCCTACTTGGCTAGAGGTGTAAGTCCTCAGATTGGGCTTTTGTGTGGACAGATAATAGATAAAGTGTTGATTATAAAAGCCAAGGCATACACAACTTACCTGAACAACTTTCTGGTTTTTGCAAGGAACTTTATGCATATGACTTGCCATCCAGCTATTCATGAAGTTTAAAAAGTGTGAACAGGAAGGTGTGTGTTTTCCCCCCCACATAAAAGAAGTCTACAAGTTTTAACCAAACAGGACCTCTCCTCTGTGCATAAGGCTGTAGACTGCAAGAAGCAAAACATGTAATCTCCAAGCTTGCTGATGAATTTAATCTTCTTCACGATCTCAACAGAAAGGATGGTTAATGTGGGTGCACTAAACCTTTCAAGATTTAGTAGGTAGAAATGTGTCAACTGTTGCTTAGCCAGAAATTCACTGCTTATCAGTCATTAAATCACATTTGGTTTGGTTTGGTTTAAATTATTTCATTATTGTAAAAATATAAATAAATAGCATTCTGTAGCGGGGCGGCACGGTGGTGTAGTGGTTAGCGCTGTCGCCTCACAGCAAGAAGGTCCTGGGTTCGAGCCCCGGGGCCGGCGAGGGCCTTTCTGTGTGGAGTTTGCATGTTCTCCCCGTGTCCACGTGGGTTTCCTCCGGGTGCTCCGGTTTCCCCCACAGTCCAAAGACATGCAGGTTAGGTTAACTGGTGACTCTAAATTGACCGTAGGTGTGAATGTGAGTGTGAATGGTTGTCTGTGTCTATGTGTCAGCCCTGTGATGACCTGGCGACTTGTCCAGGGTGTACCCTGCCTTTCGCCCGTAGTCAGCTGGGATAGGCTCCAGCTTGCCTGCGACCCTGTAGAAGGATAAAGCGGCTAGAGATGATGAGATGAGCATTCTGTAGCCATAAATTATTTTGTCATTAATACTGTAACTTTGACAGACTGAGAGTCAGAGTGGGGATTCAAGAAAAAAACAGTTCAATATTCAAATGTAGGTTAATGTACGGGCGGCACGGTGGTGTAGTGGTTAGCGCTGTCGCCTCACAGCAAGAAGGTCCGGGTTCGAGCCCCGTGGCCGGCGAGGGCCTTTCTGTGCGGAGTTTGCATGTTCTCCCCGTGTCCGCGTGGGTTTCCTCCGGGTGCTCCGGTTTCTCCCACAGTCCAAAGACATGCAGGTTAGGTTAACTGGTGACTCTAAATTGACCGTAGGTGTGAATGTGAATGGTTGTCTGTGTCTATGTGTCAGCCCTGTGATGACCTGGCAACTTGTCCAGGGTGTACCCCGCCTTTCGCCCGTAGTCAGCTGGGATAGGCTCCAGCTTGCCTGCGACCCTGTAGAAGGATAAAGCGGCTAGAGATAATGAGATGAGATGAGATGAGATGAGATGAGGTTAATGTACGTTTCGTCAGTCCTGCAGTGTAGCCCACTTACCTGTAGAGGGAGTTTGCGATTTCACTAATACCAGCATCACTAGTATTCACTAGGCTTTTCTTTTCTCATGTCCACAGTACACATATCAAATTTTCTGTTATGTTTGTGCAAATTATTTGGATTGTAGGATTATCCCATCTAAATTGTAGTCGTACTTGAGCTAATACTGTAGCTGAATCCATTTAAGAAATGTTTTTAAATAATGTTTCAACAGAGTGTTTAAATAAAAGCATTGCGTATTTTTGTCGATCATGCACAACGTGCTCTGTGATTTCAGTCACTCCATTCTGTTTCGTGCCACTCAAGCCAGGCTTTTTCAGAGGAAAGTAAATTTTAAATGAGAAGAAATTAATTGACCATAAAAACTTGGCCACAACATCGTTAGTGGTGCACCACCCGTCTTTAGTCATTCTGTTCCCATGAAATGCTTCTGAGAGGTCAGTTTTTGTCTCCTGTCCCCTTGTATACATGAATTTAGATGAACCCTGATTTTTTGGACAAGCCAGGGACTTTCTGTTGAAATTAACATGTGATTTCTTTTGTCAGATATTTAGTAAGGATGTGCGTACTGGCCTATAGCTTGACTGTAAATTAAACGCACTACACTTTCCCCTCACTTGGATGATCTTTATTATCTTAATTTCTATTCAATTTTAGTTTTGTTCCCTCACTCGTAAAAAACAAACAAACAAACAAACAAACAAACAAACAAACAAAAAACCCTCATGGGCACACTGCCCACTGCAGCTGACTATAAATCTAACATACGGCAGTGACCCCTAAATCCCCAGAGAGGAAAAACTATCAAAGTTCAATGACAACAGGAAACAAAGAGAGCAATGAGTGTGGATATTGAAATAGAATTTGCTGACTAGTGTGTCTGCACGTAGAGTTGAGCGTGTGAATTGTCAGGTCAGTTTCCTTCTTGACCAGGTTTCCTGCCCTACAGACCAAGAGGAAGGGTGGAAGGAGCCAAATGGTCCATCTTTATACCTAGTGTCATGGTTGGCACAAATATCACTCACAGCCTTTCACTGTTCAAATGTACAGAACTAGGAAAGAACTAGGACTGCACAATAACTGAGACACACAGACGGTTGATATACTGAAGGACAAACTGGTGGTTCTGTTATTCTGTCAGCATTTAGCCATCATGGTTTGGGACTACTTGTCTCCTGAGCAAAACATTACTGAAAATCAGTAGAAAGTTATTCAACTGATCACCTTTATACCCTGCCGAAAGATATCCGTCCTGATGGGAGTGGCCTCTTGCAGGATGGCAATTGAGATTTTGAGCCAACATTTGCACAACATTTCCCAGCACCATCATCAAAACACAATGTGAGGGAATATCTTCTGGAGGAATGGTGTTGTTTTCCAATTCCATCCAATTCCAGAGACTTGCAGAATATCTTCCAAGGAACATAGAAGCTGTTCTGGTGGCTTGTGGTGGCCCAGCATGTTCTTAAGACATTTTATGTTTTTTTTTTTTCTTTAAATCTGTCACCAGTCTGTACATACCATATCGCATTGCAGTTGGTTTGAATTCAGTGATTTTGAGAACTTCCCAAGGGTGAGCGTCCCTGTGACCTGACCCAGAAACAGGTATCATGGCTGGGTTGCAGACACCACTGAAATGAGATATTAGTGAGCCATTCACCCAACACATCCAAATCGATGAACACTGAGAATGACAAACAGCGTGGGAACATTGCAGGCCTTTCTCTTAATGTGAACTGACCTCAGTCCATCTGTCTCCATTCTGCAGCCACTCATCCCCTCTGGAGCTTACCTGTGTGGCTATCACTGGATTAGAATTACTCAGTCCTTGTGTACAGAGCTGGACAATAAGGCTACAGTCACACAGCTCGTGATGCTTTGCGATGGGTTATCGATGAAAATGAGGCATTTGGTGGTGATGCTTCCCAAACCCATATGCGAGTATCCGCCGCTTAGTCTGCCGACGAAAACATTGGCACCAAATTTCAATGCATGCACTGAAATTTTTTGTGATGTTTTGGCCACTCATGAGGCAGAGACACACCAAAAAAATAACTCACAAAGCTCGAAGAACATTCGCACAATGGGTGGCGATGCTACCAATTTTTCATCACCAAGTATTCACAAACCCATCGCGAGCTGTAGTGTGACCATAGCCTCAACAAGGCTAAGTACATGTACCGGTGTCGGAGATGATCGTTCAATCATACCAATACTGAACTAGAAAAGCACTCGGAGAGCGCAGACCTCCGCCAAGAATCCTTTAAAAAATTCTGGGATCCAGACGGTGATCCGGATCACCGCCAAAATTTAATGGATTGTTACTTGTGCCCAGTCACACCTCTGGAAAAAATTTAAGAGCAATCCGTTCATAACTTTTTCCGTAATGTTGCTAACAGACAAACCAACAAACCAACGCTACCGAAAACATAACCTCCTTGGCAGAGGTAATTATTTGTGTTGGGGTTGGAGGAAATGCTAACGTGCTTAGCGTTTGTACATTTATCTCAGTTGGACAATACTGAATGCTATTTTAGAGTTTAGAGTTCGAGTTTTTCCAGCTAAGACTAGTCAGATGAATTTGTGTTACTACATTTATTCTGAAGTCTTATTAAAAACTCAGTCCTTGTGGCTGGTTGAGGCTCAGATTCCTTTCCCTGTCTCTCTTTGCTTTATTTATGGTCTATGCCTTGGAAATTTATGTTCACAATCTACTCAGCAGTTCTCTTCCAAAACCTGTATTTCTGATTCACATTTGTACGTTTGTCTTATGTAATCCGTGTGCACACTGTTGTTTATTTTTTTAGATACACAGCAACAAATGCTTTTTTTCAGTGACCATTAAAGTTCAGCAGAGGTGCATTCAAGTAATCTTTATGATCTTTATGTTACTCCCAATAACAAAGGTTACAGGTGTCTCCAAGCTCTCAAAAAAAAAAAAAAAAACACAAAAAACCCCCAAAACCTCATCATGTTCTGATGTAAAGCTCGGAATTTAATGTCTCTGTTCCTGTCCTTTCATAATGCTCTTAGTCATTTCTCGCATTAATGATTAGGATGGGAAAGAGAAGCCCACTGTGCAATGCTAAAGGTATTTGGGCTGAGTTTGTGCAACCACAAGGCTGTAAGTTGCTCATTTCTCTGTTTTTATTCTGAGATCAAGCAAGACAGAGGATTTAAACAGACTTTCATGTGCTCTGCCAAAAGAGCTCAGTGTTTGACCTTTGATTTTGATTTCACAAATGGTTTCAATCATAAGCTTAGAAACTGCCTTTCACTGCTTACAGTCCATGTATGAAGTCTAATGCCCTTTAAATATTGTTTGGTAAAAGAGTTGACTGATCATGTTGTTTTCTTTCTTGTAAGAATCTGTCACTTAATCTTTTAGGCTGAAGTGGGGAAACATCATCTTGAAGACACCACTGTGATCAGGAAGAACATGCTTTGAAATTTCCTTTCACCTACTTTTTAGTCCTCTTGAGACAGAAAAGATGTCAGTCATAGCTAAAAGAGATGTGCTTGTGGCTCTTTCAATAATGTTTTTCATACAGCCATTCTCACAGCTCATTCAGGTTCCTGACGTGGGGCACATATTGGTGAAAGATAAATTCTATCTTAAATCTTGAGTTGATTTTTAAAGCATGAAACTTGTGTTTTTATTTGTAATCTGTGGGACATGCCAAGTTTTGTTTATGAAAAAAAAAAAGTTTAAAACTCAAGATCTATTATCAGATATGCAGGAGAAACTTCTGTCTTTCTGCGTATCTGATAATAGAGCTTGAGTTTTAAACTCAAGCTGGAGAACTCTCTAGAGAAACCTCTGTCTTTCTGTGTATCTGACTCTAGTTTGGGGATGAGAGGCAGCTGCATGGAGTCCTCGGGGTTTCATAATGGAACTAATCATCTCATTTGCTTATGTTGTTCCCCTGTATTTCTGCAGTTGACTAAGTTGTGCCAGATTTGATTGTAGACCAGTGTTCTCACTCCCCTGTTCTGCATTTAAAATCAATACTGGGCTGAGAAGAAAGGATATTGACTATGATATATCCATCTCTGTTTGTCAGGGTATGCTTCAGTTGGTTCTCATCACTATTTCTTTTTCAGAATAATGCATGTGCATGAATATGGCAAGGAGAAGGAGAGTGTGTGTGAGAGAGGGAGCGAGCCAACAGGAAACTGGAATCAATTAAGCCCTCCACCCTGTGTGTCCACTGTGGATACTGCTGGCATACCCAGGCATATATACAAGCCCCTAACCTCAGGCTCTCCAAGCCAACCCCATTTCTCAAAGGCTAGTTTCTCATAGCTGCCCGCACTGTGTTGTCAGCTCTTTCTATGTCCCAACATTATGTCTCTATTGTGTGACCGTGGTGCATGGAAACTCTTTTGGTGCGTGTTTAATAGTGCTGGTTTGCATTTTGTTTGCCTTGTGTGCTTATACGCTATTTGAAATCCAGTAAAATAAAATGGCTTTCCCAGAATCAATGCTTTATGAGCCTTCAGTCCCCCATTCCAGGACTTTTTCATCAAACCTTGGCCAATACTGGCACACTTCCTGTGTACATCCACTGTCTGTTTAGATACCTCTGCTTGTGCACTATTACATGGGTGAATACACGGTGCCAATGATCAAACCCAGTAATCCTGGTGGCTTCAGGAAATAAGCTGCCTTGCAGACGAACCCACAATAGTATCAGGACTGGCAAACGCTGGATGTCTTATTTACTTCTCATTGACATTTCTGGCCCTGTACTTGACCACCATCCAGGCTGTTCAGTCCTCCAACAAATGTGAGTTTAAAATAATGAAAACGAGAACAGAATGGTTTCCAGATGAAAAACATAACCATCAGAGGGGGAAAGACTATTAATACATTTAATATGCGACCTCAGTAATACAACCTTTCTGAAATTAAAACAATCATGGGTGAGCGTGCGTATGTTTGGCTTCAAGTGATGTTTCAATGAAACGAGATCAGAATGAGGTCAGCTTTTCAACACTTCCCAACTGACTGGCTACATTAATGAACAACTCCTCAACTGCTATATTTAACAAGAGGGTCACAAATCAAAAGGAAAACGTGGCTTTGTGATCGGGGGGGGGGGGGGGGGGGGGGGGGGGTTTGTACTTTGTCCACGTTCTTGTAATGTTATTTTGTATTAACGTGGTACAAAGGTGTATGAACTCCACTGTTTATTTTGCATGCCATTTATGGTTGTTAAAAGCCTGGGTGTTAAAAGTGGCAATGTATGATGGAGTCATATTTCCTGAGTGGGAGTGTACTGGTGGGCCCCGTACAGTAACCGTAATGAATATTGTAGACACGTTCACAGTGGGTATATTAGTTCCATTCTTAAAATGAGTAATGATTACAGTGAATGGTGTTTTTTTTCCCTGTTCTCTTTCAAAGGATTGTTAAAGCTGTGACCTTTAGAACTGACTTGAGAAGGTCTAGTGAAACCATACGTTTGAGATCAGATCAGCGTCCAACTCCTACTCTGGTACGCAAACTCAGCTGAAGGAATAGATCAGTGGAAAATCTGTTTTGATATTGACTTATTTATTCGCTTATTTGAATGTGGTGTGTGTGTGTGTGTGTGTGTGTGTGTGTTCTTACATCTGTAAGATCCATTCCTTTCAGTTCCATTCTAGCAGGGCAACACAGGTCAAACACAAGACAAAGTTCTCCTCTACTGTGGTTTATAAATGATCTGTAAGAAAGCTGACACAGAAAGTAAGATGTTAAGAAAGTAACCTGGCACACAACAAGAGGAGCTCAAAAGCTAGGCTGGTGTAAAAACATTGACCTTTCCTAATTTGTTGTAGTGTTGTTAACTACAGTTGTTTGACAAGCTCTCTCTCACTGTTATTTAGTCGAGGACAGAGCAAGCACACTCTTGTAGTTTACAGTTAAACAGTTTTGACTATACAGGGAAGAGAGGAAGAGAAAGCCATGCTAGGATAACTCTAGCTAAACGACGGCTGGGCTTATGTTTGTAAAAGTCAGGGACATAATTTATCAGGGATGAAATGGAATCATGCTCGGCGCCCTGCAAATGTCTCAGCTTCAACAAGACTCTCCCAGCCAAATTAAAAGCACCGTTCTATTCCAGTTTAATGGAGTGACGGATGAAAATGTTCCTGTTTGTTTATGAAATCTGACACAAGGCATCTGCTAGAGTGTGATAGGGCCTCTGCCCACCAGTGTTAGCCTCCCTTTTAAATTTATATCTTCCGAACTGAAAGACGTTTCAAGTGAGTGAGCCCTGATAAGGCAACAGGAAAAGCCTTGTTAAACTAATTTGGAATTGAGATTTTTCTTGCTTTCAATAAGAGCTTTGGCCTTGAACTCCTCATTAAAGAGGCCATATTTAAAAGAGAACACATTTCATTGCTCTGTTTCATTAATGCTAATCCCTGTGCCTGCCCCCGAGCTCAACTACGCAATCCCATAAATATCAATCATCCTCTTTCCCAATATCCCATCTGTGGTCGACAGATCCAAGACAACATTCTTGCTGTGAACGGAAATGACCAAGAGGGCTCCAGGTTACATCGAACCTAAAGTCAAAGCAGAGACGGACAACTCATTGTACAGTTAAAACTCAGACTTTAAAGGCTAATATAATTATGAGCTGCACTAAGATACGTTTATTTAGCTGAATGTCGCTCGCTTCATTCTCTCTCTCTCTCTCTCTCTCTCTCTCGGCTCTTGGAGCAACAGTACAGGAAACATCTGGAAATGGATCAGCAGTTGTCTGCTGGGAGATCCTGGATGACAGTGAGTTTGGGCTTTGCCTCTAGACTGCTCTATGTGCAGGGAATTGCATGGATTCTTTTGAGGTCTTGTAACAGACCCCGCGCAAACAAATACAGTCATGAAGCAAAACAGCCACAAGAATGAAATCCTTGAAGCAGCTTGTAATTGCCATCTGATCATTTTTATGTGGTATAAATATGGTTGCAATACAAAGTGTAATATGTGGGCCATAGACAGAGTATGAGGTTAGAGAACTGCAGATGTTTACTGGTTCTGTGGTGATTATGGGTGGAAGAAGCAACCTTTTTGTTCTCTCCCTTTTCACACACCATGGCCCGAGTTTACTAAAGGTTTTCTTGTATAAAACACATGCAAACTTGGCAACACCCACAAAAATGTGCTAGCGGATTTATGAAAAGAGTACTCTGTCTTTCAAATGATCAAAATAGCATGTGTTGCTGTTTTTGCATGTTTATCTTAATGAATATGCAATATGGTATAACACACAGGCCAGAGTCGAGATAGATAGATAGATAGATAGATAGATAGATAGATAGATAGATAGATAGATAGATAGATAGATAGATAGATAGATCAATTTAGCACCTACAATATGATTTAATAAATCTGAAAGTCCCTTCAGGTATGATGAGTTTGTGCATCCAGAAACGAGTCTTACATTTGTGTACTGTATCTGTTTACCCCAGATGAAGCAAAATTATAACATTCTTTATTATTTTTTTAAATATTGAGAAAATTCTTTCAAAAACTGATCTGACTGATCTGTGTTGTCTGCACTGCAGAAACTGGCACCTTACAAAGTGAAAATATCTTGAATATAGTCAAAGTTATCTAGTATGTCTTATTACTATAAGATAATTAACCAAATGTAGCAGTATTAAACCTATTATGACACTTTCAAAAGAAGAAGAAGAACAAGAACAACTTTATTCATCCCACATACACTTGTGAAATTCTTCTCTGCATTTAACCCATCTAAAGCAGTGAACACACACATGAGCAATGAGCACACACATACTCAGAACAGTGGGCAGCAATGCTAGCAACATCCGGGAGTTAGTTGCCTCGCTCGAGGGCACCCCAGCCTAAGGCCGCCCCATGTTAACCTAACCGCATGTCTTTGGACTGTGGGGGAAACTGGAGCACCAGTAGGGAACCGACGCAGGCACCCAGAACATGCAAACTCCACACAGAAAGGCTCCCATGGGCCGCTAGGCTTGAACCCAGAACCTTCTTGCTGTGAAGTGACAGTGCTAACCACTACACACTGTGCCGCCTTTTACTCAATTTAAGATTTGCTTTTTTTTGTATTGGAAAATAATTTTGCTTCTTTTCAGGAATAATTGCTTAAAATTAACAAAATTATCTGCCAATCGAACAAGACTATTTCAAGCTTGAAATTAGTTTTTAAAAAGTCTCGAAATAGATTTAATAATCTTATATTTGGTTGATGGTAATTTTATAATAGGAAGTACTAGATAACTTAGATGATATTCAAGATAGCTTCACTTCCTAAGCTGTCATTTTTGCAGTGTGTGTATTTTATTATCTAATATGCATACAGTATTTTGTTCTTCAGCCTGTAAAAAAAAAAAAAAAGAATCAGGTAGTGTTAGCACACTAATTACAACCCACACTGGAATAAAAGACACAGATCAGGTGAGCAAAGGGTTCGAATCACTCAGTCTTCCCTGATATAATATGGAGGATTTCACCAACACGTCCCATTGTTCAATATAATGAGCTGTCTAAACAACTGAGTTCTGATATGAAAACCACACCAAGGGTAAACTATTCATTCAGCATTTATTCACTAATCTCTGCCCAATTTAGAGAACAAATAAATGCTGCATCAAGTAAAAAGCTAAAGCTACTTCAGTCATTAATCATTCCTCTTCTTGTGTCATATTGGACTCCACACCCCCAATTTTCTAATTTGGTCACCTGCTAATTCCCACGCTTCAGCTAATTCTCCTGTATCACATGACAGCTTCCAACTGGGGAGGGTGAAGGCTAACATGTGCTTCCTCCAAGACACACAAAACCAACCAACCTCCTTTTTTTTATGGCCTGCTGCTTATGCTGCATCACAGGGCGGAGTAATACACTCAAAGGAAAGCACTATCTGCTCTCTTCCACATACAGATGCCCATGATTGGTTATTGTCGCTGGGACTAATAAAGGAGAGAAGACGAGAGAAAGGATACCATCCCTCCCACCAGAAAGCATGACTAATTTTGCTCCTTTCACTCTCAGCCACGTATAGCTGTTAAATCGTTAGGACTCAAATACGCCATCTCCTGATAATTCTTCGTGTGCATGTGATGTCATGCTTATTTTCCAAACTGGAAGTCCGCCATGTTGGATGAGAACAGCAACCAGGAACCAGCGCTTCATGTGTGAGCTGCTGCAATGCTTCGTGATTTTCTTTCGATTTTATTACCTTTGAAGAAAGACAATGCCAACTTTGTGTGCGGGATATAATTGCGGTAATAATGCTACTCGTGACAAAGAGAAACGGTTCTTCAGAACTCCCAAAATAATTAAAAACAGCGACAAAACAGATGAAGAGCTGTCCGGAGAACGCCGTGCACTGTGATTCAAAAACATAAATTGTTAGGACTTAACTGAGGAAAAAGCTAATTACACCCACGTGTGGTGACCACTTTATATCTGGTAAGCGTTTATTGCTAAATAAAGCTGTTTTCTGCTGAGAAAATTGAACTTTTGAGTGGTGTTTCTTGAGATTGTTGAGAATGGTTTACACGAGCATGAACAAGCACCCTGTCATCTTTTAATTGTTTGGTAAGAAGATGGCCAACCAACCCAGCCAGACACAAAGAAATTGTAGGCATCTGGGCTCTTATAAGCCTTCATGGTCAGGTTTGTAGAATACGATAGTTCACAATATCAGGGTATTCATTTGTTGGTAATGAGGCTAAATCCTCTGTATAATTGGACAGCTTTAACATGTACAGGTCAAAGCCACAAATTTCAACTTTTTCTCTGAATCTTGACCTGGCAGAGGACTCTACAGAATCATAATATTTTGAGAAAGTCGGAGATGCATCACTGTTCGCACGAGATGGCATTTTGGATTTGTATATCATCCAACATGGCGGCACGGCGGTGTAGTGTTGCCTCACAGCAAGAAGGTCCGGGTTCGAGCCCCGTGGCCGGCGAGGGCCTTTCTGTGCGGAGTTTGCATGTTCTCCCCGTGTCTGCGTGGGTTTCCTCCGGGTGCTCCGGTTTCCCCCACAGTCCAAAGACATGCAGGTTAGGTTAACTGGTGACTCTAAATTGACCGTAGGTGTGAATGTGAGTGTGAATGGTTGTCTGTGTCTATGTGTCAGCCCTGTGATGACCTGGCGACTTGTCCAGGGTGTACCCCGCCTCTCGCCCGTAGTCAGCTGGGATAGGCTCCAGCTTGCCTGCGACCCTGTAAAACAGGATAAAGCGGCTACAGATAATGAGATGAGATGAGATGAGATCATCCAACATGGCAACGGATGCATACGTCACACTAATTTGTCACTTGGTTGCACATGAAGAATAGGATAAACACTTTTCATGTTGCTCCACTCGGGAGCCAATTTCCTGTTTGTTTGCACTCTTACAGACTCACATTCTCTGTCTCCTGATTGGCTGCCTGTCGCTGTGTAGCCAGACTTTTTTCGTGACTAAAGTTTGGATGTAATTATACTTGACATATCTGACCATTTACCGTAAATATGCACACATTTCCCACCAGTTCCAACCCAACACACTACTGATGCAGCCATGACTTTTACAAGATTGTCAGGGTGACTCACAGTAGCTCAGGATACTCTCTCCTGACTCAATACAAATGACTCAAAATTCATCCTACACACTGTAGCTTTAATGTAAAGGTGGCAAAACTGACCTCAGATATTCACCACACATTCACACTTCCAATGCTACTGTAAACCTGTGAAAAGCTTTCATTCACATGGATCCTACCACATGAACAAACTTTTATTTTGTGTTCAGATTGTATGTTTAGACTTTTTTTTTTTTTACATATCTCGCAGACTTTAATTAGTGTTATTTTGAAAGCAGAATTTTGCATTCTGTAAAACTTGCAATGACTATTGGACAAATCCATCCATTCGTCTATCCATAACCGCTTATCCTGTGCAGGGTCGCAGGGAAGCTGGAGCCTATCCCAGCTGACTATGGGCAAGAGGCGGGGTACACCCTGGACAAGTCGCCAGGTCATCACAGGGCTGACACATAGAGACAAACAACCATTCACACTCATACTCACACCTACGGTCAATTCAGAGCCACCCATTAGCCTAACCTGCATGTCTGTGGGGGAAACCGGAGCACCCGGAGGAAACCCATGCAGACACAGGGAGAACATGCAAACTCCACACAGAATGGCCCCCTTTGGTCACTGGGTTCAAACCCAGAACCTTCTTGCTGTGAGGCAACAGTGCTAACCACTACACCATCATGCCGCCCCTGTGAGACAAATAGAAAACACAAAACCTATTTTACATGATGTTTTTTTCCTCTACTCCGTATGTTCTGTAATGCACACATATTTTCTTTATAAATCAGTCATCATTTTTCAGGTGCAAAATTTCTCCCCATGTGCACACACAAATTAGCACACATTATTTAGGATGTTAGTAAATCAAGGCCTAACTGTACGGCACATCCATATGCAGTTCCTTCAAATTCACTCATGCTCATAAACTTCCATAAACCCTTCACACTTTGAGTCACATGGATTTAGGAACCCCACTAATCTCTAACTCCCCCCTCATGTGTGCATTCATGCATCCCACAAATATCTCCCTCGCTCCAACACACACAATTAGATACCCACAACTTACTCTCTCGCCCTACAACTACAACCTGTTTTTGATTCAGCTGTCAAATCATTCATTCATTCATTCATTCATTCATTCATTCAAATGAATATTTGTTTAGCTTTTTTTCATAAAAAACCCCTTCATTTCGGCCTTCCGAGTGGAGAAAAGAAGAAAAATGTCTGGAGTAACAAGTGAGACAAACAGTAAGAAGTCCAGGTTAAGGCAATGGATGGTAAGAAAGAAAGAAAGAAAGAAAGAAAGAAAGAAAGAAAGAAAGAAAGAAAGAAAGAAAGAAGAGAGAGCGAGAATGAGAGAGACAGACTGAGAGAGAAGTGAGTCAGGAGGAGAAGAATGCTATTAGGGAGAAAGCGCGTTGTCATGCTGTAGGAATGCTGGAGGGGAGATGGCTGGCGTGACTGCCGCCATTTTTCACAGCCTTAATCAGAGACACCTGTCAGTGTGCGAGGCGGAGGAATGGAGTGGGATAGTGGAGAGGAGGCAGAAGTGGAGGTGGAGGGCCTGCTGTGCTTGGTAGAGCTGGAGTCCACATGAGGTTTATTTATTTTTCTATAGCAGGGCAGAGGGAGAGGGTAGAGAGAATAGAGGCAGGCAAAAGGGCTCTAAAGGGGGCAGGGTGAGCCTTCCTTCCTTCCTTCCTTCCTTCCTTCCTTCCTTCCTTCCTTCCTTCCTTCCTTCCTTCCACCGCTGTGCTGCTGCCATGTGTTCAGCAGGATGCATGATCATCTCCTCGTCATGGTGTAATTTCACTAGTCATTGTGTAATCTCATACTCATCTTAAATTATAGCTATTTCTCTCAAAGGTACTGTGATATATTTAAATAATATTGGTTGGCGTTGAGTGGTATATGAGATATATTCCATTCAGCTAGCATGGTACTGAACGAGTCTTCAGTATCATGCTAGCTGAATGGAATATATCTCATACACCACTCAACGCCAACCAATATTATTATTATAATACATACACGTTCGTTTCGGGTGTTCAACACGTCTTTCTCTTTCAAAATTCTCTCAAAATCTTCCATATTTAACGAAGCAAACCTGACGGCCATGTTTGTTTACAAATTGTCACGGTCGCTCGCTAGCATGGAAATTTTACGTCCCCGACATGTGATGTCATGTTGTCTTGACAGCCATGCAATATCATAAAGCACTAGTTGTTATTGCCTGTGACAATTGAAACTCTCAGGTGAGTCAGGGAGGAGATTTCTCACCGAGGCTGCGTGCAGTGTGTTAGCGCGAGCATGTAGCCTATGGGAAATGAATAGTGTGCTGGAGTAGCACTAATCTTATGTTTTGGAAAATCAAAAATGTTGTCTTGGGCCCCTCTGGGGTGTCACCAATCCATGTGCAAAGTATAGAGTATGTGCATCCAGCCGTGTCGATTCGCATAGGTGAACAGACAGAGAGACAGAGAGACAAAGAGACAGACAGCCTTCCTTTAGTAGTATAGGTATTTAACGCTCATTCTCCATTGGATAGAGTGATGTAATACACGTAGGATAAGCGATATGCGAACAATATTGCATGCTATCAACCCAAATGAATGGAACCCGCTAGAAGGGAATAGAACACATTTTTATTCCATCGAAAAAGTGTCCTGTATGTAGAATAATACTTTATACCTCTGAAACACAGTTACATCATCACAGTGTGATCAAAATGCTTTATCTTTAGTGGGTGTGTTTATTTATACTGTTTGCATAGTAACAAAGATTCAAAGATTCTTTATTGTCTATTCACTATATATCCAGGACATATAGGAGAATCAAAATGCCATTTCTCTCTCATCTTACTTGTAAAAAAAAAAAAGATAAAGATTACACACAAAAAAATTATGAAAAAACAATATATATATAAATATTTATATAGATCATATAGATACAAAATTAAGAAAAACAATATAAATATAGATAATATAGATAAAAATACACTCTAAAATCAAACAATGTACAAAATAGCAGTAGTACAATACAGTACAATAACAGAGAAGGTGCTAGAAGAGCAGCTTATGAGGTGAATATGACAGTAGTGCAAATGAGCAATAGCAGCAGATACAGCAGTAATGCTAATGTTTGTGGTGTGACGTGCAAATGGATGATTATATTATTGAGTAATGAGAATATTAGAGCTCTGTATGACTTGAGGATTAAGTGTGGCAACATACACACCCAGTGAACACACCTCTCCTTGCATTTATGAATATGACTGCATTCTTTTTGTGTCTCATATTAGAATGTGTGTCACTGTGCTTCTTTGTCAACATAAGGGTGCATTTATTTACAGTGATGCTTGAAAGTTTGTGAACCCTTTAGAATTTTCTATATTTCTGCATAAATATGACCTAAAACAACATCAGATTTTCACACAAGTCCTAAAAGTAGATAAAGAAAACCCAGTTAAACAAATGAGACAAAAATATTATACTTGGTCATTTATTTATTGAGGAAAATGATCCAATATTACATATCAGTGAGTGGCAAAAGTATGTGAACCTCTAAGATTAGCAGTTAATTTGAAGGTGAAATTCGAGTCAGGTGTTTTCAATCAATGGGATGACAATCAGGTGTGAGTGGGCACCCTGTTTTATTTAAAGAACAGGGATCTATCAAAGTCTGATCTTCACAACACATGTTTGTGGAAGTGTATCATGGCACGAACAAAGGAGATTTCTGAGGACCTCAGAAAAAGTGTTGTTGATGCTCATCAGGCTGGAAAAGGTTACAAAACCATCTCTAAAGAGTTTGGACTCCACCAATCCACAGTCAGACAGACTGTGTACAAATAGAGGAAATTCAAGACCATTGTTACTCTCCCCAGGAGTGGTCGACCAACAAAGATCACTCCAAGAGCAAGGCGTGTAATAGTCGGTGAGGTCACAAAGAACCCCAGGGTAACTTCTAAGCAACTGAAGGCCTCTCTCACATTGGTTAATGTTAATGTTCATGAGTCCACCATCAGGAGAACACTGAACAACAATGGTGTGTATGACAGGGCTGCAAGGAGAAAGCCACTGCTCTCCAAAAAGAACATTGCTGCTCATCTGCAGTTTGCTAAAGATCATGTGGACAAGCCAGAAGGCTACTGAAAAATGTTTTGTGGATGGATGAGACCAAAATAGAACTTTTTGGTTTAAATGAGAAGTGTTATGTTTGGAGAAAGGAAAACACTGCATTCCAGTATAAGAACCTTATCCCATCTATGAAACATGGTGGTGGTAGTATCATGGTTTGGGCCTGTTTTGCTGCATCTTGGCTAGGACAGCTTGCCATCATCGATGGAACAATGAATTCTGAATTATACCAGCGAATTCTAAAGGAAAATGTCAGGACATCTGTCCATGAACTGAATCTCAAGAGAAGGTGGGTCATGCAGCAAGACAACGACCCAAAGCACACAAGTCGTTCTACCAAAGAATGGTTAAAGAAGAATAAAGTTAATGTTTTGGAATGGCCAAGTCAAAGTCCTGACATGAATCCAATCGAAATGTTGTGGAAGGACCTGAAGCGAGCAGTTCATGTGAGGAAACCCACCAACATCCCAGAGTTGAAGCTGTTCTGTATGGAGGAATGGGCTAAAATTCCTCCAAGCCGGTGTGCAGGACTGATCAACAGTTACCGCAAACATTTAGTTGCAGTTATTGCTGCACAAGGGGGTCACACCAGATACTGAAAGCAAATGTTCACATACTTTTGCCACTCACTGATATGTAATATTGGATCATTTTCCTCAATAAATAAATGACCAAGTATAATATTTTTGTCTCATTTGTTTAATTGAGTTCTTTTTATCTACTTTTAGGACTTGTGTGAAAATCTGATGATGTTTTAGGTCATATTGATGCAGAAATATAAAAAATTCTAAAGGGTTCACAAACTTTCAAGCACCACTGTATGTTTGTATGGATACATGATAGAAACCTGAGGGAGGGAAGCATCACCACAGAGAGATGTGTAAACATCAGCACAGGAAGCCTGGTTCGGTTTAAACAGGACAAACATTTATGCAATAGAGTGAAGGTGAAATAAGCAAGCTTCTAGTTTGTTTATGTTCGCGGAAAGTGTATTGTGGAATGGGTTTGGCCTGCCATGGCAACTTTTAATGAGCTTACTAATGTTTCTTCATTTGTTCCAACCAAAACTTCCTTCTTCATGGAGTTTGCAAAGTGTTTCACAGTACATTTATTTACATTTATTTATTTGGCAAGAACTTTTATACAAAATAATCCAAGCATACTACTGAGCAATTGAGAGTCAAGGGCCTTGCCCAAGCATCCAGCAATGACTCTTTAGAAGGCCTGGGTGTTGAACTCACAAGTTAGTAGTACAGACCCTGAAGCACTGAGCCAGCACTGCTGCTATAGTAAGCTCTGATAAGAATCCTGATGTCAGGTGCTGATTCACTCAGCAATTGCTGGAAGGAGAGCGCTTGGACAGGGATCAGACACTTGGCTCGGGACACATTTTCCATAATATATTCTTCTCGGATGGACTATATGCACCAGATAAAATGCAGATGATGATGGATACTGAAATAAAGCAGGCCATTGATAAATCAATGAAATGTGGACAAAGTTCTAGTCAGAGCTAAAAGGAAGTCAGTACAGAAACTATTTCCAGTCTGTACTGATTAATGATTAACAAGTATTAATTCACTTTAGTTCCTGCTAGACCAAACTCTTTTGCTTACTTGGTGTAACCCCTCAAACTCTGAGTACTCATTGGTGGGTGCTGACTTACATTCCTCTTTTAACTGCATACTGGGGGATGTAAATCAATGCTCTATCTGTATCCATTTATCACTCCAAATATTCATATCTGTATCTGTCGTCGAATGAATAACTGAAGTGGGCATGGTCTAAACCAGAAGGGATATGTGCGGAAGCAGGTTTTATTTTTGTTTGTATCTGACTGCGTTATTTTCTAATGAATTTCGTTGGTTCTATTTAGCACAATTTAAACCACCACAACACTTACTGGGCAGTTACTAAGAATAAATGAATGAATGCTGTAAATTAAAGTATAAACCTACTGTTCACATGGCATTTGTGCTGTATCATGTGGGATACCAGTCCCGACCCTCAGCTCTACTCTGAACCAGGTAATACCATGTGCACCTTTCAGGCAAATTAAAAAAAGTGCACCTCCTATTCATATCTGTACAGAGGACACATTATCTGTTCATTAAGAATAACGTCTTTGTATTTCGTTACATCCTTTCTCCATATCAGGGTTGGAAATTAGCACCTGCTACCCGCCAAATGTGAGTGGTGATGTGTTGTGGAAGGTGAATTTGCTCAATTTGAGCATAGAGCGCTAACTTGCGCATAGAGCACTAACTAGCACTAATTAGCACTAACTTGAGCATAGAGTACTAACTAGCACTAACTTGAGCATAGAGCGCTAACTTGCGCATAGAACACTAACTAGCGCTAAGGTTCATAGAGCACTACCTTGAGCATAGAGTACAAACTAGCACTAACTTGAGCATAGAGTACTAACTAGCACTAACTTGCACATAGAGCGCTAACTAGCACTAACTTGCACATAGAGCGCTAACTAGCACTAACTTGAGCATAGAGTGCTAACTAGCACTAAATAGCACTAACTTGAGCATAGAGCAGTAACTTGTGCATAGAGCACTAACTAGCACTAAGGATCAAAGAGCACTAACTTGAGCATAGAGTACTAACTAGCATGAACTAGCACTAATTTGAGCATAGAGCGCTAACTAGCACTAACTTGAGCATAGAGCACTAACTAGCATTAACGATCATAGAGCACTAACTTGAGCATAGAGCACTAATTATCACTAACTAGCACTAACTTGACCATAGAGCACTATCTAGCATTAACGATCATAGAGCACTAACTTGTGCAAAGAGCACTAATTAGCACTAACTAGCACTAACTTGACCATAGAGTGCTAACTTGTGTATAGAACACTAACTAGCACTAACTTGACCATAGAGTGCTAACTTGTGTATAGAACACTAACTAGCACTAACGATCATGGAGCACTAACTTGTGCATAGAGCACTAACTAGCACTAACGATCATAGAGCACTAACTTGTGCATAGAACACTAATTAGCACTAATGATCATACAGCACTAATTTGTGCATAGAGCACTAACTACCACTAACAATCATAGAGCATTAACTTGTGCATAGAGCACTAATTAGCACTAACGATCATAGAGCACTAACTTGTGCATAGAGCACTAATTAACACTACCTAGCACTAACTTGACCATAGAGAGCTAACTTGTGTATAGAACACCAACTAACGATCATGGAGCATTAACTTGTGCATAGAGCACTAACTAGCACTAATGATCATAGAGCGTTAACTTGTGGATAGAACACTAATTAGCACTAACAATCACAGAGCACTAACTTGTGCATAGAGGACTAACTAGCACTAACGATCATAGAGCACTAATTAACACTGCCTAGCACTAACTTGACCATAGAGCGCTAACTTGTGTATAGAACACCAACTAGCACTAACGATCATGGAGCATTAACTTGTGCATAGAGCACTAACTAGCACTAATGATCATAGAGCGTTAACTTGTGGATAGAGCACTAATTAGCACTAACAATCACAGAGCACTAACTTGTGCATAGAGGACTAACTAGCACTAACGATCATAGAGCACTAACTTGTGCATAGAGCACTAATTAGCAATAATGATCATAGACCACTAATTTGTGCATAGAGGACTAACTAGCACTAATGATCATAGAGCACTAACTTGTGCATAGAGCACTAATTAGCACTACCTAGCACTAACTTGACCATAGAGTGCTAACTAGCGTTAACTAGTACTAACTGGAGCATAGAGCACTAACTAGCACGAATGAGCATAGAGCTTTAACTAACACCCAACAGTTAAAAAGAACCTAGGCTAACACTGCAACAAACAAACAAATTTAAAAAATATAATGTGATGTTACATCACAGAGGTAAAGAGGTCTGCAGAGAAAAGCTCCCAGGAGGTGAAGGTAAAAGAGAGAGAGAGAGAGAGAAAGAGAGAAGTTATTCTTAATCTTCCCAGCTCATCAGATGTAACTTCCTTCAGTTCACATGTGTGTCTACTATGTGTGTACATGAGAGAGAGAGAGAATTTTCCTTGAGTTTAAATATTTGTCTTATGAAATAAACTAGCTTATTCACCTGAATAATCCTGCTTGAATAATGTTTATCTTACTGTGTTATTTTTCACATGCAGTTAGACACTTCCGCTTAAAACAAAACAAGTAGCTGGTAAAATGAATGAATGAATGAATGAATGAATGGCTGTTAGATTTTGGTCTCCACCAGCAACAGCGGCAGGTGGAGAAAATGTTTATTTCTTAATTTGCACATTAATTCATATGAATTCATATCAGTTACTGAATACAATGTTGAATAAAAAGATTAGCTTTCAAGGCGTTAATGTAAATGCACTACTGTTTGGGAGGCTGTGACGACACACTCTGATGTTTTCGGTGTTTACCCAGACCACAGCAAGTGTGATCAAATCCAACTAAAGAAGACATTTTTGTTCTATTTTGGTCTTGAAGAACTCCCCTCTGTTTTCATTTCCTGTGCACATGACCTTATCTGATGGTTAATGTTTGTTAGTGTGGCCTCTCTTCTGGCTGACAGCCTCCGCATGTCTGGTTATGTCGTTGTGTGTCTCGTTTCAATATATATTTAAAACATAGACCTCTGTCCTTTGTCCTCACATATCCTACGTTATCAGGCCTTGAGTGCAGGCTGACACTACACTGACCTCCTTTCTTTGACCTCCATAGACCAAAGCTCAGAACCACTGTGGCCCAATCCTGCTGGGATTATTTATCAGCACATCTCCCTATTGCTAAACACACCGTGGCTTTTGTCACATTCGAAGAGCCAATGCAAATGCAGCAGTCAAACTGCAGTCCACTTCAGAAATGTTTTCTTTCATTCCAAAATATAGTCCTGATTGATATTTAATAAAATGAAGACTTATCTAGGAGAGATTTCCCCACGAGCGGGATGGGGGGTGGGGTGGGGGGGCTTTCTTGGTACTTTCCAAGTCACTCTCATTTGTCAGCTGGCAGAACCATATCAGACTGTTTACTTACTGCTGAGTGCCGTCACTATGACTCATCCAGTGAACCTGGTCTTTTAGAGGTCAACAGGCAACTTTAATGTTTCACAATGCCTGCTGGTCTCTGTCTGTCTGTCTCTCTCTCTCTCTCTCTCTCTCTGCTTGTCTGTCTGTCTGTCTGTCTGTCTGTCTGTCTCTCTCTCTCTCTCTCTGTCTGCTTGTGTCTCTGTCTGTCTGTTTCTCTCTCTTCCTGTTTGTGTCTGTTTCTCTCTCTCTCTCTCTTTGTCTGTTTGTCTGTCTGTTTCTGTCTCTATCTATCTATCTATCTATCTATCTATCTATCTATCTATCTATCTATCTATCTATCTGCTTGTCTGTCTGTCTGTCTCTCTCTCTCTCTGTCTGCTTGTGTCTCTGTCTGTCTGTTTCTCTCTCTTCCTGTTTGTGTCTGTTTCTCTCTGTCTCTCTCTCTTTGTCTGTTTGTCTGTCTGTTTCTGTCTCTCTATCTCTTTCTCTCTCTCACACACACTGCCTTTCTCTCTGTCTGTCTGTCTTTCTCTCTCTCTTCCACTGTTTGCGTCTGTCTGTTTCTCTCTGTCTGTCTGCTTGTCTGTCTGCCTGCTTGTCTGTCTGCCTGTCTTTCTGTCTGTCTGCTTGTCTGTCTGTCTCTCTCTCTGTCTGTCTGTCTCTCTCTCTGTCTGCTTGTCTCTCTGTCTCTCTCTGTTTGTCTATCTGTCTTTCTGTCTGCCTGTCTCTCTCTGTCTCTTTCTGTCTGTCTCTCTCTTCCTCTGTTTGTCTCTCTCTCTCTCTCTCTCTCTCTCTCTCTCTCTCTCTCTCTCACTGTCTGACTGTCTGTCTGTCTGTCTCTCACTCTCTCTGGGCAGTGTGTCAGTAAACCCTACCCCTCCCATTGTTGTGTTTGTACAGATTATCAACTGACAACCACAAATCATGTGGCTGCTTTATTTTTAATGCAATATTTTATATTTGTAATGCCCTTTTTTCTTTCTTTCTTTCTTTTTTTTTAGCAGACAGTAAACAACAGCCTAAAGTTACAGCAGATGCAAGGTAGTAAATGTGGCACTTTGCTCTCTATTTCCTTTGGTCTAAGCAAACCATATGTCAGGAAGTGAAGTCATTTCCTGCTGGAACGCTACCTGAGAGTAAAAGACCCCTAGACTGTTTCTCTTTCTTTTGTGTATTATTAGATGTAGAAAGATATGAAGATTCAGAGTGTCATTTAAAGATGGTCTGAAAGCAGGACTGTAATGTAACTGAAAAGCATGCGATGTGAATTTAGAATACAGAGATGTCCAAAACCAGTGCAGTAGAAATATAATACTGAACTTTTTTAAATCGGTTTTTACTTTTTTTTTTTTTTGCTGCACTTTATTCATCTGAAGGCCTTAATAATTAACCTGGAGTTGGACACCAGTGGTGAATGTACATAGTGATGATTAACTCATTGAGGCTAAAGTCTCCTTTTCAGCAGAACACTATTAAAACAAGCTAATGTTAAGCACAGATGAGGCATCCTAAATATAATTATAAAATAGGTAGTATCGTTGAAAAGCTGAACTAAAAATACAGTAACCGAACTTGTTAAAAGTGACTTAAACTGAGTAAATGTTAAAAGAGTTTGTCATTTAACATCAGTAATGAGGAAACTGAACCACTAAAATCTGATCTATGATGTGATCATCTATGCTGATATTTACTTCTAAAGGTTAGAACAGATCAAAGAGAAAATTAAGCTATAATGGTAACTGTTTCCAAATACTTTATAATGAAAGCATGGTATTTTGTCTTATCAGTAACAAAACACTATGAGTTGTGGCATGAAACCTTCAAGTGACTTCACTACTTAAAGAGCAGCACTCATGTAATATAAATTGTGTCCTTAATCACGAATTCTCACAAGTCATTTTATACAACTCTTGCAACTTTAAGTAGAAAGGAGGACAAAATAAAAGAGGCGACGTCCATGTGATCTTTCCTTTTGTCATTAAGCAAACACAGTATGACTCAGATTATATTTGTGCTGAGTCTGTTGCTGTGCTTCGACTGTGACATCACTGACCAGGTAAAGTAATCCCATAGAACAGGACAAACTGTTATTTTTGACACAGTGATTGTGAGTGATAGTTAGCTCCTGGAGACGTAAGAAACCTGTTCATATTTGGTGACTGAATGACAGCAGTCAAGTGTTGTGGGTCTTTGAGCGTGGGAGATGGTTTTGGGGATCTCCCTGAAAAAATTACACCATTTCATTTCCATCAGTGGTCATCAGTCAAATGCTATCTGATGTTAGGCATTCTGTTATACCTTCCTCAACAAAATAATGATTTTTAAACGTCATGGAACATTCTTCTTGAAGGTCTTTCAACAGCTAGTAAAATAAATACATAAAGTTTCAAATGAAAATGTACTTTTCAGTCATGTCAGTGGCTTATAGGGATAGTGTGTGTGTGTGTGTGTGTGTGTGTGTGTGTGTGTGTGTGTGTGTGTGTGTGTGAGAGAGAGAGAGAGAGAGAGAGAGATGGCAAAACAGGAGAAAAGAACATCAAAACATCCTGCCCTATTTCACAAATCTCTCTCAGTCTCAGTGGAATATGCAGAGGTGTTAAGAACGTTACTGTCACTGCACATACATGTGCATATAGTTGCAACCCACAGAAAGCATATGCAATTAACCCATTCCATACCCACACCGGAATCTCCATCTCACTTTAATAAAACATGAACAACACCTACTAACTTTTTCGAAGCCTTCTGTTTACAGGAAGTGGTTTCACTTTAATTCTGCTGAAGTTTTACTGTTCCATCCAAAAAGTTATATCAAAGCATATTGTATGAATGTCTGCCTCAACTTTCCACCATGGAGCACCATGTTCAATCTGACCAATGTGGAATGATCAGAGCTCATGCTCTCTGTGTACAAGGTCAGAGACAGAGGCTACATTTGTACTACCCCCCGATATATTCTTCTGATGATGGTCTATAAGTAACGGCCTTTGTCTTGTAGTTTTCATTAAATCACAGAACCAGACAGAAGGTTTTGGGGTTAACCAGTAACACCCTTCCCAACGTTAGCCTAGCAAACATAGCACTCTCTGGTCCCTTGTGTTTGTTCATGAGGGTGATTACGGGAAAGACTAGGATAAGTGGGTTTAAATAGAGCCAGAGTGGCTTCCTCTGGGGATGGGTTAATGATATAAGGAGCCTAAAAACAAACCCGAAGAGACAAACAGTACTTTTACAAAAGTTACTCAAGCTGCAACTTCTTTAGTGAAAAATGTTAACTTGTTTCACATTTTGAGCTCTTCATGATGGAAAATTTTGTGTTTTGCAACCGTTAGTATATATGTATTAGTCCTGCAAGCGTTTTAACGTTGGAACAGCAGACAGGTCCAGGTGTGTGTGTGTGTGTGTGTGTATAGGCAGGCTAGTGTTCAAGAAAGGGGAGGAGGTTAAATTGGTTTGGCTCTAACTGTAATGCAAATGCTAATAAAGTAAGCAGCCAAATTACCAAAGCTAAAATAATTTCCTGTAGTGATGCTTAAAATCAGCTATTTCTGCCTTGCCTTGTTTGTTTTGGTGGGGGAGGGGGAGAGGGGTAGAAGGGGTCTGTGGACACATAATCCTCCCCCTAAAAGTGACTTATTTATGAATTCCAGCCCTGGATTCCCCCCTCCTTTCTCCCCCTGCAGGCCTCAGGAGAGAGCACGAGCCTGCCAGAAGTCATTGGCTGATGTTTACAGGACTGGATTGGCTATTTCCCATGGTGCCCTGTGATATCTTATTTATATAAGGCCCGATATGGGAGAACTGAAGGGTTTATTTTGGGATATTCCCCATAGATGGATTTGATTCCTTCAACTGGAGCAATTTCCTAAATACGTGCCACCCTCCAGGTTCTGGAGTGTGCTCACGGTCAATGGCCAGAGTTTAATACTTCACACATTTAGCAGACATGTGCTCATTCTCTT
Organism: Neoarius graeffei; assembly: GCF_027579695.1. Taxonomy (NCBI): domain Eukaryota; kingdom Metazoa; phylum Chordata; class Actinopteri; order Siluriformes; family Ariidae; genus Neoarius; species Neoarius graeffei. Next base: position 52,192,606 of record NC_083579.1, read on the forward strand.
TAGGAAACACAGCTGTAAGATCATTGGTGGATGTACAACCATGCATTTGGACCAACCTACTGTTATGGAAAGCAAAAAGTATAGCTGACTTTTTGTCCACAAATCATGACATTATCGCTGTGCTCAGTACGTAATGTGTTACATTTGATTTCCAAAGCTGGATAGACTGCACATGCCAGAGAATGTTTGGTGCAATAAAATACAATATCTATTCTTTGGATCTTGTTTCTTCAGTGTTTGCGTTCTGAAGCAGAAGTAAACAAAAACAGAACATATTTTCAGCATTAAAGCAGCCATCTGGCTTTTATAACACCTTGCGTCATGGTGCGTGGCTCTCGCTGCCACTCCCAGCACTCCCTCCCCCACCTAATAGTCTACTGCTCTTTCATTTTACTGGGTTCTCTCATGGCGTGTAATCCATGACAGACCCATAGTGGGAAGTATGTTCTGGCTAAAAAAGATCAGTGAACTAATGAGCACAGTGTTACTGTGGAGGGAAAGAGCTACGTGCTTCCTGGCTACGTCAACACTCAAGCCCAGATGTGCACTGGCACAGAGGTGTGAGTGTGTTATAACGCTTGTGTGTTTATGCTTGTCTTGCTCATTGAGAAACTTTAATGGCCCCATCTCCAGCATAAAGTTGTTACTTCCAAGTTAGGAAGTGGAGGAGGTGAAAGTGGCATCTCCCCAGCAATGACATCTGCAGCAGTACTTTTTAGGCCTCTGTTAGCTTGCGTTTCTCATCCAGCAAATTTATGAGGCCTGGATGGTTTCATTATGATTGGCTTGAAAACACCGCTTTTCCCAAAACGCACTGGGCAGCACTGCTCCAACTATTTCAAACTGAAATGGATCTCAGCTGAAATGTTTACTCAATTTTCCCTTGGGCCTGCTCTCATTCAGCTGGGTTACAGTGTATTTATGTCATACAGGAATGGGGTAAAATATCCAACTTTATATCATTTTAGGTCAGAATGATTTGCTTTTATAATCTTTGAACATAAAGAACAATACTGTATGCATTATTTATTTTTATATTGAAGATGCCATCCAAACATTCCTTCATATTCTCTGTGGTTTAGTGGTTAAACACATACAGGAGTTTCTCGTCTCTACCCTTCCACTGCTCTCTCTCTGTCCACAATCTCCAGCAGCTTCATAGACAGATTTGTACAGTGGAATGTTGCAGGTTCAAACCCAGCTGAAACTCCTTGAACATTGTTCTGTGTTGAGGTCTGGCTGCATTAATCCAAGAAAAGCCAGCTATGAGAAGCAATCAATGTTGGCTTGATTACTGAGGAAATGTAATCTGGTAATGATTACAAATTACAAAACTAAAGATTTAATTACGTGACATTGGAAGTGTTTTCTTTTAGACTTTATTCTTTTAGTACTTCTGAGCTTGTTGATTTATGTGGTTTCATTATACCGTATTTCTGTAGAACTGGTCTATTAAAAGAACTAAAAAAAAAAGAGGAACATATAAATCAGATGCTTCTTATCTTACTAAGGAAAAGATGAACACAGTGATCCTTGATATGCAAAATCTTCCAATACTTTGAGACAAACTATGTCACCCCCCCGAAGAAAAATCCATCCATCCATTATCTGTAGCCACTTATCCTGCGCAGTGTCGTGGGCAAGCTGGAGCCTATTCCAGCTGACTATGTACACCCTGGACAAGTCACCAGATCATTGCAGGGCTGACACATAGATGCCCCTTTTCCACCAAAGCAGTTCCAGGGCTGGTTCGGGGCCAGTGCTTAGTTTGGAACTGGGTTTTCTGTTTCCACTGACAAAGAACTGGCTCTGGGGCCAGAAAAAACGGTTCCAGGCTAGCACCAACTCTCTGCTGGGCCAGAGGAAAGAACTGCTTACGTCAGCGGGGGGGCGGAGTTGTTAAGACCGACAACAATAACAAGACCGCGAAAGATCGCCATTTTTAAGCTACGAGAAGCAGCAGCTGTACAAACACGAAGTCATCCATTATTATAATTGTTGTTGTTGCTGCTGCTGCTTCTTCCGTGTTGTTTTTGCTTCGATATTCGCGCCAAGGTTTATGCAAACGTAGCGACGTAACTGACGTATACAGCGACGTAATGACGTGTCTTCCCTTAGCACCGCGAGCTATGGAAAAGCAAACTGGTTCTAAGCTGGCTCGCGAGTTGAACGAGTTGTGAACCAGCACCAGCCCTGAACCAGCCCTGGAAATGATTTGGTGGAAAAGAGGCAAGAGACAAACAACCATTCACACCTACGGTCAATTTAGAGCCACCAATTAGCCTAGCCTGCATGTCTTTGGGGGAAACTAGAGCACCCAGAGGAAACCCACGCAGACATGGGGAGAACATGCAAACTCCACACAGAAAGGCCCTCGTCAGCTGCTGGGCTCAAACCCAAGACCTACTTACTGTGAGGCGACAGTGCTAACCACTACACCACTGTGCCACCTCCAAAGAAAAATCCCAAAAGAAAACCAAACCGACACATAATTGCATACACTGTTTTGCAACAACCAATGCTCAGCTTTCTAAGACAAAACTTGAAACACCTTCACCAGGTTCTTCCCTCCTGCCAAAAACAGTAGATGGATTAGCTATGCTAAATTGTCCTAGATGTAACTGAGTATGTTAATGTGCGTCTATGGTGTTCTGTGATGGCCTGTCCCAACTCTGACTGCAAGTACTCAGCTCACTGCAGTGGCGCTGGTGGTTTTTAAAATAGGGGAAGTACAGGTCTGTAACTGAATATTTATCTGTGTATATTCCGTTTTATCTATTTCATCTGTTGGTGCACTCCGCTGTTCTCAGGCTCTCCTCATAAGAGACGTAAGCAAGCAAGCACGTGAGTGAGTGAATGAGTTAGTATGAGCATCAAAAGACTTTTCCAAAATCAAGCTGACAAAATTAGTGTTGCACTAAAAACAGCTAAACTACTAACCTCACAGAAGGTAACATTCTCTGAAGATAATGAAAGCTGGCTATAACAATAAATAAACTAGAAGTGTATCGGTAGAGTGTGTACCGCCACTAATCCACATATTATCAACATCAAAAATCACTTGAATCTAGGATAATACTAAAGCTGTCCACCAAATTTCATCAAAATCTGTTCACTACTTTGAGTTACATTGGGAACAGGCAAATAAATAAATAAATAAATAAATAAATAATCCTGGATCCGCATACATATCTGGATGCTGGATCCACATACATATCCGGATTTGCATCAAAATCTAATCAGTTGTTCCTTGGCCCATGGCTCACCTTTCCTCAAAATTTCATCAAAATCCATTCACTACTTTTTGAGTTACATTGAGAAGAGACAAACAAATGGAGGCAAAAACATCACCTCCTCCAACAAAGTTGGCGGAGGTAATAAATAACTTCCAAAACAAACAGAAATAATCAAACATAACTTACAATTTATTTCCAATATGTAGCAATAACAAAGATAAACTAACAAGCTAGACATACTAGTTGTGTAAGACTGTTATGGATAAGGCTGCTGACCCCCACTGCAGCTCTGAGCACTCTGTCAGTCAGACTTGCCAATATGTCAGTCATTTTCATTACCTTTTCAGTGATTGGCAGTTGGTTATGAGGTTCAGCCCCTTTGAAAGATCTTCCAATCATCATATGGTGAAGTCATGTGTCCAGGTGGGACAAGCAAAGGACATACTGTCCAATAAACCTTAAGAGAATTTTCTATGCAAAACCCACTCGCCCAAACACCCACTGAAGCGATGTGCCCCAGGCGGGACCCAAACAGTCTGTTGTCCAATGTTTATCTTTGCTCCCATTTGAAACTGTCATAGGATCCCAGTGAAGCCATTTGTCAATGGAATTCTATTGACAGTGTGCCCATGGGCTTCAAAACAGAGCTTCCCACAGGCCTTGCTGTGCACCAAAAATAGTTTGACATTTGATATTTTGATTCAATAAATATTGAATTTCACCAAGAGTGCTGAAATATCCAGAGACATTTGTAAACATTTCATTGCCGCATTTTAATCAAATTTTAAGGGAGGCTGGGCTTCTCATGTCGTCATAAAGCAATTGCTTGTCGATCACTGGTCTGTTGCTAACAAACACGGGAAGCAATGAGGAGCCAACTGGTGGAACAGAAACATAGGAGCTTCTCAACTTACAAGATCAGCTCATGAGAGAGAGAGAGAGAGAGAGAGCAGATGAATCCCTTTCATATGAGCTTTAGCTTCAGGCTTCAGAGTTCAATACAAGTGCTGCTGTGGTTTCAACAGAGGCTGATCTCAATAAGTCCTTTTGTATGACATGGTAACCCTTGTTAAAAAAGTATGATTCTTCTGTTGAAATTTAATTTAGATCACATTTATTATCATTTTTTCTTTCTTTCTCTTCTTTTTTTTAACTTCAAGCCAATGTGCATGTATCAGTTTTGGAAGGATTTTCTATAAGATCTTCCCCTGATACTAATGACGCATCCTACGGATGAAGTGCGTGTGTTATGAATTACACTTATCTGCAGTCTTGGCTTTTCACTAAATATGCCCTAATTTCGGTATTACTCAGTTGTGCGTGAATGCGTTGATCTAACCCATGATACAAATGAAACTTGTCACTGCAAGTGTGACACTTTGATGCACTTTTTAAAGGTAAAACTAAAGCTAAAGATTTTAATTTTGTTTAGATCAGTAGTTGAATGGTTACAGTTCTATCTGTAAAACCCTGATTCCAAAAAAGTTGGGACAAAGTACAAATTGTAAATAAAAACGGAATACTGATATTGTATTCTGATATTGTATTCACAATAGAACATAGACAACATATCAAATGTCGAAAGTGAGACATTTTGAAATTTCATGCCAAATATCGGCTCATTTGAAATTTCATGACAGCAACACATCTCAAAAAAGTTGGCACAGGGGCAATAAGAGGCAGGAAAAGTTAAAGGTACAAAAAAGGAACAACTGGAGGACCAAATTGCAACTCATTAGGTCAATTGGCAATAGGTCATTAACATGACTGGGTATAAAAAGAGCATCTTGGAGTGGCAGCGGCTCTCAGAAGTAAAGATGGGAAGAGGATCACCAATCCCCCTAATCCTGCGCTGATAAATAGTGGAGCAATATCAGAAAGGAGTTCAACAGTGTAAAATTGCAAAGAGTTTGAACATACCATCATCTACAGTGCATAATATCATCAAAAGATTCAGAGAATCTGGAAGAATCTCTGTGCGTAAGGGTCAAGGCCAGAAAACCATACTGGGTGCCCGTGATCTTCGGGCCCTTAGACGGCACTGCATCACATACAGGCATGCTTCTGTATTGGAAATCACAAAATGGGCTCAGGAATATTTCCAGAGAACATTATCTGTGAACACAATTCAGTGTGCCATCCACCGTTGCCAGCTAAAACTCTATAGTTCAAAGAAGAAGCCGTATCTAAACATGATCCAGAAGCGCAGACGTCTTCTCTGGGCCAAGGCTCATTTAAAATGGACTGTGGCAAAGTGGAAAACTGTTCTGTGGTCAGACGAATCAAAATTTGAAGTTCTTTATGAAAATCAGGGACGCCGTGTCATTCGAACTAAAGAGGAGAAGGACGACCCAAGTTGTTATCAGCGCTCAGTTCAGAAGCCTGCATCTCTGATGGTATGGGGTTGCATTAGTGCGTGTGGTATGGGCAGCTTACACATCTGGAAAGACACCATCAATGCTGAAGGTATATCCAAGTTCTAGAGCAACATATGCTCCCATCCAGATGACGTCTCTTTCAGGGAAGACCTTGCATTTTCCAACATGACAATGCCAAACCACATACTGCATCAATTACAGCATCATGGCTGCATAGAAGAAGGGTCCGGGTACTGAACTGGCCAACCTGCAGTCCAGATCTTTCACCCACAGAAAACATTTGGCGCATCATAAAACAGAAGATACGACAAAAAAGACCTAAGACAGTTGAGCAACTAGAATCCTACATTAGACAAGAATGGGTTAACATTCCTATCCCTAAACTTGAGCAACTTGTCTCCTCAGTCCCCAGACGTTTACAGACTGTTGTAAAGAGAAAAGGGGATGTCTCACAGTGGTAAACATGGCCTTGTCCCAACTTTTTTGAGATGTGTTGTTGTCGTGAAATTTAAAATCACCTAATTTTTCTCTTTAAATGATACATTTTCTCAGTTTAAACATTTGATATGCCATCTATGTTCTATTCTGAATAAAATATGGAATTTTGAAACTTCCACATCATTGCATTCCGTTTTTATTTACAATCTGTACTTTGTCCCAACTTTTTTGGAATCGGGGTTGTACAAAAATGTTTATTTTTTTTAATATATAAACCAGAAAAATGACACATCTGTTAAAAAAAAATTATATATTTTCCATTTTAAATTTGTTCAGACTCATACAGTGACAGTTATTAACTGGGGAAGTTTTTCCTTGCCACCATCGCCACGGGCTTGCTCATTGAGGATAGATTAGGGATAAAATTGGCTCATGTCTGGGGTCAGATTCTGTAAAGCTGCTTTGGGACAATGTCTATTGTTAAAAGCGCTATACAAACAAACTTGACTTATTCCACCAAATGATTTGTAATGAGACTATTATGTGATCATTTTATTTTTTACCTTTTGGAGCACTTGTGGAATTTATATTTTTAAAATAATCTATATAGCACACTGTAAGTCCATTGTAAGTTGAGAACAGAAATGTTTAAAATCAGTTTGTAATTGCACCTGGAATGAACATGAAATAAAGTTTTTTTGGCCTACTGAGCAGTAGCGTTATCAAAGACCTATTCACTCAGTTTGCTGTTTATTTCAGCACAGATCATATTTCTGTAATGGGTTCCAGAATCCAGACTTGCATTGTTATAAA